>NC_138884.1:80988596-81645109 GCF_965194825.1 Balaenoptera physalus | reverse complement strand
AATCAGTACAAGGTCTAATTCCTTGAACAATTTAGGACAAATCTGTGATAGTTATTGCTCCCACAAAAATTATTTCAGTTATTAAAAAAAAAAGAATCCTTGGAACATGTTGAGCAGAGGAATAATCAAATTTAGTTTAAAATTTAGAAATTAAGGAGGGAATTCTGTTGTATAGTTATGGGTAGTTTTAAGGGATAGAAAGCACATTATTAATTTTTACTCTATTCAGTGAGTTTGCAGTGTGTAAGTTGTGAATGAATTTCTCTGAATTTGTAAAATGGCTTTTACTTCCTGGAAATAGTTCACTCAGAGGCCAGATGATGCTTGATGACACTGAATCTCCCTTGTCTAAAGAAATATACTAAAAACTTTGTCTTTTTTTTTCCTGTTGTGAAGGGGAGAAAGTGTTCCCAGAAGGCTCTTCTGGGGCATAGGTGTATAGATGATACAGTTCTGAACTGTATCATATCAGTTCAGATATGATATCAGTTCATACTGATAGTAGCAAATTACTGAGTAGCTCCTAAGCACCAGGCCCTTGGTTGGGAATACATGTTGTTAATCTTCACAGCCAGTTTTCAAGGTTTAAACAGTGAGGGGACTGAGGCTCCAAGAATTTCTAAGTGACGGAAACATATATGAAAACACAGTGAGATTATGCACGTGAAAATACCTAATGCAAACGTTGCACTAGGTAGGTAGATAGTTTCAGTTCTACTTTTCCTCTTCCTTTCTCCCACTCTACCATGGTCTGAATGTTTGTGTTTCTCCCCCTCGCCAAATTCATATGTTGAAACCTAATGCCCAGTGTGATGGTATTTGGAGATGGAGCCTTTAGGAGGTGATTTGGTCATGCGGGGTAGCCCTCATGAATGGGATTAGTGCTCTTGTACAAGAGGCCCTAGAGGCAGCTTCTTTGCCCTTCTGACATGTGAGATTACAGTGAGAAGACAGCCATCAATGAAGAAGCTGAACCTTACCAGACCCCAAATATGCCAGCACCTTGATCTTGGACTTCCCAGCCTCCAGAACTGTGAAAAGTAAATTTCTGTTGTTTGTTATAGCAGTCTGACCAGACTAAGACATCCTCCTTCTCCCCTTCTCTATCCTTTCCTCTTTTCCTTGCTTGCCTTGTTGAATACTTTCCATTTAGGCTTCTCTTAGTTAATTACAATGACCCGATTTGGCAATTTGTGAAATTTTCAAGCCCTTTTCAATCCTACATTAAAACCTATGTCAAATATTTGGCGAATTTTATAGCTCCAGATCCAGTGAATGCTATGTATTGACCTTGTTTACTAAGTACAGGAAATTCCCAGGTATTGTAGCCACAGTGGATCGTGCATTCACGTCAGAATGAGCTAAATTCTAAAAATAGATTATGTTCTGTACATGAAGTTCTTCCCTAGTGCTTTTCAACCTCTGTTTCTCAGAAATAGTTGATGCAGCTCAGAGGCAGAAAAGAACAATGAGAGTAACTCCACAATTCACAGTGGGAGGAAATGATATTAAATTCCTAATGAGTTCTGACACGTATATTGTCACAAAGTGCTACAAGTCCTAGTAACATTTTTAGGAGTAACCTTGCTGAAAAGTTATATATTTCAAGCTTCTTATATGTGACCATGGTTTATATATTTATAGCTTCATGATTCAGCATCTGTCTTGGTAATCTATTTTATGTTTGCATACATAACAGTTTCTAATACTTTTGGGAAATCATCTTTTTAAATACCCTAAATTTTTCATTATATAACCTAGTTCTTCTTTAGTTATTTTTTCTCTTTTAACTAGGATAACATCCTTGGATTTAAAATCAAAAATTAAAAAATACAACTCTGAATTTGTCTTTGTTTCCACAAGGCATGTCTAGATTTTGCTTACTGTGTCAGTAGATGTTAATGTAAAGCAATGGTAATATGCCACTGAACTTGAGGTCTCAGATTGATTTGATGATATGGACAGATTTTATCAACTGGCTGATGGGGAGGCACTAAAAACTCAACTAATGGTTCTCATTTCTATACTTTTAGACTTCTACCATGGCACAGAATGTGTTGTACTATAACTACCCATTTGTGTGTCTGCCTTATCTGTCTACCTAGAGGAGGGCAGCCATGCCATATTCAGTCTGTGTTGCCCTCAGTGACTCTTATGATGCTGGACACATACTCTTTCAAACATCATGGTAGAAAAGAGTGAATGTGTGACCTGTTGGTGTGGGGAGGGAGACTAAGGATGTAGCTTGTAGAGCTCTGTTACTACCACAGTGTTCCTGTGAAGTCTTTTAGAAATTCATTTGGGCTTGGATACCTTGGATGCATAAGCTGCTTACTTGAATGAGAAAAAGGGGTTGCTTTATATTATGTGATATTGATATTGAAAAAAATTTACATGCCAGAACACACGCTGTGTTTACCCTGAAATATGTGATGATAGATACCTAATTAGAGTGTGTTTGAATTTAATTGAATTTAGCAACCCAGTTTCAGAAAGCCAAGAATACGGACAATTAAGGTGGAAACAAGGTAGAGTTTTTAATCTGCTGCCTTCCTCCCAGTATTCTGTATCCCTTTTTTGCTCTTGTTCCCTCATCTCCATGTCTTCATTACTGGTTCTTTTCATAAGAGAATGGTATCAGAAACCAAGATCTGTGCTCTTTGCTACTGGGATGGCCCTCTCAGCTGGCAGAGCAAGGAAATGCATGTGTGTGTACTAACCCATGTATACGAATATATCTGTAAATATTTCTACTTGCAACGATATGTAATATATTAAGCTAAACGTGAGTTCTTACTGATGTCTCTTAACTCTAATCCATTACTACTTGAATCACTCTAGCTTTTCCTCCTTGCTTATTGTAATGTGTTTTTAATATAACATGGGTGTAAAATTGTTTCTAACTGCTGATGATAAAGATAACATTTATTGATGACTTACCGAGTTGCAGACATTGTCCTTCGAACTTTATTTGAATTATCCCATTTACTTCTTATACTTGTAAGAATTACAATTCTTATAGATTGTAGGTAATGAGGGTGCCTTTTTTTAAGTTTCATTTGGAACAAAATATATACAAAGAGAAAGAAACTTAAAGATACTTAGTAACTTGGCCAACATGTGCAGTAGTGAGCGTGATAGCTTGTGTTCTGACTCCAGAGCTTGTCCCTAACTTCTGCAGACTGACTCCTGGTTCCCAGTCCTCCTTTGCTTCCCATGCTGAGCCTCACTAGAGTGAATACGGTGCTGGCACCTTCAGGAAGACAGCCACAGCGGAGGTATTTATGGACAAGTTACATTAGAGATGCCCAATAGTTTTATTATTTGAAGGCAGTATCAGTGCACATCTATTTTTCTAATGAAAACAATGACCAAGAGATTACAGAGGAGTTTAATATAGTAACTGCAGAGAAACTTCTGTTTATTATTTATTTTTACACAAACCTTCCCTCTGACGGCTGCTGTATTCTTTAAAAATGTTGAAATTGTGACTTTGGGGAGTATATGGATTAGGGATATATGAAAGTAATGTTTTATAGGTTTGCAGAAGGCGTTAAGAGTGCTTTTTCATACATCATGAGTGTTAATAAATGGTTACACCAAAATGTTCAGGACACTTAATGCCTAGGACTTGTATGAATGTGGTGATTTTGGTTTCTAGGAGCTGTGAATAAGTAAAAATTCTGAGGGAATTACTCTTGGTTATAAAAGTATATGGATCCCAAGCAGGAAATATATGCTGATAGACTGAACTGGGGAAACAATTGTTACTCTATAATCATTAGCAATACTCAATTTATATGGTTATATCCTTGAGTAGATATGCACTCCTGTGGGGTTAGGTGTAAACATCCTGACTTTTCTCAACTCAATTCTGAATACGTGAGTGTAACCATCTTTTTAGAGCTATTGCTATGCAATGCCAAACAAATGGTCAGTTCAGTTGTGGTTATTCTCTGCTTTGGCCGTTACCAGCTCTCCCTAAGAACTTCCCTAGTTACTCATGAGTGTTTAGCTTTTATCATCAACATTTGCATAACTTCTGAGCCATAGAAGCTCAATGTAAAAATAACAGGCAGTTATTGATCCCCTATTAAATTCAAAGCACTTTTAAGAGCACTTTTCATGTAACCTTTCATCTAATCTTTATGACAGTCATATGAAAAGGGAACTATTAATTACTCCCATTTTATCAATTAAGAATGTGAAAAATGTTAAGAAACTTACCCAGGTTCACACATTTGATATGTATCAGAGTTTAAGCCAAGGTGATTTGACTCTTAACTTGCACCTCTAACCACCACTCACTAGGGTGTAAATCCAGGTAACCTGCAATAACAAGCAATCCCAAATGTGCAGTGGCCAAACTAGATATACATTTATATTTCAGTCACGTTATGTGTCCCATCCAGCTTGGCAAAGGAGCTGTGATCAGTGGTCTCTCTGATGGTGGTCTTACTATCATGTATTGTATGATCTGGAGCACAAGGCCTCCTCAGTCACTGTGGCAGAAGAAGAGCCTGCTAGAGAGTTCTGTTTTAGTTCTTTTATACTTAGATCCCAAAGTGTCAGTCTGGTTGGCTGGAACTAGTCATTGCGCCTGTCTAACTGCAGTGGGGCTAGGAAATACGTGGGTATAGGCACCATTATTGGATGGAGTTATAGACTGAATTATGCCCCGCCTACCCAAGTTCATATGTTGAAGCCCTAACCCGTAATGGGGCTATATTGAATATAGGGCCTTTAGGGAGGTAATTAAGGTTAAATGTGATCATAAGGGTGGGGCACTAGTCCTGTAGGACCTGGTGGCCATCTAAAAGCGAGGAAGAGAGCTCAATCAGAAACCAAATTTGCCAGCACCTTGAGCATGAACTTGTAGCCTCCAAAACAGTGAGAAAATAAATGTCTGTTGTCTAAGCCACCAGTCTGTGGTCTGTGTTATTTTGTGATGGCAGCCTGAACTGACTAATAGAGATAGCAACACTGTCATTGTCACTCTTCAACCTGCTGCACCTGAACCACATTGAGAGGTTCCGGATGATGAGACGCAGTGTTGACGAGAGACAAGAAGCACTGAAGCAGTGGGTATGTGAGTGAAGAAACCACCTTGGAAGAGGTTTCTCCAGCCCATGCTACTCCAGAGGCTGCCCCGGGGATCAGAGAGGGACCCCAAAGCCATCCGCACATTCCTGACCCACCAACATAAACCATGGAGTCTTTTTGCAGAAGACCCTTCCATTGCAAGATAGAAAGATTATGAACCCCTGTGTCACTAACTGGAAGAGAGTGATCAAGAAACCTGCCCATCCAGAAACATCCACATTGGGTTTTGTTATGAACAATAAATACATATTTTATTAGGCTCCTGAAAAAAAGCATGATACATATTTCAAGGAGTTTTAAGCTGAAAAGATGTAAAAGCAATTCTTTAATTAGCAAAAAAGAGTTGATGGTCAGTAAATTTCAATAATTTCAAGGCTTTCTATTTACCTTCCATAAGACTAAGCCCCTCCAAAACTGTTTCTATTCAGTGCTTCTACTGCTTAGTTGGTTTTGATCAGCATTCCCTTACAGCATACATTTTCCACTGAAGGCTGTTTTGGTCAGGGTTGTGGAGAAAAACAGAACCACCAGTCGAGTTAACATGTAAAATTAACCATCATAAAGGAAATGTTTAAGAAGAAAAGAGTTAATGAATTTTGTAATTGTGTAATTGTCAGACTCTAGAAGAACTTACTTGAAGGCAAGCATGAGAGTTGTTTAAATGAGGAAGTATAAATATTTTAATATTGACCTCCCAATTGCATTTACAAATACTCCTGAATATTTTAACATACCTTAATCTGATTATAGAATATGGAAAGAAATTTATCTGGGTGAACATTTACAAATATTTTCTATGGTAATAAAATGCTACATGACATGTGCAGTATTCAGTCAGTCATTTACCCTTTTACAAACTACTATTTTCAAATCGAGCAATATTGTTTTTGTTCCAATTCATAAATGTTAAGCAATAAATCACAACAGATTTTTGCATTATAAATATCAATTTATCAATATAAATATTCTCAAGTGGTATTGTTTTGATTCCCTGAAAGCACAGAAATTTGATTTTATATTTGACTTTTAAAACTGACATACATGGTTAAATTTGGAGGTGCCCTATTTATATGTATTTTGTATGGTAAATGTTGATATGTATATTTCCTTTTTTCACCCCCTTATTTTCTCCTTCTAGGTTTAAATTCAGCATGGTTGAATAATTATGTTTAAATACTGTAAAACTTTTGTCCAAGTGAAGTTATTTTTATTTAAGCTCCCAAAAGTTCAAAAAATTATTCAGAAAGTTTTTATGCCACATAAGAGTCTGTGATGGTATGTATATTTGGCTGGTAGTGTATGGGGGTGATTTGCAAGACTTTCTGTTCCTCCTTATGCATTTTTTCTTTTTTATTTCCTCTAACTCCTTTCTTCTTCATGTTATTTGTGGGCATGTCCTAGCAGTATCACTGAAGCAAGAACCAGGACAAAGCAAATAATGTAACTAAAAATCACAGTTAATAAAGTATTTCAAATATATTATCCCAACAGTGTATAAGAAATTCTATTGATTCTCAACCCCTAAAAGTTGATATTGTTTGACTTTTTAATTATTGCCAATCAAGTGGGTATAGTTCTCATCATGAATTTCATTTATCTTTAAGTGCTAAGTTTGAGCATATCATTGTATCCTCTTAGCTATTTGGATCCTCTCTTTGGAGAAGTGACTGTTCAAGCCTATCATTAATTTACTATTGAGATGTTTGTCCTTTTCTTTTGATTTACAGCGTGCACACATGCACACATAATACCAATCCTTTGTGCATTATATTTTCTATAAAATTTCCATTTTTTAGTTTAGCTTCCTTCTTTCACTAAGATATCTTTTGATAAGCAAGTATTCTTGTTTATTATAAAATTTTTAAACCATATATAAAAGTAGAGAGAATAGTGTATTGAACCTGAAGTACCTATCACCCAATTTCAAACAACAATACATAACCAAATTTATTCCATTTATAATCCTACTCTCACAATTTACTCACTATGATATATTTTGAAATAAATCCCAGATGTCATATGATTTCAACTGTAAATATTACAGTGTGCATCTCAAAACTTAAGCAATCTTTAAAATTATCATGACCACAATGCCATTACTATACTTACAGAATTAATAATCATTAATATACTTAAATAATTGATATTCATATTTTACAGTTATCTCATTTTTTGACAGTTTGTTTGAAATGTGTTGGTATAATACAGTTCATACATTTTAACTGGTTGAAATTTCTATAACTATCATTTTTTATTAATTTTTATTGGAGCATAGTTGTTTTACAATGTTGTGTTAGTTTCTCGCTGTACAGCAAAGTGAATCAGTCATACGTATACATATATCCACGCTTTTTTAGATTTTCTTTCCATTCAGGTCACCATAGAGTGTTGAGTAGAGTTCCTTGTGCTATATAGTAGGTTCTCATTAGATATCTATTTTATACATAGTAGTGTACATATGTCAGTCCCAATCTCCCAGTTCATCCCACCTCCCCTTCCCCACTTCATAATCATAAGTTTGTTCTCTATATCTGTGACTCTGTTTCTGCTTTGCAAATAAGTTCATCTCTACCATTTTTCTAGATTCCACATATAAGCAATATTATATGATATTTGTTTTTCTCTTTCTGACTTCACTCTGTATGACAGTCTCTAGGTAAATGTCTTTTAATCTATAAGTTTCCCACAATTTTTTCCCTGTACTTACTTTTGTTGAAGACATGATATTTATTCTATAGTTTCCATAGTCCTAAATTTAAGGTTTTTACCATTGGTGTATCATTTAAAAAGCTCCTCTTTCTTTTGCATTTCTCCATATTGGTTATTGGATCTAAGATTTTTTTTTAACATCTTTATTGAAGTATAATTGCCTTACAATGGTGTGTTAGCTTCTGCTTTATAACAAAGTGAATCAGTTATACACATACAATATGTTCCCATATTTCTCCCCTCTTGCATCTCCCTCCCTACCACCCTCCCCATCCCACCCCTCTAGGTGGTCACAAAGCACCGAGCTGATCTCCCTGTGCTATGTGGCTGCTTCCCACTAGCTATCTATTTTACATTTGGTAGTGTATATATGTCCATGACACTCTCTTACCCTGTCACATCTCACCCCACCCCCTCCCCATATCCTCAAGTCCATTCTCTAGTAGGTCTGTGTCTTTATTCCCGTCTTGCCACTAGGTTCTTCATGGCTTTTTTTTTTTTTCCCTTAGATTCCGTATATATGTGTTAGCATACTGTATTTGTTTTTCTCTTTCTGACTTACTTCACTCTGTATGACAGACTCTAACTCCATCCACCTCATTACAAATACCTCCATTTCATTTCTTTTTATGGCTGAATAATATTCCATTGTATATATGTGCCACATCTTCTTTATCCATTCATCTGTCGATAGACATTTAGGTTGCTTCCATGTCCTGGCTATTGTAAATAGAGCTGCAATGAACATTTTGGTACATGACTCTTTTTGACCTATGGTTTTCTCAGGGTATATGCCCAGTAGTGGGATTGCTGGGTCGTATGGTAGTTCTATTTGTAGTTTTTTAAGGAACCTCCATACTGTTCTCCATAGTGGCTGTATCAATTTACATTCCCACCAACAGTGCAAGAGTGTTCCCTTTCCTCCACACCCTCTCCAGCATTTATTGTTTCTAGATTTTTTGATGATGGCCATTCTGATCGGTGTGAGATGATATCCCATTGTAGTTTTGATTTGCATTTCTCTAATGATTAATGATGTTGAGCATTCTTTCACGTGTCTGTTGGCAATCTGTATATCTTCTTTGGAGAAATGTCTATTTAGGTCTTCTGCCCATTTTTGGATTGGGTTGTTCGTTTTTTTGTTATTGAGCTGCATGAGCTGCTTGTAAATCTTGGAGATTAATCCTTTGTCAGTTGCTTCATTTGCAAATATTTTCTCCCATTCTGAGGGTTGTCTTTTGGTCTTGTTTATGGTTTCCTTTGCTGTGCAAAAGCTTTTAAGTTTCATTAGGTCCCATTTGTTTATTTGTGTTCTTATTTCCATTTCTCTGGGAGCTGGGTCAAAAAGAATCTTGCTGTGATGTATGTCATAGAGTGTTCTGCCTATGTTTTCCTCTAAGAGTTTGATAGTGTCTGCCCTTACACTTAGGTCTTTAACCATTTTGAGTTTATTTTTGTGCCTGGTGTCAGGGAGTGTTCTAATTTCATACTTTTACATGTATCTGTCCAATTTTCCCAGCACCACTTATTGAAGAGGCTGTCTTTTCTCCACTGTATATTCTTGCCTCCTTTATCAAAGATAAGGTGACCATATGTGTGTGGGTTTATCTCTGGGCTTTCTATCCTGTTCCATTGATCTATATTTCTGTTTTTGTGCCAATACCAAACTGTCTTGATTACTGTAGCTTTGTAATATAGTCTGAAGTCAGGGAGCCTGATTCCCCCAGCTCCATTTTTCGTTCTCAAGATTGCTTTGGCTATTCGGGGTCTTTTGTGTTTGCATACAAATTGTGAAATTTTTTGTTCTAGTTCTGTGAAAAATGCCAGTGGTAGTTTGATAGGGATTGCATTGAATCTGTAGATTGCTTTGGGTAGTAGAGTCATTTTCACAATGTTGATTCTTCCAATCCAGGAACATGGTATATCTCTCCATCTATTTGTATCATCTTTAATTTCTTTCATCAGTGTCTTATAATTTTCTGCATACAGGTCTTTTGCCTCCTTAGGTAGGTTTATTCCTAGATATTTTATTCTTTTTGTTGCAATGGTAAACGGAAGTGTTTTCTTAATTTCACTTTCAGATTTTTCGTCATTAGTGTATAGAAATGCAAGAGATTTCTGTGCATTTATTTTGTATCCTGCTACTTTACCAAATTCATTGATTAGCTCTAGGAGTTTTCTGGTAGCATCTTTAGGATTCTCTATGTATAGTATCATGTCATCTGCAAACAGTGACAGCTTTACTTCTTCTTTTCCGATTTGGATTCCTTTTATTTCTTTGTCTTCTCTGATTGCTGTGGCTAACACTTCCAAAACTATGTTGAATAATAGTGGTGAGAGTGGGCAACCTTGTCTTGTTCCTGATCTTAGTGGAAATGGTTTCAGTTTCTCACCATTGAGGACAATGTTGGCTGTGGGTTTGTCATATATGGCCTTTATTATGTTGAGGAAATTTCCCTCTATGCCTACTTTCTGCAGGGCTTTTATCATAAATGGGTGTTGAATTTTGTTGAAAGCTTTCTCTGCATCTATTGAGATGATCATATGGTTTTTCTCCTTCAATTTGTTAATATGGTGTATCACATTGATTGATTTGCGTATATTGAAGAATCCTTGCATTCCTGGGATAAACCCCACTTGATCATGGTGTATGATCCTTTTAATGTGCTGTTGGATTCTGTTTGCTAGTATTTTGTTGAGGATTTTTGCATCTATGTTCATCAGTGATATTGGCCTGTAGTTTTCTTTCTTTGTGACATTTTTGTCTGGTTTTGGTATCAGGGTGATGGTGGCCTCGTAGAATGAGTTTGGGAGTGTTCCTCCCTCTGCAATATTTTGGAAGAGTTTGAGAAGGATAGGTGTTAGCTCTTCTCTAAATGTTTGATAGAATTCACCTGTGAAGCCATCTGGTCCTGGGCTTTTGTTTGTTGGAAGGTTTTTAATCACAGTTTCAATTTCAGTGCTTGTGATTGGTCTGTTCATATTTTCTATTTCTTCCTGGTTCAGTCTCGGCAGTTTATGCATTTCTAAGAATCCGTCCATTTCTTCCAGGTTGTCCATTTTATTGGCATAGAGTTGCTTGTAGTAATCTCTCATGATCTTTTGTATTTCTGCAGTGTCAGTGGTTACTTCTCCTTTTTCATTTCTAATTCTGTTGATCTGAGTCTTCTCCCTTTTTCTCTTGATGAGTCTGGCTAATGGTTTATCAATTTTGTTTATCTTCTCAAAGAACCAGCTTTTAGTTTCATTGATTTTTGCTATTGTTTCCTTCATTTCTTTTTCATTTATTTCTGACCTGATCTTTATAATTTCTTTCCTTCTGCTGGCTTTGGGGTTTTTTTGTTCTTCTTTCTCTAATTGCTTTAGGTGCAAGTTTAGGTTGTTTATTCGAGATGTTTCCTGTTTCTTGAGGTAGGCTTGTATGGCTATAAACTTCCCTCTTAGCACTGATTTTGCTGCGTCCCATAGGTTTTGGGTTGTCGTATCTCCATTGTCATTTGTTTCTAGGTATTTTTTGATTTCCCCTTTGATTTCTTCAGTGATCACTTCGTTATTAAGTAGTGTACTGTGTAGCCTCCATGTGTTTGTATTTTTTACAGATCTTTTCCTGTAATTGATATCTAGTCTCATAGCGTTGTGGTCGGAAAAGATACTTGATACGATTTCAATTTTCTTAAATTTACCAAGGCTTGATTTGTGACCCAAGATATGATCTATCCTGGAGAATGTTCCATGAGCACTTGAGAAAAATCTGTATTCTGTTGTTTTTGGGTGGAATGTCCTATAAATATCAATTAAGTCCATCTTGTTTAATGTATCATTTAAAGCTTGTGTTTCCTTATTTATTTTCATTTTGGATGATCTGTCCATTGGTGAAAGTGGGGTGTTAAAGTCCCCTACTATGTTTGTGTTGCTGTTGATTTCCCCTTTTATGGCTGTTAGTATTTGCCTTATGTATTAAGGTGCTCCTATGTTGGGTGCATAAATATTTACAATTGTTATACCTTCCTCTTGGATCGATCCCTTGATCATTATATAGTGTCCTTCTTTGTCTCTTGTAATAGTCTTTATTTTAAAGTCTATTTTGTCTAATATGAGAATTGCTACTCCAGCTTTCTTTTGATTTCCATTTGCATGGAATATCTTTTTCCATCCCCTCACTTTCAGTCTGTATGTGTCTCTAGGTCTGAAGTGGGTCTCTTGTAGACAGCATATATATGGGTCTTGTTTTTGTATCCATTCAGCCAGCCTGTTTCTTTTGGTGGGAGCATTTAGTCCATTTACATTCAAGGTAATTATCGATATGTATGTTCCTATTCCCATTTTCTTAAATGTTTTGGGTTTGTTATTGTAGGTGTTTTCCTTGTCTTGTGTTTCTTGCCTAGAGAAGTTCCTTTAGCATTTGTTGTAAAGCTGGTTTGGTGGTGCTGAACTCTCTCAGCTTTTGCTTGTCTGTAAAGGTTTTAATTTCTCCATCACATCTGAATGAGATCCTTGCTGGGTAGAGTCATCTTGGTTGTAGGTTTTTCTCCTTCATCACTTTAAGTATATCCTGCCACTCCCTTCTGGCTTGCAGAGTTTCTGCTGAAAGATCAGATGTTAACCTTATGGGGATTCCCTTGTGTGTTATTTGTTGTTTTTCCCTTGCTGCCTTTAATATGTTTTCCATATATTTATTTTTTGACAGTTTGATTAATATGTGTCTTGGTGTGTTTCTCCTTGGGTTTATCCTGTATGGGACTCTCTGTGCTTCCAGGACTTGATTAACTATTTCCTTTCCCATATTAGGGAAGTTTTCAACTATAATCTCTTCAAATATTTTCTCAGTTCCTTTCTTTTTCTCTTCTTCTTCTGGGACCCCTATAATTCGAATGTTGGTGCGTTTAATGTTGTCCCAGAGGCCTCTGAGACTGTCCTCAGTTTTTTTCATTCTTTTTTCTTTATCCTGCTCAGCAGTAGTTATTTCCACCATTTTATCTTCCAGGTCACTTATCCTTTCTTCTGCCTCAGTTATTCTGCTATTGATCTCATCTAGAGTATTTTTAATTTCACTTATTGTGTTTTTCATCATTGCTTGGTTCCTCTTTAGTTCTTCTACATCCTTGTTAAATGTTTCTTGCATTTTGTCTATTCTATTTCCAAGATTTTGGATCATCCTTACTATCATTATTCTGAATTCTTTTTCAGGTAGACTACCTATTTCCTCTTCATTTGTTAAGTCTGGTGTGTTTTGACCCTGCTCCTTCATCTGCTGTGTGTTTTTCTGTCATCTCATTTTGCTTATCTTACTGTGTTTGGGGTCTCCTTTTCACAGGCTGCAGGTTTGTAGTTCCTGTTGTTTTTGGTATCTGTCCCCAGTGTCTAAGGTTGGTTCAGTGGGTTGTGTAGGCTTCCTGCTGGAGGGAACTAGTGCCTGAGCTCTGGTGGATGAGGCTGGATCTTGTCTTTCTGGTGGGCACGTCCATGTCTGGTGGTGTATTTTGGGGTGTCTGTGGCCTTATTATGATTTTAGGCAGCCTCTCTGCTAATGGATGGGGCTGTGTTCCTGTCTTGCTAGTTGTTTGGCATAGGGTGTCCAGCACTGTAGCTTGCTGGTCGTTGAGTGAAGCTGGGTCTTGATGTTGAGATGGAGATCTCTGAGAGATTTTCGCCGTTTGGTATTACGTGGAGCTGGGAGGTCTCTTGTGGACCAGTGTCCTGAAGTTGGCTCTCCCACCTCAGAGGCACGGCCCTGATGCCTGGCTGAGCACCAAGAGCCTTTCGTCCACACGGCTCAGAGTAAAAGGGAGAAAAAATAGAAAGAAAGAAAGAGGCTATAATATAGTGAAGTAAAATAAAGCTATTATAAAGCAGAGCTATACAGACAAAATCTCACCCAGAAGCATATACATATACACTCACAAAAAAAAGGAAAAGGGGAAAGATTAATATATCCTGCTCCCAAAGTCCACCTCCTGAATTTGGGATGATTCGTTGTCTATTCAGGTATTCAACAGATGCAGGCACATCAAGTTGTTTGTGGAGTTTTAATCTGCTGCTTCTGAGGCTGCTGGGAGAGATTTCCCCTTCTCTTCTCTGTTCGCACAGCTCCTGGGGTTCAGCTTTGGATTTGGACCCGCCTCTGCGTGTAGGTCGCCTGAGGGCGTCTATTCCCCGCTCAGACAGGACGGGGTTAAAAGAGCAGCTGCTTCGGGGGCTCTGGCTCACTCAGGCCGCGAGGAGGGAGGGGTACAGAGGAGGCGGGGCGAGCCTGCGGCGGCCGAGGCCGGCGTGACGTTGCACCAGCCTGAGGCGCACCGTGCGTTCTCCCGGGGAAGTTGTCCCCAGATCACGGGACCCTGGCAGTGGCGGGCTGCACAGGCTCCCAGGAGGGGCGGTGTGGAGAGTGACCTGTGCTCACACACAGGCTTTTTGGAGGCGGCAGCAGCAGCCCCAGCGTCTCATGCCCGTCTCTGGGGTCCGCGCTGATCGCCGCGGCTCACGCCAGTCTCTGGAGCTCGTTTAGGTGGCGCTCTGAATCCCCTCTCCTTGCGCGCCGTGAAACAAAGAGGCAAGAAAAAGTCTCTTGCCTCTTCGGCAGCTGCAGACTTTTTCCCGGACTCCCTCCCAGCCAGCTGTGGTGCGCTAACCCCTTCAGGCTGTGTTCACGCTGCCAACCCCAGTCCTCTCCCTGCGATCCGACTGAAGCTGAGCCTCAGCTCCCAGCCCCGCCCGCCCCGGCGGGTGAGCAGACAAGCCTCTCGGGTTGCTGAATGCTGCTCGGCGCCGAGCCTCTGTGCGGGAATCTCTCCGCTTTGCCCTCCGCACCCCTGTGGCTGTGCTCTCCTCCGTGGCTGCGAAGCTTCCCCCTCCGCCACCCGCAGTCTCCGCCCGCGAAGGGGCTCCTAGTGTGTGGACATCTTTCCTCCTTCACAGCTCCCTCCCACTGGTGCAGGTGCCGTCCCTATTCTTTTGTCTCTGTTATTTCTTTTTTCTTTTGCCCTACCCAAGTACGGGGGGAGTTTCTTGCCTTTTTGGAGGTCGGACGTTTTCTGCCAGCGTTCAGTGGGTGTTCTGTAGGAGCAGTTCCACGTGTAGATGTATTTCTACTGTATCTTTGGGAAGGAAGGTGATCTCCGCGTCTTACTCTTCCACCATCGTCTCTCCCCCCGCTGGATCTAAGATTTTGATCAAAATTTTCTTTTTTTTTTTTGGTAAGACGGTTTTGTAGGTGGTATTGTGTATTTCCTTCAAAGATGGGCATAAAAACTGATTGTCTTTTTTGTGATGTTATCAGCCATTGTTTACTGTCTATTTTTTATTTCATTATTATACTTGCTTAAGTAGGGGACACAGGGTGGTAAAATGTGGTTCCTCTTATTGTAACTTGGCCCAGAGTGGAAACTTTCTTTGTATTTTGTTTGTTTGTTTTACTCATAATATTTAGATATTTGTTCTTGACTTGTATTTTTTAAGTGACTTAGATTCAATTTCAGTTATTTCCCATATGAATTACTGATACTGTCACTTCCAGTAATTGTATAGTCCTTCCTTTCCCCAGTGGTATGCCTTGACACAAAGAGTATAACTAGCTGAAATAATTATGGAAAGTAGACATTTCTATGCCCTAGGACTTTAGGATTCCACTGCTAAATATATATCCATGAAAAACTCATGCACATATGTGCCAAGAGACATATAAAAGGGTTTTTATCTAAGCTCTTCATAATCCCCAAAATCCCAAATGCCAGTCTATAGTAAATTGGATACATGCATTATGGTAAATTGCCACCATGGGCATTGATACAACAGTGAAAATGAATGAACTTCGGGTATGTGCAATAGCATTGTCAAATCTTGGTACCATAATGTTGAATGTTTTAAATTTAAATCTTAGAAAACTACATGCAGCTTGATGTTCTTTAAAAAAAATTCAAACATAAACTAAACCACATATATACACACCTACACATGCACACACCTGCACATATAACCATTATTAAAACACAGAATAACAATTACTTCTGGTTGTAGACAGAATAGAACACCTGTAAACAGGATAAAAAAAGCACATAAGTTATATGGGTACATGTTAATTATTTTTGAAGACCTGGTTATTGGATTTGGTACTAAATTCACCAGTATTCCTTAGATTCTTAAAAAAAAATACATAAATACATATAGAAATAAATTGTATAAAAGGGGCCAGATTTGTATCAATAATTACAGTGTATTGTGAACCAAGTATTGTGAGTAATCTCATTCTGTGTTCCTGTGTTCCATTAAAAATTATTCCCTGGTAATATTATTACTCAAATAATAATTTATGTTTAGGTATGATAATTATATGAAACAAACACTACTTACAACAACGGTACTTTTGATGGTTTATGAAGAGGGAGCAACTGTATTCTAGTAGAAATAGTCCTGGACTTGGATTAGAGGACAGAGTTCCATTACTTATTAGTTACAAATAAAATGATAGATAGCATGCTTTGTTTCCTTTAATCTTAGTGTATATAACACTGATTACTATTAGACTAGAAGTAATTAGTAATTGTGATAATAGCACAAATGTATAAGCTTGCATGTGGATTAAATAAATCAAGATTAACAATTGTACTGCCTGTATAAGCTATTCGACAACAGATAAATGTATTACATTGACATAATTAAAAACCAAGATGAAATTCCTAACTACTCTCTAGTTGTATTTTTAAAACCCAGGTTCCTTCTGCCATTAAAAGCAAAGGTAGGATGAGCATATTCACTCTAAATAAATAAATGGAGAGTGTGAGGAGAATTGGGAATGAGGTATGGGAAAGAACACTGGGATGAAATTTTGGCAAGCAAACTAATATTACTGATGGAGCCCTCAGTCAAAAGGACCTGCCGATCAGAACACCAGCCTTGGACTATTATAAACAATGTTTACATTGTGTGAGAATTATTGTATATTCTGGAGTTTTTTTGTTATAGCAATTTGTTTATCAGCTAATATATCATCCAGTGCTTCTCCTACCTGCTTTCTACTGTATAAAGAACTGAAGATTTAATAGCAAATATAACAGAGGTTAAGAAGCCAAATTGTGTTGAAGCCTGGTCTACTGACTAGTAGCTGGCGAATCTTGGATAGTTTTCAGTTTCTCTGTTTCTGAATTTACTCATGTGTAATATGGAATTACTAATACCATCTACCTCAAGAATTGATATTCGGTTGGTATGCCTTGATAGCTGTAACAACACCATGAATTTTAATACTATGTAAAAATATTAAAAATTTAATAATACAAAATGTTCAGCATATATGATACAACCAATATATAGTAGCAGTTTTAACATTAATTTTGATAAAATTAGAGATACCTCCCAAGAAAGCAAATAAAAACAAGTTTTTTGGAGGGATGAGGTGGAGGTTAGGATTTTCTTGAGTTTTTGTTTGTTTTCAACTCTATGACCAAGGGTAAATCTACCCTATAAGGAGGAATGCAAGGTACATGTCTTTGAAGAAACAAGAACTCACAGCTCCCTTTTCTCATGTAGCCTAAAGCAGGTTATTAATTTCACATTTTTATTTAAGTGCTAAAACTTTTTTCCTACATAGTTTGAGAGGCAGATTTGTTTACTTAATGCAGCAAAGTGTTGAGAGTAAGAATGTATGACAGTTCATTCTAATTTGCTCATTGGTTGATGGGCATCTTCAGTCCCTTTACTTGATCTTAGCTTCTGCAGGAATGCTCACATTAGGGGAACATCCAGCTTCATATGGCCCCGCATGGGGTTTTGGTATCACTTTACTAGATAGATAAAACAACAGAATAGAGTTGACTCGCTGCTTGGGTGGACACATCTTATTGCCTAAATGGTTCATTTACACCGACCACTGATGCATTACTTCTTGCCCCTGAGCTCTCTCAAGCTGTGTTATCTCTGAAACACGCCCTTTTCTCCACAATCTCTCAAGATGTCTTTTTTTTCTAGCATTGCTTATAAAATCTCACTTTCTCCATGAAACCTCTTTGGCAGCTTTAGAGAAACAAAAAGGGTATATTACATCCCTACACAAATATGCATAATTGCATGACTATGCATTCCATTATTTAAGTAAAAGTATTGCTGAATATCCTTCATCTCTCTGAATACACGTATGATGTTTCTCTGTGTCAGGCTGTATTGTTTTACTTTCAGCATTGAGATAAACGAGAAAGAGTTAGCTTCTTTCTTAGTTCGTCACATTTTAACATTTGTCGCACTTTATAATGCTCCTTACTGAGAAATATGTCCAAGATTATATCAGAAGATGCCGTTGTTGGACCTTATGCCCAGATTTTGAGAAGATTCTTGTCATAGCCTTAAGCAGTTCCGGAAATAGCAGCACTGCTTTTTACTAGGCTCAGGTCTTAGTTTTCCTTTTATACTACTTTCTGGACATTCACAAATTCCCAGGATATCATCCTCAAGTTACAGAATGCTTGCCTCCTTATTCTATCGGGAGTCACATTGGCCCCTGTTGTCAGGTGTCCTTTTGATACAAGAGAATACTGTGAATAGTGCCTGAGTTAGTGCTATAGTTGAATACCATGCACATGTGGAAGAATTCTCATGAATAAGTGTCTTTTTATACAGAGAAACAAGCAAAGAGTTATAAGTAATATGGAATATTTAAAATTAAAACTTTCTAGTAAAGCAATGTTTATGCTTTCAGTTGTCTGTCAGTGTTTCCTTATCAAGAAACAATGTGCTATAGTGGAAAATATTTTAGGGTTTGAAATAAAAACAAATAAAATTTTGGTGTGTTGGCTCAGTCTTCCATTTACCCAGCCTTGAGCAAATAATATAACCTCTGGGAGTTAGCTTTTTATTCTTAAAATTGGAAGAATAAGCTCTGTTTACCATTAAGTTTGCTATGGAAATCAGATAATATTTAACTGGCCTTGTGAAGCACTCTTTTTACCAAGAAGGAGATAATAAGAAAATAATCTGAAATAATGTAAATTTTATTCAAAGATAATATTATTGCTAATTCCCTTCTATGTAGTCTGCTCTTTTTAAGGGTGATCTGTGCATGTTAATAATTATCATTATACTGATAATTCTTTACCTACAGATGACATTTGTCAAGAAATCAAAGATTTTATGTACCACAGAGAATGTTTATTATAACTAAGTAAACCAGCTGTGGACTTTCGATCAGTACATCAATATTTAGATTTTTTAGCTTTTATTTTGGCTGCATTATGCCAGTCAAGTCTCTTCATATAAGGAAGGAAAATGAACAACTAGTAAGACATTTGATGTGTCATTCTGATGAACTTTAGAATGCTTAATATCATCTTGTTTAATTTCATGTTTCATAAAAGCTTCTCAATTGCAGGATCAATTACTTTCAGTTTCCACATCAATCAGTCCAGATGGTTCTCATTATTTGCTAAGGATAGCTGCAAATTGAAATTTTTGAACCCATGGTGCATATTGTGTTAATCCTTGATATGGAAGGGTCCCTCTGCAGAATAATAAGTGGAGCTGAAAAAGGTATGTTTTATATTCACAAACCAAATCTTATTTAAAGATTGAAAGAGACTCTTCAGTGTTATACCCAGATGAACATTAAAACATACAGTCTTCAGAAAACTCAAGTCATTTCACTTATGTATTCATTGCTGAAATAAGAACATCATTTCGTTTCTGACTCTACATTGAATTTTGATTGGAAGGAAACAAAAATCCCTCAGGATTGTTTTGTATTGCAGAATAAGCTATAACTTGTTCTGTAAACAATGTTTGTTGTTAGACGAAAAATGTGAGTTATATTTCTTTGTATATGAGACAATTCCTTTATTGTCAATTTTTTCCTGAATTTAACTCATAGCTAGAATGTATTCCAATTTGGGTAGTTTGAAATATAAGGTAGCTGATACAGAATAATGATTTTACTTACTGATTTAATTAAGAAGGTAGTTTTTAATGACATCCATTTCCATTTGGTTGCATTTTCATCGTCTTCAGTCATTTTCTATAATGAAAGTAATTATAAAGATTAATTTTTATTCAAACTTCTTATATTTTATGTAAACAATATAAATTTGGATGAGGAATCCATTTATTCTTAAAGTTATTAATACATTTATTGGGGAAAAGGTACAATTCTCCTGAATGTTCAAACAATAAGAGAATTCAAAAGAGACAAAAATAATAATAATAATTAAAGGGTCAGTTCATTAAGAGGATATTACAATTGTAAATATATGGGCATCCTAACATTGGAGGACATAAATATTTAAAGCAAATAGTAAAATAAATTAAGGGAGATATAGACAACAATACAATGGTGCTAAAGGACTTCAGTACCCCACTTTCAACCGTGGATAGATTATCCAGACAGAAAATTAACAAACAGTAGACCTGAATAACAACATAGACCAATGAATCTAATAGACATACTCAGAACATTCCATCCAACAGCGCTGGATTTCTATGAATGCCCTCCAAGTCCATCCATGTTGCTGCAAATGGCAAAATGTCATTCTTTTTCATGGATGAGTAGAATTTCATTGTGTGTGTATGTATATGTGTGTATGCATATATATATATATTAATATATATATCTCACACCTTCCTTATCCATTCATCTGTTGATGGACACTCAGGTTGCTTCCATATTGTGACTATTGTAAGTAATGCTGCTATGAACATTGGGGTGCATGTATCTTTTCAAATCAGTGTTTTCATTTTTGGGGGGATAGATACCCAGGAGTGGAATTGCTGGGTTTTATGGTAGTTCTAGTTTTAGTTTTTTGAGGAACCTCCATACTGTTTTCCATAGTAGCTGCACCAATTTACATTCCCAGCAACAGTGTAGGAATATTCCCTTTTCTCCACATCCTTGCTAACATTTGTTATTTGTGTTCTTTTTGATGATAGCCATTCTGACAGATGTGAAGTGATATCTCATTATGATTTTAATTTGTATTTCTCTGATGATTAATGATGTTGAGCATCTTTTCACGTGCCTGTTGGCAATTTGTCTTCTTTGGGAAAATGTCTGTTCAGATCTTCGGCCCATTTTTTAATCGGGTTGGTTTTTTGTTGTTGTTGTTTTTTGTTTTTTTTTGATGTTGAGTTGTTTGAGCTATTTATATATTTTCAATATTAACCTCTTAGCAGTCATATCATTTGCGAGTATTTTCTCTCATTCATTATGTTTTCTTTTGGTTTTGTTGATGGTTTCCTTTGCTGTGCAAAAGGTTTTAAGTTTAATTAGGTCTCATTTGTTTATTTTTGTTTTGTTTCCTTTGCTTTAGGAGACATATCCCCAAACAATATTGCTACGATTTATGTCAAAGAGTGTTCCACATATGTTTCCTCAGGAGTTTTGTGGGTTTTGGTCTTACATTTAGGTCTTTATTACATTTTGAGTTTATTTTTGTATATAGTATTAGAAAATGTTCTAATTATATTCTTTTATATGTAGCTGTCCAGTTTTCCTAGCACCACTTATTGAAGAGACTGTCCTTTCTCCATTCTTGCCTCCTTTGTCATAGATTAAATAACTGTACGTGCATGGGTTTATTTCTGGGCTCTCTATTCTGTTCCACTGATCTATGTGTCTGTTTTTGTTCCAGTCCCATACTGTTTTGATTACTGTAGCTTTGCAGTATAATCTGAAGTCAGGGAGAATGATTCCTCCTGCTCTGTTCTTTTTCAAAATTGTTTTGGCTATCAAGGCTCTATTGTGTTTCCATAGGAAATTTAAAATTATTTGTTCTAGTTCTGTGGAAAACGTCCTTGTTATTTTTGTAGGGATTACATTGAATCTGTAGATTGCCTTGCGTAGTATGGTCATTTTAACAATATTAATTTTTCCAGTCCAAGAACATGGTGTATCTTTCCATCTGTTTGTATCATCTTAAATTTCTTTCATCAGTGCACTTATAGTTTTAAAAAAATTTTTTTTTTTTTAGATTTATTTATCTATTGATTGATTGATTGGGTCTTCGTTTCTGTGCTAGGGCTTTCTCCAGTTGTGGCAAGTGGGGGCCACTCTTCATCGCGGTGCGCGGGCCTCCCACCATCGCGGCCTCTCTTGTTGCGGAGCACAGGCTCCAGACGCGCAGGCTCAGCAGCCGTGGCTCACGGGCCTAGTCGCTCCGCGGCATGTGGGATCCTCCCAGACCAGGGCTCGAACCCGTGTCCCCTGCATTGGCAGGCAGATTCTCAACCACTGCGCCACCAGGGAAGCCCTATAGTTTTTTGAGTACACATCTTTTACCTCCATAGGTAGGTTTATCCCTAGGTATTTTATTATTTTTTGATATGATTGTGAATGGGATTGTTTCCTTAATTTTTCTTTCTGGTAGTTCATTGTGAATGTATAGAAATGCAACATATTTCTGTGTATTAATTTTGTATCCTGCAACCTTACCTAATTCACTGATGAGTGCTAATAATTTTTTGGTGGTGCCTTTAGGATTTTCTGTGTATGGTATCATGTCATCTACAGTTTAACTTCTTCCTTTCCAATTTGGATTCTTTTTGTTTCTTTTTCTTGTTTAATTGCTGTGCACAGGACTTCTATCCTATAATACTATGTTGAATAAAAGTGGCAAGAGTGGGCATTTTGGTCTTGTTCCTTATCTTAGAGGAGATGCTTTCAGCTTTTCACTGTTTCACCATACTCATGGTGTTAGCTGTGGGCTTGTCATATATGGCCTTAATTATGTTGAGGTATGTTTCCTCTATGCTAACTTCCTGGAGGGTTTTTAATCATAAATAAGTGTTAAATTTTGTCAAAATCGTTTTCTCCATCTATTGAGATGATCATATGGTTCTTATTCAATATGTTAACGTGGTGTACCACATTGATTGATTTGCAGATATTGAAAAATTCTTGCATCTCTGGGATAAATCCCACTTGATCATGGTGTATGATTCTTTTAATGTGTTGTTGGAGTTGGTTTGCTAATATTTTGTTTAGGATTCTTGCATCTATGTTCATCAGTTTTATTGGCCTGTAATTTTCTTTTTTGTGGAATCTTTGTCTGGTTTTGGTATCAGGGTGATGCTGGCCCCAAAGAATATGTTTGGAAGCATTCCTTCCTCTGCAATTTTTTGGAATAGTTTGAGAAAAATAGGTATTAATTCTTCTCTAAATTTTTGGTAGAATTCACCTGTGAAGCCATCTGGTCATGGACTTTTGTTTGTTGGGAGTTTTTAAATTAATGATTCAATTTCATTACTGGGAACTGGTCTTTTCATAATGATGCTGTCACTGTAGTAATTTTAGCTGGTATAATAGACACGTAGTCAGGACTTTGATAAGAGCTGAAGATCCAAAACTGAATGTGACCTTGATCTGAGGGAGACACAGGAAACAGAGAACACCCAAATAGAAAATAGTAATAGAAGATTATGAGGGAAATAAAGTGAGGTGATAGCTAGTAATCAGGGAAGCAATCTTCATTAATTAATTAAGGTTGTTAGGAACCTTTTTAGCTGAAATTTTGAAGAAAAAACAACCTACTATACAAAGGACCGGAGAAAGATTATTCTAAAAAGAGAGAACAATAGTCATACAATCCTAGGGGTAGAAAAAAGGATTGGTATATCCAAAGATTTACAAAGTGATTAAGAAAGTCTGGGGTATGATAAATATTATGGACTAAATTTTTCCCTCCAAAATTTAGATGTTTGAAATTCTAATCACCTGTGTGATTCTATTAGGAGGTGAGGCCTTTGAGAAGTACAATAATTAGGTCATGAGGGTGGAGCCCTCATGAATGAGATTAGTACCCCCAAGAAGA
Source organism: Balaenoptera physalus (assembly GCF_965194825.1). Classification (NCBI taxonomy): domain Eukaryota; kingdom Metazoa; phylum Chordata; class Mammalia; order Artiodactyla; family Balaenopteridae; genus Balaenoptera; species Balaenoptera physalus. The sequence goes on along the minus strand of NC_138884.1, from coordinate 81,621,518 downwards.
GACAGAAGAGAGGTTGCTTCCTCTCTGCTCTTTCTGCCACGTGAGGACATGATGAGAAGACGACACAATGAGATGATCATCTGCAAAAGAAGAAGCAGGTTCTCACCAGAACTCAATTATGCTGGAACTCCGATCTTGGAATTCCTAACGTCTGGAACAATGAAGATTAATTTCTGTTGTTTAAGCTACTCAGTCTAGAGTAATTTGTTACTGTCTAAGACAGTAAGAAAGGGATTGTATGAAGTGTGGTTGGAAAGAAGTAGACAGGAAAATATCAAACCTGGATCTATGTCATCATAAAAGAGTTGGCTTTTTTTTCCTATCAGCAACAGAAAGACAATCAAGGAATCAAAGCAGTGTGTGGGGAATGAAGAGTTAAGATCCTGTGTGCTTTTTTCAAAATATCACTCTGTCTACTGTGAAAGTAAATCACTGAGGGAGGAGTTGAAACGTAAGGGAGCAGAGAGGCAGATTTGGATGTATTGTCATATTTTAGGGGAGTGATAGGGTGGCTTTGACTAGAGTTAACAGCAGAGAAAGAGAAAAATGGAAATTTTGGGATATGAATAGTGATGGAAAGAGAGGAATACAGATTGATCTCAGCTTTGGGGCAGGAGTTTCACAGGCACACTGTGGTGCCATTTATTGAAATGAAAAACTATTCAGTGAATTTTGTTTCAATCTCAGACATACTAAGGTTGAAATTTCTATTACATATCCAGGAGATTTCAAGTAGGAGATTGGATATATAGCTAAAGTATTATATTTGCAATTATCTTTCTTCAGTTGATCTTAGATGAATATCAGATAAATGAGTTGAGGTACAGTGAAAAGATTCCATTAAACTTAGAGCTATCTGGGTTCATATTATGGTCTTTCCTCTTTCTTATCTATGTGACTAGAGTGAGTGATAAAAAGCTCTCTGAGATTCAGTTTTCTCATCTATGCAATGGTGGTAATAATAATAATACCTGCTTGATATGCATAATGTGAAAATTAAGTAAAATTACTCATACGAAGTAGCTCCAACACTGAAGGCTATAAGATTAAAAAGTTTTGGAGTGTAAATAAATATGCATTGTTCTCATTTAGTTTTCCCATTTTTGAATAAAGAAGGAGACATAGGAAGATATCCTATATCCACTTGCCTATTCTATAATATTTGCACAGGTGTCTCAATGTATAGTTACAACTGTTTTTTAATTCATCTTGAATGATACTCTTTGGCCAATGTTACCAGTTTTAAAAAGTGAATAATTCTGGTAATTCAAGCAAAACTTGTTCTTAAGCCATCAACTTACATATGTGACACCATTTCTTTTGGTATTAGTGAAAAATCTTGCAAAGTATTGTCTCTTTCTGTGAAAGCACTTCACTTTCTTTTCCTATTTTTAAATATAAGGAACCTAAGAATCAATAACTTGTTCACAAGTCCTAGAGCCAGGTAAAAATCTCACCCACAAATCTGAATTATAACACTGACTTACAGATTTAGGCATTTATAAATACCTTTTAACCTATTCCCTTTCTGCATGGATATAAATATATTATGTACCCTAGGAGGCAGAATTTTCATAGTTGTTTGCTGTAGTGCTTTTGTAAAAAAGAACAGAATATATTTTCACTGTCACAGAAAATCAGAGTTTCGTAGTTCTCTTGATCCTTGATGATTTTGCTTCTTTTTTTTTTTTTAAGGTACTACTGGAAAACAAAACAAAACAAAACACCTTAAAGACAAAAGAAAAATAATGAATGGATATTTTCTTCTTTCTTCTGAATCGGAGAGATTTGCTGTCCTTGTAAAAACACTAGAGCTTCTTTGATTTTGACTCCTTTTGTAATTCACAGTATCAGCTTAGTAGGCCATGAGACCTCATGCATTTTTGTCCAGAAAGCAGAAGACATTTTCTATTATATAAAACTAATGTCTGTGAAGGGTTGCCAGAACTTCACTTATCAGTGGTATTTTCAGTAAGTAAGACCACCTCTCTGTGATCCGAGGGATTTTAAGTTTATTTGGATTAAATCATGCCACAGGCTAGAATTCTCTAAGGTTTATTAAAGATGCATTATCAAAGATGAATAATTCTTTTCCATAATATCAGACAGCGTATCTTCTATAAAATAGTATTAGACTTTCTACTAAGTACGGGACATTTCTGATCACCCATATTTGAAAACAAACTTCAAGGAGACTATTCATTTTCTTTGTATAAAGTAATCTTTCAGGACTGTATATTGAAATCATTCTTCAGAAGACAAAATATTACTTGCATTAGATATTCCTTTCCCTTTCCCAGAAGTCCAGGGGGTTAAGTAGAAGTTTGTACAAGCAGTCATGCACCTTTCTCCAGAAAATGAGAGGAAACAACTTATAGTATTTTGATATTACTTAAAATTAAATGTTTTGGTCCTATAATTAAGATTGGGTATGTTAATTACTTTCCCCTCACTACCATCAGTTCTGAACTCCTGAGTTTCTCAGTAATCTGTGAAGATCCTGAAACATTTTTGCATTTTCAGAACTAAGGTTCTGAGTGATTTGGGAATTAATACCCTATAACCTGTCATGAGGCAGTCATCTGTCCAGTAGCATCTCCTGTGACTTTTCTCCATTTTCATAAAGAGGAAGGATGAGAAAATCTCCAGATTTGCCTGAGGATGGACTCAAGGCAATGATCAGTCATGATCAAAGTTACTGTCCTACCTACCTAGGTTTATAAAACCTTTTTGTGCACCTTATTGTCTATTCAAAGAAAGAGAAGAGTGAAAGATAGTCTTTCAGACAAATTGGAGCATTTGAAATGCCACGTCATTGCCTTTTGACGTCCTAAAATGCCTCACAAAATTATAAAGTTTTATGAATAATGCTCTATGCAATTGGTTGGAATGAGAGGTAGGTTATTCATTTACCTTGATGTAATTCAGATATATCCCATGGGCATGATTATATAGATACACTTATTTGAGTTTTTCTCGATTAGCCATTGTCTGTATCAGGTGTAATTCTACCTCAGCCCATGCTGTGTGCAACTGCCTGCGCTCATCTTCTAACTCCCTTTTATTTCTGCCCAGTGTCGCTTTAATGGCTTCATTTAACTTGCTCATCTGCACCCTGCTTTGCCTTTTGGCTCACTGACTGTTTTCTTCTTCTTGCCTTAGAAAACTGGCTTAATGACCAGTATTTTAGCCTCATTTAGCCTTAAGATTCTCTCACAAATATCCCTTGGGATCCCATATAAATGATAGTATTTCTGAGCACTGACTTCCTTCACTTCTCTTTTCTTATTCCTCCCCATTGCTATGACAATGGAAGGTGAATAGTTTAGGCATTTTCTTTGTGTTAGAAGAAATGACCTTAATTTTGTAATAGATCTACAAGTGTTTTCATTAATAGTGGCTGCTGAATGATCTAGAAAATGATGGTAAACCGTGTGTGTGTGTGTGTGTGTGTGTGTGTGTACTTTTTATAGCTATCTCATCATCTGTATAGAGAGATTTGTTAAATATCTGAGTAAACATCGTTTTTATAAAATGAAGTATGGGAGTGTTAAAATCAAGCGAACAAAATAGAACTATATATTCATGGCTTGGAATCTCTCCTACACAATTCCTTGAAGGATTGCTTAATTGCTCATTGTTTCTGCTTTCTCCGCCAAAAAGACTAATATTTGGATTTAAAATGAAAAGGAAAACCTTGGTAAGGGAAAGTGGAATTTCTTTAGGAAGTAACTATAGAGCATCCTACAGGGAGAGTGAATCAGATTAAAACAGTCACTGTAGGAATTTCCTTGTTAGAGAATATCCAGCCTGGCCTTGAGGGAAAATGTATCTCTTGCTGCTTTGTTTCTTGGCTTCTTGACTATGTCAATGTCCACCTTAGTAAAACTATTACCCATTCCAGGAACATGCCTCTCAAAGGTGCAGCCAGTCTACTGCAGTTGATCCTCCTGGTTCAGTTATATTCCATTTGGGTTCTTCCTCTGCTTCTATAACAATTCTCTGAAACAGAATATATATATTTATGCCCAGGTTCAAAAGTGGTCTTCATTGGGGGCAATTATAATCTTTCCTCTGTGTCTGCTCTCTGGCCTTTGCAGGACATAGTCATTGCCTGGTTTTCTTTTGGATCAGAGCCCTATCTCTGGCATTTTTGGCTCTTCTCTTAAATTTAGATTTCCATCCCTGCAATGCCTCTTAAATCAATTTTGAAATTCAAGATGGGTAGAGATCATGAAATTTTTAGTTCTCAAGACTTGTGCTCAGTTTAATTATTTCCTAGGAATCTGATTAGTTTATAAATGGAATTGTAAAGTTGTTGTTGGTTATTTCTGAAGAAATGTGAAGAACAAGAAATGTAACTGGTTAGACTATCACATCAAAGATCCCCAATAAACTAAGCCTCCTCATATCTACACCCTTGTATGGTCCTCTCCCACACTGACTTTCTAGAAACTTGATAAGTGATAGTGAATTAGGGCTAGCATTTAGTAAATGCTCATGATATCATGGAAGATATGAGGCATTAATTGGTATTTCATCCATTGCTGGATGTTGTGCACAGCATAACACACTCCCATCAGGACTACCTGTCATTTAAAGTAGAAATTCTCAAGTATAGGCTGAGGGGAAGGAGGGCAACCTCAATCCCAGGGAGGCAGATACCCCAGGTGGGGAATCACTTCACTTAACCTGTATTGGTTGAATAGACTATGATTAACAGTTAGGGAGTAAATATTTTATTTTTTATGGACTTTCCCTGGCAAGGCAAGGTGAGTGAGAATTAAAAATGATTCTCACTAGTTTGGTAGCATGTTAGTTAATATAATGCTAGCAATTGTGACAAACAAATTCCAGTGGGTATAATGTCTCAAAAAAAGAACTCATTCAAAGTCCACAATGGGTGTTCCTTATGACAGGTGTTTTTCCCCCAAGTGATGTTCCAGGAGCCCAGTCTCTTTTATCTTGTGCTTCTACCATGATCTTGTGGATCATTGTGTTCATTTGCATTAATCCAGGAAAAGAAAAAAAAAAAAAGGAAAAGCACAGAAAATTTTACATGGGGCGGTATTTTTATGGAGAAGACCTGGGAGTAATGCTCATGATTGCTAGTCACATTCTATTGGCTAGAGCACGAGCTCCTATCCTCCAATCCCCAAGGGCAAAAAAAGGCTGGGAAATACTGACTAGCAGTTTGTCCAGGAAAATGATGCAATAGGGTTGGTGAGCTGCTATAGCAGTTGCTGACATAGCATCAACATTGTGCCTCAACATCCAATGAAGGGAGGTGTTAAGTGAGGAAAAGTAAATTAGGACTAAATAGATACCGTTCTCCAAATTTATTGCACAGAATTCCCGGATTTTCAAAAATTATGTATTTCAGTTTATACTCAAATATATCTTGCTGTTCTTGCTTACCACCAACTTAATATTTGAAATTTTGCTGGTTCCCTAATCTGTCAAGACTCTCAGCTCTCAACTTGGTAACTCTGGCTATCACACAACCTGGGAACATATTTAATATATAATAATGGCAGTTAGTTAGAGGGGTGACAAATGATGCTGAATAGTAGAGGAGAATGGAGAGAAGATAGTGTAAATTCCAGAGAAAAAAGGTTTTTTTTGCTAGTCTTTTTAAAGTAATTGGTTCTTGATGTGGGACAAGAAGGAATCAACCCTTAAGATATTTGACTCTTTTCTTTGAAGGCTTTCCCTAAATAACCATTTCCTTTGTGCCAAATCTTATTCTCTACCTTTTTGCATTAGTTCTAGTCCTAGAATTTTTTTTTAATTGACCATGCACGATTCAGCCTTTATGAAATTATGTCGGAAATCTTTTAGCTTGTGTTGGAAAATGCAGAAAGTACTGGTAGAATGAGCAAAACTTTTTTATGGTTTATTCATGCCAGTAAACTGAGTCAGCAAGGGCATCCCAAACAAGCTGTGGCACGGGGAGAGAATGACGCAGAAACAACATTCACATGCAGCACACTTCAAATTGCAAGTTTGAAATCACCTGCGCTCCCTCCTGGAGCAGTGGGTTTTTCTCCATAGAAAGTTCTTATCTACTGCATAGGGAAGATTGGATTATATAAGGGTAAACAAACATTGCAGATTGTAGAATTCTGATTCTCAATGAAATCAAATTTCAGACCTCAGCATTATGGACTCTTAACTAGAGAAGACTGGGAACTGGGGAATTTCATAAAAAAGAAGCATATGAATATCTCCCAAGCTTCATGCTCTATGTTATATTTTCTGCATTAAAAACGTAGGATTTTTATAATTGTGCATAATTTAAATGGAAGACTACTTTTTGACACAAAACTTCTAGGAAAGTTTTTTGAAATTGATGCATTAGAGAAAATTGTGTATAAAGAAGTTAGAAATATCAGACCCCTAAGGTGCTTTAAGTTATCCTATTACTTTCTTTTATTGATGGAGAATGAAAGACCTACATATGTTGAATGACTCTTGCCCAAGTTTACAAATGGAGTCACATATATTGAGTTTGACAGGTCTCCTTTCTCTCATTACAATGTTCTTTAATATTAAATAAATATATAGAAGCAGAAAATTATTTTAAAACCAATGTTAATTTTTGCAACCTGAAACAAGTGACATTTCTTTCAATAGTCACAAAAATATATTAACAGAAAAGAGGTAGGGTTTAGCTTTGTTTCTGCTAATCAAATGAGAAAAAGAAAGCAATATATTGAAATAACTGAATATTGAGCTAGAATTATTCATCGTAGTTTTGCACAGAAACTTACGAAATAGAGCTTAATGAACTGGGAAAGTTAACTAAAAATTATCTGGGTGAAATAAAATAGCATTAGTACGTCAGTTATTAAAAAAAAGGTAAAGCCAAAACACACAAAAAAAGACAACGGAGAATTTTACCATCTCATTATTCATGGGAATACGCTCACTATGACATTACAAACATGAGGATATGGAAAGATGAACAATATCTTCTGAAAGCACCTAAAGCATTATTCTCCTGTGAATGTATAATGGCATGCATATGTGAGAAAAAAATTCTTTGGATTTTGGCAGTATTCTTACAGTAATTAGCTGCAGTGGGAATGTTTGTGGGTACATATTTATATAAACTAAAATGAGAATAAGACAAACTAGGTGAATGGCTATTATTTCCAAATTAGGGGAAAATAAAATAGGATGATGGAAAGAGGGATAAACTTTCAGATTTGTACACTTAAAAGTCTTGGTCAAGGTGCTACATTGACTAAAATAACCAATTGTATAAGGTAAACTGTTTGATGTTCATCAGGATATTATTATAGAATATTAATCACATAGAAGAAAAAGTTACAAAGTTTACTTCTTACAGTGTGAGCTTTATTTCCATAGAACAGTGAGAAAGAATATATAAGGCATAAAATGATTACGATTATAATGTACCTATTAAACCAATATCAGTGTGTTGGGCTGCTTTGCTTTTTCTTTCCAATTAACATCAAACTTGGGTGTCTAGATATAGATAGTTTAATGAGAATAAAGTTCCATATCTTCAAGTTCTATAAAACTCATATATAAAATTACCTGAGAACAGGCCATAGGTGTGCTCTCAAAACTGTTGTTTCACTTTACAGTAGAAAGGCCTAGCTTGTTCCCATTCTGTATCTAACTATGGTGCATTATGGGAATGTAAAATCTATGTGGGCATCAAACAGGTAGACAAATCAATATATCAGTTTTAGGTACGCTCTTTTAATCAATGCTTCTTTGTTTCATACATATCTATTTTAACGGTAAAGAGCTACATTAGAAAATGTGTTTAAAACTATATGAGGAAGACATCATCATACAGGAAGACGTGTAGAGAGCTCCGCCTTATGAGCATGTTTGTTTTTGCACTGGCTGATTTTCAAGCTAGTGCCGCTATAATAGATTTCAATAATCTTACCCAACTGAGAGGAAAAGAGAAATACCATCTCAGACAACCTGAGGTCAACATTTTGGTGGCCCATATGGGGATCCAAAAAAGACTTCCAATTACTCCAAGACTGGTGAGCAAACAGCTGTGTGGCTGACAGGGTCTTGGTGCTCCAGGCGGCTGTCAGGCCTGTGCCTCTGAGGTGGGAGAGCCGAATTCAGGAAACTGGTCCACCAGAGACCTCCTGGCTCCACATAATATCAAACGGCAAAAGATCTCCCAGAGATCTCCATTTCAACGCTAAGACCCAGCTCCACTCAATGACCAGCAAGCTACAGTGCTGGACACCCTATGCCAAACAACTAGCAAGATAGGAACACAACCCCACCCATTAGCAGAGAGGCTGCCTAAAATCATAACAAGTTCACAGACACGCCAAAACACACCACCAGACGTGGTCCTGCCCACCAGAAAGACAAGATCCATGCTCATCCACCAGAACACAGGCACCAGTCCCCTCCATCAGGAAACCTACACAACCCACTGAACCAACCTCACCCACTGGGGGCAGACACCAAAAACAATGGGAACTACGAACCTGCAGCCTGCAAAAAGGAGACACCAAACACAGTAAGTAAAGCAAAATGAGAAGACAGAGAAACACACAGCAGATGAAGGAGCAAGGCAAAAACCCACCAGACCAAACAAATGAGAGGAAATAGGCAGTCTACCTGAAAAAGAATTCAGAGTAAGGATACTAAAGATGATCCAAAATCTTGGGAATAGACTGGGGAAAATACAAGAAAGGTTTAACAAGGACCTAGAAGAACTAAGGAGCAAACAAACAATGATGAACAACACAATAAATGAAATTTAAAATTCTCTAGAGGGAATCAATAGCAGAATAACTGAGGCAGAAGAACGGATAAGTGACCTGGAAGATAAAATAGTGGAAATAACTACCACAGAGCAGAATAAAGAAAAAAGAATGAAAAGAATTGAGGACAGTCTCAGAGACCTCTGGGACAACATGAAATGCACCAACATTCGAATTATAGGGGTCCCAGAATAAGAAGAGAAAAAGAAAGGGACTGAGAAAATATTTGAAGATATTACAGTTGAAAACTTCCCTAATATGAGAATGGAAACAGTTAATCAAGTCAAGGAAGTGCAGAGAGTCCCACACAGGATAAATCCAAGGAGAAACACACCAAGACACATATTAATCAAACTATCAAAAATTAAATACAAACAAAAAATATTAAAAGCAGCAAGGGAAAAACAACAAATAACACACAAGGGAATCCCCATAAGGTTAACAGCTGATCTTTCAGCCAAAACTTTGCAAGCAGAAGGGAGTGGCAGGACATATTTAAAGTGATGAAAGGGAAGAACCAACAACCAAGATTACCCAGCAAGGATCTCATTCAGATTTGATGAAGAAATTAAAACCTTTACCAACAAGCAAAAGGTAAGAGAATTCAGCACCACCAACCCAACTTTACAACAAATGCTAAAGGAACTTCTCTAGGCAGGAAACACAAGAGAAGGAAAATACCTACAATAACAAACCCAAAACAATTAAGAAAATGGTAATAGGAACATACATATTGATAACTACCTTAAATGTAAATGGATTAAATGCTCCAACCAAAAGACACAGACTGGCTGAATGGATACAAAAACAAGACCCATATATATGCTGTCTACAAGAGACCCACTTCAGACCTAGGGACACATACAGACTGAAAGAGAGGGGATGGAAAAAGATATTCCATGCAAATGGAAATCAAAAGAAAGCTGAAATAGCAATTCTCATATGAGACAAAATAGACTTTAATTACAAGAAACAAAGAAGGGCACTACATAATGATCAAGGGATCAATCCAAGAAGAAGATATAACAATTGTGAATCTTTATGCACCCAACACAGGAGCACCTCAACACATAAGGCAAATACTAACAGCCATAAAAGGGGAAATCGACAGTAACACAATCATAGTAGGGGACTTTAACACCCCACTTTCACCAATGGACAGATCATCCAAAATGAAAATAAATAAGGAAACACAAGCTTTAAATGACACATTAAACAAGATGGACTTAATTGATATATATAGGACATTCCATCCAAAAACAAGAGAATACACTTTCTTCTCAAGTACTCATGGAATATTCTTCAGGACAGATCATATCTTGGGTCACAAATCAAGCCTTGGTAAATTTAAGAAAATTGAAATGGTATCAAGTATCTTTTCTGACCACAACGCTATGAGACTAGATATCAATTACAGGAAAAAATCTGTAAAAAATACAAACACATGGAGGCTAAACAATACACTACTAAATAACCAAGAGATCACTAAAGAAATCAAAAAGGAAATAAAAAAATACCTAGAAACAAAGGACAATGAAAACCCGATGACCGAAAACCTATGGGATGCAGCAAAAGCAGTTCTAAAAGGGAAGGTTATAGCAATACAAGCCTACCTCAAGAAACAAGAAAAATCTCAAATAAACAACCTAACCTTACACCTAAAGCAATTAGAGAAAGCAGAACAAAAAACCCCCAAAGTTAGCAGAAGGAAAGAAATTGTAAAGATCAGATCAGAAATAAATGGAAAAGAAATGAAGGAAACAATAGCAAAGATCAATAAAACTAAAAGCTGGTCCTTTGAGAAGATAGATAAAATTGATAAACCATTAGCCAGACTAATCAAGAAAAAAAAGGGAGAAGACTCAAATCAATAGAATTAGAAATGAAAAAGGAGAAGTAACAACTGACACTGCAGAAATACAAAGGATCATGAGAGATTACTACAAGCAACTATATGCTAATAAAATGGACAACCTGGAAGAAATGGACAAATTCTTAGAAAAGCACAACCTTCCGAGACTGAACCAGGAAGAAATAGAAAATATAAACAGACCAATCACAAGCACTGAAGTTGAGACTCTGATTAAAAATCTTCCAACAAACAAAAGCCCAGGACCAGATGGCTTCACAGATGAATTCTATTAAACATTTAGAGAAGAGCTAACACCTATCCTTCTGAAACTCTTCCAAAACACTGCAGAGGGAGGAACACTCACAAACTCATTCTACAAGGCCACCGTTATCCTGATACCAACACCAGACAAAGATATCACAGAAAAAGAAAATTACAGGCCAATATCACTGATGAACACAGACATAAAATCCTCAACAAAATACTAGCAAACCAAATCCAACAACACATTAAAAGGATCATAGACCATGATCAAGTGGGATTTATCCCAGGGATGCAGGGATTCTTCAATATATGCAAATCAATCAATGTGATACACCATATTAACAAATTGAAGAATAAAAACCATATGATCATCTCAATAGATGCAGAAAAAGCTTTTGACAACCCTCAGAATGGGAGAAAATATTTGCAAATGAAGCAACTGACAAAGGATTAATCTCCAAAATTACAAGCAGTTCATGCAGCTCAATATCAATAAAACAACCCAATCCAAAAATGGGCAGAAGACCTAAATAGACATTTCTCCAAAGAAGATATACAGATTCCCAAGAAACACGTGAAAGGATGCTCAACATCACTAATCATTAGAGAAATGCAAATAAAAACTACAATGAGGTATCATCTCACACCAGTCAGAATGGCCATCATCAAAAATCTACAAACAATAAATGCTGGAGAGGGTGTGGAGAAAAGGGAACCCTCTTGCACTGTTGGTGGGAATGTAAATTGATACAGCCACTATGGAGAACAGTATGGAGGTTCCTTAAAAAACTAAAAATAGAACTACCATATGACCCAGCAATCCCACTACTGGGCATATACCCTGAGAAAACCATAATTAAAAAAGAGTCATGTACCACAATGTTCATTGCAGCTGTATTTACAATAGCCAGGACATGGAAGCAACCTAAGTGTCCATCAACAGATGAATGGATAAAGAAGATGTGGCACATATATACAATGGAATATTACTCAGCCAAAAAAAGAAACAAAACTGAGTTATTTGTAGTGAGGAGGGTGGACCTAGAGTCTGTTATACAGAGTGAAGTAAGTCAGAAAGAGAAAAACAAATACTGTATGCTAACACACATATATGGAATCTAAAAAAATAAATAAATAAATGGTTCTGAAGAACCTAGGGGCAGGACAGGAATAAAGACGCAGAGGTAGAGAATGGACTTCAGGACACGGGGAGGGGGAAGGGTAAGCTGTGACAAAGTGAGAGAGTGGCATAGACATATATACACTACCAAATGTGAAACAGCTAGTGGGAAGCAGCTGCATAGCACAGGGAGATCAGCTCGGTGCTTTGTGACAACCTAGAGGGGTGGGATAGGGAAGGTGGGAGGGAGGGAGACACAAGAGGGAGGAGATATGGGGATATATGTATATATATAGCTGATTCACTTTGTTATACAGCAGAAACTAACACACCATTGTAAAGCAGTTATACTCCATTAAAGATGTTAAAAAAACCCCAAAACTATGTGAGGATGTTCTTAGGTATGTTATAGAGTGGGGCAGTGCAAGTGATGATAATTTTCATTGAATGACATGTTCTCTTCCATCTTCTGACTACTGTCAAGTAATTTAATCCTTCTGAGGGAAAGGCCCATTAGAGGAGAGCAGAAGGAGCATCAGAAAGAAAGTGGTGATTCATTAGTTCTTCTATAAAACAAACTCATAACAAGACTCTGTGCTTTAGCTAGCTGTGTATTTATCTAAGAATTGGAATTAATAAATGAGATAAGTGCCAAGGTGTCACATTTTAAGATCTACTCTTTAAGTGAAAAATGATATTGGATTTTTTTTGTTTTTGACAGACAGTAAGTCTGATTAGGTTAATTTACTAGACAATGAGAGTTGAGCTTGCCAATTAAGTTATGTATTATACATTTTCTGCAAATTGAATGACCTAAATTTGTAACTGCAAGGCTTTGATATTAACATACTTCAAGTGCATAAAGAGATTAAAATGTTTCATTTCATTTTATATGACACTGGTAGAGGTGCATTAAAATTAATTAATATTTTGGTATTTTTCTAATTCCTTTTTATTGACTTTATAATAAAGTGTTTCCAAGTTAAAGAGTAACATATATAAATAATACATGTTTGAAAAGTCTTGGTAAAATATTTTTCATATATGTATTAGTTTCCTGTTGTACAAGAAACTACCACAAAGTTAGTGGCTTAAAAACACACTCACTTATTACTTCACAGTTTCTGTGGGTTGGAAATTTGGGCATAGTCTAGCTGGGTTCTCTGCTAAGGATCTCAGAAAGCTGCAAGCAGGGAGTTTACAGGGGTTACAAACTCATCTGAGGCTTATTTAAAGTCCTTTTCCAAACTCATTAGTTGTTGGAAACATGAATTTCCTTGTAGTTGTGTGACTGAGATACTGATTTTCTTGTTAGCTGTAGATCAGAACCACTCTCAGCTCCTAAATGCCACCCTCTGGTCCTTGACATGTGGGGCTTGTCTCTCAAAATGTGGCAGCTCACTTCTTGAAGGCCAGCAGGAGAATTTTTTTCCATGCAGGACTCAGTCCCTCTTTAAAAGCGTCTCCTGATGAAATCATACTCACCAGGGATAATCTTCATTTTTATTAATTCAAAGTCAACTAATTTGGAATCTTATTTTCATCTGCAGAATGCCTTCACCTTTGCCATTTAATGTAATCTAATAATGGGAATGAAATCCATCCTATCCACATCTTACCCATGCTCAAGAGGAAGGGAATAAACAGGGTGTATACCCCAGGAGATGGGAATCTGGCGGTTATCTTAAAATTCTGTCTACCACGGTGTATTTCCCAGAAATTAAGAAAGAAAAAATAATCTCTAATGGTATATAACAAGTTATATTGCCAGTCAGATGTCTGTAGGCATTTTTCCTTTATCTAAATCCTCACTAACTGTATTGAGAAAATGAATAGATTTGGATAAATTTTTTGTGGTAGGGCTAGTTCTCCTCTTTGTGGTTGCTCAAAAGCATGAATTGTAAATGAATCAGTTTGCCTAGAGGGTAGATCTTTTGGACTGATGCTATTTATTCTGGGCATCAAAGAATAAATATTAATTGTTAAAGATGTTTCATTTGCAATTCATAATGTAGAAATATATTGAATTGGTTTATGACATCCCTTCCAACTTCTTTCTCGTGAGATTTCCTGAACTGCAGAGGCTGGAAAACTGAAAACCACAGTCCTTAGGTTTCTTGGCAGGTAAAGATTCCAGAGTGGCTTGGAAATATTTGCACTTTGGGAAGTAGAAAGTGAGGCTGAAGCTGGACATTTCCTGTTTCTGAGGATTCTGCTGGTAAGCAGTTTTGTGGAGACATTTATTTTATTATTTAATAATGTATTTGTTTATTGGGTAGGACAATTAACGGAGGTACCAGTGTCCAGCCTGTAGCATCACAGGCATCAAGAGGTCTGAGTGGAACCTCCACTTTGATCATATCCTTATAGCATGGTTTTGAAACTGATGGCAGCAGTAGCAGCTTCTCAGTCATGGAAGGGACTTTCTTTTTTTTTTTTTTTTATAAATTTATTTATTTATTTATTTATTTATTTATTTATTTATTTATTTATTTATTTATGGCTGTGTTGGGTCTTCGTTTCTGTGCGAGGGCTTTCTCTAGTTGTGGCAAGCGGGGGCCACTCTTCACCGCGATGCGCGGGCCTCTCACTGTCGCGGCCTCTCTTGTTGCGGAGCACAGGCTCCAGACGCGCAGGCTCAGTAGTTGTGGCTCACGGGCCCAGCCACTCCGCGGCATGTGGGATCCTCCCAGACCAGGGCTCGAACCCGTGTCCCCTGCATTGGCAGGCAGATTCTCAACCACTGCGCCACCAGGGAAGCCCGAAGGGACTTTCTAATTACAGCGTTGGTGTGTGGATGGAGAAGAAACCGCTCTAGGACTACCCTCTCCATTCAGTGGGTGGCTTCCTGATTACAGAAGAGGTAGCCCCTTTGGTGCTCATTCTCTGTTGTGGCTCTGGGAGTCTTTCCTAAAAGGACAATCTTGATTCTGTTTTTTCAGCATTCTCAGTGATTCTGTAAACCATCTTTCTTGGCTTTAGCCAGCTAGAATGTATTTTCTCTATTACTAAACATTGCCCAGTACAGGTAGCGCTTCCTTACTTTTCCTAATCCTCTCCATTTCCAGAGAGAGAGTCACACTGCTGTACAGAACAATCATTTTAGTTGCTTTCTTACACCTATCAGACCCTTTGAATGTGAATGGGACGATTCTACTCCTTACTGATGCTCTTCTTTCAATGTGAGTTGAAAATGACGCCTTACAGTGTGGACCTAATTATATTTGTACCCAAGGGTATTTGTTCTCAAAGCCAATTGGTGGAAAGGAAGAGGATACCTTGTTCCTAAAGTTCAATAGCTCATAAAAAATAATCAAAAGAAATCTCACAGATAGTCCATAAAGCTTGCATTATTGCCAGTTATAGGTTCACCAGGAGTTTTCAAATTTAATGACCATTTTTATAGTTAAAATACATAGGTTAAATTGTCCTTTTGCCCATGGGAGTTTTCCCTGCAGGCAAATTAAATTTCTTCTCTTCTTTTCCTAGCTGCTACTTTTCAAGTTTAGTTCCATAGAACTCCCAAGATTCCTTTAAAAAGAATGGATTATCATAGTGTTTAAGAAATAAAGTTGAATCGTGGTTTCTTTTTATTTTGACAGTGGTAACATCCTTTTCTGCAGCCAAAGTCTATACTAGAGAAAATGTACTCAGTGTAGCAGAAGACACATTTGGGTTTAATACAGCAAGGACTTCTTGGCAGAAAGGCTGTTTTGGCATGGTGCCTATCTTAATGTCATGTCGCGCACACAGCATGATTTAGTCCTCAGAAATATCCAGTGTTTGAATTTTGATAAAGTTCTGGATGATTGGTTGAATTTTTTACCTCTTACCTTAAAATGTATTTTGTTCAACCATATCTTGTATCTGCCAGCAATGCCCTTTGTGTTTCCCCTTATCACAGAACTCATTACTCTTGTAATCCTTGATGTAATATCTGTATTTGCCACTAAGTTCTATGAGGTTCGGACTTTTTCACATCAGTTTTATGTGCCACTGTTTCTCTAGCTCATCACACTAAATGAATGACTGAAGAGATGTGTAAAAAAGTCTCCTAAGTTTATTTAAACCTAGAGTGGTAGAACATAAATGCTGTGGAAATTTTAATACCTTATATGAAATTAAAGTGATTTAAATTCATCTTCTATTTTATTTATCAAATAATTAGTTAGCACTTATCATGTGTTAGGCACAATTGTATGTAAAATTCAGTATTTGCTTATTTTATCCTCAAATATCCCTTTTAGGAAAGTGCTATTATTAACCTCCAACACACTAGGAAATTGAAGCAAGTAAAAGTTTGTCAAAGTCACTCAGGAAGAAAGGGGCTGAGTCAGGATTCAGATCCAGTCAGCCTGGGCCCAGTTTCCTAACCACTACAGGGGCCAACTTCCGAACTTTGACTATCTTTGATTGTAATGCTTGGGAGATAAGTGGTGGGAATAAAAAACCCAACTGCGCCATTAATCTACATTTTATTAATTTATGGTAAATAATTAATGGTTTATGGCACATTTTCTGAAACTATTATAAACAAATATGCCAATGAGAATCTGCCTGAGAATCCAGCAACAATAATAACCAGTTATCACTTTCTGAAAATTCATTTGAGTTTTCAAAAAGAGGCAAGAACAAAAGAAGTTAAAAAATATTCAGGTGGAGAACTTATCTGTTGGTAGTTTTATCTTCACAGTCTGTTTCCTCTCCCTATTTGATTCTACTACTCCCTTCTTATTCAGATTCTCCCACTGATGAAAACTGAGGTGGGAGGACTCTTGGTGGGGACTGTACTGACAGTAATGTGAAGCAGTAATTATAGACTCTGGAGTTTTTTGAAATGGCTTGTACTAGGAAAGAATCCTAAAGTATTAACACTGACTTAAATATTCCCTCTTATAAAGCACTGGACCAGAAGTACATGTTTAGGCACATAACAGGTGCTTCTCATTATGTAAGAGTGTCTATCACTGTCTTTTAAATAGTGTGGCAAATCATTCAGCACTTTTAAAAAGCTGAGGAAAAGTTGCCTGATTTGCTAGAGCATGAATGCGATAGAAGTGATAAAGCCTGTTACACATATAAGATATGATTACTCTCAGATCATTGAACTCAGTATCTGAAAGCTTAGCATGGATATAAAACTGACTTTTTCATCTGCTTCTGAGAGTAGAACTCAATCCTATTGCCCACCCTCACCTTCATAGCAACTCAGAAAATACCAGTAATGTATCCTTCTATGCACAGAGATATGACTTTTCTACAAACCTCCTGAACACTCATGTCTATACTTGTCCTATTACAACATTAATCACAATATATTGTAATGTTCTCTTTACTTGTCCCTATTCTTCATTAGTCTGGAAGGTCCTTGAGAGCACAGACTATGTCATTTTCTCCCAAAAGAGCTAGAATGCCTCTTGATACAGAGTAACCATTTGATAACACTGGTTGACTAAGCAGAGGGTCATCCTGTTTATTTCCTGTCGGTTTCCTATTGCAGCTATAACAAATTGCCACTACTTAGTGATACAGAAAAATGCAAATTAATTATTTACAATTCCGTAGGTCAGAAGTCAAACATGGATCTTACTGGGCTAAAATTAAGAGGTCAATGGGGCTGTATTTTTAAAAAATTTTTATTTGAGTATAGTTGTTTCACAATGTTGTGTTAGTTTCAGGTGTACAGCATAGTAAAACAGTTATACATATACATATATCCACTCATTTTTAGATTCTTTTCCCATATAAGTCATTACAGAGTACTGAGTAGAGTTCCCTGTGCTATACAGTAGGTCCTTATTAGTTATCTATTTTGTGTATAGTAGTGTGTATATGTCAATCCCAATCTCCCAATTTATCCCTCGCTCCCCCCTTCCCCCCGATAACCATAAGTTTGTTTTCTACATCTGTGACTCTATTTCTGTTTTGTAAGTTCCTTTATACCATTTTTTTAAAGATTCTACATATAAGCGATATCATGATATTCGTCTTTATCTGACTTACTTCACTCAGTATGACAATCTCTGGGTCCATTCATGTCTTTGCAAATGGCACTATTCCTTTTTATGGCTGAGTAATATTCCATTGTATATTTGTACCACATCTTCTTTATCCATTCCTCTGTTGATGGACATTTAGGTTGCTTCCATGTCTTGGCTATTGTAAATAGCATTGCAATGAACATTGGGTTGCATGTGTCTTTTCAGATTATGGTTTTCTCCAGATATATGCACAGGAATTCCTTCTGGAGGATCTAGGGGGGAGTTCATTTCTTTGCTTTTCCTAGCTTCTAGGGACCACCCACATTCCTTGGTTCATGGCCCCTTCCTCTATCTCCAAAGTCAAGTGTGTAGCATCTTTGGCCAGTATTTTATAGTCATCTCCCTCTGGTTTCTTCTTCTGCTTTCTTGTTCCACTTTTAAGGACTCCTGTAATTACTTCGGGCCCACCTGCATATCCAGGATAATATCCCTATTTTAAGGTCAGCTGATTAATAACTTTAATTTCATCTGCAACCTTAATTTAACTGTGCCATGTAATATAACATATTCGTATATTCCAGAATTAGGATGTAGGCATCTCTGGAGAGCAGGGGCATTATTCTACCTACCACACTTCCTATATTCTATTCCAAAGTCAGCTACATAGCTGACTTGATAGTAAGAGCAGAATGGAAGGTATGGAATATGGCTCATGCAATGTCCATTCTAACCTCCAACCTTCTATATGTTTCTTTCTGTATTGTAGAAGCTGGACTGCTAGAACTCTATATCCCAAGCTCCTTTGCAGCTAGTTTTCCAGGTGTGATTTAGGTCTGAGAATCAGATGCACTGCAGGGAAACTTGAATTTCATAATGAGGGAAATAGGAAAGAAGAAGGGACAAGCAAGGCATCCATTTTTCTGGTGCATGATGTGGCAGAGGAATTCATAGGTCTGCATCCACTGCTTCCGTGATTTGGTAGCTTTCTACAGTCATGATGGCATTTACTGAACTATGGCAGAGGCAGTGTGGTGCTAAGTTTACCAGTTTTCTGATTTGGTAAGTATAGTTTTCCTGGGCAGGGGCAGAATGCCTCTGAGGGCTTGATGGTTTCCTGGCAAGCTCCTTAAGCACTTGCTGCCCATTTTTAAGCAATGTGCTGTATGGGGAGACTGTATTCCATCAATTCTAAATATATTTTCCCTGTCAGTATGTTTATCATTCTTAGTAGTACATGAGATAATGACGTGTCTTATAGTCAATCCTGTCAGTTATGTGAAATATTGTACATTTCTTTCTGGAGGAACCATCGAGCATGGTTTCTGCGACTCAATCCTGTCTGATACAGGTAGTCATTGTTTTAGTCTAAGGTCAGTAGTTTATAACAATGAAAATGAGTATCTAACCTTTAAAATTCAACTCTAAGATGCAGAAAAACATACAATTTGCTGGTTTCTCTTGTAATCTCTGTGTTTTGACCAGCAAGGACAAAAATGGACTTCCGTTCAGACAAACAATACAGCTGCAAATTAGTTGCCACATAAGAGGATATATTTAACAAGGATACTTATCATAATTTACTTTTAGGCATTAAAACATATCAACCTGGATTCCCTGAGGAGTAAATAATTCTGATTATTAGACTTTCACAAATTGATATTTTTAAAAGTTGCAATTTATTACATGCCAGAGATTTTGTTAGGTTATCCAAATCTCATTGCCTATTCTCTACTCTGTACTATTATATAGGAAACATCAAGACAATTTTAGGGAAGCAGGCATAATGTTGGAAAAATAATTTATTTTTTGCCTCAACTTTCAATATTAATGTATATATTCAACTTTTAAACAAAAGTATTCAGATTCAGAATATGATGACATAACCCACTATAAAACATTCAAACTTGTGCTAACAATAAAGATGCAATTGTAATTTTACTTGTGTGCTCTTAAAAGTCAAACATTAAAAGCAACTTGACATACCAGTTAGTTGATGTTTAACCCTTTACAATTCAGGCCTTAATTCCATTTTGATAGAAATGTTTCTAAAATGTCTTCTATGCCTCCTTCTTATTTTAAACTGTATCAAACTTTTCTTGTGATACATGCTTATGCTATGATTGTCAAGAACTGCGACCGGGTGCAGATCTAGGTGGGATAGGATGGATTACTGTTGGGGCATATACAACCATGTTGGCTCTGAAGCTCTTCTTGGAAAAGAATTCCAGTGCTAGCTTACTGTTGTTCTCATATCTATCTTTTCTGATGAAGGTTGAGTTTAAAATTCGCAGCTTCATGACTTCCTAAGCAGAGCTCAAAAGCTGCATTTCTGTAAAAAGAAATGCGTGTGCATGAAAGGTTGAAGCAGAAAATGATCATTGAGTAGGAAATTATTTTATTATAACCTCTTCTTATCAGTGTCCTTTGACTCATCTGCACAAGTTTCAACACTATTATTTCTGTATCACTAACACCAATCAGAGTGCACTCTGGGTTTTCTGTCTTGTTGCCTTATTTGTTTAGGCTGAATATTCATTATTTCAAAAATTTCTGACAACAAATTTCTGAACACCTCAGTGAAAGTGTACATATTCTTCATCTTTATTGGATAACTTCTGCTTATCTGATACCAGACTACAATTTTTGCTAAGTTTTACTTTAACGAGCAACACAGACACAAGTAAATTTATAATTGTGTCATTATCCTAAAAACAATATTGAATGTTTCCTAATGGATCTTTTGTGTGATAACATTTCACATTTAGAAGCTAAATACCACAGCTCATAGGTTGAATATATAAAATAACACTGAAAATTCAGGAATATAATGAAAAGTGTTTTTCTAAGCTTACGCCTGCTTCCTTAAAGTGTCCCAGTGTCCCATATGCAACAGAGAACTTTTTGTCCATTTTTATTGGCTTGTTTGTGGGCTTGTTATTGAATTGTAAGAGCATATTATTTTAAAAAGCTTTCTTTGCAATTAAAATGTAATTTGCTCTGCAAATACAGAATCAAAACAATCAAGTGTTATTCTGAACACACTTTTAATTCAGAATAAATTTTACATAGACTTGAGATCAGAGGTGATCTGGTAGTCACTCTGTTCACCAGGTCCATTAGACATTTTCGACCCTGAATCAATTTCATAGATTCTACCATATTCTGAATCAAACAAAACGTCACTGAAAATTTTGTAAAATTTATGCACTGGCCTCTTAAAGTCAAAAAAAATTATTCATAGGTTATTACAGCTTTTAAGCAGTCCACTTACACTAGAGTAAATGCTTTGAAAATCAGCACACGTACAAGGACTTATATGGACCTTGTTAAAACATCACTGTTTATGGGGAGCAGCTTACAGAGTTTTCTTATCCTGGGTATTGTATACTTGATTACATTTTCATCAGGTAAGATTTTCCAAGTTCATAAATTTATGGGAGAAAATCATAAATTTATGATGGGAGAAAATGGGGGATAATTATATATTTTAAGTTGGGATTTTACATACCTACAAACAAAATTAGTTGAAAATGACTGAACCAACAGTATAGATGAAATAATTTTTTATACAATTGAGTATAAATATATTTAGCAACTATTAGGACTATATGAGGGTTATTATGTGAGTTATTCAATCTTAATATTTAAGTAACTTGCATGAACAGTATAGTTGACAGGGTAATCTATCTCAGGTTCTAGGAATCCGCTTCACTATCAAATATATTTATTTGTAATATGCTGGATTGATGTGGGATGCTGCTTTCTAGTTTCAGAGCTTATATTTTTAAGACTGGCCTAGAAATGCGTCTTAAATTCAGAAATAATTTTCTAATCATGAATTTCCTTATGGGAAATTCCATTATATGCAACTTGACTTCTGTATGTATTTTGAGAAATGTAATAATTTGTGTTCCAATATATTTGAAACATAAGTTGCTGCTATTGTAAATAATTTTCAAGTCTTGTTATTGGAATATAAAGAAGTCAATTAGAAAAGTTAAATATGAAATTAAGAAGTATTGGCATTAAAAATGGGAATTAAATAGGGTGGAGATATGTGCCATACTTGCTGAAAAGAGGTAGAGGCAACTGAGAGAAAGTAAACCTGAGCCTTAGGCTTGAATTGTTGCCTCATGTTGCCAAGGGGAAACCAACATCTGCTTAAAATGAACTACTTGTTCTGTGCTGGGATTAAAAATTTCTATGGGTGCAGTTAAAGTCTCTAACCTTGTGGAAATTGAGAATTAATTAGATTTGCTGAGTAGTTTAAACAAAGGATGCTCAGCATTTTCTTATATTTCTTGCATTTGAGTCTTCTGTGGGCCAGAAGTTGGATCAAGGAGATAGTTATCCACAATCCTAAGTAATAAGATTGGTAATGCTTTAAAATAATTCATTGTGACTGCCACATAACAGGCATGCTTATCACAATATATCTGAGATGTTCCCAAATATCCAGTTTTAGATTCATTCATTAGGTCTAATTCCATTTATAAATTTAACATTTGAAAGAATGCTAATATTTCTAAAAAGATTGCTCAGCCTTATTAAGATTAAATTGTCTTTTGCTGACAAAGTTTTTACCACAAGAATGTCAGAAACAGCAAAATTTTGCTTAAGACCTACATATTCATTGGTTTAAGGTGACATGATAGACATATCAACATACTTTCAGGTTCAGGGTAGAGGTAAAATATTCAATTTCTTACCACTAATATTGTTTTTGAGTGAATCTGTACTCCCTGATATTTACTCCATTTTTGGAATTCAGACCTATCATCACTGATATAAAAAACATTTGGAGCTTCAAGATGGCAGAAGAGTAAGACACGGAGATCACCTTCCTTCCCACAAATACATCAGAAATACATCTACATGTGGAACAACTCCTACAGAACACCTACTGAACGCTGGCAGAAGACCTCAGACCTCCCAAAAGGCAAGAAACTCCCCACGTACCTGGGTAGGGCAAAAGAAAAAAGAAAAACCAGAGACAAAGAATAGGGACGGGACCTGCACCAGTGGGAGGGAGCTGTGAAGGAGGAAAGGTTTACACACACTAGGAAGCCCTTTCGTGGGCGGAGACTGCGGGTGGTGGAGGGGGCGAGCTTCGGAGCCACGGAGGAGAGCGCAGCAACAGGGGTGCGGAGGGCAAAGCGGAGAGATTCCCGCACAGAGGATCGGAGCCGACCAGCACTCAGCAGCCCAAGAGGCTTGTCTGCTCACCTGCCGGGGCGGGCGGGGGCTGGGAGCTGAGGCTTGGGCTTCGGTCGGATCGCAGGGAGAGGACTGGGGTTGGCAGCGTGAACACAGCCTGAAGGGGGCTAGTGCACCACAGCTAGCCGGGAGGGAGTCCGGGAAAAGGTCTGCAGCTGCCTAAGAGGCAAGAGACCATTGTTTCAGGGTGTGCAAGGAGAGGGGATTCAGAGCACCACCTAAACAAGCTCCAGAGACGGGCGCGAGCCGCGGCTATCAGCGCGGACCCCAGAGACGGGCAGGAGACGCTAGGGCTGCTGCGGCCGCCACCAAGAAGCCTGTGTGCAAGCACAGGTCACTCTCCACACCGCCCCTCCCGGGAGCCTGTGCAGCCCGCCACGGCCAGGGTCCCGTGATCCAGGGACAACTTCCCTGGGAGAACGCACTGCGCGCCTCAGGCTGGTGCAACGTCACAGTGGCCTCTGCCGCCCGCAGGCTCGCCCCGCCTCCGTACCCCGCCCTCCCCCCCGCCTGAGTGAGCCAGAGCCCCCGATTCAGCTGCTTCTTTAACCCCGTCCTGTCTGAGCCAAGAACAGACGCCCTCAGGCGACCTACATGCAGAGGCGGGTCCAAATACAAAGCTGAACCCCGGGAGATGTGTGAACAAAGAACAGAAAGGGAAATCTCTCCCAGCAGCCTCAGGAGCAGTGGATTAAATCTCCACAGTCAACTTGATGTGCCTGCATCTGTGGAATACCTGAATAGACAACGAATCATCCCAAATTGAGGAGGTGGACTTTGGGAGCAATGATATATATATATGTTTTCCCTTTTTCTCTTTTTGTGAGTGTGTATGTGTATGCTTCTGTATGTGAGTTTGTCTGTATAGCTTTGCTTTTACCATTTGTCCTAGGATTCTGTCTGTCCTGTTTTTTTTTTTTGTTTTGTTTTTTTTAGTATAGTTTTTAGCCCTTGTTATCATTGGTGGCTTTGTTTTTTGGTTTGGTTCCTCTCTTCTTTCTTTTTCTTTTTATTGCTTAAAAAATTTTTTTTAATAATTATTTTTTATTTTAATAACTTTATTTTATTTTACTTTATTTTATTTTATTTTATCTTCTTCTTTCTTTCTTTCTTTTTTTTCTCCCTTTTATTCTGAGCCGTGTGGATGACAGGCTCTTGGTGCTCCAGCCAGGCATCAGGGCTGTGCCTCTGAGGTGGGAGAGCCAAGTTCAGGACACTGGTCCACAAGAAACCTCCCAGCTCCATGTAATATCAAACGGCAGAAATCTCCCAGAGATCTCCATCTCAATGCCAAGACCCAGCTATACTCAACAACCAGCAAGCTACAGGGCTGGATACCCTATGCCAAACAACTAGCAAGACAGGAACACAACCCCATCCATTAGCAGAGAGGCTGCCTAAAATCATAATAAGGCAACAGAAACCCCAAAACACACCACCAGACGTGGATCTACCCACCAGAAAGACAAGATCCAGGATCATCCACCAGAACACAGGCACTAGTCCCCTCCACCAGGAAGCCTACACAACCCACTGAACCAAACTTAGCCACTGGGGGCAGACACCAAAAACAATGGGAACTAGGAACCTGCAGCCTGTGAAAAGGAGACCCCAAACAGTAAGTTAAGCAAAATGAGAAGACAGAGAAACACACAGCAGATGAAGGAGCAAGGCAAAAACCCACCAGACCTAACAAATGAAGAGGAAATAGGCAGTCTACCTGAAAAAGAATTCAGAATGATAGTAAAGATGATCCAATATCTTGGAAATAGAATGGAGAAAATACAAGAAACATTTAACAAGGACCTAGAAGAACTAAAGAGCAAACAAACAGTGATGAACAACACAATAAATGAAATTAAAAATTCTCTAGAAGGGATCAATAGCAGAATAACTGAGGCAGAAGAATGGATAAGTGACCTGGAAGATAAAATAGTGGAAATAACTACTGCAGAGCAGAATAAAGAAAAAAGAATGAAAAGAATTGAGGACGGTCTCAGAGACCTCTGGGACAACATTAAACGCACCACCATTCGAATTATAGGGGTCCCAGAAGAAGAAGAGAAAACGAAAGGGACTGAGAAAATATTTAAAGATATTATAGGTGAAAACTTCCCTAATATGGGAAAGGAAATAGTTAATCAAGTGCAGGAAGCGCAGAGAGTCCCATACAGGATAAATCCAAGGAGAAACATGCCAAGACACATATTAATCAAACTATCAAAAGTTAAATACAAAGAAAAAATATTAAAAGCAGCAGGGGAAAAACAACAAATAACACACAAAGGAATACCCATAAGGTTACCCATATACCCATAAGGTTGCAGCCGAAACTCTGCAAGCCAGAAGGGAGTGGCAGGACATATTTAAAGTGATGAAGGAGAATAACCTACAACCAAGATTACTCTACCCAGCAAGGATCTCATTCAGATTTCACGGAGAAATTAAAACCTTTACAGACAGGCAAAAGCTAAGAGAATTCAGCAACACCAAATCAACTTTACAACAAATATTAAAGGTACTTCTCTAGGCAGGACACAAGAGAAGGAAAAGACCTACAATAACAAACCCAAAACAACTAACAAAATGGTCATAGGAACCTACATATCGATAATTACCTTAAATTTAAATGGATTAAATGCTCCAACCAAAAGACATAGACTGGCTGAATGGATACAAAAACAAGACCTGTATATATGCTGTCTACAAGAGACCCACTTCAGACCTAGGGACACATACAGACTGAAAGAGAGGGGATGGAAAAAGATATTCCATGTAAATGGAAATCAAAAGAAAGCTGGAGTAGCAATTCTCATATCAGACAAAATAGACTTTAAAATAAAGACTATTACAAGAGACAAAGAAGGACACTACATAATGATCAAGGGATCAATCCAAGAAGAAGATATAACAATTGTAAATATTTATGCACGCAACATAGGAGCACCTCAATACATAAGGCAAATACTAACAGCCATAAAAGGGGAAATCGACAGTAACACAATCATAGTAGGGGACTTAAACACCCCACTTTCACCAATGGACAGATCATCCAAACTGAAAATAAGTAAGGAAACACAAGCTTTAAATGATATATTAAA
Source organism: Balaenoptera physalus (assembly GCF_965194825.1). Taxonomy (NCBI): domain Eukaryota; kingdom Metazoa; phylum Chordata; class Mammalia; order Artiodactyla; family Balaenopteridae; genus Balaenoptera; species Balaenoptera physalus. The sequence continues at coordinate 81,595,206 of NC_138884.1, read as the reverse complement.
CAAGATGAACTTAATTGATATTTATAGGACATTCCATCCAAAAACAACAGAATACACATACTTCTCAAGTGCTCATGGAACATTCTTCAGCATAGATCATATCTTGGGTCACAAATCAAGCCTTGGTAAATTTAAGAAAATTGAAATTGTATCAAGTGTCTTTTCTGACCACAACGCTATGAGACTAGATATCAATTACAGGAAAAAATCTGTAAGAAATACAAACACATGGAGGCTAAACAATACCCTACTAAATAACCAAGAGATCACTGAAGAAATCAAAGAGGAAATCAAAAAATACCTAGAAACAAGTGACAATGAAAACCCAACAACACAAAACCTATGGGATGCAGCAAAAGCAGTTCTAAGAGGGAAGTTTATAGCAATACAATCCTATCTTAGTAAACAAGAAACATCTCAAATAAACAACCTAACCTTACACCTAAAGCAATTAGAGACAGAAGAACAAAAAACCCCAAAGTTAGCAGACAGAAAGAAATCATAAAGATCAGATCAGAAATAAATGAAAAAGAAATGAAGGAAATGATAGCAAAGATCAATAAAACTAAAAGCTGGTTCTTTGAGAAGATAAAGAAAATTGATAAACCATTAGCCAGACTCATCAAGAAGAAAAGGGAGAAGACTCAAATTAATACAATTAGAAATGAAAAAGGAGAAGTAACAACTGACACTGCAGAAATACAAAGGATCATGAGAGATTACTATAAGCAACTCTATGCCAATAAAATGGACGACCTGGAAGAAATGGACAAATTCTCAGAAATGCACAACCTTCTGAGACTGAACCAGGGAGAAATAGAAAATATGAACAGACCAATCACAAGCACTGAAATTGAAACTGTGATTAAAAATCTTCCAACAAATAAACGCTCAGGACCAGATGGCTTCACAGGCGAATGCTATCAAACATTTAAAGAAGAGCTAACACCGATCCTTCTCAAACTCTTCCAAAACATAGCAGAGGGAGGAACACTCCCAAACTCATTCTACGAGGTAACCATCACCCTGATACCAAAACCAGACAAAGATGTCACAAAGAAAGAAAACTACAGGCCAATATCACTGATGAACATAGATGCAAAAATCCTCAACAAAATACTAGCAAACAGAATCCAACAGCACATTAAAAGGATCATACACTATGATCAAGTGGTGTTTATCCCAGGAATGAAAGGATTCTTCAATATACGCAAATCAATTAACATGATACACTATATTAACAAATTGAAGGAGAAGAACCATATGATCATCTCAATAGATGCAGAGAAAGCTTTTGACAAAATTCAACACCCATTTATGATAAAAACCTCTCCAGAAAGTAGGCATAGAGGGAACTTTTCTCAACATAATAAAGGCCACATATGACAAACCCACAGTCAACATCGTCCTCAATGGTGAAAAACTGAAACCATTTCCACTAAGATCAGGAACAAGACAAGGTTGCCCACTCTCACCACTATTACTCAACATAGTTTTGGAAGTTTTAGCCACAGCAATCAGAGAAGAAAAAGAAATAAAAGGAATCCAAATTGGAAAAGAAGAAGTAAAGCTGTCACTGTTTGCAGATGACATGATACTATACATAGAGAATCCTAAAGATGCTACCATAAAACTACTAGAGCTCATCAATGAATTTGGTAAAGTAGCAGGATACAAAATTAATGCACAGAAATCTCTTGCATTCCTATACACCAATGATGAAAAATCTGAAAGTGAAATTAAGAAAACACTCCCATTTAGCATTGCAACAAAAAGAATAAAATATCTAGGAATAAACCTACCTAAGGAGACAAAAGACCTGGATGCAGAAAATTATAAGACACTGATGAAAGAAATTAAAGATGATACAAATAGATGGAGAGATATACCATGTTCTTGGATTGGAAGAATCAACATTCTGAAAATGACCATACTACCCAAAGCAATCTACAGATTCAATGCAATCCCTATCAAACTACCACTGGCATTTCTCACAGAACTAGAACAAAAAATTTCACAATTTGTATGGAAACACAAAAGACCCCGAATAGCCAAAGAAATCTTGAGAAAGAAAAACAGAGCTGGAGGAATCAGACTCCCTGACTTCAGACTATACTACAAAGCTACAGTAATCAAGACAGTATGGTATGGGCACAAAAACAGAAATATGGATCAGTGGAACAGGATAGAAAGCCCAGAGATAAACCCACGCACATATGGTCACCTTATCTTTGATAAAGGAGGCAAGAATATACAATGGAGAAAAGACAGCCTCTTCAATAAGAGGCTGGGAAAACTGGACAGCTACATGTAAGAGAATGAAATTAGAACACTCCCTAACACCATACACAAAAATAAACTCAAAATGGATTAAAGACCTAAATGTAAGGCCAGACAAGATAACACTCTTAGAGGAAAACATAGGCAGAACACTCTATGACATAAATCACAGCAAGATCCTTTTTGACCCACATCCTAGAGAAATGGAAATAAAAACAAAAATAAACAAATGGGACCTAATGAAACTTCAAAGCTTTTGCACAGCAAAGGAAACCATAAACAAGATGAAAAGACAGCCCTCAGAATGGGAGAAAATATTTGCAAAAGAAGCAACTGACAAAGGATTAATCTCCAAAATTTACAAGCAGCTCATGCAGCTCAATATTAAGAAAACAAAGAACCCAATCCAAAAATGGGCAGAAGACTTAAACAGACATTTCTCCAAAGAAGATATACAGATTGCCAACAAACACATGAAAGAATGCTCAACATCATTAATCATTAGAGAAATTCAAATCGAAACTACAATGAGATATCATCTCACACCAGTTAGAATGGCCATCATCAAAAAATCTACAAGCAATAAATGCTGGAGAGGGTGTGGAGAAAAGGGAACCCTGTTGCACTGTTGGTGGGAATGTGAATTGATAGAGCCACTATGGAGAACAGTATGGAGGTTCCTTAAAAAACTAAAAATAGAACTACCATACGACCCAGCAATCCCACTACTGGGCATATACCCTGAGAAAACCATAATTCAAAAAGAGTCATGTACCAAAATGTTCATTGCAGCTCTATTTACAATAGCAGGACGTGGAAGCAACCTAAGTGTCCATCGACAGATGAATGGATAAAGAAGATGTGGCACATATATACAATGGCATATTACTCAGCCATACAAAGAAACGAAATTGAGTTATTTGTAGTTGAGGTGGATGGGCCTAGAGTCTGTGATACAGAGTCAAGTAAGTCAGAAAGAGAAAAAGAAATACCGTATGCTAACACATATATATAGAATCTAAAAAAAAAAAAAAAAAAAAGGTCATGAAGGACCTAGGGGCAAGACGGGAATAAAGACACAGACCTACTAGAGAATGGACTTGAGGATACAGGGAGGGGGAAGGGTAAGCTGGGACAAAGTGAGAGAGTGGCATGGACATATATACACTACCAAACGTAGAATAGATAGCTAGTGGGAAGCAGCTGCATAGTACAGGGAGATCAGCTCGGTGCTTTGTGACCACCTAGAGGGGTGGGATAGGGAGGGTGCGAGGGAGGGAGATGCAAGAGGGAAGAGATATGGGGACATATGTATATGTATAACTGATTCACTTTGTTATAAAGCAGAAACTAACACACCATTGTAAAGCAATTATACTCCAATAAAGATGTTAAAAAAAACACATTATATTAGATGGTGGTATAATTAATGGTATAGAATCAGCAAGTTCATAACAAAATGGTCCCTTATTACCACAAAAATATTTTCAAATTCATGGCAATTGCATACTGAAAATCTTAACTGTAACAACCCTGACTTATATGACACTGCCTTTAGCAAAATCAACATTATGTTATGTTTATTTCTTTATCTGAGTAAACATTAGGCTTGTTTGTGCTGTTATGAATTCTCCTGTGTTTTTGTTTATTTTTTTTTTATATTATGCTACTTATTCCTTTCCTGTGTCCCTCACTGATTCCACAAGTCATATATTCTCCCCTTAAGTGCTGTATATTACGCTGAATTTCAAATGAGTCATTACATCTTGGCAAGTTATGTGTCTTTGCTCTGCCAGCTTCTACCAAGAAAACTAAAATCAATGATAATTATTTGGACTTATGTATGCTCAACTGTTAAGCATTTAGAAGTGAGAGTGTGAAAATCTTTAATATAATAGATTAGATCTATTTCTATGTTATTTCTCTAATTACAGTATACATGCATGATGAGTAGAGGTATGTTTCACTATTTTCAAAGCTTTGGTGAAGACTTAAAGTAGTTTCATTAAGTCCCTATTCATAACACAAAGACCCCCCCCCCCACTTCAAGTATTCAAGCCCCAACTTCAGCATCAAGGAATATATGTTTGTCTGGATCAATTAAAAAGGGGAGGTCGAAATGGGAATTTTGAATGGGACTAAACAACATTTTGGGGCACAGATAGGTGTCACTGCTGCATATAAAATAAATTGTATAATCTTTATATGAATGAGATATTGACTGCCGTAGATGCCCGGGTATGTATATGGTATTCCTTTGAATGAGGACAGGATTAGCTGTAGAGGCTAATTCTGCTCCCATTCAACTATTGATACTGTTCTTTTGGATGAAGGCTGCTTGGTCTCTGATGCTGATGCTGGTCTCTCCGGAGTCAGCACCACAAGTCAGGGCCCTAACAATCTATCAATATTATCTGGTCTTGCTCCACTGATAGTTTCCTCCTCTTTTCAACTGGTTAAATTTTGTTTTATTATAGGTTAAAAAGAACTTAGCTTATCGTACATTCTCATTAACTTGGGCTTTATAATTGACTTCATGTTTTAAGTTCATTTAGTTCTTAGCCTATTTGGAACTATAAATCACTTTCCTGTTCAAATAATTTAGCCCTTATAAAGTCCCTTCAAGCTTATGTTTCTTCATATGAGTGTCAAGAATTTACTCTGAAAAATAAAATTAAAATAGGTGTTTTTTGCCTTATTTATGTATTTATTCACTCAGTATCAATATTAACTGAGGGCTTGCCATATTCTAAGCATTGTTTTTGGTGCTGGAGACAAATAAATTAGACAGTGGAAGCCTCTGATCTTTTAAAATGTACATTCGTGGGGTGAGATGGAGAGCAAACAAACACCTATGCAATAAAAATATGAGAAAGTAATAACTGCAATACAGAGAAGTAGAATAGGGTATTATGGTGGCATGCCTTGATAACCAGGCATGGATATCCTCAGGAAGCAAACTGTGTGCTGAAATTTGAAGGAGATTTGTATCACTCATCAACACAAGGGCATTGACCATACCGTATTCTGAATGGGTGTAAAGATGTGGAAAATGAAGGATAGAAGACAGATGAGATGTACCCTAAAGCAGTATTTCAGCAATATTTCTCTAACTTTATTTTGTATTAATATTATTGATGGCACTTTTTTTTTTTTATAGTCCAGAGTTGAGATTTCATTCATTGAATTTGGAGTGGGCCTCAATAATACAAATTTTTATCAAATCCCCAAATGGCATTTGGACTACACTTTGAGAAACCACGTATTGAAACTACCCATTGAAACAGAATGTAAATATCATAATAAGGCCCTCTGGGAGGAGGAGGGCAGGCTTACCAAGCTGATTCAAAAATGGCTTCAGAGAGCAGGAAAAGGGAACTTGCTTAGGATTTTTATGGTGGTTAAATAGAGGGACTGGGGTAAGGGTCTTGACTTTCTACTGGCATCAAAGGGTGAAGTACCTGGGCTTTCTTCTTTAAATTTTATTTTATTTTTTTACTGAATTATAGTTGATTTACAGTGTTGGGCCAATCTCTGCTGTACAGCAAACTGACTCAGTTATACACATATAGACATTCTTTTTTTTTTTTTTTACAGTAAGTCCCCTGCACATGAACCTTCAAGTTGTGAACTTTCAAAGATGCTAACGTGTGTTTGCCTGTCCAGTCATGTAAGTTAGTTCACGTGTCTGGCGTACATTGTCATGTGTGTGAATCCTCTACAGGTGGTGTGCTTTCATGTACACTTTACTATACAGTACTGTATACAGTACAGTAGTACAGTATCTTTATTTCAAGCCCAGGATGTCTGGAAGCAAGCGTAAAAGCAGAGGTGATGTAGCTGGTACTACTGTACTTTTCAAGGTACTGTACTATAAAATTTAAAATGTTTTCTTTTTTTTTGTTTTTTTATGTATTATTTGTGTGAAAATTATTATAAACCTATTACAGTACAGTACTATATAGCCAATTATGTTAGTTGGGTTACACTAGGCTAACTTTTTTGGACTTACGAACGAGCTCTTGGAATGGAACTCCATCATATGTGGGGGACTTACTGTATATTCTTTTCCATTATGATTTATACAGGATATTGAATATAGTTCTCTGTGCTATACAGTAGGATCCTGTTGTTTATCCATCCTACATATAATAGTTTACATCTGTTAATCCCAAACTCCCAGTCCTCCCCTCCCCCAGACACCAGTCTGTTCTCTATGTCTGTGAGTTTGTTTCTGTTTTGTAGATAGGTTCATTTGTACAATATTTTAGATTCCACATATAAGTTATATCATATGGTATTTGTCTTTCTCTGTCTGACTTACTTCACTTAGTATGATAATCTCTAGTTACAACCATTTTGCTGCAAATGGCATTATTTCATTCTTTTTTATGGCTAAGTAGTATTCCATCATATATATGTATTGCATCTTAATCCATTCATCTGTCAATGGACATTTAGGTTGTTTCCATGCTTTGGCTATTGTGAATAGTGCTGCTGTGAACATAGGGGTGCATGTGTCTTTCTGAATTATGGTTTTGTCTGGGTATATGCCCAGGAGTGGGACTGCTTGATCATAAGGTAATTCTATTTTTAGTTTTCTGAGGAACCTCCACACTGTTTTCCATAGTGGCTGCACCAACTTACTTTCTTAACATCATGCTTAGATGTGAGGTTGAAGGGGAAGAGAGATGGGTGTGGCTTAAAAACTTAGCTGTTAAATATCAAAAATGGAGTAAGACTCTATTGCACTTCCAAGAATGAATAATTGCAGCACTATATAATCTACCTTGAGTCTGAAATGAATTCTGTTCCAAGACTTCTTACTCCTATCCAACCAACTTTCTTTTACTTTTGAGTTTTGTCTGATGTGGTAGATTATATTACTGTTCAGCAAATATTCTTGCCTTCTACTGACTTACATGGGAGGAGGACACTAATCCATTGATGTTGGACTTGACCATGTGATTTTCTTTTGATAATCAATGGAATATGGGAAAAACTGACATGTATTCATTCTGTACCTCGGCCTTAAGAAGAGGCATTGTGTATTTCCATCTTCTCTGGAACCTCTGCCTGAAAAACAAAATCTTGCCTTGAGCATCCTCTAATCTAAAAGATTAACATTTGAAGCTGGTGTGGACCCAGAGTTTGGTGCCAAGCCTAGCTGGACATGGCCTTAACCAGTCAAACTCCAGCAGACTCTTAAAACTGCAATTTGAAACAGAGCCTCTCCTAGAAGCTCAAATATTTGTGAGTATAATACTTGTTGTATGCCACTGAGTTTTGAGGTAGTTTATTATGAAATATTATTGTAAAAATAGCTGACTGATACATGTGATATATCTGTGTGTAGAGATTTATATAGATATATGGAGATTTATATAATCACTACTTTTGTCCATTTCTACTTATATGGTTCCATTGCCTGCCCACTGATCTTATTTTTTTCCTTTCTCTTCATACAACCACATCCTGCTTCTCATTTATGTTTATGATGTGGAACAAAGTACAGTCGGCCCTCTGCAACTGTGGCTTCCAACAACCATGGATGGAAGTTCAACCATCTGCAGTTGGTTGAATCAGCCATGTGAAACCCGAGCTGTTGAGGGCTGGCTGTACTAAATCATTTTATATAAGGGACTTGAGTTGATCTATGGGTTTTGGTACCTGCGGTGGGTCCTGGAACCAATCCTTTGCAGATACCTAGGGATGACTATATTCTGTTTTAAGATTGACATGGATTTTAAATTCATTTTGACCAAGTATCTTATTTACATATCCAGAACCTGAAGAATATATAGGCAAATAAAACATATGTGGACTAAAACAAAAGCCCTTAAGTTATGTGTCATGCTTATTCACCCTTTTCTTGTCTTTACCATTTTATTTCTGCCTACTCTTTGGCAATAATACATTTTGGAATTCCTGTGCTTTCTTGGAATGTTAACATCTGGCTTAACCACTTCCTCCCAATTCTCCTTTTCTTACAATCATCTTGTTCTTATAATAGCAGATTTTTTTCTTTTCACTCTAATGCTCACTTATTATCACTATAACAGTATAAATTATCAAGAATTTCCCAGGAAATAGGTAGAAACTAAATTTTACCGCCCTGATTTTTCATTTGAAGAAACTAACACAGCATTTATTCAATAGCAAGAGTAAACTTTGTAATACTCCTGGACTTATTTGCACATAATTTGTGTTCAATTACATTTGTTTAGTTAATGGATAAAAGGCTCAATCAATATTTCCACCAGGTTAAACCAAGTTGTATTTATTAAAAATATTGGAAATGTCAGTAAGGCTGAAGGATATTTCATAAATTAAAAGCACAACACAGATATTACTTCTATGTGGTAGATCATTCAGGATTGAGCTCAAAAGATCAAGCTGTTTTTAATATTCAGAGATTATTACTAGGCATGATAACAAAGCCTCTATCTTGAAGCTGCGTATGTATCATGAGAATAAGGTATTATTATGTTGTAATAATGAGTAAGGTAGCTACCTTTGACCCTTCAATAAGGGAAATTATTTTTCTAGTTATTTTAAGTATAAATTTTCAAATTAATAGACTATTAAAATAGCCATGTGAAGGTTAAGTCTTATTATCAGCATTTTGTAGAAAAGCATTTTATAGAAAAGCATTTTATAGTAAAGTCAGATTAGACAAGGTTATATATGTATTTTTAATAGATCTTTATTGGAGTATAATTGCTTCACAATACTGTATTAGTTTCTGTTGTACACCAGAGTGAATCAGCCATATGCATACATACATCCCCATATCCCCTCCCTCTTGAGCCTCCCTCCCATCCTCCCTATCCCACCCCTCTAGGTCATCGCAAAGCACCGAGCTGTGTGATTACAAATAACTCTAAAATCCAAGTGTCTTAACAAAATAAAAGTTTATTTTCTAGCTTATAAAAAACGCTGCAGATCCTGCTGATTCTGCAGGGCTATTGTCCTTGCTTTAGCAATCTGATGATTCAGGGTAAGGAAATTCTAAATCCTGTAGCTTCTCAAATATGTGGTCTCCTGAAGAACTGAACACTGGCTCTTAAATGCTCCCCCTCGGGAGTAGTATACAGCATGTCTGCCCATATTTCATTAGCTGAAGATAGACTCAAGTTCATTCCTATCCTCAAGGGTTCAAGAAGCACAATCCTCTGTTTTCTAGAATAGAACCACTTGAACATAGCAACACCTGCCATGCTCACCTGAAGTTAGCTAGCTAGTAAATAGAAGAACAAGGTTTTCAACCCAGGCCTATCTCTAAATGCTGTGCTCTTAATCACTGGGCTATTTTTTGTTCCTTACCATAAATTAGTTAGTAAACTTATGGGAACTCAGAACAAGAAAAATTCAAAAAAAGGAAGAAACTAAGAAAGTTTCATGGAGACTGGTTACTAAATGATTTGTAGAATAACCTGAGATTCTGGAGGCTTAGATGTGTCGTACATGCTACTTAAATCTCTGCCTTAGCTTTTGGTGTCACCTGATGAAAAAAAGAAAACCTGGGGAAATTTTAGGGAAAAGCATAATCTGTGAAATAATTACTGCTCTGGGTTAACTTTGACAAGGCTTGACTACCTAGGCAACAAGAGTATTTAGAGTGTGTGACAACATACTCATACTATGATGTTAAAAATTTGTTCTGCATCTCAGATGAGAGCCTCTGAATACTGGATTCAGATAAACAATCTATTTGGATGCTTGGCATCCTGTCAAATTGAAAAGGGAATCTCCAGAGATGTCTATCAACAGAAGTGGACTTCTCTGTTAGGATTAAAAAGTTAATTAATGATTGACCTGCTGAAAGGCAAGTTGAGATATTCAGCTCACCCTTGCTGCATAGTCACTTGAGAATTCTCATTTCACTTTGCTATAAAATGGATTCATTAGTATTCCAACTGCTTATTTTATTGTTGCTATAGCTATGGCTAGATTTACAGGTTTATTCTTACTAAGCAATGATGTTTAATGATATTTTTATTTTGAAAGTTAAAAAAAAAGTCTTATATTCCCATATATATATATATATATATATATATAGCCTTATATAAAGCCTTATATGCCAGAGTATAGCTGCTACACTGATAAAGGTCAAATGAAGCAGTGAGTCCAGGTTCTAACTAAATTTATTTTACTTTATTTTTTAAAATGAATGATCACCTACAAGTCCAAAATGATCTCAGTTTTATTATTTCCCTGGAATTAGTTTAAAATTTTTTTCTCTTTTGAGAGCTGAGTTGTTCAAAATATCAAGAATTTAAAAACCTATTGGAAAGCTATCCATAATTATAACTATTTAAATTTTATAGTCATATGAATAAGATTGGAACAAAAATAGTTGTCAAATTGACTTGATCGATAACAGGGCTGTAAGTAATCTTTAAAAGTCTACTGTTCTTATGATTTTATATGACAATGAATAAAATAACCAAGAAATGTTTAGAAGTAAATCTGAGGAATATATATTCTTGCACATTTTATCAGTCACAAGGATGAAAATATAATTGAGAAGCACCTTTTCTTTTAGTGTGTGGCAAATGTTGACACTTTAAGAAACAAACTATTACTAGACTGAAGAAAATATAGCATAGGAAAGGGCCATTTGAGAAGAAACTCATCTTCAGTGTCAGCAGATATATTACCTAGTAATTTACCAAAACTCACAAGAGGAAACATTAAACAATGCTTGAAGTCTTTTAGAAAAAGTCATATGCCTGCCAGGCTATGGTTTCTGGGATTAGTCACACAGATTAACTTTTCAATTAACACCTCTCTTTTAATATTAGATTTATTTTTCCATAAGAAAATATAGACACATTGGTTTCTTAAAATTCATGAAACTCCCAAATCAAGGCAAATACTTTGGCTTAATACTACCACATGCAAACAAAGAAAATATAAGAATGCAGTAGAATTTTGAAAATCCTGATTAGACTTGAAAGTTACTAACTAAAAGCTTAGATTTGCACAGTGATTTCATAGACATATGTCTATTATGCTTATGATAGTAGTTTTGCATTGTATTTTCTGGTCAGAACCTCTGATTGTACTAAAAATGAAAGCTCCTTAATTGAAGTAAGAAAAAATAGACTGACGAAAGAAGGAAAAAACACATTAATAAAGAAGTATTTGTATATGTGTACACACATACATAATTGATATTTTAAGTTTAAAAATGTATGCTGATGAGTCATTAAAGCTCATTCTGCTTTCTCCTTCATCTTTCAGTAGAACCTTTATTATAGAGTCTAAAAAATAAGATGTATGATAATGGTTTGTGAAGAAGCGTTTGACTTCTTTTTGAAATCTACTTGATTATAGATTCAAGTCATTGAATCTGTATTTGGTTCCCTTTATGGAAACCAGAAAAATGTCGCAGTTGAAAAACACTCACTGATTCTCAGAAAAATAACAATAGAGCTTTTAATATTTAGCAAAGATTTCACCTTACATGTGTTTATGCATTTACCTCATATTTTCTTTTATGAGCTTAGGAAATGGTCTATTATAGAAAAGTTATAGGACAATATACATTAATCATCTGATTTCTATAACATGAGTGGCAGAGTGTAAAGCAACATAGAAAAATATTGCATATACATAAGAAAAATTGTAGCCTTGATTCTGATACATTCTGCTTCTCTGATGTTGGTTAAGTGACACTCTGTTTTAAGCCTCAATTTATTGACGAAAAATAGATATACAATCTTTTCCGAGACTTTCAATTGTGTTGTAAAGAGCAAAGGACAAAATATATGAGAAAGTACTTTTAAAACTGAAAATCATGATACAGATTGGTATTGAACAGAATAGCTCCACTGGAATCACACAAATTTAAGTCTTCTTGTTACCACTTTATTCAGCTGAATTCTATGTTGACCAGCAATACTTACTTACCTTTGTAATTAATTCTTTGTTTTGAGCAGGGCTTCTCTCATCTCCTCACCTCTATTTTTAAGAACTTTACTTCTGTTCCTGAAGGCATCCTAGGGAAACAGATTAATATTATCAGACAGTGAGAAATTTACAGTAAATTGTTTCATGTTCTCTGTCTCCTTTAAATAAGATCTCCCCCCCTTTTTTGTTCTTTCTTTTTTTTTTCTTTTGTTTCATGATCCTTTCTTGTCTTTTAATATTAGAATTAGAGAAAATATATAAAGAAGATCACTTACCTACAACTACCACGGTGTTGTCTATCATCACCACCATTTCGACATTGTTTCTTCTACTTCTGCTGATACCACTCCCGGCTAGACAGGCAGTGATCTTAGCACTCTACATTTATTGACTCATGGCATCAACATGACAAACTCATATGAAGTTTCTTTTAGTAGCCCCAATTTTCAGTCAAGAAAACTATGGCCCATATAAATTAACTAATTCAAAGTGGCTACACACTCACCCACTGGGTGAAATTGGCATTTGGAGAACAAGTCAGGAGTAAGAAATGAAGGAACTCAAGACAGTCAGAGTCTGACATGTACTATGTGCATAATGGGCAAGTGTTCCAATGAAATAAACCTTCCTCAGTTGTCCTCCAGCAGAAACTATCAAGTGAGTGTCATAAAGCATGTAACACATGGGGTCCCGGAAGAATAATCATCAGGTGATCCTAACTGCAATAAGAGTAGTGGGGTGGAAATTGCTGTGCAAGGCATGTGAATTTTTCAATAAGTAGAAAAGATCTTCAGGTAAATTAGAAAGGTAGCATGATACTACTCTCAATCAATCACTGCTCAGACATATTTTGAAGTTCTTTCTTTGGTGATACATGAATTGGGTTTACTTCTCAGCTCCATCACCCAGTTCTCTAAATTTAGACACTGATTGACTTCTCTGGTTCTTCATTTCCTCATCTATAAAATGGGGATAATAATAGTATCTACCTATTTAGGGCTATTATGAGAACTGAATTTGACAATCTATATAGCATAAGTCATCAAGCCTGGCCCATAATAACTTTTACACATAAATGTTATAATTACAATATTTAGTGGCAATGACCAAAACTCTGTATATCTTCAGTTCATTTCAGAAAAAATATATATTTTTTCTAATCCAAAAGATTCATGGGCTTAAAAGCCAAAATCACTGTCAGTTTAGTTTTTTAAGATACTCAAGTGAAGACAAACCCAATTCTCTCCCAAAATACCAGTCCTGTAAAGTAAGAGAAAACCAGTTGAGAACAGGGGTCTTGTGGCTCCCCGTAAGATCAGCAAACCAGGGCTGAGATGGATTTTTACCACCTGAAGTCTCTCTTTAGATGAAATTCCACATTTAATTCTTTTTATGTGTGCTCAAGTGAACAGCAACAATTTATAAATGTCCTGTGGTGGTAATATGCCACAAATTCTCCTCTCTGCAATAAGATTCAGCCAATTAACTAGCTTTAGGTAAGAAACTATAGGACAGTCTACTCAGCAGGAGCAGTACCTACTACCGTTATAGTTAATAATGCATTCCTCTGTTACCCACCACAGCTTTTGAACTATTACTTTTTTACTGATCATTTGGATTCAGAAGTCTAATTTTTAAAATAAAAACCCGTGATATACATATGTGTGTATATATATATTTTCTGAAACAATGATTTCCCCCTGCTTAGAACACTCCAAGAGATTTTCCCTTGCAAAGTTCGAAATCCACTGATGTGTGTCTCAATCCTAAAAATGAACCTGTAAGAATTATTATTGTCTTACTTAACCTCCTCAGGCTAAAAGATGCCATGCTGTGGTAAGTCAGAGGCAAGAAACAAATAATACTTCAATAGGAAAATGAGCAAGGAATTCCAAAGAATAATAAGATTCCTCTGACACTTATCTGGAAATAGCCACAATTTTCATTACTATATATTAGAAAAGTCCAAAAGTAAATGGTCTTAAAGATTAATAAAATTGAGTTATAATATTCTGTGCAAAAAAAGTATAAATTTGAAACTGAAATTATCTTCTTTACCTTAAAAAGGTTTTCATGCCTTTGATCCTTTTTCAAACATTATATTAATAACTGAAAAATACCATCACTCTTTTTTTTTTTTTTGCACAGTGACAAGTGGTTGACTGAAATTTCAAAATTTTTTTTTAACATCTTTATTGGAGTATAATTGCTTTACAATGGTGTGTTAGTTTCTGCTTTATAACAAAGTGAATCAGTTATACATATACATATATCCCCGTATCTCTTCCCTCTTGCATCTCCCTCCCTCCCACCCTCCCTATCCCACTCCTCTAGGTGGTCACAAAGCACCGAGCTGATCTCCCTGTGCTATGCAGCTGCTTCCCACTAGCTATCTATTCTACGTTTGGTAGTGTATATATGTCCATGCCACTCTCTCACTTTGTCCCAGCTTACCCTTCCCCCTCCCCATATCTTCAAGTCCATTCTCTAGTAGGTCTGCGTCTTTATTCCCGTCTTGCCCCTAGGTTCTTCATGACCTTTTTTTTTTTTTTTTTTTTTTAGATTCCATATATATGTGTTAACATACGGTATTTGTTTTTCTCTTTCTGACTTACTTCACTCTGTATCACAGACTCTAGGTCCATCCACCTCACTACAAATAACTCAATTTCATTTCTTTTTATGGCTGAGTAATATTCCATTGTATATATGTGCCACATCTTCTTTATCCATTCATCTGTCGATGGACACTTAGGTTTCTTCCATGTCCTGGCTATTGTAAATACAGCTGCAATGAACATTGTGGTACATGACTCTTTTTGAATTATGGTTTTCTCAGGGTATATGCCCAGTAGTGGGATTGCTGGGTCGTATGGTAGTTCTATTTTCAGTTTTTTAAGGAACCTCCATACTGTGCTCCATAGTGGCTGTATCAATTTACATTCCCACCAACAGTGCAAGAGGGTTCCCTTTTCTCCACAACCTTCCAGCATTTATTGTTCGCAGATTGTTTGATGATGGCCACTCTAACTGGTGTGAGATGATATCTCATTGTAGTTTTGATTTGAATTTCTCTAATGATTAATGATGTTGAGCATTCTTTCATGTGTTTGTTGGCAATCTGTATATCTTCTTTGGAGAAATGTCTATTTAGGTCTTCTGCCCATTTTTGGATTGGGTTGTTTGTTTTTTTGATATTGAGGTGCATGAGCTGCTTGTAAATTTTGGAGATTAATCCTTTGTCAGTTGCTTTGTTTGCAAATATTTTCTCCCATTCTGAGGGTTGCCTTTTCATCTTGTTATGGTTTCCTTTACTGTGCAAAAGCTTTTAAGTTTAATTAGGTCCCGTTTGTTTATTTTTGTTTTAATTCTCATTAGTCTAGGAGGTAGGTCAAAAAAGATCTTGCTGCAATTTATGTCAAAGAGTGTTCTGCCTATGTTTTCCTGTAAGAGTTTTATAGTGTCTGGTCTGACATTTAGGTCTCTAATCCATTTTGAGTTTATTTTTGTGTATGGTGTTAGGGAGTGTTCTAATTTCCTTCTTTTCCATGTAACTGTCCAGTTTCCCCAGAACCACTTATTGAAGAGGCTGTCTTTGCTCCACTGTATATTCTGGCCTCTTTTGTCATAGATCAATTGACCATAGGTGCGTAAGTTTATCTCTGGGTTTTCTATCCTGTTCCATTGATCTACAGTTCTCTTTTTCTGCCAGTACCATACTGTCTTGATTACTGTAGCCCTGTAGTATAGTCTGAAGTCAGGGAGCTTGATTCCTCCCACTCTGCTTTTTTTTCTCAGGATTGCTTTGGCTATTTGAGGGCTTTTGTGTTTCCATACAAATTGTAAAATTTTTTGTTCTAGTTCTGTGCAAAAATGCCATTGGTAATTTGATAGAGATTGCACTGAATCTGTAGATTGCTTTGGGTAGTACTGTCATTTTCACAATATTCATTCTTCCAATCCAAGAACACAGTGTTGCTCTCCATTTGTTTGTGTCATCTTTGATTTCTTTCATCAGTATCTTATAGTTTTCTGTGTACAGGTCTTTTGCCTCCTTAGGTAGGTTTATTCCTAAGTATTTTATTGTTTTTGTTGCAGTGATAAATGGGATTGTTTCCTTAATTTCTCTTTCTCATCTTTCACTGTTATTGTATAGGAATTCAAGAGATTTATGTGTGTTAACTTTGTATCCTGCGACTTTACTAAATTCATTGATTAGCGCTAGTGTTTTCTGGTGGCATGTTTAGGATTTTCTCTGTATAGTATCATGTCATCTGCAAACAGTGACAGTTTTACTTCTTCTTTTCCAATTTGGATTCCCTTTATTTCTTTTTCTTCTCTGATTGCCGTGGCTAGGACTTCCAAAACTATGTTGAATAATATTAGTGTGAGTGGGAACACTTGTCTTTTTCCTGATTTTAGAGGAAATGCTTTCAGTTTTTCACCATTGAGAATAACGTTTGCTGTGGGTTTGTCATATATGGCCTTAATTATGTTGAGGTAGGTTCCCTCTATGCCCACTTTCTGGAGAGTTTTTATCATAAATGAGTGTTGAATTTTGTCAAGAGCTTTTTCTGCATCTATTGAGATGATCATATCGTTTTTATTCTTCAATTTGTTAATATGGTGTATCACATTGATTGATTTGTGTATATTGAAGAATCCTTGCATTGCTGGGATAAATCCCACTTGATCATAGTCTATGATCCTTTTAATGTGTTGTTGGATTTGGTTTGCTAGTATTTTGTTGAGGATTTTTGCGTCTGTGTTCATCAGTGATATTGGCCTGTAATTTTCTTTTTGTGTGATATCTTTGTCTGGTTTTGGTATCTGGATAATGGTGGCCTTGTAGAAAGAGTTTGTGAGTGTTCCTCCCTCTGCAGTTTTTTGGAAGAGTTTGAGAAGGATGGGTGTTAGCTCTTCTCTAAATGTTTGATAGAATTCACCTGTGAAGCCATTTGGTCCTGGATTTGTTTGTTGGAAGATTTTTAATAACAGTTTCAATTTCATTCCTTTCGATTGGTCTGGTCATATTTTCTTTTTCTTCCTGGTTCAGTCTTGGAAGGTTATACCTTTCTAAGAATTTGTCCATTTCTTCCAGGTTGTCCATTTTATTGGCATACATTTGCATGTGGTAGTCTCTTATGATCCTTTGTATTTCTGCTGTGTCAGTTGTAAGTCTCCTTTTTAATTTCTGATTTTATTGATTTGAGTCCTCTCCCTTTTCTTCTTGGTGAGTCTGGCTAAAGGTTTATTAATTTTGTTTATCTTCTCAAAGAACCAGCTTTTAGTTTTATTGATCTTTACTAATGTTTTCTTGGTTTCTGTTTCATTTATTTCTGCTCTGATCTTTATGATTTCTTTCCTTCTACTAACTTTGGGTTTTGTTTGTTCTTCTTTCTCTAGTTGCTTTAGGTGTAAGGTTAAGTTGTTTATTCGAGGTTTTTCTCGTTTCTTAAGGTAGGATTGTATTGCTATAAACATCCCTTTTAGAATTGCTTTTGCTGCATCCCATAGGTTTTGGATCATTGTGTTTTAAAATTTCTTTTGAGATATCTTCTTTGACCCAAGTGTTATTTAGAAGTGTTTTATTTAATCTCCACATATTTTTGGATTTTCCAGTTATCTTTCTGTTATTGATTTCTAGCTTCAGTCCAGTGTGTTCTAGACACTGCATCCTTTCTATTTTTAAAAATTTTGTTAAGGTGTGTTTTATGGCCCAGACTGTGATGTCTTGGTGAATAGTCCATATGAGCTTGAGAAGAATGTATATTCTGCTGTTGTTGGATGAAGTAGTCTATACGTATCAATTATATTCAGTTGATTGATGGTGTTGAGTGCAGCTATGCCCTTACTTATTTTCTGCCTGCAAGATTTGCCTCTTTCTGAGAAAGGGTTGTTGAAGTCTCCAACTGTGATAATGGATTCATCTGTTCTTTTTGCAAGTCTTTTTGTCTCACGTAGTTTGACATGATGTTGTTAGGCATTGGTTTTTATGTTATTGTTATTTTCTTAAGAGAAGCAATTGTTACAGAACCAAACGATAAATACCATAGAAAATTTTTGCATTAAACAAAATTTTAGTGAAGTGGGGGTGCTGAGAATTATGCATGTGATACACTTACAGTCATTGTACCTATTTGCAGGTGGTAAGTATGACTTAAAGAAAAAAAAAACACAACACCTTGAAATTTATAGAACATTTATGTCAGCTTGGGCTCTCATCTACATGTGAAAGAACTAAACTTTTAAAACAAGTCTAATAAAAAAGAACCATCACATAAGTTCTACAGAGGTAGTACAAAATAAAAGTAGGAAAAGAGTACAAACACACACACACAAACCAAATAGATTAATAGCACCAACATTAAAAAAAAAATGTTCCCACAGATCAGATGAAAACTAACCAAGTACCTCACCAAGAATAAAAATATAAAGGAGAGATAAAGTAAAATTGTTTCTAAAATGATAAAATAGATGAAGAAAAGCTTTCCAAAGAGAGGAAAAAATAATAGATGCCTATGGAAACAAAACTGACGTCTATAAAATGAAATATGAATTAAAATGAGCATATATGAGAATAGATGTGGCTGAAATTATAGTAATGGACTTTGTCTTGGTCTAGGTGCTCTAGAAAATAGAACCTAAGAGTGGAAAAATGTGCTAATACCTTATTGAGGTGTGTATTCCAGAGTAGCAAGAAGCCATGGGGGCAGAGAAGGAGAGAAAGTACATGATAGTGAATTACTGAGTTTCACAGAAAATATAGCTGGTTGTTTGTGTAGGACATTTACATTAAGGCTGTATGGGACTACTATGACTCAGAGCATTCAGTTAAGGGGAATGAGGGAGAGAAATTTATGTGCTGATTCTTTTTAGTCTTCCTTTTCTTATTGCCCAAATTAGGCTCATGGGTTTTACTTCTGGTTTGTGCATCATGACTCCACCAAGAAGTCTCTGGGCACGCCAGATCCCATGTCTTATGATGCAGCACTTTTTTTGAGTCTGGAAGGGCTGAGAGAAACCAGAGCCTCCATCAGGCCAGTTGGTTGGCTTGAATACTGGAATTCCCTCAGCTCCCATTATGGTGGGAGAAATGGAGACTGGCCATCCTCTCAGGGGATGATGAAATAAACAGAAGCAGTAATAGATGAATAAAGAAGCCAAAGCCTAAAAGGCAGGTACAGCCAGATAAATCTGGGAGACTCATCAATTGTGTCCAAAGAGTTAATCCCTCTCACTACTCATATCCAGTATTCTCTGATTTTTGATCTTATACAAATATATGAAAATAAGATACTATCACTTCATCCCTCACAGGAACAGTAAAAATCCAATGCTCCTTGATGGTGGTCAGTTGTAATGTCCCAAGAAGGCTTAAAAATGGTTAAAAAAAAAAAAAGGTAAGGTCCTCACTGCTGCAGCTCTCCCAAGCCTATAAATTATCATCTCTGCCTATATGAACCATCTGGATTCTCCAGAAAGAACCAAGTCTGTAGGTTGCTTGCCTGGAGGGCTAGTATGGGTCTTCATCTCCAGGGTGTCTGCAGCTTTAATTGCATTGCCCTTGTAAGGCTGCGGTTGTTGAAGTCTCCCCATTCGCAGTTATCGCTGAAGTTGGAAACATCAAGAGATACCCTAATGAATGCCCTGAATCCCATCTCCTTGTCCTCTGTGTATTAGCAATCCTAGCTCCTCATGATAATTGGGTCAGTCGTCCCAGGGAAAGCAATGACTCCTTCCTTTACCCTCTGGTTCTCTGGTGTTAGTTATATATTAGGGTTCAGTCAAACTCTTAAGGTATCCCTTAGCTAAATGATCCACTCCTCATATCCCACCACTATCATCGGGAATTAGAATCTCAAATCTATCTGATTCTAAGGATGCATGGAAGAGATGTTCAAATAGGAAATGTTTAGGAAAGGGACACTCTTCCTTCTTCCACTTCTTTGTAGACTTGTATATTCTGGTGATACAGTGCCATATTTTGATCATTGTTATAGTGACTGGGTGCATCATGCAGAAGAGCACTCCAAAATGGTAAGATGTCCTTGAGGTTGTTCCTTAGTTGGGCATTCAGCATTCCATTCAGCCATTCTATGAGGTCAGCTGTCAGAGTGATGGCACTTTTGGTAATGAGCCCATTGTTGCATCTCTTGGTCTGAAGCGATCTGTGTGGGATACCATATCAAAGCATCAGGACTTCTGTAAGCCCTTAGGTGATATTGTTCTTAGAGGTACTATAGGCAGAGAAGATAGACTCATATTTGGAATATGAATCATTTTGGTTTGTGAAGATCACTGTCTGCTTTAGGGTGAAATGGGCCTGGTGTAATCAACAAGTCTCCAAATGCCTGGAAAGATCAGCATCAGTCGTATCCTATGGCAAACTGGGCACTTAGCAGTGAGAGTAGCTAGATTAGCCATCATGTGAAACAGCCATGTTGTTGATCCCACATATATGCTTTATCCCTGCCCCCATGGCCATTCTCTTAATAGGTTAACTCTGTGAGAATATGAGTGGTTGAAGAGAGAAGGTGACGGAGTCATTATCTTCATCTGGTCCCTGTGAGCATCCTCAGAAGTGGATGCTGAGGGACAAAGACATGAGACACAACAGACATTCTTTGTGGCCTCTTCAACCTCATAATGCCATGCTTCCGGTTTTTAAATCTTCATTCCAGGTCTCTGGTCAACGAGCCAGTCTGTTTAATCACCAGAATTTGGTGTATATAACTCATTCATCTCTTTCTTTAGACAGAACCCATAGCTTTCTCTTTTGGAAGAATTTCCCTCCAACACTGTTTGCAGAGGGGAAGGGGCTACTCGGTGGGGCTCTAATATGGCAGCAGTTCACTTTTCACTAGTGCAAACATATCCATTAATGAGCATTAGTCCCACAACATTTCCTTGTCTGCCAATTAGTCATCAGAAACAGCCCCTCAGCCCACGGGTGTGAATTGAGCGAAAGGCTTTGTGGCATCAGCAATAGGTGCCATTGAGTGTGAACCATCTATTAGAGCACAATCTAGAACATAGGGCTTCACTTATATTGTAGAATGTGTTGCTTCTCTGCCTAACTGACTTTCGTAATTCATTGGATCTAATGATGGCTAGACCAAGATGGGCAAGTCATGTTGCCATATCATGTTCCACGGTGGGTTCTCAGTATTTACTAGGGTGTAACACCAGGCCAAGGGTGTTTTTGCAAACAGTACATAGTTCTACCACGCTCCAAAAACCTGCAGATGTGTACTACAACTATCATGTTAAGGCTTACAAAAAATTTCAGTCATGATTCTTAACCAACTTAGATACATAAAGTAGCATTTTATTTGCTAGGCCTTGTGTCAAAAGTTACAGGACAGCTTTCACTAGAGCATGGACCTGCTACAGAGCTCTCTCTTGCTTTGGATCCTACTTGAAACTGGCAGCCTTCTGTAGCGTCCAATAAACAGGTTAGATGAATGTTTCCAAGTGCAGTCTGTGTTCCTAAATTCACTAAGATCTTTGACTCTTTCACAGTGGTAGGAGGTATGGGGCAGAGAATGGGGTTGGAGAGCAACAACTTGTCTTTTGACTTGTTGGGGATGCCCCAGCATGACTAAGACCTCTGGACTCCCCAAAACTTCACCAACATCTTATGCATCTGAATCATTACAGAGTTCATTTCCTATACTCTGGCACTTTCATGTCTTACAAAGACATCTAGCCCCATAGAAAAAGAGGAGAATGATATAAACAGAGTGCTAAAATTACAAATGGCTCTTAAACGTGAAAAGATTTTAAGCCTCATAAGAAGTGAAATGCAAATTAAAATCATACTTCGATACTATGTTTATCTTTCAGATTATCAAAGAACAAAAAGTCTGTGTTAGAATGAGAAACAGACTCACATACATATTGCTGGACTGTAAATGAGAAAAATATCTATGACAGTCAATTTATCAATCTCTCTCAAAGTATCAAATGTTTATGCCATTTGTCCTAGCAATTTCCTTCCTTAGAATTATCCTACAGATAATTTTGCATTTGAGAAAAGTGACATACATAAAAAATGATTAAGTACTGCTTTGTTTATAATTAACAGATTGACAAATGATTTAACAGTGGGCTTGTTAAATAATGCCATTCAAAGGATAAAGACTTTTAGAAAGAATGATATGGATCTGTAGCTACTGATATGAAATGATACACAAAATATATTTTAAGTGAAAAAAGCAAGGTACTGAACAATGTATATGGCACACTACCATTTTTGTTTACCTCTGTTTATGAAGAATCTCTGAAACAACGCTCAAGAAACTCATTAATTTTAAAAGTGGCTTCCTCATGGGTGGGAAGTTGATTGTCTCTATGATGAGGATGTAAAAACAACTTATTTATTACTGTATACTTATTTATTCCTTTTGAATTTTTTTTACTGTATTCATACATTATTCATTTTTAAAAATCAAATAAATCCTACCTAATTCAATTTAAATTTTCATTCATATCTAATTCAAAGCTTCACCCCTTCCTCTAGTTCAGATCTGAGCAGCGGCTTGAGGACTTATATTAGGCAAGAGAGTGAGAGGAAGATCTATTTATTCATTTTCCCTTTACCTCCTCCCGCTTGCCGCTAGTTCCTCTAAAATTGAGGCAGGGGAATAAAGGATTAAATATAAAGAATTAAAAGTCTTATGAGTTTTTCAAGGAAATTTATATACTATTCCTGGAGTTTACATTTGTTAAAATAATGGGAAAGAAATTTGGCCATATCTGATGTATTTTGATGAAATCTGATAGAGAGAGTTCTTACTGGAGTTTGCACATCATTGCCCTGCTGTCATAGCCATTAAAACTCTGGCTGTCTCATTACTCAACATGGGCAATTAACTCACCTCCTTCAGGTTGCCTTCTGTACTCCACAGAGTAACACTAGGTGCTGTAACAAATAAATGCTGGAATATAAGTGGAATGTCTGGAATGAATGATCCTTTATCCAACTACCATCTCATCTCCACACCTCCACACTAACTGCACGGGTAGAGAAGAGGATATACCATAGTACTTCCATCAGGGAATGATGCAAAGCCTCCCCCAATCTGAGCTCCCAGATGCCAACCAAAAGCCAGTCTTGTAAGTAAGACTTTCAGAGGATAGCAGTCTCAGGTGAACTAAGTTAACTCTATTCTGCAAACACCAAAACGTTTTCATGTCCTTCACCCTGTCACATTCTCATATTCTGTTTTCCTGAAATCATAATCAATGGTCTATCAGTATAAGCACTCTTGTATATACACTAGATCCCCTTCCTGTTATCTACTTATGTGACACTGGGGGAACAAATCATGATTAAATCCAAATCCAAGTCTTTAGTTCTTTCAATTGTGTATGATAAGAAAAAAAAAATACACAAACCTCACACTAAGTTCATGACCAATGCACCTGTATTTGCTGCCCAGAAATTCTACTAAAATTCCTTAGTTTATTGGTTTTCAAACTGTGGTCACTGAACCCGTAGGATCAGCACCATCTGGGAACTTATTAGAAATGTAAGCTTTCAGATCTAACTACAAATCGACTGATTCAGAAACTCTGGAGGAGGACCCGTCTATCCATGCTTTAACAAGCTCTTTGGGTGATTCTGATGCATGTCAAAGTGTGAGAGACTGTTCTTGACTATTCATCCTCACAATCTTTTAGACATCTACTTCACATGTTCCCTTCTTCGACTCAAATCATTAGTAACACTGCTCCCATCTTTCTTCTCAGTCAATAGCCTTGCTTTTTTATTTCACTGAGAATACAGGAGTAATTAGAAAGAACTTCCCTAAGCTCCCTTTTGCCCACACTTCTAACTTGTGCCCATATATTATCTGCCTTTGCTCCTTTTTGCTATGACCTATTTGTGCCCTGGATTTTATCCTCCCTAAGTATCTGTCTCACTTTCTCTTCAACGTCATCAATTCTCTTTCCACTGAATCATTTCCATTAGCATTCAAATATGTTGTAATGTCTCCAACAATTAATAGCACCTTGACCTTGATCTCTAGCAACCTCTCTATTTCAGTGATCCAATTTACAGCAAAACAGCTAAAAAGAGAATATATACTTAATGTCTCTAATTCCTTTCCTCTCACTCTCTCTAACCTACTTTAATTAGGCTTTCTCTGTACCATT
This sequence comes from Balaenoptera physalus, assembly GCF_965194825.1. NCBI lineage: Eukaryota > Metazoa > Chordata > Mammalia > Artiodactyla > Balaenopteridae > Balaenoptera > Balaenoptera physalus. The sequence goes on along the minus strand of NC_138884.1, from coordinate 81,570,843 downwards.
CTACAAGACAGCTCTTGTTAAGGACACCAGTGTTCTCCACCTTGCTAAATACAGTGAATATATCAATTTTTAGTCCTCATGTTATCACCAACATTTTACAAGTTGCTTCAGGCCTCTTTATATTCTCTTTCTGTTATCTAGAATATCTGCCATATTTCCGTATGAGTCACTCCCTTTCATCTTCATATCTCTGCTTAAATATAACATTATTAATATAGCTTAATGTTAATAGCAAATACTATGATAGACTATTATCTATCAAACATGATTTTACATACTTCAGGTACTAATATTATCCCAATTTTTAAGATGGAGAAACTGAGGCACAGAGAGGTATATTAATTTTTCTAAAGTCACACTGTCAGTAAGAGTGGCACCACACAACAAATTAAACCCAAACAGTATTATATGACCTTAAGCCCTAAACCATACTGGCTGTATGGGTTTCCCAGACTCCCTATACTAATTAACTAACATCACCCCTTACCCTGTCTCTCCTCCGCAACTTTGTGTTCCTGCATAGCCTTTATTATCATCCATGGCAGAGAATGTCAAGTGTCTCCTAAAAACTTGTTTTTGTTTCTTCGTAAGTGCACAACTCAACTACATTTCCTAATCTTGTTTGCAGTTAGTTGGCCATGGAATTGACTTCTGTCCAATGGCACATGGTCATAAATGATGTGAATCACTTATAAGCCTGGCATATGATAGCCTCCAGATGCTCAGAGATGGATTTACTGTGAACCTAATGAAGCTTAATACTTAGGGATCTCACTTGATCCACCTTCTTTGAAGACTTATGGAGGGCCTTAGAAATGTACCTACATGTTCTTGTGAAAGACATTTTAGGTTATTTTCAACCCTTTAAGAAACTGGTCTCTTTCTACTCTGACTCCATCTGTCACATTTCATCTTTTGTTATGCGAAGTTGGAGTGATAGCAGGTATTTTGGGTTCTGTAAAGGGGAAAGTTGAATTAATGTTAAATGTGGATGGGCTTTGGGAAGATGTATGCATGTTTTCCTTTTCTTCCCAACTATATTTAATTCATAGCCATCCAGAAGTATAAATGGCTTTCATAAGTTCTTTAATCACCAGCTATGCTGATTCACCCAGAATCATAATACAGAGATAAGAGGACAGAGTTCTTATCATGATATGACTGTGTCCCATGGCACTCAGCATCAGACTTATGTGGATGGAGAAAAAATCAGGTTTGAAATGCATGGTTTCAGAGGTAGTCTACGGAAAATTATTCCAGTTATGAGAGAAGTAAAATTAGGTGAACAATATTCACTTCTCATTGAAACCTAGTGGAATGAAAGTATTATCAAGATTATGAAAGCAAGTGACTCCTATGAAAAGAAAGAGCAGGAAAGTGAAAAAATTATATTAAACACCCCACACAAAGTGTTGAGTTAAACCACTAAGATTTTGAGGTTTGTTAGAGCATTTACTATTACTTATTACAATAAAATGTAATACCCAACACCTTATATATTTTCATTTTGCTCATATGAGCTCCATGGTGGTAGAGTCTTTGCTATTTGTTCACTACTTGATCCCCAGCAATTAAAATGGAAAATGGCATATAATAATCTTCCAGCACATAGTTTCTGAATATATAGATACATCATAGTGTAATTACAGAACACCAAAAATAGAGTATTACAGAACTTTCCAGGGAGGAAAAAAAATTAACAGACTTTTATTAATGAACAAGACTCTGACTCACTTCTCATCAGACATGCAGAATACTACAAGACAAAGGAGTAACACTATTTTATATTGCTGGATAACAGATTACCATGGATTTAGTGGCTTAGAGCAGCACACTATTTTATCTCAAAATTTCTGAGGGCCTGGAGGGTAGTGTGTTGGGTGCTATGCTGAAGGTTCACAAGACTGCAATCAAAGAGTTGGCCAGGGCTGTGGTCTCATCTGAGACCTGGGGTTTTCTTCTCACTGTTGCTGCCAGAAATTAGTTTCTTATAGTTGTAGGACTGAGACCCTCAGCTGATAGAAACCATCTTCTGTTTGCTGCCAGGTGGACCTCTCTAGGACACGGCAGTTTGCTTCTTCAAGGTCAGCATGAGTGTATCTCACTGCTTCAAATCTCTACCTTCAAAGAATGACTCAGACTTCTTTTAAAGGCCTTACCTGATAAGGTCGGGGTCACCCAGGATACTCTCACATTTGATTAATTCAAAGTCTACTGATCAGGGGCCTTAATTCCATCTTGGGGACCATCTTAGAATTTCGCCTATAAAAATTCTTTCAAAGGAATTTTCTTTCTAACCTAGAATTATACACTCAGACACAACATCAGACATCTTAGACATGTAAATATTTAGGAAGTTTTCTCTGTGTGGCAAAGAATTAACATAGTAGGCCTGATGTTGCTGTTTACAAGGGCACGTTTGTGGAGCTGGCCTTGGCTGATATTTGGGAACTTGGCTTTGGAGTGTTCCCTATGTTACTAATTAATAAGGTTGTTTTGTATGCCTGGGCACTGAATCCTGCTGTACCAAGATGACTAGATTATTTGTGCAAAAATGTGATTTGTGGTAAACGCCTCTTTTCCTTCTGGGAGTCTGTAAATTTTGTAATTATAGCTCTGGCAGAGAATGGTCAGCCCCCATTAGAAGTTCTATATTGTGAGCCTCAAGTTGGCTTCCCTGGGCAAGAAGACTTTACAAATGCTGCTGCACGCCACTGCAGCAACATGTGCTTTACAGCGCCAACACGCCCTAACACGAGAGGGGAAGCCTGTACCTCTGTTCCTGATATCCCCAGACGCTGCCTGATGGGGCTTTTTCTGAGACGGATCCTTCTTTGTATCCTTTCAGTGTAATTTACCATAGCCTCTGGGTCCTGTGGGTCTTTCTAATGAATCACCAAACATGAAGTTGTTGTGGGATCCCCAAATCACCTGCAACTTCCTTATTATAAAAGAAAGCCACCAGAAAAATTAAGGTCCAAATCAAGAAAGATGAAAGTGTATTCAGGAAACAGCTGTGAATCAGCCTGGAGAACAGCCAGTCTTGATTGAAGCCAAAGAGTGTAGAAAAATAACAAGTAAATATATGCTATAATTAAGAATGTAAAAACTATGAGTATATAAGAAAATCCAATACTATAACAAAATGAGGCAATTGGCAAACTCATAGAAAACAAAAATTGTACAAAAATAGTTGCCCAATATGAAGGGAAAATGTATCATGAATTTTAAATAATTGTTAAATAATGAAAATTATTATGTATTTTACCTAAAATGTAGGAACATTTTAGTTCATGTGGTTCCAGGGCTAATTACTTTGAACACAAAGAGAAAAAAATGCTTATTCTAACATATTACCAAGTCTAGTATTAGAGTGATATTTTATGCCATTAATAATGTAAAAATTCTTTAATCCCTTTTATTTTAATATATTTTGACTTAATGGGCCAAACATACAAACTTTGGTAGTTATTACAAAATAAAAAAATAAATATTAAACGTCACTGTGTAAAAATCAAATGTCAGTAGTAGAATTTAGGAGATGCAACATGGAGAAAGAATAGGACTATTAGTGCCACCATCTTTCATTGTAGAGGGTCAAATGTTACTGCGTGCAAACATTTATGGAAGAAGAAATAAAACTTTATATTATATTTAAAGTTTAATAGTAAATAATAGAAGTAAAATAATAATAGTACACATAACAAGTATTAGAAGGGGGTAGACGACAGTAAAATAGATCCTGACCTTTCATGTCAGAGAATGAATACTAGTGTCTAAAGTTGAAAATTCATAAATGTAGACTCACTCTCTCACCCTCTTTCTCTCTCTCTCTCTATATATATACAATTAAATTTTTATTGAAAATATATTTTAATTAGAAAAGTATCAGAAAACCAAAATGTTTCAAAAATTCTTTTTTAGTATTTAATGTGTCAACATGTACATTCATTGATTTGTATTGAGCCTTTAAAGGAGAAGAATATTAATGGAAGTTAGTTATCATGATGCCAATATGAAAGTAACAGTTTTATTAAAGTAGTGGGATAATACAAATTTTTTATTTCTAATTTTAAGTTTTTTGATACTATAACATTGTTTTTAACTTTAAAACATAATTTTATATTAAACCTTTCCAAAATTTATCAGACTGTTAATATTAGAAGGGCAGGGATTTTAGTTTTTCTGCTCTATTCTTAGAACACAGAACAATGATTGGCATATAATAGATGTTCCACAAACATTTGTTGAGTGAATGCAATCTGAATTCAACAAATAGTTTTTAATCATCTCCTACATGAAAGGCAATATTTTAGGTTCAGCGACTCCAACCCTAATCAATCACTCTCTTTTCTTTTTACAAATCTCATTTTGATTCCACTTTAATAATTTAATTTCATCCTTATTTCTCCATGACCTTTTGCTTCATATGGTTTGCATCCATGGAAACCTAAAATACTTTAATATTATATTTGGCCTTCCGGGGCAACAGCCATTTAAGATAAACACTGGAGAAAGATTAGGAATTGCATAATGAGACCCTTACATATGGAGGCAACAGCATTTATGAGGACTTGGTGTGTCAGAAGGATAGGAAGATTTTTGATACAGTTAAGAGTGTTTGAGAGGTAAATGTAGTCAGAGTGTTTCTAATCGTGGGGGAAAAAAAAAAAAAGAACAATGTAAGCCATTCAAGAACATCTGTGTTTCAAAACCATCTATACACCTGCAGCCAAGAATTGATATGAGGTAACACTGAAGAACTATTGCTAGGATACTGGGGATAGAAAGATTATATATATAATATTTTGTATATAAATATATGTGTAGTCAAATTAGATAGATGGTAAAATTATTAGAACTTGGTGACTGAATATTTATAGGGAGGGAGGTTTGAGGATGATTTGGGCAAAAGTCTTATAGAGAATTTCAAGCAGGGGGACAGATTTTAATTTTTTGGTGGTGATAGTGATGATATTTTCTTGTGATGCATGTGAATTGGTAAATTCAGTTCAATGTATTTAAGGTGCCTGAGTGAAATTCAAGTACAGATGTCTAACTACTTAATTGTAGGTTAGAAAGTGGGTGTTCATCTCAAGAGAAGACAGTGGACTGATGATAAAGTTTTGCAATCAATAGCATATAGAATTAATAAACTTGAAAATTAATAAACCAGTGCATTTAGTGCTACATTTTTATTTCGAATTTTTTTATATTGTTATCATACGTTTATACCACCTATGCTTTATATATAATATAAAATAATAATCAGATTTATTATTTTTCGAACACATGCTATTCACTAGGCACAATACTGGATACTTTACATTTATTGCTCATTTAGTCTTTTTTTTTTTTTTTTTTTTTAACATCTTTATTGAAGTATAATTGCCTTACAATGGTGTGTTAGCTTCTGCTTTATAACAAAGTGAATCAGTAATACATATACAATATGTTCCCATTTCTCTTCCCTCTTGCATCTCCCTCCCTCCCACCCTCCCCATCCCATCCCTCTAGGTGGTCACAAAACACCGAGCTGATCTCCCTGTGCTATGCGGCTGCTTCCCACTAGTTATCTATTTTACATTTGGTAGTGTATATATGTCCATGACACTCTCTTACCCTGTCACATCTCACCCCACCCCCTCCCCATATCCTCAAGTCCATTCTCTAGGAGGTCTGTGTCTTTATTCCCGTCTTGCCACTAGGTTCTTCATGGCCTTTTTTTTTTTTTTTTTTTTTTTCCCTTAGATTCCGTATATATGTGTTAGCATACTGTATTTGTTTTTCTCTTTCTGACTTACTTCACTCTGTATGACAGACTCTAACTCCATCCACCTCATTACAAATACCTCCATTTCATTTCTTTTTATGGCTGAGTAATATTCCATTGTATATATGTGCCACATCTTCTTTATCCATTCATCTGTCGATGGACATTTAGATTGCTTCCATGTCCTGGCTATTGTAAATAGAGCTGCAATGAACATTTTGGTACGTGACTCTTTTTGACCTATGGTTTTCTCAGGGTATATGCCCAGTAGTGGGATTGCTGGGTCGTATGGTAGTTCTATTTGTAGTTTTTTAAGGAACCTCCATACTGTTCTCCATAGTGGCTGTATCAATTTACATTCCCACCAACAGTGCAAGAGTGTTCCCTTTCCTCCACACCCTCTCCAGCATTTATTGTTTCTAGATTTTTTGATGATGGCCATTCTGACCGGTGTGAGATGATATCTCATTGTAGTTTTGATTTGCATTTCTCTAATGATTAATGATGTTGAGCATTCTTTCATGTGTCTGTAGGCCATCTGTATATCTTCTTTGGAGAAATGTCTATTTAGGTCTTCGGCCCATTTTTGGATTGGGTTGTTCGTTTTTTTGTTATTGAGCTGCATGAGCTGCTTGTAAATCTTGGAGATTAATCCTTTGTCAGTTGCTTCATTTGCAAATATTTTCTCCCATTCTGATGGTTGTCTTTTGGTCTTGTTTATGGTTTCCTTTGCTGTGCAAAAGCTTTTAAGTTTCATTAGGTCCCATTTGTTTATTTGTGTTCTTATTTCCATTTCTCTGGGAGCTGGGTCAAAAAGAATCTTGCTGTGATGTATGTCATAGAGTGTTCTGCCTATGTTTTCCTCTAAGAGTTTGATAGTGTCTGCCCTTACACTTAGGTCTTTAATCCATTTTGAGTTTATTTTTGTGCATGGTGTCAGGGAGTGTTCTATTTTCATACTTTTACATGTACCTGTCCAATTTTCCCAGCACCACTTATTGAAGAGGCTGTCTTTTCTCCACTGTATATGCTTGCCTCCTTTATCAAAAATAAGGTGACCATATGTGTGTGGGTTTATCTCTGGGCTTTCTATCCTGTTCCATTGATCTATATTTCTGTTTTTGTGCCAGTACCACACTGTCTTGATTACTGAAGCTTTGTAATATAGTCTGAAGTCAGGGAGCCTGATTCCCCCAGCTCCATTTTTCGTTCTCAAGATTGCTTTGGCTATTCGAGGTCTTTTGTGTTTCCATACAAATTGTGAAATTTTTTGTTCTAGTTCTGTGAAAAATGCCAGTGGTAGTTTGATAGGGATTGCATTGAATCTGTAGATTGCTTTGGGTAGTAGAGTCATTTTCACAATGTTGATTCTTCCAATCCAGGAACATGGTATATCTCTCCATCTATTTGTATCATCTTTAATTTCTTTCATCAGTGTCTTATAATTTTCTGCATAAAGGTCTTTTGTCTCCTTAGGTAGGTTTATTCCTAGATATTTTATTCCTTTTGTTGCAATGGTAAATGGGAGTGTTTTCTTAATTTCACTTTCAGATTTTTCGTCATTAGTGTATAGAAATGCAAGAGATTTCTGTGCATTAATTTTGTATCCTGCTACTTTACCAAATTCATTGATTAGCTCTAGGAGTTTTCTGGTAGCATCTTTAGGATTCTCTATGTATAGTATCATGTCATCTGCAAATAGTGACAGCTTTACTTCTTCTTTTCCGATTTGGATTCCTTTTATTTCTTTGTCTTCTCTGATTGCTGTGGCTAACACTTCCAAAACTATGTTGAATAATAGTGGTGAGAGTGGGCAACCTTGTCTTGTTCCTGATCTTAGTGGAAATGGTTTCAGTTTTTCACCATTGAGGACAATGTTGGCTGTGGGTTTCTCATATATGGCCTTTATTATGTTGAGGAAAGTTCCCTCTATGCCTACTTTCTGCAGGGCTTTTATCATAAATGGGTGTTGAATTTTGTCGAAAGCTTTCTCTGCATCTATTGAGATGATCATATGGTTTTTCTCCTTCAGTTTGTTAATATGATGTATCACATTGATTGATTTGCGTATATTGAAGAATCCTTGCATTCCTGGGATAAACCCCACTTGATCATGGTGTATGATCCTTTTAATGTGCTGTTGGATTCTGTTTGCTAGTATTTTGTTGAGGATTTTTGCATCTATGTTCATCAGTGATATTGGCCTGTAGTTTTCTTTCTTTGTGACATCTTTGTCTGGTTTTGGTATCAGGGTGATGGTGGCCTCGTAGAATGAGTTTGGGAGTGTTCCTCCCTCTGCAATATTTTGGAAGAGTTTGAGAAGGATAGGTGTTAGCTCTTCTCTAAATGTTTGATAGAATTCACCTGTGAAGCCATCTGGTCCTGGGCTTTTGTTTGTTGGAAGGTTTTTAATCACAGTTTCAATTTCAGTGCTTGTGATTGGTCTGTTCATATTTTCTATTTCTTCCTGGTTCAGTCTCGGCAGTTTGTGCATTTCTAAGAATCTGTCCATTTCTTGCAGGTTGTCCATTTTATTGGCATAGAGTTGCTTGTAGTAATCTCTCATGATCTTTTGTATTTCTGCAGTGTCAGTGGTTACTTCTCCTTTTTCATTTCTAATTCTATTGATCTGAGTCTTCTCCCTTTTTCTCTTGATGAGTCTGGCTAATGGTTTATCAATTTTGTTTATATTCTCAAAGAACCAGCTTTTAGTTTCATTGATTTTTGCTATTGTTTCCTTCATTTCTTTTTCATTTATTTCTGACCTGATCTTTATAATTTCTTTCCTTCTGCTGGCTTTGGGGTTTTTTTGTTCTTCTTTCTCTAATTGCTTTAGGTGCAAGGTTAGGTTGTTTATTCGAAATGTTTCCTGTTTCTTGAGGTAGGCTTGTATTGCTATAAACTTCCCTCTTAGCACTGGTTTTGCTGCGTCCCATAGGTTTTGGGTCGTCGTATCTCCATTGTCATTTGTTTCTAGGTATTTTTTGATTTCCCCTTTGATTTCTTCAGTGATCACTTCGTTATTAAGTAATGTATTGTGTAGCCTCCATGTGTTTGTATTTTTTACAGATCTTTTCCTGTAATTGATATCTAGTCTCATAGCGTTGTGGTCGGAAAAGATACTTGATACGATTTCAATTTTCTTAAATTTACCAAGGCTTGATTTGTGACCCAAGATATGATCTATCCTGGAGAATGTTCCATGAGCACTTGAGAAAAATGTGTATTCTGTTGTTTTTGGGTGGAATGTCCTATAAATATCAATTAAGTCCATCTTGTTTAATGTATCATTTAAAGCTTGTGTTTCCTTATTTATTTTCATTTTGGATGATCTGTCCATTGGTGAGAGTGGGGTGTTAAAGTCCCCTACTATGATTGTGTTACTGTCGATTTCCCCTTTTATGGCTGTTAGTATTTGCCTTATGTATTGAGGTGCTCCTATGTTGGGTGCATAAATATTTACAATTGTTATACCTTCCTCTTGTATCGATCCCTTGATCATTATATAGTGTCCTTCTTTGTCTCTTGTAATAGTCTTTATTTTAAAGTCTATTTTGTCTGATATGAGAATTGCTACTCCAGCTTTCTTTTGATTTCCATTTGCATGGAATATCTTTTTCCATCCCCTCACTTTCAGTCTATATGTGTCTCTAGGTCTGAAGTGGGTCTCTTGTAGACAGCATATATATGGGTCTTGTTTTTGTATCCATTCAGCCAGCCTGTGTCTTTTGGCGGGAGCATTTAATCCATTTACATTCAAGGTAATTATCGATATGTATGTTCCTATTCCCATTTTCTTAAATGTTTTGGGTTTGTTATTGTAGGTGTTTTCCTTCTCTTGTGTTTCTTGCCTAGAAAAGTTCCTTTAGCATTTGTTGTAAAGCTGGTTTGGTGGTGCTGAACTCTCTCAGCTTTTGCTTGTCTGTAAAGGTTTTAATTTCTCCATCGAATCTGAATGAGATCCTTGCTGGGTAGTGTAATCTTGGTTGTAGGTTTTTCTCCTTCATCACTTTAAGTATATCCTGCCACTCCCTTCTGGCTTGCAGAGTTTCTGCTGAAAGATCAGATGTTAACCTTATGGGGATTCCCTTGTGTGTTATTTGTTTTTTTTCCTTTGCTGCCTTTAATATGTTTTCCTTATATTTAATTTTTGACAGTTTGATTAATATGTGTTTTGGTGTGTTTCTCCTTGGGTTTATCCTGTATGGGACTCTCTGTGCTTCCAGGACTTGATTAACTATTTCCTTTCCCATATTAGGAAAGTTTTCAACTATAATCTCTTCAAATATCTTCTCAGTCCCTTTCTTTTTCTCTTCTTCTTCTGGGACCCCTATAATTCGAATGTTGGCACGTTTAATGTTGTCCCAGAGGTCTCTGAGACTGTCCTCAGTTCTTTTCATTCTTTTTTCTTTATCCTGCTCTGCAGTAGTTATTTCCACCATTTTATCTTCCAGGTCACTTATCCTTTCTTCTGCCTCAGTTATTCTGCTATTGATCCCATCTAGAGTATTTTTAATTTCATTTATTGTGGTTTTCATCATTGCTTGGTTCCTCTTTAGTTCTTCTACATCCTTGTTAAATGTTTCTTGCATTTTGTCTATTCTGTTTACAAGATTTTGGATCATCCTTACTATCATTATTCTGAATTCTTTTTCAGGTAGACTACCTATTTCCTCTTCATTTGTTAAGTCTGGTATGTTCTGACCCTGCTCCTTCATCTGCTGTGTGTTTTTCTGTCGTCTCATTTTGCTTATCTTACTGTGTTTGGGGTCTCCTTTTCACAGGCTGCAGGTTCGTAGTTCCTGTTGTTTTTGGTATCTGTCCCCAGTGGCTAAGGTTGGTTCAGTGGGTTGTGTAGGCTTCCTGGTGGAGGGGACTAGTGCCTGAGCTCTGGTGGATGAGGTTGGATCTTGTCTTTCTGGTGGGCACGTCCACGTCTGGTGGTGTATTTTGGGGTGTCTGTGGCCGTATTATGATTTTAGGCAGCCTCTCTGCTAATGGATGGGGCTGTGTTCCTGTCTTGCTAGTTGTTTGGCATAGGGTGTCCAGCACTGTAGCTTGCTGGTCGTTGAGTGAAGCTGGGTCTTGATGTTGAGATGGAGATCTCTGAGAGATTTTTGCCGTTTGGTATTACGTGGAGCTGGGAGGTCTCTTGTGGAACAGTGTCCTGAAGTTGACTCTCCCACCTCAGAGGCACGGCCCTGATGCCTGGCTGGAGCACCAAGAGCCTTTCGTCCACACGGCTCAGAGTAAAAGGGAGAAAAAATAGAAAGAAAGAAAGAAAGAAAGAGGCTATAATATAGTGAAGTAAAATAAAGCTATTGTAAAGCAAAGCTATACAGACAAAATCGCACCCAGAAGCATATACATATACACTCACAAATAAAAGGAAAAGGGGAAAAATTAATATATCCTGCTCCCAAAGTCCACCTCCTGAATTTGGGATGATTCGTTGTCTATTCAGGTATTCAACAGATGCAGGCACATCAAGTTGTTTGTGGAGTTTTAATCCGCTGCTTCTAAGGCTGCTGGGGGAGATTTCCCCTTATTTTCCCTGTTCGCACAGCTCCTGGGGTTCAGCTTTGGATTTGGACCCGCCTCTGCGTGTAGGTCGCCTGAGGGCGTCTATTCCCCGCACAGACAGGACGGGGTTAAAGGAGCAGCTGCTTCGGGGGCTCTGGCTCACTCAGGCCGCGGGGAGGGAGGTGTACAGAGGAGGCGGGGTGAGCCTGCGGCGGCCGAGGCCGGCGTGACGTTGCACCAGCCTGAGGTGGGCAGTGCGTTCTCCCGGGGAACTTGTTCCCGGATCACGGGACCCTGGCAGTGGCGGGCTGCACAGGCTCCCGGGAGGGGCGATGTGGAGAGTGACCTGTGCTCACACACAGGCTTTTTGGAGGCGGCAGCAGCAGCCCCAGCGTCTCACGCCCGCCTGTGGGGTCCGTGCTGATCGCCGCGGCTCGCGCCTTTTTCTGGAACTCCTTTAAGCAGCGCTCTGAATCCCCTCTCCTTGCGCTCAGCGAAACAAAGAGGCAAGAAAAAGTCTCTTGCCTCTTCGGCAGCTGCAGACCTTTTCCCGGTCTCCCTCCCAGCCAGCTGTGGTGCGCTAACCCCTTCAGGCTGTGTTCACGCCGCCAGCCCCAGTCCTCTCCCTGCGATCCAACCGAAGCCCGAACCTCAGCTCCCAGCCCCGCCCGCCGAGCAGACAAGACTCTCGGGCTGGTGAGTGCTGCTCCGCGCCCAGCCTCTGTGCGGGAGTCTCTCCGTTTTTTTCCTCTGCGCCCCTGTTGCTGTGGGGTCTGCGGTGATCGCCGCGGCTCGCGCCCTTCTCTGGAGTTCGTTTAGGCGGCGCTCTGAATCCCCTCTCCTTGCGCGCCGCGAAACAAAGAGGCAAGAAAAAGTCTCTTGCCTCTTCGGCAGCTGCAGACTTTTTCCCGGTCTCCCTCCCAGCCAGCTGTTGTGCGCTAATCCCTTCAGGCTGTGTTCACGCTGCCAGCCTCAGTCCTCTCCCTGCGATCCGACCGAAGCCGAGCCTCAGCTCCCAGCCCCGCCCGCCCTGGCGGGGGAGCAGACAAGCCTCTCGGGCTGGAGAGTGCTGCTCGGCGGGCGCCGATCCTCTGTGCGGGAGTCTCTCCGTTTTTCCCTCTGCGCCCCTGTTGCTGTGGGGTCCGCGCTGTTCGCCGCGGCTCGCGCCTGTCTCTGGAGTTTGTTTAGGCGGCACTCTGAATCCCCTCTCCTCGCGCACCAGGAAACAAAGAGGGAAGAAAAAGTCTCTTGCCTCTTCGGCAGCTGCAGACTTTTTCCCGGACTCCCTCCCGGCTAGCTGTGGTGCACTAACGCCTTCAGGCTGTGTTCACGCCGCCAACCCCAGTCCTCTCCCTGCGATCCGACCGAAGCCCGAGCCTCAGCTCCCAGCCCCGCCCGCCCCGGCGGGTGAGCAGACAAGCCTCTCGGGCTGGAGAGTGCTGCTCGGCGCCGAGCCTCCGTGCGGGAACCTCTCCGCTTTGCCCTCCGCACCCCTGTGGCTGCGCTCTCCTCCGCGGCTCCGAAGCTTCCCCCCTCTGCCACCCGCAGTCTCTGCCCGCGAAGGGGTTCCTAGTGCGTGGAAATCTTTCCTCCTTCACGGCTCCCTCCCACTAGTGCAGGTGCCGTCCCTATTCTTTTGTCTCTGTTATTTCTTTTTTCTTTTGCCCTACCCAAGTACGGGGGGAGTTTCTTGCCTTTTTGGAGGTCGGACGTTTTCTGCCAGCGTTCAGTGGGTGTTCTGTAGGAGCAGTTCCACGTGTAGATGTATTTCTACTGTATCTGTGGGAAGGAAGGTGATCTCCGCGTCTTACTCTTCCGCCATCTTCCCCGAAGACGCTCATTTAGTCTTTACAAAAACCTTGTGAGGGCTTGAAATCCCTATCTTGATGATGGTAGAACTTAAGGTTATAAAATATCTTTCTTGTGTTCAGTACTGAAAGAGCTGAATCTGGGACCACGTTTGCCTTATATTCATGTCCATATTTGCCCATCAGCAGTGCTGCCTCCAGTCTATTTCAGTTCAGTTCTGTATGTTTATGGAAGAAATTGCTTCACTAAAACTATTATTTCACAGCTTGCTACCCACTCTAATGTCTGCTGTAGATGATTAGAGTCATTTATGCAACTAAGAATTAACAATGTGGGAAAAACACTGTGGAAACTCTTGGGGGTTTTTAGTTGCTTTTCAAAACCTTCTTAGCATTACAGGTTTGTCTAAAAGTTACCTCTCTGTGCAAGTTTTACTTTGACATATTACCTTATTATATATACCAAAAGAGGTGTCTGAAAAGATGGAGCATAGAGCCACCCTTGAGATCTTATTTTTGAGTTACTGTTCTGCAAATCATTCATGCTAATACATAGGTTTGCAGAAATATGGTTGAGGTTTCTACAGTCCATACTTCCCTATGTTATGGTCTGCAAATCCTGTTTAAAATAGATAATGTGCACATACAGGCACACACACATTTGATATAAGCCAATAAAAAACATCTGGGATAACACAACATTCAATTACACAATATCCAGCCTTTCAAATAGTGGACCTTTATAAACCAGGACATGGAACAAGTTCATAATTGAAAGGGATTTTGCTGTTTGGATGATATCCTTCATTTTGACTGTGAATGCAAGTCTGTAACATCATACTTGTGACAGTGGTAATTATCACTGACAAAGTTTCTCTGTTGCTCCAAATCCAGCCAATTGCTTATTTCCTCAGCACCTTCCTTTCTCACTAATGACTGTGAATCAATAGCATCCCTTTCTGGAACTAGTCGTGAATAAGTGGTGAGGGAACTTTTAGGTTAACAGGAAGTCAGAGATTGTGCAACATTCTGTGGAACATTCAGAAAAGGCTTTGTTATAATATCCTTGGTCAATTATTAGAGATATGTTTGTCTTCCCATCATTAAAGAATTAGCCTCTAATTTGATTTTCCTAGATGCAATTTTTCAGGAAGTTGCTAGACCTTGGATAACTGCAGCAAGGACAAAAAAGTGCAGTTAGTGAGATGCAAAGAGTCTAAAAAGCACATCATATTGGGAACCTATCTTTAGTGACTGTATGTCTTTTGTTACAAATCATTTTTCAGTGAAAATAATAAATCTTTTCTTGGATAAGTGACAGATGGTTTAGATTGGCAAATTTGCTTTCAGTAAATCCATAAGAGGAAATAATCTGTCATGTTTCAGAAGGGTAACAAGAGGTCAAATACTAAGATTTGGATCTAATCCCTCAGCAGCTGGGCTATGAGTGAATATCCTTGATCTAATACTGTCTTTTAGAAAATTCTCTTTGAGAAGATGTGTTGTGCATCTTATTTCAAAAGAAGTCTCATTAATTTCCCATATGCTGTGCAAAATTGCTTTGGAGTACCAACCTTCTCTGTGTATTAAATATGTAGGCATGTGTATTGTGCATTTCTCTGTGTAAGCTGATGATGGAAACACAACCACAAGCCCAGGAACTTAAATGTTCTTCTTATTTACATGGTAACATTATGGAGCATATTTTCATTCCTTTTACTTAATTTTATTTCGCAAAATGAGAAGATTCCAGAAAAATAAATGAGAACTTCAATCTTGATATATACAAATGAGGTTTGCTATTTATTTTCTCCTATCAAAATTAACAGAAACTAAATAGTTAATGGACAAACTAAAACAAGTTCCTCTCTAAGGGCTCTTTGGGAACAGTCTTCTGACAGTCACTCTATGTTTCCATTTGGCTCTAACTTATAGAAAATCCTACTATTGCAACTTATACTACTTATAGGCTTACATTTCTCATGTAAGGAAATTCAAAGGAGGTTATCCAGAGCCATTAGTGTGACTTGACAATGCATTGCCAACTTGGTATCCTTTATCTTCCTGATTCACTAATTTGAACCTGTGATTTTGGCTTCCATGATCACAGGATTATTGATATACATTGAAGAGCATGTCTCAATTAAATTAAGAAAAAAGGAAAGTACCAAAGGAAGGTAGGTCCTCTATGGAGTGCTTCATGTGGCTGATCATAGCTGCAAGGGAGTCTTGCACAATATGCATTTTAGTTTTACTGTTTTGTTAACAGAGGAAGACAAAGGAAATTAATTTGAACAAATTAATTTGAGCTTTTGAGAAGTCCACCCAATGTGTTCCATAGTTTATTAAGTAAAATGCTATCCTTTTAATTAGAAGAGAATGAGTCACTTTCAGAACATAATTGAGCACTAGAGTAAAATGAAACTTGCTCCCTAGTAGATGTGGAAAAATTGTTTTTATCTTATTCCTCATTATGGTAGCAAACCATATATTTGCTTAGATTTGCCTGTTCTTTATTTTGAAGCCTTATGTCTGTTATAGAATCATAATAACTAAATTTTTAGTTTCTCAGAAAAAAAAATCACCACTTATTCATTTTTGTCTTTCTTCCAGAATAGAGCATTGCTCAGAGTATTAGTAACACTGATCAGTTAAATTAATTAATATTTTAACCACTCTTAAAATATCCAGAAATAATTACTCAAGGTGGTTTGGAAGAGAAATTTTATTTACTATAGCCATCAAATGATTAACATAACTTGGCTAATAATATTAGGAACTTTAGAAATATATGAGTAATATTTTATATTTACACTAAAATAATACATTTGAAATTAGATTTTTGGAGATAATTACTCTTGTCATTTCACCCCATCTTTTCTTGCTACTCAAAATAGACCTAATAGGCATTAGCTATTTCTGGCCTTCACAGACAACTTGAGATTAATTTCTGCACTTTCCACGTGACTGTTGTATGAAC
This sequence comes from Balaenoptera physalus, assembly GCF_965194825.1. Lineage (NCBI taxonomy): Eukaryota > Metazoa > Chordata > Mammalia > Artiodactyla > Balaenopteridae > Balaenoptera > Balaenoptera physalus. The sequence goes on along the minus strand of NC_138884.1, from coordinate 81,554,759 downwards.
CTGCCCAATTTAATTCCAGCTCCAGGACATGGAGGGATAGGCTGTACTGATTAAAATATTAGGGATAATTTTTTTGCACTAAAATCCTAAAGGGGAGTCACTACAAAGGTATAAGGAAAGGATGAATGAGGATTGGATACTTTTAGATGCTCATATATCCCCTATATTATTTAGTATGATAGGCCTAGATATGCTCTTAGAAAATGCACATCCCTACATTTAAACTCGTGAGAAAGATCTTCCAGTCTTAGCACTGTAGAAACAACAACTACCAAACTATTGCTCCTGCCTTCTCACTTTTACTGTTGAATGGAATGGTAAGATGCTAGAATATTAAGACACAGATAAGGGATTTAGATTTAGGATCTGGCATGGATATACTTAGAGTAGACTTTTTGATTTAGCTTTTGCCTTAGGCTACTCATATTAAATTTGACTAGGCAAAAATGATCCGAAAGGGAAGATAATGGAAGACATTACTAGAGCTCACTGAGGGATCTGATTTTATTCTGTTTGGGGGAACATGTCCCCTTGGAGATGACCATGGCCATATGATCTGTGTTGGCCAATGAAATGTGAACCTGAAATGACATATATATTTTCCGAGTGGAAGAATTTAAGAGTCATGAACGATTATCTGTGCACACTTCCTCTGCCACAGAAATAGTGAAATCGCATGTTAATATGTAATGCCATGAAGTCAAAGCAACCTGGGATGATAAGTCAAAACTTAGAAGACAGCTGCTCTAGGGAGTCATCTAGACACACAGTAGACTGCATGATTGAGAAAGAAACTTTACTTAAAAGTTTCTGTACATGTCAATCTGAAACTAACACAACACTGTTAATCAACTATGCTCCAATATAAAATAAAAATTAAGGGCTTCCCTGGTGGCGCAGTGGTTGAGAATCTGCCTGCCAGTGCAGGGGACACGGGTTTGAGCCCTGGTCTGGGAGGATCCCACATGCTGCGGAGCCACTGGCCCCGTGAGCCACAATTACTGAGCCTGCGTGTCTGGAGCCTGTGCTCTGCAACAAGAGAGCCCGTGATAGTGAGAGGCCCGCGCACCGCGATGAAGAGTGGCCCCCACTTGCCGCAACTGGAGAAAGCCCTCGCACAGAAACGAAGACCCAACACAGCCAAAAATAAATAAATAAATAAATAAAAAGCCAGACCCTTAGCTCTTTAAAAAAAAAAAAAAAATTAAATAAAAGGTTTCTGATCTCTCAGTGATGTTGTTATGGCAATATAATTAAGCCTACCTTGGTTGAACCTCTAGATCCTCAAAAATTTGAGAAATAAGACAAGTGATTTTAAAATATCAACTTACTTTATTAGTAAACTCTTAGATGAGGGATAAAATCTAAGCTTAAGTATGGGGAAGGAAATGGAACTAGTAAGTAACCTCAAAAATAGGCAAACTCCTTCCTCCTTCCAAGCCACAGGTAAAGCTGAAATCCCTACCTGGAATACCTTCTCAAGAAAGGATTAAGGAATGGGGGGATGGTGAGATATATTGGACCTTGCTGGCAGATTCACTACCAAAAAGGAGAGGAGAGGAAACCAGTTGAACATGACCAGTTTACTGGTACCAGATTTTCTAATTAGGTAAAGTTATTTCACCTCCCCTGACATTAAGAGGATAAAGGGCAGAGAGGCCAGGAATGTACCAGCACCCCTACTTGTAAATAAACAGGATGGGGAAGGAGACTTTTTTGCTTGTTGCCCTGCAAGACTCCGTCTGCTCCCTACCTTCTGCTCCAGTTACACATTGCATTCTTGTATTTAATCTTGAAGGCATATGAACATGTTATTTCCTGTGAATTAAACAGTCATCTATTCTCTCTTATTCATCATTCAAATCTCAACTCAATAGCTATTTCCCCAGTTAAACCTTCTCTGCTTCCTTAACTGGATCAGTTTTCTTTATTAAAAGCTTTTTTATTGTATCGTTTATCTCTTATGTATTAACCACGTTTGTGATTTTATATTTGTTGTGTAATTAATTTTATTAATGCCTGTATCCCTAATAAGATTATAAATGGAATAATATTATGCCTGTTTTATCCATCATCTATTCTTTGTGTCTTGCATAGTGGAGCTGTTTTTCTCTCTCTCCCTCTTTCCTTCTCTTTCCCTCTCTCCTCTTCCTGCTCCTCCTCCTCCCCCTTCTATTTTCTCTCTCTCTCTCTATATATATATACACACACAGAAACACACACATCCACATTTCTACATATATGCCAAAGTACATAAAATATACAAATATACACATATATTGTGTATTCATTATATTGATACATTATTTACACATACAGAAGTGTGTAGAATGTATACAGAATGTACATAAGCTAAGTATTTTAAATATTTTTAAATATTTTAAATATTTTAAAGAGGTATATTCATAATTGTACAGGTGAGAAATATTTGGAAGGTAGATGAAGTATCTAAAAGCAATCTGTATAAAATAACTGGTAAACGAAATTGGATTTAAGGAAAACAAGGAATGCCAAATTATGGAGTGGAATGTGAAATTAAACTGTTTGAAAGTAAATTATAAGGGAATACTCGTCTGCCACTGCACTGATTTTGCCTGTGAGAGCACTGTGATGAACCAGAAGCAAAGTCTCATGGTGGTGACTCAGATTGGTTTCATTGTATATTAAGTCATTATCAATATTTGCCATCTACAGTCCACATTAAGGTGTAAGTTAAGTGGCTGCAACAAAGAACCACAGAATATAATGAATAAAAACATACATTTCCTTCCTACCTACTTCCAGGTGTAGGTGGGGCAGGTGGTGGGTTGGCTCTACTCCACAGAATCATCCAGGAATAGTAATTTCTTATATTTTTTTCATTCAGCCTCCCTTTTGTTTTCATTATGTGGTTAAGGCTGAGTTATTGTCATGATGTTCAGGCCCTGTGTATGGAGGTAAGAGTTGAAGTCCAAGAAAACAGATTTCATTTTAATGGAGTGACTCAGAATTACCCACTGTATGTGTCTGTTAACCATCACTAGTTCCAGAGAGGTTGAGGAACATTCTGTCTGGGTAGATACAGTTAAAATTCTTTCACTAAGGGAGAAATCTATATTTTTGTGGAACAATAAATCATCTGCCACACAGCTTACATATGAAACGTAATTCTGACTGCAAGAACCACAGTGTTATTTTAAATATCGATTCTATTCTTTTTAATTTTTTCATAAAGTTATTTGGTTGAAAGATTTTTTTAAGTTTTGCTTCTTTCTTAAGTAATTCATTTTTGTTTCAGAAATGTAAATAAATTTGCAATTTCACAATGTAGTTTAATGGAGAAGACAGGAATTTAGGAACAGAATTATGTTTATATAAACTTGTGTTAATCCTATTTCACTAAAGAAGGATATTTAAAAAAGAAAACAAGCAAACAATAACATTTTTCAAAAAGCTTTGTTAAATTTGAAGTGAATGTTTATTTCCTTAAGATACCTAATATCACAAGTTTTCAAATTCTGTTGCACAGCTATATGATTTTGAAGAGAAGCCTGAGGAATCACTGTGTGTGTGTGTGTGTGTGTGTGTTCAGTGTGTGTGTTCATGTTTGGGGCAAGGGAGTGTTGCTGTTCTGAACTGAGTTCTGAACTCCTTCCTGGGGTTTTAATTATTGCAAATAGAACTGCTAGGAACATAGGTAGATATATATTTATATGTTCATATACATATATATTTCATATATATTTATGTTGAGAATATATGTGGAAATAGAATCGCTGGATCATAATCATATGTTCAACTTTCATAGAAACTACAAATAAACAGCCAGAAAGTTTTCCTAAGTTTTTTCTACAAATTATCCACTGAAACTATCTGGGCCTAGAGATTTCTCTTTTTAGAAGCTTTTACATTTCAGATTCAATTTCTTTAATATTTATAGAACTATTCAGTTAATCTATTACATGTTGAGGGAGGGTTGACAGTTTGTATTTTTAAGGAATTGAGCCATTTTCCCTAACTCTTCTAACTTATGTGTGTAGAATTGTTGGTAGTATTCCCTTATTTTCCTTTTAATAGATACAGGAGTTATAGTTACGTGATTATTATTTCTCTTTGTTCTTGATAATTTTCTTTGCTCTGAAGTCTAGTTTTTCTGATATTAATATAGTCACTTCCATGCTTTTTATAATTCACTTTTGCATGGTATACCTTTTTATCTTTTTACTTCCAACATATTTTATTATATTTGAAGTGAAGTTCTTGTAAATAGAGTTGGGCATGGGGTACCTTTTGTACACCACATTCATTTGAATATAGTTCTTTCCAGTAAATGTGGCAGGATATAAAACCAATTCCACCAGTTTAGCCCATGTCATCATAGAGAGGCATCAATATGAAAGTGTAGCATGTGCTTCCTACAAGAAGTGGGAGTCGTTCAGAGGCATTTTCTAATTTAGTGTAAAAATGAAGCAGCCCTTAAGTATTTGACTGATGACACATCTTTAATTAAAATTTTAAATGTAAACAGAGGCATATACTGAGCTTCAAAAATTGTGGAATTTAGTAATTAGTGAATATCACCACAGTAAATGAGGTATGGTAAATGGAATAATGTTTTTCCTGGTTTCTTTGCGTGAGCGGAAACCTCATCACAACCTGCAACTTTCCTTACAACTCTTTGATATTTGCTCCTGTACATCTTTCCCATTTTAGCAAGCACTGAATAAAAAGAACACTCTGTTGTCAGACTCCCCTTCTCTAGTCCCACTCAGAGTCAAACACTGAATACCTTCGACTAGACTAGCATAGTCCCTGACCAAGATTGGAAAAAAGCAGGAGGGTTTTTTTCTATATTCATATTAATCTTTGTATAGTGCACATTTGGAGTAAAACTGTACCTTTCTTCCCGCTGAGATAAACTGTCCTATTGTCTGTTGTGTTTTCTCATATCATTTGTCTGGAGTTCTGTTAGACATTCAAGATCAAATTCAGTTAAGAAAGCAAATTTCATGATGGTAGGATATTTTAACGTTTTTTTCCACTGCTATACTCCAGCAGATATAGCAATGCTTCATTCATAGTAAACAACAATAAATATTAGTTGAGTGAATCAACCAGTGAATACCAATATTACTCCTCTGTGCCTTTACAGTTTTGAACTGAGATCTGATATTCTGTTTATTAAACTCAGGTCAGTGCTGACTTTTAGGGATCTAGATCCCATTTGTCTCCCCTGAATTCTGTCTGAAGTTTTGTTGCAGACGGAATAAACAGCAAAAAAATTTCTATCTAATATAAAATGTTGCTATGAGTTTGCGAACTCCATTGTCACATTTTAACCTCCAGAGTAGATACCTAGGGGCATCAACTAGCTAGAATTAAATACAAATTTACCTTGTTCCTTTGCTGTATATAAATTGCTAGATAATAAAGTAGTAGAAAGAGCCTTGGTTTTGTAATAACTCACATCAGGATTCCAATACCATCTCTGACATTGTAACTGTGTTGTGTCTATAGGCAAGTTTCCTCATTCGATTCAATAAAAAATAATTGTGTGCTCCAATTCATCAGGCAGTGTACTATAACCCAGGGTTATGAAAATACAGTCTTTATCCTTAGAGAGTTCAATATGTAGTAGGAGAAACAGCCACATAAACAGATAATAAAAAGAGTTTTAAAATGCAATAATAGTGATTTAACCGAGGATTATAAGAAGTCAAAAGAGGAGAATATTACCTAGCCTTAGGAACTTCTTCATTGAACTTATACCCCATGTGAAATTACCAGCAAAATATAGCCCAAATCTAAATGTTTCTTGCTACCTCCGAAGCTAGCAATCTGGTGTACTCTAAACCATCATCACATCTTCTTTGCATAAAAAGAAGGTGGTTCAAATTTGCTGTTATAGTATCACCACAACAGCCATAATAATCTTGAAGATATAAATTATGTCATTTTCCTGTTTAAAATTCTCCAATAGCTTTCCACCATACTTCTTTTTTTTTTAACATCTTTATTGGAGTATAATTGCTTTATAATGGTGTGTTGGTTTCTGCTGCATAACAAAGTGAATCAGCTATACATATACATATATCCCCATATCTCCTCCCTCTTGCATCTCCCTCCCACCCTCCCTAGCCCACCCCTCTAGGTGGTCACAAAGCACCAAGCTGATCTCCCTGTGCTATGCAGCTGCTTCCCACTAGCTATCTATTTTACATTTGTTAGTGTATATATGTCCATGCCACGCTCTCATTTCGTCCCAGCTTACCCTTCCCCCTCCCCGTGTCCTCAAGTCCATTCTCTATGTCTGCGTCTTTATTCCTGTCCTGCCCCTAGGTTCTTCAGAACCATTTTTTTTTAAATTTTAGATTCCATATAATGTTAGCATACGGTATTTGTTTTTCTCTTTCTGACATACTGCACTCTCTATGACAGTCTCTAGGTCCATCTACCTCACTACAAATAACTCAATTTTGTTTCTTTTTATGGCTGAGTAATATTCCATTGTATATATGTGCCACATCTTCTTTATCCATTCATCTGTTGATGGACACTTAGGTTGCTTCCATGTCCTGGCTATTGTAAATACAGATGCAGTGAACATTGTGGTACATGACTCTTTTTGAATTATGGTTTTCTCAGGGTATATGCCCAGTAGTGGGAATGCTGGGTCGTATGGTAGTTCTATTTTTAGTTTTTTAAGGAACCTCCATACTGTTCTCCATAGTGGCTCTATCAATTTACATTCCCACCAACAGTGCAAGAGGGTTCCCTTTTCTCCACACCCTCTCCAGCATTTATTGTTTGTAGATTTTTTGATGCTGGCCATTCTGACTGGTGTGAGGTGATACCTCATTGTAGTTTTGATTTGCATTTCTCTAATGATTAGTGATGTTGACCATCCTTTCATGTATTTGTTGGCAATCTGTATATCTTCTTTGAAGATATGTCTATTTAGGTCTTCTGCCCATTTTTGGATTGGGTTGTTTTTTTTTTTTTGATATTGAGCTGCACGAGCTGCTTGTATATTTTGGAGATTAATCCTTTGTCAGTTGCTTCATTTGCAAATATTTTCTCCCATTCTGAGGGTTGTCATCTTGTTTATGGTTTCCTTTGCTGTGCAAAAGCTTTTAAGTTTCATTAGGTCCCATTTGTTTAGTTTTGTTTTTATTTCCATTTCTCTAGGACGTGGGTCAAAAAGTATCTTGCTGTGATTTATGTGATGGAGTGTTCTGCCTGTGTTTTCCTCTAAGAGTTTTATAGTGTCTGGCCTTACATTTAGGTCTCTAATCCATTTTGAGTTTATTTTTGTGTATGGCGTTAGGGACTGTTCTAATTTCCTTCTTTTACATGTAGCTGTCCAGTTTTCCCAGCAACACCACACTTACAATAAAAGTACTATTCCTTATTTTGGCCTGCATGAACTTGGCAGAGCGTGCCTCCCTGCTCACCTAACCTGCTTCTTTGTCATGGGAATACCACTAGACACCACGTTCCATATTCCATTTCAGTGACTTGAGGGCTTACGAATATATTCTAGGTGATGGACTTTTAGCACAATATGAACTTGGAAGCCATGTGTTAAAGATGATACTATTTCTAGATACCTTAAAGACTTTATGTAGCAGTGATACTCCCACCATGGGCCTATTGATAAAACCGGTGTTAATTTATAGATATTTCAGATTTACCTGTGAAATCTGCTAACATTAGCTTAACTAACATCAGGACTCTACTTTGTATCTTCCCTGCCAATCTCTCTGCCTCACCTCCTACCACCATTACACCTGACCACTCCATTCTAGTCACATTGGCCTTCCTCCTGTACCTTAAGCATCCCCAATTTGTTACTATTTAAGGACTTTGCACTTACTTTCTTCTCTACTTGGAATTCTGTTTCTCAAGACATGTAAATGGCTTACTGATCACTACTTTAAATCTCTGGCCAGACTCACCTGTACAGGGTTCCCTGACCACTTCCACTTTTAAAATAGCCACTACTTCCATCATGCTTTATCCCTTTTCCTCGCTTTATTTTTCCCCACAGTGTAATATTAATATAATCTCTTCATATTATTTTATATATTTGGTATTTCTTCATTGTGTAATTCCAATTAGTGAAAGTATACTATATTTATTTGCTTTCTGTTTCTGTTTCTTACCAGAATGTGTGTAGTTCCATGAGGCCGGGGCACTTTCTTGTTTACTCTTTTATACCTAGAATAGTACTTACACATGGTAGGCAATTATTAAGTATCAGTTGAATGGGTATTGAATGAATATTGGTGCTTAGATATCTAAGATACAGTGATTCTTATGATTGGAAGATCCAGGGCATGGTTTTGGGAATAGATGCCTAAGTTGAGTTGGAGTTCATGGCCAAGAAATGAAGATAGTATAATAGGATGAGACTTTCTATATTCATTTATGCAAAAATGGTTTATTGAGCACCAGACTAATACAAGATAAATTATGGGCACAGTAGTATGTTAGGAGCTTACATTTTAGTGGAAAAGACAAAGGGTAAAATCAAATTTAAGATGTAACAGGTGGCTTTCTCATGTTGACAGTAAATTATCCTATGGAAAGGAGAGCTTTGCGCCCTGTGCCAATGTTTTCATTTTAAGTAGGGGCAGACTCCTGAGGAACAACCCAATATTGAAGATAGACAGAGGCTGGTAGAGGTGGCATTTATTAACCTGAAAGGTGGAAGAATTTTAGAAATCAGGTCTTGAATTCTGGGCCAGAATTCTTTCCAACTAGTCCACTCTGATGCTCAGAGCTGTTTTTTACTGTAGGAAGAGTCAGTAACCAGAGCTTTCTTTACATGGTGAAAAAACACTGTACCTCCACACCTCTCTAGGGAAAGAGCCATCATGTCTGTTCATTGAATGTCCTAAGGATCACAATCCCAAGATATCAAACATAGCCTACAGTGAAAATTTGTATTTCAGAAGGCACCTCTAGGCAGGAAAGAAACCTATTTGGGGCAACAAGTGAAATCAGAGTAAAAAACTCTGAAACAATTCTGAATGTGAGTTTATATTCTCCAAACCAGATGTGACTGCTGCCTGGTCTGCATGTGCCTGATCTCTCATTCTGCCTCTCTGCCATTATTTTATAGGCTTGCCTTTTAAACCCTGCTTACAGACTGCTATTTAAGTGCATGGACTATAACATAAACGTTTAAAAAATCTACATTTCCAAGCAAAGTAAATTGCACATAACAAATCAAAATTATTTATTGAAATGAATATTTATTAGAGTATTCACCCATATTCTTCAAAATTCCTTAATTCAGAATTTTCACCCCCTACCATATTTAATTAAAGAAAAAAAGTAAATCTCTCTTACTACTTTAGACATTTTTCTTCATAGATAATATATATATAAATATATATGTTTGTGTAAGATTCATATTTTTGTGATTCTGACTGCCAATCTCCATGCTAAATTAAGCAAAAAGTTGTCCTGCTGTGCATATCTGAGTTGCAGGTGCAGGAATTCAGCGCTTAAGTAAATGTAAGGAGATTGGTGAGACCAATGGATTATCGGAAATATATTCACTTTCCTGTTGGATTTCGAATATGATGTAATGGCACTCGATTAAGAATGCAGATTTAGAAAGTCCGAGTTCAGAAGGAATTTAAACTCTTTCAGGCAAAATAATGTTACAGGAGTCTAGTCCCATGAATAACAAATACCCATTTTTATTTCTATTTTTAAGTTGTTTACTCTGATAGCACCAGCTCTGAAATTACGGACGATGCTAGCTCTATTCCCCATCCCTAATTCCCATTATTTATGAATGTATTAAAGAGAATAGTGGAGCCACCTGGATTTGATGAGGATATAGTAAGAAACTTCAAAATGCTTATCACATTGTCAAATTTGGATCTCAGCCAGAGTTGACTGATATTTGGTTTGGAATATATTTTAAGTGAAGTAAACTCTTTCATGTGTAAAAAATCCAGAAATAGCAAAATTAAAACCACAAGCTCAGTAAAACAGTATTTAGGGTTTCTTGTGCATATAAGAATAGTTTGTGAACTGGGAGCTCTCAAACTAACAGTGGAATGACACACAGAGGTATATTGTTGTAAGACAGCTTACAGAGTGAACGTGCAGAGGCTGTTTATTCTTAAAAATGATTGGTTATAGCATTAGAGTTTTTCTAGTGATAGGGAATTGGTTAAAGGTAATAGTTACCTTATGCCAATTTTGAGGAACAGCTTAAGTTTCATTTATGATTTTCAGAGGCATTTACAAGAAGTGGCCCAAGTTAAGTCTCACTTATTTTGCAGAGTAAGCTAAACTGAGTTTTGCTTACGTGGCTTAAATGGTTTTGTCTGCTCAGGGAATTCTCAGGTTTAATCTCCGTTTTGTAATTTAACACAGGTAATCTTTTAAAAACATAGCAGCACCATTTCATAAACAACTTGAAATCAAGACCTTGAATCAACTTTTAGGTTTTCATTTTCCATTGTCTAGATTAAGAAGGTCATGTGGAGAGAGATTTGGACTTAATCTGTAAGAAATTTGGACAAATAAAGAATTTTAATTTTATTATAATATTTGAGAGATGGTAGTATACTATTTTACTTTTAGGTTGATACCAGTCTTATTGTAGAGAATACATTAGAAGAGGGATAAGACTAGAGGCATAGAAATTTGAAAGGAGAAGTTTATGGTAATATCTGTGAGAAATGTTAAGGACTTCAACTAGGGTAGTGGCATTAAAAAGGATATAAAGAAAAATGGCATGTTTAATAGAGTAAGTATGGTAGGTAGATAATAATTGTGATTGGATGTGGGGTGTAACCATGAGAACTACCTCATGGTAACTACCTCATGTGGTAAGGATTGAATGTTATACATTGTTAGTTAACTATTAATGGAGTACCTAGGGTATAGGAAGTTCTCAGAATGTTTAGAAATATTATTCAAACTGGTAATTTATATTAGTACCTATAATAGTGATGATGATGGTGATGATGATGATTAGAGGTCCGTTTTCATGAAGTGCATATTAAAGATAACATCAAGAATGTATGTATTAAAATATTTTTAATCAATATATCAACAAAGCCAAAGTGGGGGAGAACTTCAAGAAGGATGTTGCAGAAAATGTCAATAGCTATAAAGGATTTAAGTAAGAATATATGTTGAAAATTATCCATTGCAACTAATAGCAAGGTAATTATTAGGGACCATGGCAAGAAGAGTTGCTATGGAGAACTGGGAATAGAAGCCAGGAACAGTTACCTGAGACATATCTTAGGACCTAAAGTGTTACTCTTGTTTCACTGTTGACAATGGAGTCACTTGTGGCTACCAACTCACCATATCCTTCTTGGACAGCTGCCTAGCTGCCTAAGCACAGTCTTAGAATTTGTGATAATTTTCACAGGAGCCTAATATCTTGGGCTAATAATTTAGCTCACTTAATTGATTCCATGGTTGCTATTCCCTATTGGAACATAGAGATGGCACCAGAAGTCTGCACCTCTCAACCCTTTAATCAACGATCTGTATCTGACATACTCTTTGAGATCTCCTGGAGTGTGTGACTGGTTACTGCTTGGCACTTCCAGGCATGGGAGAGACCCACCAGGGACTCCCTCTGTATATTTTAGCACAAACAGAAATTTGCACAGCTTAGTTTGCACGATCAGCTTTACAAGCTTAAGAACTTTAGACATTTCCACCTAGAGTTAAAGGCTGCCCCTTGTGACTCTTTTAAATGGTGGGTAAGGATGTTGAACAACAGGTGTAAAACATTTCCAAAAAGCTTGGGCTGTACAAAGAAGGGCAGAGATAGTGTGGTAACTAGAAGTATATGTAAGAATAAGTCTCTTTTCAACACAAGTAAGACTTGAGCATGCTATTCATGTTTTTGACATATTAATTAGAAACTTGACAACATTTTCAGTATCAGGGAATTACAAGTTACACATTAACTTGAAATGACCTTGTCTTTTAGCTTTTCTCTTTGCTTTATTTGTAAAACAAAAGAAGTCTTACAAAATGGACTTTTGTGCTCCTTTTACTTCTTTATTTCTAAAATTCTGATTTGGTAGGACAGCTTTTATGCAGAACAGAGAATCCACATAATTTTGCCAATTTAAGAGATTAACAACAATAACATTTGTATGTTTGACAATGTAGATGAGATAAGACTGTTCCCTTAACACACAGAGACTGCATTAAATTAAGCTGTTTTTGGGTTTTTTTTTTCCCTTCTGATTTCTCTTGAGATAAAAATTAGGGCAAGAGTTATGGCTCTTTTTGCTTCTTAATTCATTTCATTTTTTTTTTTTTCCAATTTCATGGGAGATTATTGCTGACTAAATAATCACAGTGTTCTTAGGTTGATGGTACTTGGGGCAATGATTAGGAAATTTTTAAATATGATTTTTTAACATGTTATTAATTGGCTTCAAGTTTTTTGAAGGTTTCACATAGACACATTTGGAGACTAGTTTGGAGGTGCCTAGGAGAGAAATGTCAAAGTTAATAAGCTGAAAGTATTTCAAAATGCTGTCAGAGTATTAATAGAATTGTGAAAAGGCAACAATGTGTGTTTTTCTTGATAGGTTTTTTGCCCTATAAATTTATTTTACTTTGCTAAAACTAGTAAGGATAATGTCGACTGGAAAAAATGCACAACCTAAAAGTTGAGAATTATATTTGATTTGGTGGACAAAACTGAGGACTTAAGCCCGGGACACAGCCTCTCAGCTCTGAGGGAGTGCTCTGAAGAGGCGAGGGGGGAGCCAGGATATATAGGAGTTTTTGCAACAAGACCAGGTAGTCGGAACATCAAAAGATTACTGTTAATTAAAGAAAACCAGATATCTCAAGTTAAGGAATTTAGCGCTTTTCTAAGTTTGGCAAGATGCAAGAGTCTGGGCTCATTGAAATCATTCCTTCGATATGCACCTCAGCTATCTGGGGCCACTGTCCTCTGCTTTTTTATCCTGAGTCTCCGCAGGGTACATGGTTCGGGGTGGCTGCCTTGGCTGAGGGCTTGGCAGTGGGCAGCCCATTTGTCTTTATCCTGAGTTCCCTTAGGGCTCAGGGTCCAGGGCAGTTGTAGTGGCAAGATGTCTGCAACATCCTTTGTTTACTGATATGGCAGGCAACATTTTTTCACTGACACTAAGATTTTGTTGTTGTTGTTATACTTCCTAAATTGGCATTGCAATTTTGTTTTGCGTGTTATATTGATTTGAGTATACTGATTTCGATCTGCATTGTTATGAGGCAGTTCAGTTTACACACACACACACATGCACACATTTGCTATATGTTTCTGATTTATTTAGTGAAGGATATAGAACTTAACAAGAGTAGTTGTAGCCTTTTACTTGATGTATGCTCCACATAGGACATAATTGCAGATGGTTCCTGTTCACATATAAGCCATTTCTAAATAGATAAAGCCAAATTCTTGCTACATTGCAGGCCTTCTATAATCATGCTTACATTATATTCCAGCAGCAGCTAAGACTACCTCTAAATATACTTCCACTTAAAAAATATTTTGTAATTAGTTTGTGCTGATTCTTACATACTCTGCATCAGCTGAGATACATCCTTATTCAGGGAAAGTTAGATGATTAAGTGTCCAAAGTGTCCTTGAATGATATTTCAGTCTTCTTATGCCAGTTTCTCAGCAAGCCTATTTCCCCACGTGATCATGTGTAATACATGCACATCTACTTACTTACATGTGCACACACTATTTAACTTAATGATCTGTCTGTTTCTCCTGGCCAAGAAAAGATGAAAAGAGCAGAGATTTATTATTACATTAAAATACAGAGATAAAACACTACTAGTATACATAATACACTGCAGAGGCCAACCTTAGAATAAATTGATTTTCATTATTTATATTAATGTCTGAGACATTTTATTTTCCTCTTTGTAGAAAAGATTCAGATCTTTGACACTAATATTACATTTCATAAGGTTACATTTTGCTAGTGATGAATTGGAGTCAGCATTAAAATCTTTTTATTCATTTAAAGTACTCTGTGTTTTATATTTCAATTGAGTTAATATATAGTGTTCCTTTTTCAACTTCCATAAGGATTTTCCAGACATTTAGCATACAGTGCCTATGCAGACTAAAGAACTGATTAACACTGCAGATTTCTCAAGAAGTGTACAAAATACAGTTTCTCTTTTAAAATAAAAGTGCTTAATTAAAGTTTCAAGTTGGAATGAAGTGTCACTTTTTTTATATATCCAATTTTATGTCACTAGCTCTTCTAAACCATAATTGGAAATTAACACTGCTTTCCATTATTGCTGTGTTCTTAAAATGAACACTAATGTGAATTGATTTTTTTCTGTAGTAAAGTTCTGTTTTAACCAATAGGTTGCAAACTCAATGTTAGGCATCAGTAACACTAAAAAAAAAAATAACGTATTAAATTAATTATAGTACTTTAATCACTTCTGTTACAAACTTAGGAATTGTACATTACGATGTTCATTGTAAGATAATTAAAATCATTTTAGTTACCTGCAAACTGACAAATTAAAATGTAAAGAATGGAGGCAAATAAAAAAGTGCCATCCCTTTTCTCCTAAAGCTAACTCAAGCCTGTAGATGCTTCCAGGAATGTGTGGTGTCACCTTGGGGTGACTCTGAAGTTGCATATTCAAGGGCTTAGTTACATAACAAAGAATGAAGAAGACTGCCCAAAACAAAGCGAGGTATGACTAGAACAAAAACAACACTGTGGCTCTAAAAGGTCTTAAAAATCCATAAACCGATGAAGCTAAATGAGCCTATTTGCTGTAAACTTAGGTACAGGATATCCTTAAGAAAATTTTTGTGGAACAATATAAAGAAACGTATCTGGATTTTCTATATAGTTTTGTTCTGCTTGGCTCACCAGTTTAAATTCTTGCCTAATAAACAATTAAAAAACAAGCATTATATCTCTGATATTTACTTTCTAAAATGCCTCAAGGGAGGATATATATATATGAAAGATATCTAATAAACATTGTATAGTGTCCTAATGCAAAATGAACTAAATTAAAAGGGGGTACAACAATGTGAAAAACAAATCAATATACTTTATTAGCCTTTTCATTAAGCATTTCAGTATTCCTTGTATTATGCCTCTGCATTTTAATTCAACCAACATTCTTCTATATCTGTTATACTTCAGATACTTCATGATTCACAATCAAGTAAGACCTGTCCTCACCCCAGGTCAGTGATTGGTAGGAAAGGAAATTTAATCATATATCATAATGAATTGTTATAAATTCTGTCACATTATTATATTGTCAGTGTTAGATGGAAATAAAAATAAATAGGTATACTCACAGGTGGTAAAAATATTAGTTTAAAAGTTATGAGGAAAACTGACATTGCACTTATATTCAGAGGCAACATGGAATATAATAATAGGTAAAGACTGGCTCCGATTCTGTAAAGCTGTAAAATTGGACAAAATTTTCAAGCTCACAGACTAGTGAGGAGAACATAAAACAGTCATAATACAATGCAATAATGCTATATCCAATCCCATACAAGTAAACAAAGGTCTCAAGAGGTGAAGGGAGAAGTAAGGTCAACATTTTGCTAGTTATCTCTTCATGGCAGGTCTGTCAGAGCCTTAAATGCAGGATGTAAAAATAAGTTAAGTGCATTACATTTAGTTTCATATATTTTCTGCCATCAATATTTCCAAAAGGAGGCCATCATCTTCCCAGGAATGAAAGTTCAAAATTTGGAGCCTTCTTTGAGTCTGCCTACTCCTTTACTATCTATATAAATGGTGTTGCAAACCTTAATTCTATTCATTCAGTTTCTTAAATCTACTATTTTTTAATGTATACAACCACAACTATAGTTCATGTTCTCTTGAATGATTATTTATAGAGTATACACCTCAATTTACTCACAAACCTTATTCCAGTCCTTTTTTCAATAAGTTGTGTATTTCCCTCCAGTTCTTTTACTATTCACTTACATTAATAGAGAAAATAAAACAATATTTTTATGTTTTATTTAGTTTGCTTTCCATTTCAGAACCCGTGGGCCTGCCTTTTTGTCTTTTTAACTGTTGCATAATAACTCTTAGCGTTCATTTATTGACTATTAATTGTTTTTTTAACTTGTTCCATAATACAATGAGACAGCTAACATCTTTGTATATGCCTTCTTGTGCAAATTATCACACTTCCCTGGGGTCAGTATTGAAGCCTGGTATTGCTTTAAAAAAAAAAAAAATTAGTAAGTACTGTGAAGCTGCCCTTCAGACTAACCATTCCAGTTTTAAAGTGTTAGACACTCACCAATACTTGATAATACCAAATTTTTGATTTTTCCAATTTGATGTATAAATATCAGTCCCAGTTAGGGTGAACACAAAATGTGTTATCCTAACTAGGAATCTTTAAAAGGAGAAAGGAGGTGCTATTAACAATTTTCCTGGGATAATAGGCATAAACAAGGATGGTTAGGACCAAACTAGTACATATTGTCACCATAGTTAGAACTAAATTTCTAAAACCCAAATCTTATAATTTTAATGACTACTTAATTCTTTATATAATTGTATGTATAAAGTCCAAATCTTTCATCCAAAATATATAACCTTTCATGATCTGAATCTACCTACCTTTTTCTCCGAATCTCTTACTTCATCCTTCTATTCGTTACAAATGACCTAGTCACTGTCATTCCCAGGTTCTTCTGGCTCACTTAGGCTCCTGCTATGTGTCTTGTCTTCCCTGTCTGCTTTCCTGTCATGTCCACGTGTCAACGCCCTACATTTCCTTAAAGGTCCAGCTTAATTCTACATCCTTCAAGGAGCTTTCCAAGAAATTCCTCTTCAGAATTACTTTATTTCTTATTCTATTGTTCTTTATCTCCTACTACTCTTCCATTTTATATCCTCCTCTTCTGCTCTGGGGATAATGTACATAGTGATTAAGATAATAGACTCTGGACTGGAATCCTAGGTCTGTAATTTGCATCTTGGGCAAGTTACTTAATGACTCTGCCACAGATTCCTCATGGGTAAAACAGGGATAATGATTCCTGTCTCCTAGGACTTTCAAAAGGGTTAAATAAGTAATACCTGTAAAGTGCTTAGAAGTAGTGCCTGTGAATAAGTACTGTACACTTGTAAATAATAAGATTTCTCTTAATTATTGGTTTTCCCCAGAAGTAGGCTTTGGACTTTCTAAATTTCTCTCTTGATTGGAGAAACTAAGGTGAATCTATAACTACTATTGTTACTTCTGAATTATCTCATGGGGCTGCAGAATGTGGAATTAAAGTTTAATTGGGGAGTAGGCTTGGCCCAGGTTGATATCTGCTACCAGATAGCTGTGATCTTAATCTTTTTGTTTCTTTTCCTCCTCTCTAAAATGCAAATAATAAAAACGCCTACTTACAAAGTAGGTTTCAGTTATAATTAAAATATGACGAGTGTCTAGCATAGTACCTGGCAATACTGGGTAAATAAATATTAACTATAGATAATGTACTTTGAACACAATGACTCTAGGGCCCTAGGTGAAAGATCTCTTTCCTCGCTCTAGTCAACCAAGCAACAAACCGATAAAATGTTATAATTATCGGTGTAACTAGACTGTAAACGTATCTAAAGTATTCACTGAAATCATTTGTAATATTGTGAAGCAAAATGTAGTGATTTAATAGAAGTTCTTCACATGTGTTTTCTCCAAAATTCAGTAATGAGGGGTTTCCCTCTCATTCGTTTGAATATTACCAAATAACACATTCAAAGGAAAACCTAATTCTGAGCAATACCCCAGCCTTCTGGGGTATTGCTCTTGAAATAATTTTCAGATTTCCACAATATCACAAGAGATTTAAATAAATTATGCCCATTTTGATGTCATGTATTTGTGCTGTGTTTATCATTTCTTGGACTTCATATACATAAAAAAGAATGGAACTATGCTTTGACCCAGAATAGTATTTCATCATAATTAAAACAACATCAAGTTGCATATTACATTATCATTAAGTGATCATAAACACTTGTTTCTTCATAATAAGGAATAACTTTTATTTGACAATTATTTTAATATCGTTCAAATTCAAGTATTTTTTATGTTTTAAAATGCAACAACATGTCTTTACAATTACCTTCCACTATGGAGAGTAAAGTTGGGTTTTGGTGAATGGCAATTTTTTTTTTTAATCTTTATTTTATATTGGAGTATAGTTGAGTAACAATGTTGTGTTAGTTTCAGGTGTACAGCAAAGTGATTCACTTATACATATATGTATCTATTTTTTTCAAATTCTTTTCCCATTTAGTTTAGTACAGAGTATTGAGCAGAGTTCCCTGTGCTATACAGTAGGTCTTTGTTGGTTATCTATTTTAAATATAGCAGTGTGTACATGTCAATCCCAAACCCCTAATCCTATTAATATTTCAAAATTTAAAAGGAATTATTTAAAGGAAAATATGTTACAAAATATTTTAATATAGGATTAGTGACTAAATTTAGGAACATCCATGTCTATGGAAAATTTCTATCTGTTTTTAAACTTACTATATATTTTATTTATATATGTGTATATATATCTATATATATAGATATAGATATATCTTGGTTCTTTTTCACATAACATTGTGGTTGTGAGATTTATTTCAGTTACCAGAGTAGCAGAATATTTTTCACTGTAATTGCTAAGATATTGATAGACACCTGAATTGTTTTCAGTGTGAGGCTGAGACATATGGATGCTATAAACATTCTCGTCCATATTTTATGCACATGTGTATTCATTCTCTGGAAAGGGGATTTACATAGATTATGGATATGGTGAGCTATCACCATACCAAATAGTTTTCTAAAATGACTGTAACCATTTACTCACCTATGAGAAGTTTATGAGGATTCAAGGTACTCTACAACATCAAAAATTTAGTATAAATATTTTCAGTTCAGACATTTTGGGGGAATATGTGGAATGACATTGAGATTTCAATTTAGTTTTCCTCACAGGTAATGACCTGAAAGCTTCATGTGGCTTTTTGAAATTTGAATATCCTTTTCCTATAACTTGTCTGTCTTTTTCTTCTTGATTTGCTTAAATTATTTATATATCCTGGATATTAATCTTCTGTTGGTTATATGTATTTCAAATGTCTTCTTTCAATATGCAGCTTTCCTTCTCACTCTCTCTTTTTTTAAAAAATTTATTTATTATTTATTTATTATTTATTTTTGGCTGTGTTGGGTCTTCGTTTCTGTGCGAGGGCTTTCTCTAGTCGCGGCAAGCTGGGGCCACTCTTCATCGCGATGCACGGGCCTCTCACTATCGCGGCCTCTCTTGTTGCGGAGCACAGGCTCCAGACGCGCAGGCTCAGTAGTTGTGGCTCACGGGCCCAGTTGCTCCGCGGCATGTGGGATCTTCCCAGACCAGGGCTCGAACCCGTGTCCCCTGCATTGGCAGGCAGATTCTCAACCACTGCGCCACCAGGGAAGCCCCCTTCTCACTCTCTTGATGGTATCTTTTGATGAACAGTTCCAAAATTTAATGTAGTCCATTTTAGCTATCTTTTCCTGTAAGATTAGTGATTCTTGTGTTCAGTTTTAGAAACTGTTGTGTACACCAGTTTATGAAAGTATTCTCTTGTGCTATCTTATAGATATCTTATGGTTTTATCTTGCATATTAAGATCCACATTTCATTGTGCATGGTGTGAGGTAAGAATTAAGATTAATTATTTTAAAATACGGATATTCAGTAGGTGCAAGATCATTTCCTACTTCTCTGCAGTGTCACCTCAGTCATAAATCAAGTGTTCATCTTTGTGTGCATCAAATTCTGGAGTATTCTGTTCTATCAATCATTTTGTCTATCCTTGAGCCACTATAACATATTCTTTAATAGTGTACCTTTAAAAAAGAATTTACATTTTACCTGTAGGAAACTAAACTTTGTTCTTCGTCTTCAAGACTGTCTTCATTATTGTTTACCACTTGTATTTCCTTAAGACTTTAAATAAGTTTGTCAAAGGAAAGCTACTGAGATATTGATTGGTACTAGATTGAATCTATAGATTAATTGGGTAGGAACTGATGTCTTTACAATATGGAATGTTTAAATCTATGACCATTGTGCTGTCCTGCCCTGCAGATTACACACTCAAGATTACAACATATATCAGTATGATTCAATTTACATAAAATTCAAAAACAGGCAAAACTAACATATAGTGTTAGATATCAGAATAGTGGTTACTTCTTTGAAAGGGGATTGACTGGAAAGAGATACAAGAAAACTTTCTGGGTGGTAAGAAAATTGATGAAATGAGAGGGAAATATATCTTAAGGTTTATATCAGTATGTATGTTTGTATACCTTTCTGAACGATGTTCTTAGGACTTATCAGTTTTACTATACATAAATTTACCTCAGTAAAATTTAAAAGTTTAACAAAAATGGCATGGCAATTAAAAAAAATAATTCAGGTTCAGGAGAAATTTGAATACTAAAAAATGTATGCACATTTATTATTTTAGCTTATTTATCAAAGGTCATGGTTTTATGCATTTCATGGATCTTTTCAAAGAAAGCAATAAACAACTTCTGTTTTCATGGATTTTCCCTGTTGTTTTCCTGTTTTAATTTCATTGAGTTCTGCTTTAATTTTTATGTTTCTTCTTCTGCTTCGTCAGACCTACATTGTGTCGTCTTTCTTCAGTTTCCTAAATTAGAGGCTTAGATTATTGATTTTAGATCTTTCTTCTTTTGTAGCACATGCATACCTCATTTTATTAAGCTTCACTTTATTACACTTCACAGATATTTCATTTTTTTACAGATTGAAGATTTGTGTCAACTCTGCATTGTCAGATGATATTTAGCATTTTTTAGCAATAAAGTATTAAGGTATGTACAATTGTTTTTTAGACATAATGCATTGTGCCCTTAATAGACAACAGTATAGTGTAAACATAACATTTATATGCACTGGGAAACCAAAAAATTCGTGTGACTTGCTTTACTGCAATATTCACTTTTTAACAGTGGCCTGGAACTGAACCTACAGTATCTCAGAGGTATGTCTGTAATGTCTTCCTGGAGAATTCATCTGTATGTCATTATGTAATGATTCTCTTTATCCTTGAAAATTTTCATTATCTTGAAATTAGCATGGTCTAAAATTAATGTAGCTGTCCCATCTCTCTTTTGATTAGTGTTAGACTGGTATATCTTTCTCTTTCCTTCTATTTGTAATCTATCCGAATTTTTATATTTAATGTGAGTTTCTTGTAGGCAACATATATTTGGGTCCTTTTTAAAATCCACTCTGACAATCTGTCTTAGATCAATCACATTTAATGTGATTACTGATACAGTTGGATTAATTTCTACCAAGTTTGTAATGATTTTCTATTTATTGTGGTTGTTCTTTGTTTTCTTCCCCTCCTCCTCACTTCCCACCAATCTTTTTCTTCATCTGGTTTTAACTGAACATCACATATGATTCTATTTTAACTCTTCTCTTAGAATATCAATTATACCTTTGTAAGAAAATGTAATGGTTTCTCTAGTTTTTAAATATACATTTTTAACACTATATCACTTCACATACCATTAGGAATTTTATCACAAAGTATTCCCAATTCCTCTCTCCTATCCTTTATTCCCTTTTTTGTCATTCATTTCACTAATACAAATTTTACAGTAAGTCAATACAATGTTGATTTTATTTAACCTTTATTCCGTTTCTAGTGCTCTTCCTTTCTTTATATAGATCTGAGTTTCTGACCTGTACCATTTTCCTTCTTCTCTAAGACCTTCTTTTAATGTTTCTTTTAGGACAGGCTTACTGATGATAAATTCCCTCAGTTTTTATTTGCCTGAGAAAGTCTTCATTTCTCCTTTACATTTGAAAAATTACATTTAAAAAATTTATTTATTTCAATTTAATTTTTATTTTATATTGGAGTATAGTTGATTTACAATGTTGTGTTAGTTTCAGGTGTATAGCAAAGTGATTCAGTTACACATATACATATATCCATTCTTTTTCAGATTCTTTTCCATACAGGTTATTACAGAATATTGAGTAGAGTTCCCTGTGTTATATAGTAAGTCCTTATTGATTTTCTATTTTATATATAGTAGTGTGTATATGTTAATCCCAAATGCTTAATTTAATCCCTCACCCTACCTCCCCACTTTGGTAACCATAAGTTTATTTTCAAAATCTGTGAATCTATTTCTGTTTGGTACCTAAGTTCATTTGTATCATTTTTTTTAGATTCCACATGTAAGTAATATCGTATGATACTTGTCTTTCTCTGACTTACTTCATTTAATATGATAATCTCTAGATCCATCCATGTTGCTGCTTTTTATAAAAACAAAAATAAACAAATGGGACCTAATTAAACTTACAAGCTTTTGCACAGCAAAGGCAACCATAAACAAAATAAAAAGACAATACACAGAATGGGAGAAAATATTTACAAACGAAGCAACCGACAAGGGTAAAGCTCAGGGAAGGGTAAGTATTCTATAATTTTCTAATTAAATCTCAGTCTTTTAATGAGACTGTGCTCTGGGTTGTGACTTTCACAAGTGTTTCTTAGTTTTCCCCACCCCACATTTTAGGTGAGACAGGAAGTCTAGAGGAGTCTAGAGTAGGATAAATGTCCTTCTCCTAGGTGGGATGAGGCTCTGCTAGGTTATTTGTTTGTGTAGGCTCTGGGTGTACTTCACAATAGTTAATTTGGCCTCTCTCTTCAGATCCATGAGGAATGTTTGTTGGCACTTAACTGTGAGAACTTGGTAGGATTCCTGAAGTTAATGTCCATGAAAATTTTGGTGATCCTGTACCCTCAAGACTGTGGAAATCAGGAGTTTTTAACTCTCAGGCTAGCCCATGCTCAGCTTCAATCGATTTGTCAAAATTATCATTTTGTGTTATTAACAGTTTATGGCTCCAAAATCTTCTGCTCCAGGTAAGCAGTTCTTGAAGTTAACTCTCTGGATTTATCTAAATCTCCAGATTTTGGAGTGTGTGTGTCCTGCAGACTTGTTTTTCTGATGAGTTCAAGACAAGTCATTGCTTTTCAATTTATTAAGCTGTTTTCTTGTTTCAAGAATGTGAATGACAACTTCCAATCTCTTTATATGTTAGAATTAAAATAAGAAGTTGATTGGTAGAGTTTAATATTAAAACATTTATATTGTTAAGAATTTTAGTCCCTTAAAATCCTTTATGTGCTCCTAATTTGCTTGTTTACATGTAGGAATTTTGCACATAATAAACACACTAAATTTTGATTAAATAGAATATATCTATTAATTCAATATGTAATTGAGCTAGCTTTCTACTTTAAATTTTATTTTAAAAGTATTTTTGAAGTGTAGAAATTTATTTGTGAATTATTCATTATTAATTACATTATTTCATCTCTGGAAATTTTAATACTATATGTCAGGTTTTTTTATACATAATTAAAAAAATCTGGGATAGGTAATCACAGAAGCATTAATTTAGCATATTTAACACATATTCATAATACAGAACATATTCATTTCTCATACACTGGTGAGGAGAGAGAAATAAAATTTTGTTAATTAATAACCAGGATGTGATAGAGTTAGTTCAAAAATTAAAAAGCTTATATATTTTCTCTAAGATATGCATTATTTGAATTCCAAATAATTGTGTAGAATAGCTTAAAACATTATTGTCTCATAAATATTGTCAAGTGCTAACTATCATTAAAGAACTTTGCAAAATAGTTGCACACTATCTCATATAAACAGTAAGAAATTGGTCCCATTATTATTCTCTCCATTTAAAATGCATTAAAGGAGGGACAAGATCAAGATGGCAGAGCAGTAGGATGTAGAGCTCACCTCCTCCCACAAATACATCAAAAGTACATCTACATGTAGAACAATTCTCACAGAATACCTACTGAACACTGGCAGAAGACCTCAGACTTCTGAGAGGGCAAGAAGAACAAAAAGAGACAGAAAGGAATTGGGATGGGACCTGCACCCCTGGGAGGAAGCTGTGAAAGAGGAAAGGTTTCCACACCTTGGGAAGTCCCCTCACTGGCAGGGAGATCAGCTGGGATGGAGGGGGAATTTCGGAACCTCTGAGGAGAGCACAGCAACCGGTTTGCAGGAGGCAAAACAGAGAGACCTGCACAGATGGACAGAACCGCTGCCCTGCACTCCCCAGCCTGAGACACTTGCCTGCTGATGTGGACAAGGGCTGCATGCTGAAGCTCAGGCTTCAGAGGTCAAACCCGGAGAGGGATCTGGGGTTGGCTGTGCGGAGACAGCCTGAAGTGGCTGGAGTGTGGTGCATTTGCAACGGAGGGTGTATGTGGAATAAGCCTGGGCCCGCCAGAGAGGCAAGGTGCTACTGTTGTGGTGGGGGGGCATGTGAGGGGAGGTGTGCAACAGCCATAGATGCTTCTTTCCCCATGTGCATACTCTCAGGCAATAGGACACGACCTACGTGAGCTTTAGGGGTGGGCGCAAGCTGCTGCCGCCATCACAGGCTCCAAAGGCAGATGCAGGACACCTCCACCACCGCTGAGAGACCCACGAGCAGGAGCCAATCACTGACCATGTGGTCACAGGACCTGGGAGCATGCATGGGCTGCCACATCTGCACACCCACTATCAAGAGGATAACAGCCAGCACATTTGAGGAAAGAGGTGGAAGGCATCCAAGCTAAAAGCAGCCCTTGTGCCAAAAATATTAAACCCACGCAAGCTACTCAGGGACACACCTGCATATAAACACCCTTCCAAGACTGCAGTAGATAGTTGTTTCTCCTAAACTCACAGAGTAAGAGAAATATAAGTAAAATGAAGCAGCAGAGGAACCACTCCCAGTTCAAAGATCAAGAGAATTCCCCTGAAGGAACAAACAATGAAACAGACCTCTTCAGTCTAATAGACATTGAGTTCAGAGGTGGTAAAGAAAATACTGAAGGAATTAAGAAGGACTATTGATAGAAGTACAGATTACTGTAAAAATAACTAGAAACTATAAGGAGAAACCAAGAAAAGTTAGAAAATTCTTTTGCCAAGATGGAAGCTAAACAATGAATAGCAGAATGAATAATGTAGAAGAATAAATAAGTGATCTGGAAGATAGAATAATGGAAATCACCCAATCAGAACAGCAGACAGAAAGCCAAATGGAAAAAAAAAGAAGCAATACATGAGACCTTTGAGATAATACAGAGCATGACAATCTATGCATTAAAAGGGATGCCAGAAGGAAAAGAAGGAGAAAAGGGGATTGGAAATGTATTTGAAGAAATTATGACTGAAAAATTCCCAAGCCTAAAGGAGACAGATATCCAGATACAGGAGGAACAGAGGGTCCCAAACAAGATGAACCCAAACAGCCCTACACCAAGACATATAATCAAAATGGCAAAAGTTAAAGAGAGGATTCTAAAGGCAGCAAGAGAAAAACAAAGAATTAATTACAAGGGAACCCCCATAAGGCTATCAGTTAGTTTCTGTACAGAAACATTGCAGGCCAGAAGGGAATGGCAAGATATATCCAAAGTCTTGAAAGGGAAAAATCTGCAACCTAGAATACTCAACCCAGCAAGATCATCATTTAGAATAGAAGAAGAGATAAAGAATTTCTCAGATAAGCAAAACTGAGAAGAATACAGCAATACTAAACCTATCCTAAAAGAAATGTTGAAAGGACTTCTCTAAATAGAAAAGAAGCATGAAGATATAGGAAAGAGGAAATCACAATTGGAAAGTAAATCACTTAAATAAGCCAGTATATAGGTCAAAGAGAAAAAAAATCTATTTGTGAAAGTGATGATAAACACAAGGAACAGCAAAAGAATAAACATGAAGATATAAAAGAGGACATCAAAATCATAAAACGTGGGGGAGGAGAGTAAGAAAAGGTAGATTCTTTTTTGTGTGTGTGTGTTTGAGCCTATATGACTATCAGCCTAAAGCAAGCAGATACATTTAACATAGGGTTAACATACTTGAAAAACCAGGTAACCACAAATGAAAAACATACAATAGATTCATAAAAACCAAAAAAGAAGAGAACACCAGCATAAAATAAAAGGAAATAATCAAACCACAAAAATAAAAACAAAAAGAAACAAAGAAGAAACATAGAATAAACTGGAAAACAAGGTTTAAAATGGCAAAAAAATACATATTTATCAGTAATTACCTTGGGAATTTCCTGGTAGTCCAGTGGTTAAGATTCCACTCTTTCACTGCCATGGCCCAGGTTCAATCCCTGGTCAGGGAACTAAGATCCTGCAAGCCATGAGGCATGGCCAAAAAAAAAAAAAAACTACCTTAAATGTCAATGGACTAAATGCTCCAATCAAAAGACACAGAGTGACAGACTGGATTAAAAAAAATAGCCTACAATATGCTGCCTACAAGAGACCCACTTTAGTGCAAAGGACACACGTATCTTGAAAGTGAGGGGATAGAAAGATATTTCATGTAAGTGGAAATGACAAGAAAGCAGGGGTCACAATACTCCTATCAGACAAAATAGACTTTAAAACAAAGGCCATAAAAAAAGATAAAGAAGGACACTATATAATGATAAAAGGATCAATATAAGAAGAGGATTTTACATTTGTCAACATATATGTACCTAATACAGGCACACCCAAATACATAAAATACTAACAGACATAAAGGTAGAAATTGACAGGAATATAATAATAGTAGGGAACTTTAACACTCCATTGACATCAATGGACAGATCTTCTAAACAGAAAATCAACAAGACAACAGAGATTCTAAATGATACAATAGAACAGTTAGAACTAATTGATATTTTTAGGATATTACATCCAAAAAAACCAGAATAAATATCCTTTTCAAGTGCACATGGAATATTCTCTAGGATTAGCTACATACTAGGGCACAAAACAAATATCAACAAATTTAAGAGTATGGAAATTACTTCAAGCACCTTCTCTGACCACAGCAGCATGAAAGTAGAAATCAACCACTGAAAAAGAAATGAGAAAAATCTGATTACATGGAGACTAAACAACATGCTACTAAGAAACCAATGGATCAACAAGGAAATCAAAAAGGAAATTAAAAAATACCTTAAGACAAATGACAATGAAAACACAACCATACAAAATCTATAGGATGCAGCAATAGCAGTTTGTGGAGGGAAGTTCATCATGATACAGTACTTCCTCAAAAAACAACAAAAATCATAAATAAACAACCTCAACTACCACCTAAAAGAATTAGAAAAAAAGTAACAAAACCTAAAGTCAGAAGAAGGAAATAAAAAAGATCAGAGAGGAAATAAATGAAATAGAGATTAGAAAAAAAATCAATAAAACCAAGAGACGGTTCTTTTAAAGGGTAAAGGAAATTGACAACCTCTGGCTACGCTCACCAAGAAGAAAAGAGAGAGAACCCGAATAAACAAAATAAGAAATGAAAAAGAAGGTATATCAACTAAAACAGCAGAAATACAAAAAACCATAAGAGAATACTATGAACAATTATATGCCAACAAATTGGACAACCTAGAAGAAATGAACAACTTTCCAGAAACATATAGACCACCAAAACTGAATCAAGAAGAAATAGATAATTTGAGCAGGCAATCACTAGAAGTGAAATTGAATCTGAAACAAAGAAAACAAACAATCAAAAAAAAAACCTCCCTACAAACAAAAGTCCAGAACCAGATGGCTTCACAGGCAAATTCTACCAAAGAAAAAAGAAATTATACCAATCCTTCTCAAACTCTTCCAAAAGACTGAAGAGGAGGCAACACTCCCAAAGACATTCTATGAAGCCACCACCATCCTGATATAAAAACCAGAAAAAGATACCACCAAAAAAGAAAATTACAGGCCAATATCTTTGATGAATATAGATGCAAAAATTCTCAACAAAATATTAGCAAACCGAATCCAACAACACATAAAAATGATCATACACCATGACCAAGTGGGATTCATCCCAAGCTCACAAGAATGGTTCAACATATGCAAATCAATCAATGTGATACAGCACATCAACAAAAGAAAAGGCAAAAACCACATGATCATCTCAGTAGATGCAGAAAAAGCATCTGACAAAATTCAACATCCATTTGTGATAAAAACTCTTACCAAAGTGGGTATAGAGGGAACATATCTCAACATAATAAAAGCTGTTTTTGACAAACCCACAGCCAATATAATACTCAATAGTGAAAAGCTGAAAGCCTTCCTGTAAAATCTGGAACAAGACAAAGATGCCCACTCTCATCACTTCTATACAACATAGTATTGGAAGTCCTAGCCACAGCATTCAGATGAAAAGAAATAAAAGCTATCCAATTGGAAGGGAAGAGGTAAAATTGTCTTATATGCAGATGACATGATACTGTATAGAAAACCCTAAAGATCCCACACAAAGACTAGTAGAACTAATAAATGAATTCAGCAAGATAACAGGATACAAGATTAACATACAGAAATCAGTTGCATTTCTTTACACTAACAATGATATATCAGCAATAAAATGTAAAAAGCAATACCTCTTAAAATTGCACCAAAAAAATAAAATACTTAGGAATAAACTTGACCAACAAGGTAAAAGACTTACATGATGAGAACCATAAAACATTAATAAAGGAAACTGAAGATGATTCAAAGAAATGGAACAATATCCCATGCTCTTGGATTGGAAGAATTAATATTGTTAAAATTGGCCATACTACCCAAATCAATCTACATATTTAATGCAATCCCTATCAAATTACCCCATGACATTTTTCACAGAACTAGGACAAATAATCCAAAAATTTATACGGAACCATAAAAGACCCAGAATTGCCAAAGCAATCCTGAGGAAAAAGAACGAAGCAGGAGGCGCAAGCCTCCCAGACTTCAGACAATACTACAAAGCTACAGTAATCAAAACAGGGTGGTATAGGCACAAAACAGACATATGGATCAATGGAATAGAATAGAGAGTCCAGGAGTAAACTCTCACACCTACAGTCAATTAATCTTTGACAAAGGAAGCAAGAATAAAAAATAGGAAAAGGACAGTCTCTTCAGCAAGTGGTGCTGGGAAAGTTGGACAGCTGCATGTAAATCAACGAAGGTAGAAGACATCCTCAAACCATGCACAAAAATAAACTCAGAATGGCTTAAAGACTTAAACATAAGACATGACACCATAAAACTCCTAAAAGAGATCATAAGCAAAACATTCTCTGACATAAATCATACCAATGTTTTCTTCGGTCACTCTCCCAAGGCAACAGAAATAAAAACAAAAATAAACAAATGGGACCTAATCAAACTTTACAAGTTTTTGCACAGCAAAGGAAACCATAAATAAAATGAAAAGGCAACCTATGTAATGGAAAAAAACACACTTGCAAATGATGCAACTGACAAGGGCTTAATTTCTAAAATATACAGACAGCTCATACAACTCAACAACAAAAAAACAAACGACCCAATCAAAAAATGGGCAGAAGACCTAAATAGACATTTCTCCAAAGAAGACATACAGGTGGCCAATAGGCACATGAAAAGATACTCAAATTGCTAATTATTAGAGAAATGCAAATCAAAACTACAGTGAGGTACCACCTCACACCTGTCAGAATAGCCATCATTAAAATGTCTATGAATAACAAATGCTGGAGAGGGTGTGGAGAAGAGGGGACCCTCCTACACTGTTCATGGGAATGTAAGTTGCTGCAGCCACTATGGAAAACAGTATAGAGGTTCTTCAGAAAATGAAAAATAGAACTACCATATATCCCAGCAATCCCACTCCTGGACATATACCCAGACAAAACTGTAACTCAAAAAGAGATAATACATGCACCCCTATGTTCATAGTGGCACTATTCACAATAGCCAAGACATGGAAACAACCTAAATGTCCATTAACAGATAAATGGATAAAGAAGATTTCATACATATATTGAATGGAAAACTACTGAGCCATAAAATAGAAGGAAATAATGCCATTTGCAGGAACATGGATATTAATAGTATTTTCCATTTTTAAAAATCAGTCATAAACCTGTTTTTTTCCCCCCGAGTTCTTTAAATTAAATACCTGCAAAGTACTTATCAGGACAGAAATAAATTTTACTTTTAGGATCAACAATGCTTTTGAGACAAAGTGTTTTGGTTTTTTTTCCCAAAGGAATTTAATAATATTTGGAGTTTTTGAATGAGTGTTGTTTTAGGACGTAGGAATTATTTTTGCAAAAGTTTTTAGGTTTGTAAAAAATATTAAAGAAACAAAATCTCTTAAAATTCTTATACAATGAACAGTTCAAAAATTGTTTAGATCCATAAACCAATGTTATATTCAGATGAATTTATTCCATCTGTGTTCTAGCATGCTGATTTTTTATCTGATTAGTAGCATATTAATCAGATGAATATATCTACAGATCTGAAAATGGTATAACACTGAATATATCTATAAGAAAGAAAGCCTTAAAAAAAAAGTGCTTTGCTGAAACTGTTCAGAGTTTGGGGCTTTTGGAGGCATGAGCCACCCTGTCTCCTTATATGGCCCTGCAATAAGCCTTCCTCTGCAGAAAAAAAAAAAAAAAAAAAAAAGAAATCTTTTAGGATTGAATATTCTATGTGGCTACTTTTTTACATTCAAAAGGTGAGGAAAAATAAACCTCTGGGGTAAAATTTTCCTTTAGAGTCTTAGCTATAATTCAGGGTGAAATTGCCACCTGTCCAGAGTTCAAAACCTAGGGGGAGAATTTCTACCTGGAGAATATTTCCATTCCTTTCAAGTTGCTAGTAGTACTGTTGACATTCACATGCATTAGTAAGAGGAAGTATGCACCAGAGGGAGATGGGTGGAGTGGAAAATAAATGACTCTATTTCTCCTCTAACGTTAATACTTTTAAATCTGTTTTCTCCTTGCAATCACCTCTCCTGAGTTCTGTCCCATTTTATTTCCAAATACTTTTTCACGGAAATTAATATGTGCATAAAAATATAAGAAGAAAATAAAGTATGTTGAATGCAATATAAAAAGACAGTTAAGCAGCGGGCCATCAGTTAAGCAATTATGTTCAATAAAGGTATATTAGAGCTTAGACAATCCAATTTTAAAACAATACAGAATAGTGCTTCCATTATATAGAATACATTCAATATTATGTTTCTTTCCAAATAAATTTAAAATGAAAAGGGAACTAGTTACAAATAATACATTTTTACAGGCTACATTTAACTAACATTAAGACAAAGCTAAATTAAGCAAAAATATAAATTATGATGGTTAATTTCATGTATCAACTTGGTTAGGCCATGGTGGCTAGTTATTTGGTCAAATACTCATCTTGATGTTGCTGTGAAGGTACTGTGTAGATGTGATTTACGTTTAAATTTAGTTGACTTTAAGTAAAGGAGATTACCCTCCAAAATGTAGGTGGGGCTTATCCAATCAGTTGAAAGGTCTTAAGAGCAAGACCTAAGGTTTCCTGAAGAAAAAGGAATTCTCCCTCAAGTCTGTAATAAAAGTCCTGCCTGAGTTTACAGCCTGCTGGCCTGCCCTACAGATTTAGGACTTGCCAGCCCCTATAATTGTGTGAGGCAATTAATTAAAATCTCTCTCTCTCTTTCTTGAAAAAACCCTGAGTTAATATATTAATCCCAACAACACAGAGATAGAATCAGAAACTATGGGGATAAGGCCTATGAAGGATGTTTTCAGTATACTGTTTGGTTGATTTTTTAGCCAGCAAACCCAGCATTTATTGGTGGACTAGGGTTTGGGAAACACTGATCTAGTTAATTCCACCTAAAGTTCACTTTTAAAACCAAAATTGGTAATAAATATTAGTATTTTATTGTAATTTTATCACATATTTATAAATTATGACTAACATACTTAGTTTGAAAATTATAAATCTGTATTTTATCCATGGAAAGCAGTTTAGCTTGTTCATTTTTAATTCCTGTGTTAAAATCAACTCCATGACATTATTCATAATAGCAAAAAAGTAGAAACAACCTGAATGACCATTAACTGATGAATGGATGAACAAATTATGGTTTAGCCATACAGTGGAATACTATTTAGCAATAAAAAGGAATGAGCTACTGATATATGCTACAATATAGATGTACCTGAAAACATTAAGCTAAATGAAAGAAGCCAGTCATAAAGGATCACATATTGAATAAATGTCACTTATATGAAATGTCCAGTATAGTAAATCCATAGAGACAGAAAATTGATGAATAGTTGTCAGGGGATGGGGTGAAGAGGAAATGGGGAATGATTGTTAATGATTATGGGGTTTCTTTCTGGGGGAGATTACAGTCTTAATTAGATACTGATAACATTGGCACGATTTTGTAAATGTACTAAAAATGACTGAATTGTACATTTTAAAAGGCTAGATTTTATATTATATGAATTATATATTAGTGAAGCTGTTATTCAAAAAGTAATAGAAAAATTAGAAGTATGGAAATTCCTGATTTCAAATTATATTACAAAGGTACAGGGATAAAAAGTATGGTACTGGCACAAAGATAAACAGACCAATGGAGAAAGATATAGAGTCGGAAAATAAACCCTATCATATATGGTCAGATGATCTTTGACAAGGATGACGAGACCACACGATGGGGAAAGGACAGTCTCTTTAACAGTGTTTTGAAAACTGGATGCCCACAGCAAAAGAATAAAGTTGGAACCTTTACAGTATATACAGAAATTAACTCAGGATGATTAAAGACCTAAATGTAAGACTTAAAACTGTAAAACTACTAAAAGTAAATATAGGGAGAAAGCTTGATGACATTGGATTTGACAATTATATCTTAGATATGTCACCAAAAACACAAGCAGCAAATAAAGAAAACAAATTGGACTATATTAAAATTACAAATTTCTGTATTTCAAAGGAAACAATCAACAAAGTGCAAAAATGCAACATACAGCATGGGAGGAAATATTTGAAAATCATATATCTGATACGGGGTTAATATCCAGAATTCATAATGAACTCCTACAACTAAACAACAACAAAAACAACAACAACAAAACAACCTGATTAATAAATGGACACAGGGCTTGAACAGACATTTCTCCAAAGAAGGTGTGTAGAAATCAAAACTCTTGTGCATTCTTGGTGGGAATACACAATGATGCAGCCTCTATTTAAACAATATGGAGGTTTTTCAGAAACATTAAAAACAGAATTACCAGATGATCCAGAAATCCCACTTCTGGATATATATCCAAAAGAATTGAAAGTAGGAGCTCAAAGAGATATTTGCACACCCATGTTTGTCCCAGCATTATTCACAATAGCCAAAAGGAGGAAGCAATCTAAATGTCCATTGTTGGATGAAAGGACAAAAAACTGTTGTGTATACAAACGATGAAATATTATCAGGCCTTTAAAAAGAAGGAAATTCTGTCATATGCTACAACATGGATGAACGTTGAGGACATTTTGCTAAGTGTAAAAAGCCAGTTACAAAAAAATATTGTATGATTCCACTTATATGAGGTATCTGAAGTAGTCAAGCTCATAGAAACAGAAACTAGAATGGTGGTTTCCAGGGGCTGAAAGGAAAAGAAAATGGGGAGTTGCTGTTCAGTTGGTATAGAGTTTGTTTTTGCATGATGAAAATGTTCTAGGGATCTGTTGTATCACAATGTGAATATAGTTAACACTGCCGAACTATAAAAAAATAAGATAGGCTAAAACAAAACCATTACAAAACATGAAAAATAGAGAAAAGAAAATCAAAAAGTAAAGTCATCTGCAATTGTACCACCCCAATGTTAACATTGATTCAACTCTGACATAAAACATAGGGTTTCAGAACAAGAGGGATTACCCTAACTTTACATCTAGGGAAACTGAGGTTCAGAGAAGGGAAGTAATTTACCTAACATCACACAGAGAGTTGGTGGCAGAGTCAGGACTAGAGTACATATACTTTGAGTTTCAGATAGACCCAATAATAGTTTACAATATGTTATCTTTTGTAATTATGTAAAAAACATAAGAAGTTTGAAAATTCAGAAAAGTATAAGGAGCAATAAGAAATCAAAAACATGAGAGAGTGTCATGGACATATATACACTACCAAATGTAAAATAGATAGCTAGTGGGAAGCAGCCACATAGCACAGGGAGATCAGCACGGTGCTTTGTGACCGCCTGGGGGGGTGGGATGGGGAGGGTGGGAGGGAGGGAGATATGGGAACATGTGTATATCTGTAGCTGATTCACTTTGTTATAAAGCAGAAAGTAACACACCATTGTGAAGCAATTATACTTCAATAAAGATGTTTAAAAAAAAAAAAAAGAAATCAAAAACAAAACTGAGATTTGACAAATGTGCCTGAACTAAGTGGGTCCAACCGAGTTTTAAATGTTGACTTATGGCAATGGATTCCAGGGCTTGTGAAACCACACGTTTATACAATCTTGGTGGCCCACTAAGAGGAATGAAATGACCATGTGAACACAATGAAAAGGCCAATCCCATGTCATTGGAAGGGATCTGTGCTTAATCTTCATTATCTCAACTAGAAATCTGCCTCTGCACATTTTAGTAGCCCAGGTCTATATTATTACTTTAGAGAATGGTACCCAAATTACTTGGATATCCAGTCTTTATAAAAATTTATATATTGAAGGTAAACTATTAATGAAATAAGAATTATTTTTATATGAATATATATAAAACATTAAAATAAGTCATTTATATGAATTAAGAAGGTCCAATCAAAGAAGACAGCATACACTAGGCAAAATGCAAAGGCAAAATCAAGCTGTATCTGCATAATGGAGAACACACTACAGACATACACACACACACACACACACAGTTTCTTAATATCCAAATGAAATCAGTAAAGCATGTTATGTATTTAGGTTGATATTTTTAGGTACTATATTTTGTTCAGTAATTTTATTACTGAACAATGGGTAAATAACCTATCCCCTATACGCTTTGGTTTCTTCATTTGTAAAGTTAACATAATGCCAACTTCATGGGTAGTCACCACAGATATGTGCCTTATAAGTTTTTAAAAGGAGATACTTATATATACATATAAAGCTGTTGGCACAGACTCTGGCACACAGTAACTACTTAAAAATATTTAGCCATGTGTGTTGAATAACTGTTAATGATATGCTATATTTTTAACAAGGATTTAAATGTGATAATTTTGATATCCACATCCAAGTTATTACTAAAATGAAACCAGACCCATTCTAATCATTCAAGAATATGATCAAATTTATTTTAGCTGGTATAATCTTGATATCCTTATTTTCTTTTATTAAACTCAAATCTAAAAGATGTTCAAAAGCTTAATTCAATATGGCCTCCTTTAGAGGACGGAAAAAAAGCACCTCATTTAGTTAAGGAAAATATTGGCTTTTTAAAATCTGTAATTTGTATATGGAGCTACTTATGATAGTTTTAGTGCTCACTGAAAGTTTACTATTTACTGCTAATCTACTGCTCATATAACAATGAATGATATAATGAAATCATTCAGGATTGAATCCTTGAGTCAGCCCAGAAGGAGACTGTTGACAAAAATGCTAAGTGAAATCATCTCTTACTTCTTATTTAAAATAGCATAACTTGTTTAGAGGAAAATGTCTAAAACCTATACCATTATTATTTTTTTGAAATAACTTCCTGGTCCATAATAGATAGTTGCTAAGAGTCTAGCTATTTGAATTTCACCTCCGTCTCCCTGAGTATATTAATGACAAATTATTAGCATAATTTGACAAGTTAACTGATGACTTTTATTGTCTGCACCTTATTGGGCATTCTTTCAGCATTTTGGTGAATATTTAGTGCCATTTCTTGGACTTTAGAAAAATACACTTTCTCTGATTTGACTTCTCTATTCAGTCTCTTTTATGATCATATGATTATCTCTTAAAACAGGTACTCTCCTGGGAAGAATGCTCAGTTCTTAGAATAGTTCTAAGATGTAGTTAGTTATAATGATAGTACTATCATATATTCTACACTCTATAGATCCATAGTGAGACAGAGACAGAAAGGGAGAGAGTGATTTTACTATGTACCTAGCATTTTGCAGGTCTTTAAAAGCATTAATATGTTTAACCCTTACAAGAACTCTGTAAGAATCATAACAGTATGACTATTCATCAGTGAAGAAAGTGAAGTTTATTCAAGTTGCCCGTGGTCATACACATGCATGGTAGTAAGTCATGTAGCAAGAGTTTGAGTACAATTCTTTTTGACTCTAGGTCATGAGAATTTAACCAAGATACCCTATCACCTCAGAATACATCACCTAGTTTTCTCCTATATTCAAAATCTTTGTTTACCACATAATCTAGAAATCTATAAACATATTTCAAATGACTGTTGGTTACTATTGATATCTAATTAGTTATCAAGACTTAAAAATAAAAATATAAACATTAATCCAGACACTGTTAAAAGAACTCTATTTATATTAACTTATTTAATTCTCAAAAAAATCCAATGTAGTAGGTAATATTTTCATTGACATCATATCATAAATCATCTTATCCAGACCCATGGTTATAAATACTATCTATATACTCATGACTTTCATATTTCTAGATCTCAACTTTCCCCATATTTCCAGACACAACTGTATTGCTACCTACATGATATCTCTAATTGTGGCTTAATTTTCACTTCTAGGTCCCTATTTCAGTAAATTTTGCTATAATTCACCCACATTCTGAAGCCACACACTTAGGTCTATCCTAAATTTCTGTCTTTATATCACTTTCCCAATTCAATCCCCCTTCTAGTCCATTCCACTTGTTTTCCTCCCTACCACTATCAACATTTTCCTAGATGCATCTCACATCTTTCTTCCTCTCTATTGTTCTGCTCTTGCCTTTTTCAATTCACTCTCTACCCAACAGGCAGGATAAATTGTTTAAAACATAAAGAGAGAATTTTACTTTGCTGCTCATGTGTCAATTGTTTTAAATTACACTTAGAGGAAAACCCAAACTCAATCTGACTTCCAACTCTGAAGTTACTTGACCTTTGCTTAGAACTACAACCTGTACTATTCTCTTTCTAGATCACACTTCATTCACTATGACTTTATTTTCTGTTCCTGAAACATGCTAAACTTCATTCAAATACAGCAGTCTCTGAGTATCTGTGAGAGACTGGTTCCAGGACCCCTGAGAATACCAAAAGCCTTGGATG
The DNA here is from genome assembly GCF_965194825.1 of Balaenoptera physalus. Lineage (NCBI taxonomy): Eukaryota > Metazoa > Chordata > Mammalia > Artiodactyla > Balaenopteridae > Balaenoptera > Balaenoptera physalus. Next base: position 81,517,500 of record NC_138884.1, on the reverse strand, counting down.
CTCATGTCCTTTTATAAAATGATGTTGTATTTGCATATAACCTACACACATCCTTCCGTATACTCTAAATAATCTCTTGCTTACTTAAAGTACCTAATACAATATAAATGCTACCTACGTAGTTTTAAATATACAGTAAGTCCTCTACATACGAATGAGTTCTGTTCCAAGAGCACGTTTCTAAGTCCAATTTGTTCGTAAGTCCAACTAAGTTAGCCTAGGTACCCAACTAACACAATTGGCTATATAGTACTCTACTGTAATAGGTTTATAATACTTTTTCACACAAATAATACATAAAAACAAACAAACACAAAAATAAAGAAAACACTTTTAATCTTACAGTATAGTACCTTGAAAAGTACAGCAGCACAGTACAACAGCTGGCATACAGGGGCACGTTAGCATCTTTGAAAGTTCGCAACTTGAAGTTCATACGTAGGGGACTTACTGTAATGTAAATCTATGTAAATAGTTGCCAGCATATAGCGAATTCAAGTTTTGCTTTTTGAAACCTTCTGAAATCTTTTTTCTGAGCATTTTGATCCTCTTGTTGGATGAATCCACGAATGTGGAGCCCACAAATAGGGAGGACCAACAGAATTGAGCTTATTTTTTCCTATGACTATAATATTTTCCCTGGTGTTTCTTGCTTGGTTGGCTCCTTCCTCGTCTTTTAGATTTCAACTAAAATGTCATTCTGTGGAGAAACCGTCCCTGACAATATAATTGAAATGATCTTTCTACATTACTAACATTATTTTTCGAGCACCTGCTTAAAATTCTGCACTATCTCTCCATTGATTTCAGAATAATTCCTACATTAGCACGGCAGACACTTTATGAAGTAATCAGTGCTGAAATTTTCTTTTCTCATCTCCTGTAATTCTCTCCAACACTCTCATTTATTCCAGCCATTCTCAAATATTTCCTGAAATTTTTTTGGTGTTTCAACCCTCAGTGCTTGCATATAGACAACTAAGAGAGAGCTTTTTTTTTTTGGTATTTTTTGTTTGTTTTGTTTTATAGACTTGCTTGCCTACAGTACATTGCTATAAACTCCTTAAAGAAAGAAGCCTGCTATGAAATGGATATGCATATAAAGTTTCAGTTATTTAAGATGATTACGTTCTAGAAGTCTTCTGTACAACATTGTGCCTATAGTTAATAATACTTTATTTTACACTTAAAATTTTATTCAGAGGATAGAGCTCATGATGTGTTCTTATTGCAGTAAAAAGAAAGGAGTTTATGTTTATTCTGTTTGGTAAAATGCGTGGTACAATATATGAGATCAGCAATATTTTAAAACAAATTAATAAGATTCCATAATCTCAATATAGCTAAACACCAACCCCAATTGTAGGGTCACTTGAGAGGTAGCTTGGCTATATTCCTCCTACCCTATCTTCTATATTTATTACCAAGCTTTACTCACTTATTTCTTGTTGCCCATGAATTACAACTACATGAAAATATACAAAAGGGCAGGTTGCCAAAATTTGTCATTACTCAAAGAATAGAATGATGATGTTAGGATGGGGAGAAATTATTTTAGATGCTTTCAAACACTGCTGAAGAATAATCTGGACCAATGTTGAGCCTTTTTTGAGACAGCTGTCATGCAGATATCTCCGTCCACTCTGTAAGTTGTATTTTTGCTCATTTGATCATTTCTTTTGATAAAATTTTCTTAAGTTCTTAGAAACACAGAGCCTACCATGACTGAATCATAAAGAAATAGAAAGTCTGAACAAACCAATAACAAGTAAGGAGATTGAAGCAGTAATCAAAAACCTCCCAATAAAAAAAGCCCAGAACCAAGGTTGGATCCATAATGCTTTCTGATTTCAAACTATATCACAAAGCTACAGTAATTAAAACAGTATGGTACTGGCATAAAAACAAACATAAAGACCAATGGAACCGAATAGAGAGCCCAGAAATATATATGTATGTATTTGTATATATATATACCTTATACCTGATAGGAAAATTTAGAAGATAAAAATTCCTTAAACAATAACTCAATTTTTTGCCCTACTTAAATTTAAATAACCTTGGGAGATCATCTAACTTTTTTCTTAGACCAAGAATAAAACTTGTAGTCTTGCCTAATATACTTACTGTTATTAAAAACAACAACAACAAAAAGCCCTCTTATCAGTCAATAATAAAAAAAGCAAAGAAGAAAAAACAATAAAAATGGGTTATCTACCTCAACAGAAATTTCACAATCAGAAACATATAAATTGCAAATAAGCACATGAAAATGTGTTCAAAAGTATTACTCCTAAGGGAATGTAAATTAAATCTATAGTAAGATACCACTTGGTACCCTTTAGAATCACTAAGTTTTAAAGGAGTTACAGCTTTGGATAGAGTATTCAGAATTGTCTTGCCTTTGTAGTGGGAAATAATTAGCCATAAACTAAATGCTGCCCTAGTTTTACCTAACAAATCTTAAAATCAAGACCTAAAAGGTCAAACTGTATTCAAGTTTCTTAAATGTGTCTCAGAACAAAGTTCATAAATGGGAGTACAAAATATCCAGGACCTCAAAATTTTGAATGTATAATGGCTGGCATTCAATTAAATTACCAAGCATGCAAAGAAACAATAAAATAAGACCTATAAAGAAGAAAAATCAATCAATCCAAACTGACCCATTACTGACACATATGAAATATACAGGTATGCATTCCACAAATTCAGATGTTAAAGGAACAATTGACATTGTATTATTTTGCTAGGGCCACCATACCAAAATGCCACAAACTGTGTGGCTTAGTGAACAGAAACTTATTTTTTCATGGTTCTGGAGACCAAAAGTCCAAGATCAAGGTGTCAGCAGGGTTGGTTTCTGGGGAGACCTCTCTTCCTGACTTATAGAAGGCTGCCTTCTCACAGTGTCTTCACATGGCCTTTCCTCTATTCACATGCATTTCTGGTGTCTCTTCCTTTTCTTAAAAGGACACAAGTCAGATTGTGTCCTAAGGGCTCATTTTAACTTAATTAACTCTTTAAAGTCCCTGTCTCCAAATATAGTCACTTTCTAAGTACTAGGGTTTTTTTTCTTTTAATTTAATTTTAGTTATTTTTTTATACAGCAGGTTCTTATTAGTTATCTATTTAATACATATTATAATACATATTAGTGTATATATATCAATCCCAATCTTTAAGGCTTAAACATATGATTTGGAAGCACAGTAAACAATATAGTTTAGTCCATAACAAATGGTGTTATATAAAAACATGTTCCATTAAAAAAATGTTACATAAAGACATGTAACGAACATGTTGCACACACATATTTTTCTGCAGGTATGTATGCATGTGTGTATATATATTATATATATAAATATATATACATATGCAGACTGAACTTCTCAAATTGAAAATTACTATGTCTGAGATGAAAAATTCAATGGGCACATGGACAGATTAAAGGCAGATTTTACATTCACCAAGCTGAATAAATTTTATGGAAAAAGTAGTATGTTGAAAGATATAAGCAGAAATAAGTTACAAGCACAAGTCAATTCTTCTTGTTTCTCTTTGTTGATTTTGAAGGAAAAAAAACAAATATTAAATAAAAAGTTCATTACATACAAGGCATTAAAGGCCAGCCTTTGGTTTTCTGGAATACAGTATTCTATGACAGCCTTGTGAATTCATCTCTCAAAGGCTAGGAAGAACTTTTTGGAGGACACTTGCTGATCTGACTAACTCAGCTTTATGCAGAAAATCCCAAGTACTGTTTTGGACAAGCAACATCCTGGACTGGGCCCAACTAAGGCTGAATTCCAGTTCTAGCACTAACTTGTGAAAATGTAATCAAGATACTTAGTATCTTTGAGACCTAAATTTTTATTGCTAATAAGGGTAATCATACCTAGCTTATAAACTTGTGATGTGGATTAATAAAGTGACATATTTTATAAGTCCAGTCCAGTGCCTGGTTTAATTAAATTACTTTCTCTTAAAAACTGGGGTAAAATGCCCAGGGGAAAAAAAAGTTCTTAACCAGGTAACATAAAGATTAAGAGACACACACGGCAATTTCCAAGTAATGAAAATGGAGAATGCAATTTGGAATAATACTTATACTGCTATAAAATATCAAACACACAAAATAAGCTTGAAATTTGATGAAAAAATATAATTTGTGTTACAAGTATAGTCAAATTTGGGTAGTTTTTTGGTATCTTCAAAGATCTTTATGAGTAAAACATACTTATGATAAGAAGAAACAAGAAATAAAGTGTAATTTAAGAATTAAGATAATATAAGAATTAAGATCATGGACAATTACTGTAATGGAAAATATCTCCAAAAATAGAGAAACAACCAGACACACATATACATACAATTATAAACACAAGTGAGCTGCTAAAGTTGATAAAGGAGAGCAGATCTCCATCTGATGGAAGAGTTATTAGGTTATCTTAAGCTCTAAAAGAAAGAGGGGATCTCCACTTAATTTGTAGAGTTAAATAAACAACTAATTTGAATATCCACATATTAAAGTCAAAAGCTTGACCCCAGAAACTGAGGGGTTGAGAGAGTTCAACGTCTCGGCAGGTCTTAACTTGGGCTGGACAGAGAGGCAGTGTTAAGTTGAAAGGGTCAGGAATCGAAGCCAAAAATAAGATGTTGGCAGGCCTAGAAGTGTGGGAACTTAATTGTTTGTGGAAGGCTAGACTTGGGTTGCATTAGCAGAGATAACCTAACTCCTCTGAGCGAAATTTAGAAATAAAGGATCTAACAAATATGATCTGTAGGCCTGGGAAGAGTGTGGTGTTTCCATTAGTGTTAGAACAAATGAAAATGATGAAAAAGGCAAAACCAATTGCTCGACCAGGATTTTTGCCCAGGGTGAATATACTACTGAAGGTTTCACTTCTGTGTTCTATCTTTGATCACGGTAAATCATAATAATAAACTTTACCTATAGTGGAAAATTTAAGGTATCTGTAAAACATGATGCTATTTAAAACCTTTCATTTGGTTACAATCCAATAGTCAGCGTCAGCCTTCAAACTGAATAAAAATACTCCTGTTTGGGGAACAGAAGGGAGAACAATGACTCTTAAGCATATGAAGCAAGAGACAGAGTTGCAGAGAAAATGGAGAGATAAACTGAGACACACTCACGTAGAGCATTATGGGCTGTGGTGCCCTGAGGGTGAGGTGGAAGGAAGGGAGGATTGAGGTGAAGATGCAAAGGATCTGAGAGGACATTAGATGTGTCATGTCTAACAACAAAGACAACATGTGTAAATATGTAGATAGATGTGACTCTGATAAAGGAAAGACAACTGTGATGCCATGCTCAGCCTTCTGTTCATGAGAAAGAATAACTAAAGAGGCGCTCACAGAAGCGTGACTGTAATTGCGATATACATTGATGTCATGATTTCCAGCAGAACTGGTGTTTTTTAAGACAGAAAATGGATGGGATGGCAATGTTTGGGTGGTAAAAGATGAAGGTCTATATACAGTTCATCTCCTGGCACAGTTCTGTGTATGGTGTGAGGGGAATAGTTTCATTTTGAGATGTTTCTAGTCAGTCTAGCCAGTTGAAGCGAAGTATCCAGGGAGATTAAGGCTGATCACAAATTCAGAGTTCCAAGGATACAAGAGGCAGGGCTTAGTAGGGAGAGGAGTAATGGAAGTGGGTACGGATGAGGTGCTTAGAACTGATGGAAATTGTCTTAGGGATTGGGTATTCTCACAAGAAATACAAGAAGATATGGAAGCCTCTGGAAAACTGTTCCTTGTTGCTCCATCTTCTTGGAATACTTCCTTCAACACTGCATTATTTTCTTATATTTGGGAGTTTTGATTTGCTTCTTAGTTCCTTCCATCTGAATGTAAAATTAGCAAAACTTCCCTCTATTTTGAGGAATGTACTTTAGCAAGTAAACCTACTTGGATTTCTGTAGTCATCTCCAAATAACTCTCTCTTATTCATTCTTTGTGAGTGGCTGTGCTGGAAGAATGTGGTTAAAAGAATAATGTTCTCCGATCTGAAGTAAAGAATACATTTTCCTTCATGTACTGAAAAAATAAGTGCCATCAACCAGAGTTTACAGTTATGGCTTTATGAGCTAACTATTTACTGCCACTACATTCTCTTGCTTATGGGAGGTTACTTGGTAAATTTAAGTGTTGTGGTATTTACTGCAATTTACTGTATTTTAAAAATGTCTTTTTAAAAAATCCCTAGTTATCTTCTAGTACAGTGTAAATGTACAAAGGAAATTCAGTAAGTACTGTTGAATCTGTCCATGTGATATAGGAATTTCCCAACTACCCCTGGTCTCTCTTCTTTCTTTCCTGTCCTTATATATGCACAGACATTCATTTTACTAAGGGTAATAATCCTTAATATCACCAAAGACATGGCAGATTGCTCGTTCTATGTGGACACATCCTATATGCATTTAACCCTGGAAGTATGCTTTGTGTAAAAACATGGCTCCCAGACTTCAAGCTGAATGCTTCTTTGAAACTAGAAACTGACATATGAAATGATGGGCTTGGGAATTCTCTTTAGTTTTTATTTCTGCTGTTGCCACTTTCAACTTGGATAGGAGAAAAGTTGAAAATAGATCTCATCTAAGTCAATGCCCATCTTTCTCATTATTTTACTCCACTGTCAGCTCTTTCTTCCCTTCAGGAGATTATTCTCCCAAATTATTCTTCCGTGCTATAGTTAAAAGACCAGTGTTTCTATAGTAAGGAGTTACACAGGAATTTCATAAATGCCCAAAAAGTCTTAAAAATTTTATCTTTTGCTCTTTTGAATGAATTAACTATTCTAAAAATATGTGTATAACCATTTACTGAGAACTTTATATGTGATAAGCATTGTGTTAAGTGCTTACATAATTTTTTTCTAAGCTGTGATTGACAGAAATGCAACTAAGATTAGTTTTAAAAAACTGGAAATTTATGGGCTCAAAAAATTAAATTGGGCCTGAAGATCCAGGCTTTCTTAAAGGCAAAGGTAAAGGGGAACCTCATCAATGACTGGGATCTGGGATTTAGCAGTTATCAGAAGTCTGTTTCGGTCTCTCACCTCTATTCCTTTATTCATGTCAAATTCTCTTTCCATGGAATGTGTTTTCTCATATGTCAGGAAACATAGTCAATGACAACTTCTGGCTTTTACTGCTTACATCTTCAGCTCCTAGGGCAGAATTCTTTCTTCTTTTTCGTTCAAAAATGCCCAAGAAAAAACTGTGATTAACCTAGTCTGGTTTATATGCACAACTGTAAGACAAATCAGTGGTGTATAGAGTCTGTGTGATGTATTACAAAGTTGAAGATTCTTGTTTAATCATGAATTTGAATGGAGAGTAGGGAGATATTTAACAGAAAAATGTTGGGTTCACTACACATAGCTATCCAAAAAGTAGTTTATATACATTTTTACTTATTTACTACCTTCTCTCTCTGTAAGTTTTATCACTCTTTACAGATTAGAAAACTGAGGATCACAAAACATTAGATGAGATGTCCAGGGACATACTGCTGATAGGTAACTGAGATTTAATTCAAGTGGCTGCCTTTAAAGTTCATGCTCAGAATTGCTGTAATATATATAATATATGTATGTATGTATAAAAATTAATATTTGATGTTTCAATAAAAATCCAGCAATAGACTATTAGTCTTGGTCCCCTAAAAAACTGAGACAAGGATTAAAGTGTTCATACTTCATTTGGAAGGTGCAAAACAGAACAGCAAGTAAAAAGAGAGTGGAGGAAAGGAAAGTTAAGAGGCAATGTAAAAAATTGTGTTACTTCCTAGGCTAATGCTTCCCAATAAGCTGCAATGACAACAGCAGATCACAGAAAGGAGCATTTGCTTGGCATACAGAACTTTTCGGAAAAGACAACCAGGAGCAACTGTCTTTTGGAGTAGTCCATGGAAAAGAGGAAAGAAGGAGGATTCTCTGCCAAACTCCTCCTTTTCTTCTATTTCCCTTTGGTTAAACTTTACTCCATAGAAAATTAAATTCTCCTCACATCCAATTTGCATCATATGGCCACTTAAGTGACTGTCTAGGATTTCATATACCACAACCTTTGTTATGGCATGTCATCCAAGTTTGAAAATCACAAGAAGACATAGAAACAAAACACAGAGTATAGCTGGTTGGCTATACTCTGCTGTCCTAGAACAAGTGATTATGCCATGGATGTGGCTGCATAGTCTAGGAATGATGTATTCAGAAGGAATGAGGCAGTTAAGAAAACTAAAAAGGTGCATAAGATTTATTGAATATAGTCTATTTCTTGTACCACTCAAATCACTCATGCCCTCCCATTAAATACAGATTCCATTTAAAAATATTGAGCCTCCATGTTTTTTAATAAGAATAAAGATGTTCTCACTCCTCTCTCACAGGGGAAGTATACCATTCTTCAAGTTAGAGACCAGTTATAATCTCTGGGAAGATTCTACTAAGAGAGTTAGTGAAACAAGATAGACTCTCTGCTGCTCTATCTGGTCTTGAAACCGTAATTAATATTCATCCTCTTCCTTCTTCTCTACCCATTCTAAATTCTCCTCATCTTCTGCTAATATTTTTGATGATCTGGCTTGCATAACCCAGATCTTCATTCCTAAGTTTTAGAAGTCTTGCTTGTGCTGACCTCCTTGTATTGTGGTTGTTGTTGCTGCTTCTTGGTGGTCCTTAGTAAACATAGAAATACAAAGAGAAGCACCAATGAGTCAGCTCAGTTCTAGACATATTTATCCTTGGCTTCATTGAGTAGGAAAAATTCTACTTCCTTTTGTAATCAGGATCTAATATTCAAACTAGTGGTATATGTCCTTTCTTCATATGTTGTTCTATAACATGGGTTGCTAAAAAGTGACCAGATAGTAGTCACAACTTCAAGCTTGGTAAAACTTTTATTATGTCTTCTGGAGGAAGTCTTATCTTCCTAGGAACCAGGAACCTTTATCAAGAGCTCAGAGTTGCAGCAAAGGGAAGCACAATTTTCCTAAGAGGGTAAATAGTGCACTGGTGTGTGGCATGGTATAACCATGAGAGAGGTCATTCCTAATCATAATTATTGGTTCCCAGTCAATGTATGCTAGCAATAGAAAACACAGTATTGTGAATCCATAATTGGTTCAATGATTATACTGCAATCTGAAGGCCAGTGCCCTGACTCAACATTTTTTCCCACTTTTGGTACCTTGACTGTGTCTTCAACAGATCATTCCATTATTCAAACAGGTCAACTGTTTCTGGGTCATGAGACCACTGTCACATATTTTTGCTGTAATATGAATCCTTTGGATTGAGGGAATGTATGTGGCATCTTATGGATGGATAAGGCCTTTTTAGTAAGGCCTAGGATGGTGATAACTATAAAGACACTGGAAATAAGAAAGGAAAACTTTTATCTGGAGATTTTATAAAGTTCTATAAGGATAAATTGTATCAATAGTCCTCTTTTGTTCTCTCCTTACCACCCCGCTCCTTTGGGATTTAGAGATTATCATCCTGCAGTCAGGTGGTAGTTTGTTCATCCAAGGAATGTAGCCTTATTAAATGTTCAGTACTGATGTCACTGTTGGCAGATTGGGGTGAGGGAAATGGAGTAATGTAGTAAGTAGTAGGCCAGCAGTCTAGACCACCCTTAAGATATGATTTGCTTGTATATTCCAAACTTACACAAGCCCACTCCTCAGTAGATAATTTCCACCACATAATGGTTTGGTGTTGTAACTTCCATAATGGTTTGCTGTTGCAACTATCTTTTCACTCAGAGTATTGATATGCCTCAGGTCACACAGTCTCTTGGTGTCCCATGGCCAGAAGCTGAGGCTCAGTCAGAAAACAATAGCAAAACAGGAGTTCTTTTATGAACAGGAGAATATTTTTTCTGGCCAGAGACTGCATAGCCCTCTCTGGAACTCTAGGACTCTTATTAGCATTTCCCAATATTCTTATCATTGGTACCTCCGGCACCCTTGCAAGTGCTAGATCATATGACACATAAGTCAGGGAACTTTACACTGACAGTTTGACATAGTTTACTTTCTCTGAGCCTTAGTCAGATTTTCCAGCCTTCTTGGTTGTCTAATACATGTTTGGAGCCATAGTCCAAGTTATAATATATAGTGCTTTCAAAGTCTGAAGTGGTTCCAAAGATACTTTGCCTCCCTCTTAGTGGTAGACAGTACAAATGAAACATTTTGTCTATATCAAAGTGGATATGCCAGCATACCCCAGATACTTGGATCCCTAAAAACTTTGCTAAGAATACCATGATCTATTAGCCATTGTCATAGATTCCTAAGGATCTAGCTTTTCTGATTGTCATTTTGACTTTGTGATCCTTTTGGTGATTATGTCTACCCTTCTACTGCGGGTTAACTACTGTCACCCAGGATTCCATGATTCTCATTGATACAAGAAAGAAGAAGTAAAGCTGTCACTGTTTGCAGATGACATGATACTATACATAGTGAATCCTAAAGATGCTACCAGAAAACTACTAGAGCTAATCAATGAATTTGGTAAAGTAGCAGGATACAAAATTAATGCACAGAAATCTCTTGCATTCCTATACACTAATGATGAACTATCTGAAAGTGAAATTAAGAAAACACTCCCATTTACCATTGGAACAAAAAGAATAAAATACCTAGGAATAAACCTACCTAAGGAGACAAAAGACCTGTATGCAGAAAACTATAAGACACTGATGAAAGAAATTAAAGATCATACAAATAGATGGGGAGATATACCACGTTCTTGGATTGGAAGAATCAACATTGTGAAAATGACTATACTACCCGAAGCAATCTACTATCAAACTACCAATGGAATTTTTCAAAGAACTAGAACAAAACATTTCACAATTTGTATGGAAACACAAAAGACCCCGAATAGCCAAAGCAACCTTGAGAAAGAAAAATGGAGCTGGAGGAATCAGGCTACCTGACTTCAGACAATACTACAAAGCTACAGTAATCAAGACAGTATGGTACTGGCACAAAAACAGAAATATAGATCAATGGAACAGGATAGAAAGCCCAGAGATAAACCCACGCACATATGGTCACCTTATTTTTGATAAAGGAGGCAAGAATATACAATGGAGAAATGACAGCCTCTTCAATAAGTGGTGCTGGGAAAACTGGACAGCTACATGTAAAAGAATGAAATTAGAACACTCCCTAACACCATACAGAAAAATAAACTCAAAATGGATTAAAGACCTAAATGTAAGTCCAGACACTAGAAAACTCTTAGAGGTAAACATAGGCAGAACACTCTATGACAGAAATCACAGCAAGATCCTTTTTGACCCACCTCCTAGAGAAATGGAAATAAAAACAAAAATAAACAAATGGGACCTAATGAAACTTAAAAGCTTTTGCACAGCAAAGGAAACCATAAACAAGATGAAAAGACAACCCTCAGAATGGGAGAAAATATTTGCAAATGCAGCAACTGACAAAGGATTAGTCTCCAAAATTTACAAGCAGCTCATGCAGCTCAATATCAAAAAAACAAACAACTCAATCCAAAAACGGGCAGAAGACCTAAATAGACATTTCTCCAAAGAAGATATACAGATTGCCCACTCTCTGGCTTTTAAAGGGTGCTTTGAGTGGGCAACTGACTTTTCTGAGTTTATTATTTTTCTTTTCCTAAATCTCTAGTTTTGTCAGAAGCAGATAGATTATTCCATAATCCTAAATCTCCATGTCAATTTAAATATCACTCTCGCTTGCTAATTTATTTATGAATGCCTTGCCTTCCTCCTTCTATTCATCCCACTTTTCCACAGGCAAAAAATTAAGTGCAGTATTACTACACAACAGGAGTTATCAGAATCCTTCCTACTGACCTCTTTCTTTCAGACAAATGGACAATCTAAATACAAAATTCCATCTCGAGGGTATGCTTTATAGAACTAAACCAATCCCAATTACTGTAACTCACATCTTCTAGAAGACATAGCTGAAGACAAGAGTTAATGTGCTGAAACTTTATATGAAGCTACTGGAAATTTTATGTCCATGATGGCTACTGCTTCATTATGACCCAGGTAAAGGCCCAACAGAACATTTAGCTGGTCTGTTTATTCAGTGTGTAAGACTTTTTAGCAGAGGCTACATGGAGCAGCCATTCTTTGCAGAAGTCCATGTGGTGAGGAAGGAAGAAAATGAAATCCTCCACCCCCATCTCTTGTTTTCTATTAGATAGAGTTCATCGCATGGAAAACTTAACTTCCTATTCTTGCAGGTTGTATCATCTGGCACCTTTTATTGCTACTCACGGTGCTAGATCCCAAGCCATAAGATATGTTGTTTCCTCCACCACCTAGAAGTAGTGGAAGGCTGGAAACTCCCAGCAACATGCTAGTTATACATTTTCAGGATGAGTGACTGAATTAGCTCCCTCTGGTGTTTGCTGGGCAGGTTTGTAGGTGAACAGAACTTTAGGACAGAGGAAAACTACTGGGAAAAATTGAGGATTCGTATAAGCTTTCTATCTGAAATAACCATCCTCTCCCTAAAATCCTATTATTCAACTACAATTATTTTTGGAAAGCATTTAACATTACATATTTCTGTGTCCTTCATTGGACAGTGAGTTCCTGAGGGGAAGAACTCAATTGTTTATTTATCTTTATATTTCTAGGGATTAGCACAATGCCTGGTACAAAATTCATTCTCAATAATAGTTTTTATAAGCAGTACAGGACATATCATAAAGATACCAACATTTAGTATGGTTTCTAAAACAACTCATTTTTAATCTTGCTTACTCAAGAAGAGAATTTTCTTCAAGAACATTAAAATTATATCTTCTTAAATTAAACGGTAGGTTATTAATTCCATGGCTCCCTGATTCACCCTTGATTCATACTGAGACCCAGGGAGGTCTCATAACACTTGCCCTAGCAACCCAGATCCAAGTTCAGATAAAGCCAGAATTCTTAACAGGACATTTGTGTAGTAACAAGAAAAGAGAACGTGATTTGGATAGAGAATAAATTGAAATTAGCTTAATCTCATAATTATGCCCTGCAGTATCTAGAAAGACAGGGAGGAATGGTTCACTGATATAAAAATTACTATTGGATTAATCATGAACATTCATGGAGACCAGAATACAATTTTTAAAAGTTATTTTTTAAAACTTTACCCACTGAATCTCTAATCAGACCATCAAAGTCTGAATCTTTTGAACATCTGATTTTCCCTTCCATTCACTTTCTCCTAGGATATCACTCTCCTCCTCCATTGACTACACCTGTCTGCATGGGGTCAGAAATTCCAGTTAATTGTTGCATGGGATATCTTTGACAGGGCAGGAAGGGAAATAAAAGATTTTTCCAGTGTGGATGTCAAGGAGGGGAACTGGAAGGGGATTCTGCATTCCTCAAATACAAAATTCTGGAGTTCCTTTAACTGCTTCTACCAAGCACACACAAATGCATCAGGGCAGTGAGATTTCCTCAGACATCTGGGACATCACCTATGGAGACAATCCCTTAAGCTTCTGAAGTACCCACCAGGCGGCTCCCCTTCATAAGAGACATAAATTTTAGATTCTGATAAGCCTAATCTAACTTCTTCTCTTTCTTTGTACAGCCCTGAAGTGGTAGCTGCTTCTTGAAATCACTATCTCTGTATTACTTCATTGTTCCTGTTAAACTTTTCAGTTCATCAGTAACTGTATAACAATTTGTCATATTAAAATCTTTTTTTTTTGTTGTTGGCCAAGCTGCACGGCTTGTGGGATCTTAGTTTCCTGACCAGGGATTGAACCTGGGCCACAGCAGTGAAAGCGCCAAGTCCTAACCACTGGACGGCCAGGGAATTCCCATATTAAATTCTGTTTAAATAACCTGTATGGTTTCTTTACCCTTGGGCAAATGACACAAGAACATTTAAAAAGGGTACCTGGAAAATGTGGAAATATGGTAAGGAAAGATTTCCCTGAAGTGATCTTTTAGTGAGATTAAAAGAAGTACCTCCAACCCAAACCAATCATCTGATCTTTAGATCCACTATAACACTGCCTATTGAAATCTCCATTTTAAAGTTCTATTGGTGTCTCAAACTGATCAGATTAGAATAAAATTAATTTTCCTTATGCTTTTTCCATTAAACTCACTCCTGCAGCTTTCTCTATGCCAATAAATAGCATCATCATCAACTTAGTCATTCCAATGAAATATCTGGAGATTATTATCGACTCCTTCTTTGAGCTATGAATCATGAAGTATGTGATTTCTATCCTTAAGTAGCCCCAAAATTTGTTCACTTTTTTCCATCACCAATTACTACTTCCATCACATTCCTTGCCTGGATTGCTAGGGGAGCTTTCTAATTGTAATTCCTGGCTATAGGTGTTATCGCATTAAATCATTCTCCACTTTGCATTTGCCACACATTTAAAAGTAGAAATTTAATCACATCATGCATCCTTGCTTAAATCCTTTAAGTACCAAATCCATGCTTGTCCCTTTGAGTGTCAGGGTCAGAAACACCCATATATGAAGTTTTAAAAAGACAACAAAACTGGAATAGAACTGTCCTTGTGAAAGTTTGTACAGGCTGCCTGGTTTGAATCTTAGCTGTACCACTTACCATATGTGTGACCCTGGGCAACTTACAACTTACTTATTGTGTGTGTGCGTGTGTGTGTGAGAGTTTATTCATCTATAAAATGAGAATAAGATGAATATTTACCTCACACGATTGCTAGAAAATTAAATTAGTTAATATATGTATAGCATTTAGAACACCGCCTGACAAGTGGCAATGGCTTGATGTTACCATTAAACAATGTGTAGCTGTATGTAGCCTTATATAAATGTTTACACATATAAACATATGGAAATATACAATAAATACAACGAATTCTCAATATTCATCTTAGTCAATCTGTCAGGGGAATTTGATACAGTTGGTTATTCTCTGCTTCTTAAAACAGTTTCTTCACTTGGCTTCCAAGCCACCATCTTCACTTGCTTTTCATTCTATTTTTCAGGCTTCTGCTTTTGAGTTATTGTTGCTGGCTTCTCCTCATCTCTTTGACTTCAAAATTTGGAAATGCTCTAGAGCTCAATCCTTGGTTAGCTTCTGTTTTCTATGCCTATTAATCTATGTGATCTAATCTAGTCTTTAATGCTTACAAATATGTTTGACTCAAATTTATACCAATATTTTGAACAAGTCTCTGAATTTCTTATATGCTTGAATAGACTTTTATAGATAACTACTCACTTCTTCACTTGTAGTAGAAAACAAATCTTACTGTGTCCAAAAGTGAGTTCCCCATACTTTACCATTCCAAACCTGCTACCTCTGCAGTCTGGTTTGGCGACAGGTTGTAAAACTCATGAGAACTGAAGATTACTGATGAAATTTTATTATGTGCATTTTTAAATAGGTAAGATATACTTTAATATGTTTCAGAATTTTATTGAGATATTGCCTTAGTCTGTTCAGAGTGCTATAACAAAAATACCATAGATTGGGTGGCTTATAAACAACATATGTTTATTTCTCACAATTCTGGGGGCTGGGGAGTCTAAGATCAAGGCACCAGCAGATTTGGGGTCTGCCGGTTGAGAACCTGATTCCGGGTTCATAACTGACCATCTTCTCGATATACCCTCATAAGACTAAAGAGGAGAGAGAGCGCTCTGGAGTCTCATTTATAAGAGCACTAATCCCATTCATGAGTGCTCTGCCCTTATGACCTAATCACCTCCCAAAGGCCCCACCTCCAAATACCATTAGACTGGGGATTAGGTTTCAGCATAGTAGTTTTTTGGGGGGCATAATCATTCAGTTTGTAGCAAATATTATGTCTAATTTATTCTGCAAAATATTTTATATAGATATAAAAAAACAGTTCCTAATTTGTGTTTGTATTGCTGTATATGCTAACAGTTATAGAAAATACTGAAAAACAAATGCCAAAACACACTTGGCATTATTTTGTAACTGGAATTTTTATTAAAAATAAATTATGCTTAGTCAAGAAGTTTTAGCTACATCATGGACACAGGAGACAGCAAGCAGAAATGTTTTTTAATTTAATTAAAAAAAATTAGGGCTTCCCTGGTGGCGCAGTGGTTGAGAGTCTGCCTGCCGATGCACGGGACATGGGTTCGAGCCCTGGTCTGGGAGGATCCCGCATGCTGCGGAGCGGCTGGGCCCGTGGGCCACAACTGCTAAGCCTGTGCGTCTGGAGCTTGTGCTCCGCAACGGGAGAGGCCACGAGGGTGAGAGGCCCGCGCACCGTGATGAAGAGCGTCCCCCGCTCGCCGCAACTAGAGAGAGCCCTCGCATAGAAACGAAGACCCAACACAGCCAAAAATAAATAAATAAATTAAAAAAAAAATTACCATGTTTTCTAATACTAAATTTAACTCAAATAATTTTTAAATGTTATTATTTTGCTATAAATTAATCTTTCCTTGGGTGTTGCCAAGAGGAGAATACCTGGTAAGCACTGAAATATACAACTGATGTTCAGTTTGCAAAGATACAGTTGAGAATTTAGACCTAAACCCATGGAGGGAAGGAACGTGCATGGACTGGGTTCTAAAGAGACCAGAAAAAGTAAACTTTGCAAATGGTCAAAAATCCCCTTAAAATTTCCTTTTGAAGAAAACATTTGAAGATAGACATAGTGGTCCTCGTTAAAGCTAACACAGTCAATTTTACCTTTACTATTGGTATGGATAGCTGTTTTTCTTTTTTAATAATTTTATTTTATTTTTGGCTGCATTGGGTCTTTGTTACTGCGTGTGGGCTTTCTCTTCGTTACTGCGTGGGGGCTATTCTTTGTTGCAGTGTGCGGGCTTCTCATTGCAGTGGCTTCTCTTGTTGCGAAGCATGGGGCTCTAGGCGTGTGGGCTTCAGTAGTTGTAGCACGCGGGCTCAGTAGGTGTGGCACACGGGATTAGTTGCTTTGTGGCATGTGGGATCTTCCTGGACCAGAGCTCGAACCCGTGTCCCCTGCACTGGCAGGCAGATTCTTAACCACTGCACCACCAGGGAAGCTTGGATAGCTGTTTCTTTGGTTAAGCACCAGATGAAATAGTCCAAGGTTTTGGTTTAACAGTAAGCAATCAACATAATGAGATGCTCACATTATAATAGATATGAATTGAAGTCATGCCTCCTTTATCACACTTACTCTTAGGCATATGTTCCTTCCTGTCTCTCTCTCTCTCTCTCCCTACTCCCCCCACCACTGATTAATTTTTTGCACAGCACACATAACTGAATTTCCTAAGTGAAACATGATTATAAGTATACCGTAATGCAAATTAGACCATCCTAAATGTCACACATGAAAACACTTTACCAAAGAAATTTATACAGAATTATCATTACTCTCTTACAGAATGCATTTCCCTCTGTTAAAATTATTTCCACATTCTAGGTTTTATTTTACTTCCATCATCACTGTATTTACTGCCAAAATCAATACTTTGACTAATATAAGGCATAAGAGTATTAAAAAATTTAGAGCTAAACAACAAGATGCTCTCCTATAATACTCTAACTTAAAAATAAATATCCATAGTTGTTTATATTTCACTGGGCCTAAAGACATGTATTTATTTTCTACTAACTATAAAAAGGAATGTGTTTCCAAAAAAATGTCAAGGCAGTAGATGTAGGATTAGGAAAGGTGGCTTAAAATAATTAGACCAACCATTAGAGAACCCAGTTGTTTCCTCTTCTAACAGGGCCAATTTCCAATTTAACAAAATATTATTTTCAGACTCCTTCAGAAAACTCTTCTCTCAACATTGATGAGAAAACCTATGGTCCCAAATTGTCAGCAATCTTTTGAATCAAGGGGCCTTTTAGATTGAAACTAAATAGGCCTACAATATACCAGTCTGTAGTCCTGTGGAACATTTCCCAAAAGCATGAATCAAAGCACATATACTAAAGATGTTCTCCAATTTGCATGCATGCATCCGCACTGAGATACTGATTAGGCTGATGGGAACTAGATATTATATACATGAATGCATTTCCTTTTAAGTTGAATTTTGAAGGTATAAAACACAAGATAATTATCTAAAAGTTTCATGGTATTAAAATTATTTCCAACTCCTGTTCTTCCCTCTTCTTTTCTATTGACTTTAAGACATAAAATGTCATTGCAATCAGTCTTTACTCATTCATTTTCAGTTTAGGCTAACCTGAGCTTCTAGATGAGTAAGTTTTACAGTAATCTATGGAGATAGAAATCAATATTTATGAAATTATTTTTACATGCAGGAGAGTTAAGGAGTCAGTGTGAGGGAGAAAAAAAAAGATTGAGTTGCTCTGAAATATCATCTTTTGGTGAAGTCATTTAGACTAAGGAGTTTGAAGAAAGGGGTTCCAGTACAGATTCTGCCATTAAATGTACATGTAAAGGAAGCTGCCTAATTCTCTGCATGTGTTTCTTCAAGTAAAGAATGTGGATAAATATTTTCTCCTGAAAGACTTTTTAGGACTGTTATAGAAATGAATGTTTATAAAATTGTGAGCAATTATTGTTTATAACATACTAGGTTCTGAAATGTTAAAAGTAATTGCAGAAGGGAATTCTTATTGAGTCAAGTTGTAAGAATTGTGGCTGTAGTTAAGGGTTACTTAGGCAAAATTGTCTTCCCTAGACAACAGGAGTTGCTAATGTCAGGTGAAGTAAAGAAAGAAGGAAATATTTTGGATGTCCTTTAAACACAGAATGGCAAGTGCAACATTTTATTTGGAAAAAATAGACTGATAACTTGTCATGGGTATCCCATGCTTTGTGAGCTGATAAATATATAATTTTATTTTTTCATGTGAGAGAAATCCAGGGATATTTGAAGCATATTATAAAAAATAACAGGCAACATCTTTTTAAGCCCTTTTGTTAACAACTGCCATTTTTCTCCACTACTAACAAATGGGATCCCCTGTCTTCCTTTCTTAGACTCTCGCTTTTCTAGTTTTTAGGAGCAATCTTGACCTTAAACAAGAATTTTTTAAACAGTTGTATAGGGTTGTGTTTAACAGCATGCGTTTGGGAACAACAATGTGTATATGTTATATTGCCATTTTACTAATGTCTGTTTTAGTTAATTTTGCTGTACTAACATATGGTCCCCAAATCTCAGTGACTTATATTTACAAATTTTAATTTCTTAGCTGAAGGTAGACTATGGCTCAGCTAAAGGCTGTATTTCTGCTGCAGGATCCTGCAAGAAGGAGTGGCCCATATGTAGTCCATGCTCTTTTCATGGCTGCGTGTTAAAGTTCATGCTGCATCTTAAGCTTCCACTGGACATGTTGTACATCTATCTGCTCACAATCCACTACTCAAGACGTCACGTGGGCAAGTCAAAACTCAGTGAGGCAGGCATGGGTTCTTTTCCCCCAGGAGGCAAGGCAAGTCACATGGCAATGGGAAGGGTTAGATAATCTTACAGGGAAGGGAGGGAGAGAAAAATTGTAGACAAAAATATAGGAATTTTCCTGCCATCTATCACATGTTAAACTGACATATTTTTCTGGAACCTCCAGGTGTTATTTTATAACACCCTCTGCCAAACATTTGAAACTTTCTGAATGGAAATTCTGAGTTCAAGTAACTGAATGTATTTTTCACCTTTATCCTGGTAGATATCTTTCTGTCTTTTCCAATCTGCCCCAGAAAACATAATTCCCATGTTGTACATAATATAAGTGCATTGTCATGCATATTACGGATGATGTTTCCTCTCTCTATTCCTATTTCCTCCAGTCATGTCTACATATCTGACTACTCAATGCTATTAAAATACTTATTTTCTGAGGAGGATGATAGGAAACTAATTCTTTATCTGAATATTGATAACTTAAGGTAAATACAGTTATATTTTTGAAATTCATATGTCTAATCTAGATTTCAGATGCATATAACTTTGCTTGAGGCCTTACTCAGGAACGAGGTATATGCATGTGTAGGTAGTGTAGTGGGTTGAATTATAGCCCCCCTCAAAGAGATGTCTATGTCCTAACTTCCAGAACCTATGAATATGACCCTATTGGCAAAAAGGGACCTGAAGATATAATTAAATTAAGGATCTTGAGGTGAGATCATTCTGGTTTATCTGGTGGGCCCTAAATCCAATGACAAATGTCCTTATAAGAGACAGAAAAAGAAGATAAATAACACAGAGGAAGAGGACATGTGAAGACAAAAGCAGAGATTGAAGTCACATAGCCACAAGCTAAGGAATGCCTGTAGCCACTAGAAGCTGGTAGAATTGAAGAATTCCCCACTAGAGCCATCCTAGAGAGTTCAGCCCTACTGACACTCTGATTTCATCTGTCTGCCCCAAGAACTGCAGGAGAATACATTTCTGTTGTTGTAAGTCACCTGGTTTGTGACAATTTATTACAGGAGCCACAGGAAACTATTTAGTTTCTATATTTTAGTAACTATATTTATAGGCACCATATACTGATTTTTAAGGTGGAGACTAATTTCTAAATCCTCTGAATGCAGGGTGTAGTAACACATGCCAGCAAGTTTAAAAAATATAAATGTAGTTAAGTAGACCTGCTGCTTTTTATACTTTGAATAGTACTGTAAGTTTCATCTTTCCTATGGATTAAATTATACCTCATATTTCATATTATAATGCCAGAAATATTATCAATAATTTACAATATGGGCATTAATCCTGTCTTCAGCACCACTGAGGAATGTGTTCTGCTAATTTAGAAATTGGTTTGCCATTGCTAATAAAATTAAACTGATTCAACATCTACTTTTCTACTTTTTCTATTATTCAGCTAAGAAAGAGAATACTTTCTCAATATGCAATGGGTTTCTTAGTCTAGCTGGGAAAATTTACTGGTAAAAAGGTCATAAAATTTCTTTATGGGCCACATGTTACCAATAAAATGAAATCATCTAGCATATGGCTTTTGGAGAAGAAACACACAAGCAAACAAAAATCCTAAATGTCACAGTAACCTAATTTTAGCACAACATCTTTCCAAAATGTACAGATAAAGATAATCAAAATAAAGTTCACATGATAAATGTAATTAAAAAATACATATATCTAATTATAGACAATACAAGATCAAATAGTTTTGCAAGATTTCTTTGCATTAGATTTTAAAATTACAAATATAAATAAAATACATATAAAATCTCTTCACTATACTCACAAGAAATTTCAAAGTATTTATTAATGGTACACTGGGAAACTGTGTTGGGGGATGGGGAAGAATGTAAACTGTAGTGCTATTTTTGGCATGGATAAATGTGTTTTTTTCCAGAATACCATGCTATATTTCTGATTTGATACATATTTGAATCAAGTTAATATTTTGTTTTTCATTTTGCCAATTCAATCTATATGATATTCTTTCTGTGCATATAGTTTTTCTTTCCAATTTTGTATACATGTGTTTATAAAACAGATGTAAGCAGATATGACACAAATGGAAAAGCCCAAGAAGATAATTTTATACCTGTAATTACTCTTACTAGAAAGGAACTCTGAAAATGTGGTAAAGGAAATAACCCTGGAGTGAATATATATATTTCTTTGGAAGAGTTAATTCTTCTCCTAAGAGAACCAAGATAAAAAAGACTATGTTCCTATTCCAAAATAACAGAAAATTTCCAACATGTCAGTATCATTGTAGGCTTGAAG
Organism: Balaenoptera physalus; assembly: GCF_965194825.1. Taxonomy (NCBI): domain Eukaryota; kingdom Metazoa; phylum Chordata; class Mammalia; order Artiodactyla; family Balaenopteridae; genus Balaenoptera; species Balaenoptera physalus. The sequence goes on along the minus strand of NC_138884.1, from coordinate 81,495,775 downwards.
ACATTGGCCCACAATAAAGATATACAGTAGCATTACTCCAGAAAAGTAATTTTAACTGAAAGAAATAATGACCAGAGTGTGGATGAACTAGCAGTTTACAGCCTTCAGGTCAGAAGAATTTTGCATATATTATTTTATTAGTGCCTATATTTTGTTTAGAAGAACTATCAATTGGATGAGGTGTTTCTGATTATTTTAAGTATTTTTCTTTCTTCTGCATGGATCATTTATGTATGTTCTCTATTAACTTTTACAATCTATAAGTAACTAAGGGTTTTGATTACTCTGTTTCATGTGACTGATAATCTCTGGAGGAATGGTTATAAATCAGTCAAAACTGTAACCCTAACATAGAAACACTGTAGAAGGATAGTCTTCCTGAAAATGAATAAAATGGGAAGTATTCCACAGAGAAGTATGTTTGTTGGCTTGTTCAGTCAAGATTGACAAGTTGGTTAGTTTTAATTTATCCTATGAAATAGTTTCTTTCCTCTGATTTGCTTGCATTTCTTTTTCATTTCCAACATTCATAGCTTCCTTGGAGAATTAACAAGGAATTAAAAGTTTCTCAGTACCCAACAAGAAAAGGCTGTGTTAATAGGAAAGCAGTTGATCAAAAAGGCAGATGTGAGGCTCGACACAGTAATGGAGTCATTACTAGTGAAGGTATCATCAAAACTAATATAAGTAGCATACTAAGGGAGAAACAAGATTAGCATCATAAGAGAGTCAGGGATAGAAATTCAGGAAGAGCTGATCTGGATTATTTACCAGATTTAACAGTACAATTAAGAATTCAATCCTACTTCTTTGGCATAGTCCACTTTTTCCTATTGTTTAATAGAATATTTAGAATTTTTAAAAGACTTTATTTTTTAGAGAAGTTTTAAGTTTACAACAAAATTAAGAGGAAGGTACAAAGGTTTCCTGTATACCCCCTGATCCCATACATACATAACCTCCCCCATTATTAACATCAGTCACGAGAGTGGCACATTTTTTATGAAGGATGAACCTACATTGGCACATCGTTATCAGCAAAAGTCTGTAGTTTACATTACGATTCACTTTTTGTGTTGTACATTCTATCGGTCTGGACAAATGTAAAATGACATATCAATATAATATCATATGGAGTATTTTCACTGCCTTAAAAATCCTTGGCGCTCTGTCTATTCATCTCTCCTCCATCTCTCCTCTCTTCCTGTCCCTGACAACCACTGAACTTGTCTCCATAGCTCTGCCTTTTCAGAATGTTACTTACTTGGAGTCATGTAGTATGTAACCTTTTCAGATTGGCTTCTTTCATTAGTAATATGCATTTAAAGTTCCCTTATTTCTTTTCATCATTTGATAGCTCATTTCTTTTCACCACTGAATAATATTTTATTTTCTGGATTACAGTAGTTTTCTTATCCTTTAACCTAATGGATATCTTGGTCTCTTCCAAGTTTTGGCAATTATGGATAAAGATGTGTATGGATACATATCTGGGTACAGGTTTATGTGTAGACATAAATTTTCAAATCCTATGGGTATTCACCAAGGAGCACAATTGTTAGGCTGTATGGGAGGAGTATATAAGAAACCACCAAACTGTCTTCCAAAGTGACTGGACCATTTTGCATTCTACCAATGATACCTAAGAGTTCCTATTGCTCCACATCCTTTGCCAGCATTCGGTGTTCTCAGTGTTCTGAATTTTGGCTGTTCTAATAGTTGTATAGTGGTATCTCATTATTGTTTTAATTTGCATTTCACTGATGATTTATGATGCAAATAATCATTTTACATGTTTGTCATCTGTATATCTATCTCTTTTGGTGAGATGTCTGTTAAGCTTTTGGTCCATTTTTTAATCAGGGTGTTTGTTTTCTTACTGTTGCATTTAATAATTCACTGTATATTTTGGATAACAGTCCTTTATGATGTATTTAACAAGTATTTTCTCCCAGTATGTGCCTTATCTTGTCACTCTCTTGACACTGTCTTCCACAGAGCAGAAATTTTAAATTTTAATGTAGTCCAGCTAATCGATTACCTCTTTAATAGATTGTGTCTTTGGTGTGTATCTAGATAGGCATCACCATACCCAGGTTCATCTAGACTTTCTCCTTTACTATTGTCTAGGAGTTTTATAGTTTTGTGTTTTATATTTAGGTCTGTGGTCAATTTTGAGTTAAATTTTTGTGAAGCGTGTAAATTCTATGTCTAGATTCATTTTTTTTTTGAATGCAGATGTCCAGTTGTTTCAGCACCATTTATTGAAGAGAATATCTTTGCTCCATTGTGTTGCCTTTACTCCTTTGTCAAAGATCAGTTGACTACATTTATGAGGTCTATTTCTGGGCTCTCTATTCTGGTTCATTGATCTCTTTGTCTACTTTTTGCCAATACCACACTATCTTGATTACTATATATTTATAGACAGTCTTGAAGTAAGGTAGCTTCAGTCCTCCAACTTTTATCCTCTCCTTCAATATTGTGTTGTGTATTCTGGGTTTTTTTCCTCTCCATATGAACTTTAGAATATGTTTGCCAATATCCATAAAATAGCTTTTTGGCATTTTGATTGGGATTGCACTGAATCTATAGATCAACTGGGAAAGAACTGACATCTTGACAATATTGTCTTCCTATCCACGAGTATAAAATATCTTTCAGTTTATTTAGTTCTTTGACTTTGTTCATCATTGTTTTGTAATTTTTCTTATATAGATCTTCTACATATTTTGTTAGACTCATATCTGAGTATTTCATTTTTGGGGTGCTAATATAAATGATACTGTGATTTAAAGTTCAAATCCCACTTGTTCAATGTTGGTTATAGGAAAGCAAACAAATTTGGCATATTAACATTTTATCTTATAAACTTACTATAATAGCTAATTAGATCCAGGAGCTTATATTTTGATTCTTTCAAATTTTCTGCACAGATGATCATGTCATCTGTTAACAAAAACAGCTTGTCTTCCTTCCCAATCTGTATGCTTTATTTCCTTTTCTAGCAATGTGTGTCCTCTCTTTTTTTCATAGTTAGCTTAACAGTTCTATCAGTTTTGCCTCATATAGTTTGATGCTCTGTTGTTAGGCACATACATGTTAAGGATTGTTATGTCTTCTTGAAATGGACAAGTTTCTAGAAACACAGAGCTGCCAAGACTAAGTCTAGAAGAAACAGATAATTTAAACAGACCAACCACTAGAAGTTAAATAGAACCTATAATAATAATAAAAAAACTCCCTGCAAACAAAAGTCCAGGACTAGACAGCTTCACTGGGGAATTCTACCACACAGAAGAACTTTATACAAAGTACAAAGAACTTTATATCTATCCCTCTCAAACTATTCCAAAAGATTGAAGAAGAGGAATCACTCCCAAAATCCTTCTATTAGGATACCATCTCCCTGATATCAAAACCAGACAAAGACACTATAAAAAAAATTACAGGCCAATATCTTTGATTAATAGAGATGCAAAAATCCTCAACAAAATGGTAGCAAACTAAATCCAACAACACATAAAAAGGATAAAACACCATGATCAAGTTGGATTCACTCCAGGGTCACAAGTATGGTTCCATATACGCAAATCAATCTATGTGATATACCACATTAACAAAAGGAAAAACAAAAACCACATAATCATCTCAATAGACAGAAAAAGCATTTGACAAAATTCAACATCCATTTATGATGAAAAGTTTCACCAAAGTGGGTATAGAGGAAACATATCTCAACATAATGAAGGCCATTTATGATAAACCCACAGCCAACATAATACTCAATGATGAAAAGCTGAGAAGCTTCTCCCTAAATTCAGGAACAAGACAAGGATGCTCACTCTCACCACTGCTATTCAACATAGTACTGGAAGTTCTAGCCACAACAATCAGTCAAGAAAGAAAAGTTATCCAAATTGGAAGGGAAGAGACAAAACTGTCACTATCTGCAGATGACATGATATTCTATATAGAGAACACTAAAGTCTCCACACAAAAAACTATTAGAACTAATAAATGAATTCAGCAAGGTAGCAGGATACAAGATTAATATACAGAAATCTGCATTTCTTTACACTAATAATGAAATACCAAAAAGAGAAGGTTAAAAAAAAAACCCATTTAAAATTGCATCAAAAAATAAAATACATAAGAAAAATTTTGACTAAGGAGATGAAAGACCTACACGCTTAAAACCATAAAACACTGGTAAGGGAAACTGAAAATGATTCAAAGAGATGGAAAGATATCCTGTGCTCTTAGATTGGAAGAATTAAAATTGTTAAAATGGCCATACTACCCAAAGCAATCTACAGATTTAATGCAATCCCTATCAAAATACCTGTGACGTTTTTCACAGAACTAGAGCAAATAATCCTAAAATTTATATGGGACCACAAAAGACCCAGAATTGCTAAAGCAATCCTGAGAAAAAAGAACAAAGCTGGAGGTATAAATCCTCCCAGATTTCAGACTATACTACAAAGCTTCAGTAATCAAAACAGTATGGTACTGGCACAAAACAGGCATATAGATCAACTGAACAGAATACCGGGCCAGGAAATAAACCCATGCACCTACAGTCAACCATGACAAAGGAGGCAAAAATATACAATGAAGAAAAGACAGTCTCTTCAACAAGTGGTGTTGGGAAAGTTGGACAGCTACATGTAAACTGAAGAAATTAGAACATTCTCTCATGCCATATACAAAAATAAACTTGAAATGATTGATTGATTTAAATATCTTTATTGGAGTATAATTGCTTTACATTGCTGTGTTAGTTTCTGCTGTAAAACAAAGTGAATCAGCTATATGTATACATATATCCCCATATCCCCTCCCTCTTGAGCCTCCCTCCCACCCTCCCTATCCCACTCCTCTAGGTTGTCACAAAGCATCGAGCTGATCTCCCTAAACTAGAAATGACTTAATTCCTAAATGTAAGACATGATACCAGAAAACTCTTAGAAGAAAACATAGGCAGAACACACTTTGACATCAATATGCTGTACACCTGAAACTAACCCAATATTGTAAATCAACTATACTTAAAAAAAAAATTATGTCTTCTTGCAGAACTGACCACTTACCATTATGTAATGTCCTTCTTTATCCCTCATAACCTTCCTTGCTTTGAAGTCTACTATGTCTAAAATTAATACAGCTCCTGCTTTCTTTTTTTAGTGCTAGTATGATATATTTTTATACATTTACTTTTAACTTATATATTTCTTTATATTTTAAGTGGGCTTCTTTTTTTATAAACATCTTTATTGGAGTATAATTGCTTTACAATGGTGTGTTAGTTTCTGCTTTATAACAAAGTGAATCAGCTATACATATACATATATTCCCACATCTCCTCCCTCTTACGTCTCCCTCCCACCCTCCCTATTCCACCCCTCTAGGTGGTCACAAAGCACTGAGCTGATCTCCCTGTGCTATGTGGCTGCTTCCCAGTAGCTATCTATTTGACATTTGGCAGTGTATATATGTCAATGCCACTCTCTCACTTCGTCCCAGCTTACCCTTCCCCCTCCCTGTGTCCTCGATAGATAATATATAGTTAGGTGATGTTTTCTGGCCCACTCTGATAATGGTCTGCCTTTTAATTGGTGCTTTAGACCACTGGCATTCAAAGTAATTATTTATATAGTTGGGTTAATATCCACCATATTTGTTGCTGTTTTCTATTTTTTGCCCTTGTACTTTCGGTCCTGTGGGGTTTGTTTTTTTGTTTTTTTTTTGTCTTCCACTCTTTTTCAGCCTTTTGTGGTTTTAATTGAACATTTTATATGATTTCATTTTCTCTCCTTTCTTATATCAGTTATACTTTTTATTCCTTTTTAAGTGAATTCACTAGAGTTTGCAATATACATTAACAACTAACTGAAGTCCACTTTCAAATAACATTATACTACTTCCCAGGTAATGGTACCTTATAATAACCAAATTATCCTAATTCCTTTCCCCCATCCCTTGTCTTATTGATGTAATCCATTTTACTTATATATAAGCATATATAAGCCATAAGCATGCATATATATATATACACACACACATATATATAGCATATATGTATATATATGCAATGTATCTGTATACATTCTTGCTATTTTTATTTTGAACAAACTGTTATCTTTTAGGTTAATTATAAGAAAAATAAAAGTTTTAATTTTACCTTCACTTATTTATTCTTTGATGTTCTAGCTTTCTTTATATAGATCTGAGTTTCTGACCTATATTTTATTTCTTTTATCTAAAGAACTTCTTTTAACACTTTTTGCAGGGCAGGTCTGCTGACAACAAATTCCCTCAATTTTTGTTTGTTGGAGGAAGCTCAGATTTCTCTTTTACTTTTGAAGGATAATTTTGCAGGGTGCAGAATTCTAGGTTGGTGTTTTGTTTTGTTTTTTTCTCTCAACACTAAATATTTCACTCCACTTTCTTCTTGTTTTTATGGTTTCTGAGGATAAGTTGGATATAATTTGTATCTTTGTCTATAGGTAAGTCATTTTTATGCTCTAGCTTCTTTCAGGATTTTTCTTTATTTTTGATTTTTCCCTTTTTTATGCCAAGATATTGTTTCTTTGACATTTAGCCTGTTTGGTGTTCTCTGAGCCTCCGAGATCTGTGGTTTGGTGTCTGACATTAATTTGGGGAAATTCTCATTCATTATTATTTCAAATACACCTTTTGTTCCTTTTTCTCTTGTCCTCTGGTATTCCTACTATGTGCATGCCACATGTTTTGTAGTTGTCCCACATTCTTTGCATATTTTGTTCCTTTTTTTTTTTTTCAGTTTTTTATTCTCTTTGCTTTTTGGTTTTTGAGGATTGTATTGATATTTCCTCTAGCTCAGAGATTCTTTCCCCAGCTATATCCAACTATTAATAAGCTTTCAAAGGCATTATCATTTATTTTATAGTGTTTTTCATCTCTAGTATTTCTTTTTGGTTCTTAGGATTTCCATCTCTTTGCCTCCACTGACCATCTGTTCTTGCATGCTGTTTTATCCATTAGAGTCCTCAGCATATTAATCATAGCTGTTTTAAATTCCCGGTGTGATCATTCTAACATCCCTGTCATGTCTGATTCCGATGCTTGCCCTGTCTCTTCACACTGTATTTTCTGACCTTTGGTATGCCTTGTAATTTTTTCTTGATAGCTGGACATAATGTACTGGGTAAAAGGAATTGCTGTAAAAAGTCCTTTAGTAATGTGATGGTGAGAAGTGAGGGGGTGGGTAGTGTTCTATAGTCCTATGATTTGGTCTCATTCTTTTAGTAAGTCTGTGCCTGTGGGCTGTGAACTTCACAAGTATTTCTGGTTTCCCCCCCCCCTTCCCTTAGGTGGGACAGGATGGTTAGAGTGGGTTAGAATTGGATATTTCCCTTTTCCCATTTGAAAAGCTAGAATTGGCTGGAATTGGGTATTTTCCTTCCTCAAATCAGTGAGGTCTCATCATACTCTAGCTGATGAGGCTCTAACTAGTTTCTTTGGAGGGCAGGCTTTGTTAAGAAGAACACAGAGCTCAGATGTATTTTAAAGTGGTTCCTTTTCTCTTCCCCATGCCAGAAGCCCAAGGGGATTTTTCTCTGGTTTGGCTTCTGAAGTTAATCTCACAGTATTGTGGAGGCTCCCCTATTATTGGGTCCTCTGGCGTTTTTAACTCTCAGAGTTGTCTGTACTTATAGCATTTTCCACTCAATCTTTTTGAGACTTTTGGAAGGAACATCTGAGCAGTGGGGATTCAAACCCATACCTCTACTCTGTAGACATGTAAACATATAGTAGCCCAACTACTCCTCTGTATCAAGAGTATAAGCCTATAACCAAAATCTGCCCCACTTTCCCTTTTATCCTTTAAATTGTGGTAAAATAAATATAACATTTGCCATCTTAATATTTAAGTATCCAGCTCCATGGCATTAGGTACATTCATATTGTTGTGTTGCCCTTATAACCAACCATCAACAAAACTTTTTTCATCTTGCAAAACTGAAATTCTGTACCTAATAAACAATTTCCATTCTCCTCTTCTCCACCCCTTAGCAATCACCATTGTACTTTCTGTCTCTATGGATTTGATCACCTCATGTAAGTTGAGTCATACAGTATTTGTCTTTTGTGACTGACTTATTTCACTGCATAATGTCCTTAAGTTTCTCTATGTTATAGTATATGTAAGAATTTTCTTCCTTTGTAAGGTTGAATAATATTTTATTGTATGTATATACACATTTTATTTATCCATCCATCCACCAATTGAATACTTGGGTTGCTTCCACAGTTTGGCTATTGTGAATATGCTGCTATGAACATGTGTGTACAAATACCTGTTCAGGCTTCTGCTTTTAATTTGGGGGGACATATATCCCAAAACAGAATTCTTGGATCATATGTTAATTCCATTTTTATCTTTTTTGAGAAACTGCTATACTGTTTTCCATACATTTGTGAAAGTATCCCTTGGTGATGAATTACTATACTTCAAACTCTAAAGTAATCATTAAAATAACAAAACAGAGTTATAGCTAATAAACCAGCAAAAGGGAGATAGTAAAAGTATCAAAAGTACAAAAATGACGGGAAAAAAAAGAAACAAAGAAAGATGGGAAAGATAGGAAACAAATACAAAAAATGATAACTAATTGAACCAATAATTACATTAAATATGGGTAGTCTAAATGCAACAAGTAAAAGGTAGAGATATTCAGATTGCATAAAAAAGTATGACTCAACTATAAAGTGCCTATAAGAAACAAACTTCAAATACAGAGAACAAAAATAGTTTAAAGTAAAAGGATGGACAACTATACATAATGCTACTACTATTCAAAAGAATATGGCAGTGGCTATGTTAACACTCAAAAAAGTAGATTTCAAAGCAAAAGACAATACCAGGGATAAAGAAAGCCATTTAATAATGAAAAAAGGTCAACTTTCAATAGGACAAAATAATCCTAAATGTTTATGAAACTAAAAAGCAAAACACTTGAAGCAAAAACTGATAGAACTTCACAGAGAAATACATTAATTCACAATATGATCAGTGATTTCAATTCCTGTTCCCTTATAAATGATAGAGTGATAGGCAGAAAATGAGTAAGGATACAGAAGATCTAAAAATTTACCTTTGATAATAGTGTCAAAATATGTATGCTCAGGAAAAAATTTGACAAAGAATGTGCAAGGCATACACACTGAAAACTAGAAATCAAACAAGAGAGAAATTAAAGATGTTTAATAAATTGAGAGATGTACCATATTCATGGCTTGAAAGACTCAAATTTCTAAAATATGACTTTTCCCCAATAGATCTATAGGTTCAACACAATTTCAATTAAAATTCCAGCAACCGTCTGTTGCAGAAATTTACAAGACGATTCTAAAATTCATATGGGAAAGAATGCAGAATAGCTAAGCAATTTTTAAAAGAAGAGCAAACTTGGACTCATACCCAGAATATAATGAATTCTCATTACTCAAGTAAACATGCTACCCAATTAAAGATGGGCAAAATATTTGAAGTGGCAGCTAACCTAAGAAAATATAAGGGTGACAAATAAGCATATTAAAAATGTTCAATATCATAAGTAATTAGGGAAATGCAATTAAAACCACAATGAGATACCACTACACACATATTAGAATGACTAACCATACTAAGTGCTAGTATAGATGTGAAGGAACTGGAACTTTCATACATTTATGGTGCGAATGTAAAATAGTACAATGAAATTATGAAATAGTTTGGTAGTTTCTTAAAAAGTTGAATATACACCTTCTATATGATCTTGCCATTCTACTCCTAGTTATTTACCCAAAGTAAGTGAAAGCATCTGGGCATACAAAGACATGCATTACATGAACATCCATGCAACTTTCTTTGAAATACCTAAAAATTAGAAACAACTCAAAGGATCAACTGGTGAAAGAATTCATAAATTAAGGTATATTGATACAACTGCATACTACTCAGTGATAAAACATGGACTAGTGATATGCAGAAACATGAATGAAACTCAAGATGGTTATGTCAAGTATAAGCCAGATTTAAATATAGCACATACTATAAGATTGTATTTATATAAAAATCTAGGAAATTCAAACTAATCCATAGTGATAGAAAGTACATCAGTGTATGTCAGGGGACCCAGACAGGTGAAAGCACAGCAGGAAGGGGAAAGTAGTTGATTATAAAGGTACCTGAAAAAACTATTAGGGGTGATAGATATGTTCTCTATGTTGACTGCAGGGATGATTTCACTGATATGTACATAAAACACCCTTATCAAAGTAGACATTTTTAATACATGCTGTTCATTGTATGTAAATTATACTCCAAGAAAGAAAAAGAAAAAAGGAAAAAGAGAAAAGAACAATGGAATGATTGATTAGTAACTCTTGAGTCCCGGGAAATATATTTACTGCTATATTATAAATGTGCAGCCATTACATTAAAGGAAGTTTATAATGTTAAATTTAGCTAGTCTTGTATGATCATATGTTCCATTCTATGAGAAAATATCTCTCTTTTCTATTTTGATTGTTTCTAATTTACCTAATGTTTACTTCATGTGTAGGGAATCTTCTGACCCCTTTTTCTCATCAAGTCCCAAGCACTATCTTATTTATTTAGATTTCAAAGGTTTAACTGCATTTTAATCCTACACATTGAGCTAGAAGTACAAAAAGCTTGCAAGAAAATATTTTGTTAAACCATTGTCTTTAGTAGATGTTAAAGTGATTAAAAAACATGTTTGGTAAAAGATTTTAAGAGAGGTCATCATGACCAGAGCATTACTGTATTCTCAATGATTATTCAGCATTTACCAGTACAATTAGCCATCAACTAGGAGAAAGCAGATTATTTCAGCTTGCTTCCTGACATTGGAATCATCTGACATTTGACATCTTGCCATTTAATTGTTAAGAAAATTTTCAGCTGGAAAGTTCCTTTAGCATTTTACTGAACATCTGGGACCTAAAGTTAAATCTAATAACTTATTTTCTGAGTGTGCTGCTTTCTGTTCAAACTGATCCTATCTCTCCCAGAGAAGTGTTTCAATTTATTCTACTTTTTTCTTTCAAATATATACCAAGTAAACATAATTTTATTTTTCAACATGTGTGGGAGTAATGTCAGGAAAATTCTTGGGAATAATGGACTTGTAATTGACTCTGAAGGCGAGAGCGTTAGTCTATGAAAAATAAGAACATTAAAATTGACATTCTTTAGACTCAAAATTTTATTATAATAACTTTTATTTATGTATTTATATTTTATTTTTTTAACATTTTTATTGGAGTATAATTGCTTTAAATTGTTGTTAGTTGCTGCTGTATAACAAGGTAAATCAGCTATACGTATACATATATCCCCATATCCCCTCCTTCTTGTGTCTCCCTCCCACCCTCCCTTCTCCCACCCCCCTAGGTGGTCACAAAGCACTGAGCTGATCTCCCGGTGCTATGCGGCTGCTTCCCACTAGCTATCTATTTGACATTTGGTAGATATGTATTTGGTATTTGACATTTGTATATATGTCAATGCCAAACTCCCACTTCGACCCAGCTTACACTTCCCCCTCCCTGTGTCCTCAACTCCATTCTCTATGTCTGTCTTTATTCCTGTCCTGTCCCTAGGTTCTTCAGAACCATTTTTTTTTCTTCTTTAGATTCCATATATATATGTTAGCATATGGTATATCTTTTTCTCTTTCTGACTTACTTCACTTTGTATGACAGACTCTCGGTCCATCCACCTCACTACAAATAACTCAATTTCGTTTCTTTTAGTGGCTGAGTAATATTCCATTGTATATATGTGCCACATCTTCTTTATCCATTCATCTGTCAGTGGACACATAGGTTGCTTCCATGTCCAGGCTACTGTAAATAGTGCTGCAATGAACATTCTGGTACATGACTCTTTTTGAATTATGGTTTTCTCAGGGTATATGCCCAGTAGTGGGATTGCTGGGTCATATGGTAGTTCTATTTTTAGCTTTTTAAGGAACCTCCATACTGTCCTCCATAGTGGCTGTATCAATTTACATTCCCATCAACAGTGCAAGAGTGTTCCCTTTTCTCCACACCCTCTCCAGCATTTACTGTTTGTAGATTTTTTGATGATGGCCATTCTGACTGGTGTGAGGAGATACCTCATTGTAGTTTTGATTTGCATTTCTCTAGTGCTTAGAGATGTTGAGCATCCTTTCATGTATTTGTTGGCAATCTGTATATCTTCTTTGGAGAAATGTCTGTTTAGGTCTTCTGCACATTTTTGGATTGGGTTGTTTGTGTTTTTGATAGTGAGCTGCATGAACTGCTTGTTATTTTGGAGAAGAATCCTTTGTCAGTTGATTCGTTTGCAAATATTTTCTCCTATTCTGAGGGTTGTCTTTCCGTCTTCTTTATGGTTTCCTTTGCTGTGCGAAAGCTATTTAACCTTCATTAGGTCCCATTTGTTTATTTTTGTTTTTATTTCCATTTCTCTAGGAGGTGGGTCAAAAAGGATCTTGCTGTGATTTCTGTCACAGAGTGTCCTGCCTATATTTCCCTCTAAGTGCTTTATAGTATCTGGCCTTACATTTAGTTCTTTAATCCATTTGAGCTTATTTTTGTGTGTGGTGTTAAGGAATGTTCTAATTTCATTCTTTTACATGTAGCTGTCCAGTTTTCCCAGCACCACTTATTGAAGAGGCTGTCTTTTCTCCATTGCATATTCTTGCCTCCTTTATCAAAGATAAGGTGACCATATGTGCGTGGGTTTATCTCTGGGCTTTCTATCCTGTTCCATTGATCTATATTTCTGTTTTTGTGCCAGTACCATACTGTCTTGATCACTGTAGCTTTGTAGTATAGTCTGAAGTCAGAAAGGCTGATTCCTCTAGCTCCGTGTTTGTTTCTCAAGATTGCTTTGGCTATTCAGGGTCTTTTGTGTTTCCATACAAATTGTGAAATTTTTTGTTCTAGTTCTGTGAAAAATGCCATTGGTAGTTTGATAGGGATTGCATTGAACCTGTAGAGTGCTTTGGCTGTACTGTCATTTTCACAATGACTTTTCCAATCCAAGAACATGGTATATCTCTCCATCTGTTTGTATCCTCTTAATTTCTTTCAGCAGTGTCTTACAGTTTTCTGCATAAGTCTTTTGTCTACTCAGGTAGGTTTATCCTAGATATTTTATTCTTTTTGTTGCAGTGGTAAATGAGGGTGTTTCCTTAATTTCTCTTTCAGATTGTTCATCATTAGTGTATAGGAATGCAAGATATTTCTGTGCATTAACTTTGTATCCTGCTACTTTATCAAAATCATTGATTATCTCCAGTAGTTTTCTGGTAGCATCTTTAGGATTCGCTATGCAGAGTATCGTGTCATCTGCAAACAGTGACAGTTTTATTTCTTCTTTTCTTATTTGGATTCCTTTTATTCCTTTTTCTTCTCTGATTGCTGTGGTTAAAACTTCCAAAACTATGTATGTACCATTTTCTTAATTGTTTTGGGTTTGTTATTGTAGGTCTTTTCCTTCTCTTGTGTTTCCTGCCTAGAGAAGTTCCTTTAGCATTTGTTGTAAAGCTGGTTTGATGTTGCTGAGTCTCTTAACTTTTGCTTGTCTGTAAAGGTTTTACTTTCTCCGTCAAATCTGAATGAGATCCTTGCTGGGTAGAGTAATCTTGGTTGTAGGTTTTTCCTTTTCATCACTTTAAATATGTCCTGCCACTCCCTTCTGGCTTGCAGAATTTCTGCTGAAAGATCAGCTGTTAACCTTATGGGGATTCCCTTGAATGTTATTTGTTGTTTTTCCCTTGCTGCTTGTAATATTTTTTATTTGTATTTAATATTTGATTGTTTAATATGTGTCTTGGCATGTTTCTCCTTGGATTTATCCTGTATGGGACTCTCTGCGCTTCCTGGACTTGACTATTTCCTTTCTCATATTAGGGAAGTTTTCAACTATAATCTCTTCAAGTATTTTCTCAGTCCCTTTCTTTTTCTCTTCTTTTTCTGGGACCCCTATAATTTGAATGTTGGTGCATTTCATGTTGTCCCAGAGGTCTCTGAGACTGTCCTCGATTCTTTTCATTCTTTTTCCTTTATTCTGCTCTGTGGTAGTTATTTCCACTATTTCATCTTCCAGGTCAATTACCTGTTCTCTTGCCTCAGTTATTCTGCTATTGATTCCTTCTAGAGAATTTTTAATTTCATTTATTGTGTTGTTCATCATTGTTTGTTTGCTCTTTAGTTCTTCTAGTTCCTTGTTAAACGTTTCTTGTATTTTCTCCTTTCTATTTCCAAGATTTTGGATCATCTTTACTATCGTTACTCTGAATTCTTTTTCAAGTATACTGACTATTTCCTCTTCATTTGTTTGGTCTGGTGGGCTTTTACCTTACTCATTCATCTGTTGTGTATTTCTCTGTCATCCATCTCATTTTGCTTAACTTACTGCATTTAGGGTCTCCTTTTCACAGGCTGCATGTTCATAATTCCCGTTGTTTTTGGTGTCTGCCCCCAGTGGGTACGGTTGGTTCAGTGGGTTGTGTGGGCTTTCTGGTGGCAGGTCTGGTGCCTGTTTTCCGGTGAATGAGGCTGGATCTTGCCTTTCTGGTGGGCAGGACCGCATCTGGTGGTGTGTTTTGGGGTGTCTGTGAACTTAGTATGATTTTAGGTAGCCTCTCTGCTAATGGGTGAGTTGTGTTCCTCTCTTGCTAGTTGTTTGGCATGGGGTGTCCATCATGAAGCTTGCTGGTCATTGAGTGGAGCTAGGTCTTAACACGGAGATGGAGATTTCTGGGAGAGCTCTCACCAATTGATATTACATGGGGCTGGGAGGTCTCTGGTGGTCCAATGTCCTGAACTCGGCTCTCCCATCTCAGAGGCTCAGGCCTGACACCCGGCCAGAGCACCAAGACCCTTTCAGTCACATGGCAGTGAATGTGGCAGTCTCCATTATGAAGTCAGATTATGAGGGTCTGCAATAGTTGTTCAGCTAGAACAGGCTGACTTGGGAGCAATTTGTCTACGAGGCTGTCTTCAGCATCTGGTGGCTAAAAGAGTAGGTCTCGCATGTGCTGCCAGAATCTTAAACGTTTATATAGAGGTCTTCACTGGGTTCAGTCACAGATTTGGTACAGATGGTCTCAAAAACACCTTACTGTCTCAAGGTTCTGTGATTGAAACAGCTCCTAAGCCTGAGGGTCTACCAGCTGCAGAAGATGAGGCTGCCCTGGGCGGCCTGCAAGCTGATTCTTGCCATGAACCCTGCTGTTGCCGTTGTGGAATCTGGCTTCCCCTGCTGCTCTGCAGTGAGTTTTCAGTGAAGCTTTCTCTCTGTGCTGATGAGATTCATGCTACCTGAGTTGCCCAAAGCCAGAGTGCTTAAATGTTGGGGCTGCATTACAAACCCAGCAAATCTGGCCCCAAGGTCTGTGTTACGTCACCAAACGAGGGTGGGGAGGCCACGCACCGAAATGCCTCACCCTCACGAGCCACCTCCTCAAACTTGCACCGCCACAGGAAGAGTCGCCCGTGCCGGCGCTCCTGCGCAACCACACAAACCCCTCTCAGCCTTAGAGGCTCATGTTTTCAGTCTAAAATAACTTTTATTGTCACTAAATGGAGTGGGTGTTTGAGGAGTTTAAATATTATTGTGGACATGCAATTCTTTAACAGGAAAAGATCCTAAGGTTAAGTCTACACATCTGATGAAAATCATCCATTTTTTAATATTAATGATAGCTACCATTAAAAGCCTACTATGTTCAAGTCAACTAGCCTAAACTCTTTATGGATCTCATATTACTTAATCCTTGCAAAAATCTTGCTTAGAAACTCATTTTATAATAAGAATAGGGTGGAAACTAACAGAACTTCTTCCTCAAGATTTTTCATAGGCTCACAAAGTATTAAGTAGTTGTGAAATTAGTGATTTTCATATAAAATATTTCAATAATAATTTTAAGTTATAGGTGAGGTGAACAATTGAGGTAAGTTTTCCAAAGAAAATATGTGTAGATATTTAATTATTACTGTGGTTAAGAATTCAAACAGGGCATAGTAAAGACAGCTTTTCTTTGTTGCTGTCTGGAACCTCAGTTGGAGGACATGAATGCTGGGGGCACGAATCATATGAAAGCTCATTAAGTCACAGGTATGGCAGTTGATACTGGCAGTTAGCTGAGACCTTAGTTGGAGCTCTTAGCCAGAACATCTACGTATAGTCCCTCCAGGTGGGCTGGCTCTTTCCTCTTAGCATGGAATCTAGGTTCCAGAGAGAGACAGAGCTAGAGATGAGAGAGACAGAGACAGAGACAGAGAGAGAAAGAAGGGGACAGAGAGAGACAGAGAAACCAAGATACTAAACTGTATCCTTTATGACTTAGCCTCAAGTTCCCATAGCATCACTTCTGTAAGTCTCTTCCTTGGCCTCTATGGCAGAGACTGCTAGTTCCTCTCTAAGTTCATGTTCTCCTATTTTTTCCTGGGCATTCTAACCTCCCTCCAGTAAGATGTGTACCCTGTGACTGAAGTATAGCTAATGGACTATGAGTAAAAGATATGTACACCTTTTGAAGACTTAGCCATTAAAAGACTTATGACCACTATAACTTGTACAACCTGGAATATATTAAACCTTCAGGGTGACTTTGAAATTACATGAGAATGATGGCTGACTCTCCAACAGCCTTGGACCCTCAATAACTGCATTGAGGAGGACAACCCCACTATGAAGCTCAACCAGTATTGTTATGAGAAGAAGAAACGAACTTCTGTTCTGTCTGATCCACTGTACATTTTTTGATCTATTTTCTACGGAAGTTACTCTATCAAACATAGCCTGAAGAGTAACTGGTAATGAGTTGGGGCTAACTGAATTTTAGTGTGAATAAATACCTTTCATGCAACTGTCAACATTATACATAACAATTACAGTCCATGGACCTTCCTACTATAGTTACACATATAACAAAAGTGACACCTTTTGACAGTATTGCTTAAAATTGTTCTGAAAGTTCTAACAAATGCTATTAAAAAAATAAAATATATAGTTATTGAAGAGAAAAAAGGACAAAACATAAGTGTATAATAGGATTACTTAGAAAAATCAGTGGAAGGAACAAATAAAACTAAGAGTACAGTGAGACTGCTTTTAAAAATAATTATCAAAATTTGATAGTTATTCTACAAATATCGAAACATAGAACATATAAATTAAACATATTTTATTCACACTAAAAATAAAAAAAATATTTAAGAATAAACTTTAATAATACTAGATCTTTAAAATTTTGGAAAAATAGTATCCAGAGCATATTTTAGTATATATCAAAACAGTATAAAGCACATGTTAAAAGATAATTTTCAAAATCTTAAACTCCTCCTGAAACTTGTTTATTGTCTTGGTCACTTTGGTGTTCTCATTTTGACTGTTTCATCCCAAAGCCTGAGGGATTTGAAAGTATCATGCATGTTTTGTGCAGTAAAACAGTGATATGCCCCACAGGGAAACTTTTTCTCAGGCTTGGCTGTCATGTTGTTTTTCTTGGAGTATCCAGGAGTAAAAGGTCAAAGAACCACACCAGGATAAGAACTCCAGTTCCTCTTTGAAGACTCACTGGGCCCTTCACAGCAGATGTAGCCTACAAGCCAGCCATGTGGCTGACAGGGTCTTGGTGCTCCGGCCTGGTGTACCAGAGGAGGGATAGCCGAGTTCAACACATTGGACCACCAGAGACCTCCCAGCCCCAAGTAATATCAGTCGGCGAGAGCTCTCCCACAGATCTCCATCTCAATGCTAAGACCCAGCTCCACCCAATGGCAAGCAAGCTGCAGTGCTGGACAGCCAATGCCAACAAACTAGCAAGACAGGAACACAACCACACCCATTAGCAGAGAGGCTGCCTATAATCATACTAAGTTCACAGACACCCTGAAACACACCACCAGATGCGGTTCTGCCCACCAGAGAGAGACAGAGAGAGAGACAAGATCCAGCCACACCCACCAGAGCATAGGCACCAGAGCCCTCCACTAGGAAGCCTACAAAACCCACTGAACCAACCTCACCCACTGGGGGCAGACACCAAAATCAACAGGAACCCACAGCCTGCGAAAAGGAGACCACAAACACAGTAAGTTAAACAAAATGAGAAGACAGAGAAATATGAAGCAGATGAAGGAGCAAGGTAAAAACCCACCAAACCAAAAAATGAAGAAGAAATAGGCGGTCTACCTGAAAAAGAATTCAGAGTAATGATAGTAAAGGGGATCCTAAATCTTGGAAATAGAATGGAGAAAATACAAGAAACGTTTAACAAGGACCTACAAGAACTAAAGAGCAAACAATAAATAATGAACAACACAATAAATGAAATTAAAAATTCTCTAGAAGGAATCAATAGCAGAATAACTGAGGCAGAAAAATGGATAATTGACCTGGAAGATAAAACAGTGGAAATAACTACTGTAGAGCAGAATAAAGAAAAAAGAATGAAAAGAATTGAGGACAGTTTCAGAGACCTCTGGGACAACATTTAATGCAACAACATTCGAATTATAGGGGTCCCAAAAGAAGAAGACTAAAAGAAAGGGACTGAGAAAATATTTGAGGAGATTATAGTTGAAAACTTCCCTAACATGGGGAAGGAAATAGTCAATCAAGTCCAGGAAGTGCAGAGAGTCCCATGCAGGATAAATCCAAGGAGAAACACACCAAGACACATATTAATCAAACTATCAAAAATTAAATACAAATAAAAAATATTAAAAGCAGGAAGGGGGGCTTCCCTGGTGGCACAGTGGTTGAGAATCTGCCTGCCAATGCAGGGGACACAGGTTCGAGCCCTGGTCTGGGAAGATCCCACATGCCACGGAGCAACTGGGCCCGTGAGCCACAATTACTGAGCCTGCGCGTCTGGAGCCTGTGCTCCGCAACAAGAGAAGCCGCGATAGTGAGAGGCCCGCGCACTGCGATGAAGAGTGGCCCCCACTTGCCGCAACTAGAGAAAGCTCTCGCACAGAAACCAAGTCCCAACACAGCCATAAATAATAAATAAATTAAAAAAAAAAAAAGCTGCAAGGGAAAAGCAACAAAAACATTCAAGGGAATCCCCATAAAGTTAACAGCTGATCTTTCAGCAGAAACTCTGCAAGCCAAAAGGGAGTGACAGGACATATTTAAAGTGATGAAAGGGAAAAACCTACAACCAAGATTACTCTACCCAGCAAGGATCTCATTCAGATTTGATGGAGAAATTACAACTTTTACAGACAAGCAAAAGTTAAGAGAATTCAGCACCACCAAACCAGCTTTACAACAAATGTTAAAGGAACTTCTCTAGGCAGGAAACACAAGAGAAGGAAATGACCTACAATTGCAAACCCAAACAATTAAGAAAATGGTAATAAGAATATACATATCGAAAATTACCTTAAATGTAAATGGATTGAATGTTCCAACCAAAACACAGACTGGCTGAATGGATACAAAAAAAATAGCTGTATATACGCTGTCTACAAGAAACCCTCTTCAGACATAGGGACACATACAGACTGAAAGTGAGGGGATGGAAAAAGTTCTTCCATGCAAATGGAAATCAAAAGAAAGCTGGAGTAGCAATTCTCATATCAGACAAAATAGACGTTAAAATAAAGACTATTAGAAGAGACATAGAAGGACACAACAGAATGATCAAGGGATCAATCCAAGAAAAAGATATAACAATTGTAAATACTTATGCACCCAACACAGGAGCACCTCAATACATAAGGCAAATGCTAACAGCCATAAAACGGAAATCAACAGTAACACAATCATAGTAGGGGACTTTAACACTTTCACCAAAGGACAGATCATCCAAAATGAAAATAAATAAGGAAACACAAGCTTCAAATGATACATTAAACAAGACGGACTTAATTGATATTTATAGGACATTCCATCCAAAAACAGCAGAATACACTTTCTTCTTAAGTGCTTATGGAACATTCTCTAGGATAGGTCGTATCTTGGGTAACAAATCAAGCCTTGGTAAATTTAAGAAAATTGAAATTGTGTCAAGTATCTTTTCCAACCACAATGCTATGAGACTAGATATCAATTACAGGAAAAAAACTGTAAAAAATACAAACACATGGAGGCTAAACAATACGCTACTAAATAACGAAGAGATCACTGAAGAAATCAAAGAGGAAATAAAAAAAAACCTAGAAACAAATGACAAAGAAAACACGATGACCCAAAACCTATGGGATGCATCAAAAGCAGTTCTAAGAAGGAAGATTATAGCAATACAATCTTACCTTAAGAAACAAAAAACATCTCAAATAAACAACTTAACCTTACATCTAAAGCAATTAGAGAAAGAAGAATGAAAAAAAAAAAAAGTTAGAGGAAGGAAAGAAATCATAATGATCAGATCAGAATAAATGAAAAAGAAATGACGTAAACAACAGCAAAGATCAATAAAAGTAAAAGCTGGTTCTTTGAGAAGATAAACAAAATTGATAAACCATTAGCCAGACTCATCATGAAAAAAGGGGAGAGGACTCAAATCAACAGAATTAGAAATGAAAAAGAAGTAACAAATGACACTGCATAAATACAATGGATCATGAGAGATTACTACAAACAACTTTATGCCAATAAAATGGACAACCTGGAAGAAATGGACAAATTCTTAGAAAAGCACAACCTTCCAAGACTGAACCAGGAAGAAATAGAAAATATAAACAGACCAATCACAAGCACCGAAATTGAAACTGTAATTAAAAATCTTCCAACAAACAAAAGCCCAGGACCAGATGGATTCACAGGTGAATACTATCAAACATTTGGAGAATATCTAACACCTATCCTTCTCAAACTCTTCCAAAATATAGCACAGGGAGGAACACTCCCAAACTCATTCTACAGGGCCACCATCACCCTGATACCAAAACGAGACAAAGATATTACAGAAAAGGAAAACTACAGGCCAATATTACTGGTGAACATCTATGCAAAAATCTTCACCAAAATACTAGCAAACAGAATACAGTAGCACATTAAAAGGATCATCCATCCGGATCAAGTGGGCTTTATCCCAGGAATGCAAGGATTCTTCAATATATGCAAAACAATCAACGTGATACACCATATTAACAAACTGAAGGATAAAAACCATATGATAATCTCAATAGATGCAGAAAAAGCTTTTCACAAAATTCAACACGGATTTATGATAAAAACTCTCCAGAAAGTAGGCACAGAGGGAACCTACCTCAACATAATAAAGTCCATATAGACAAAGCCACAGCCAACATCAGTCTCGGTGAAAAACTGAAACCACTTCCTCTAAAATCTGAAAAAAGACAAGGTCGCCCACTCTCAGCACTATTATTCAACATAGTTGTGGAAATTTTAGCCACAGCAATCAGAGAAGGAAAAGAAATAAAAGGAATCCAAACTGGAAAAGAAGAAGTAAAACTGTCACTGTTTTCAGGTGACATGATGCTATACATAGAGAATCCTAAAGAGGCTACAGAAAACTACTGGAGCTAATCAAAGAATATGGTAGAGTAGCAGGATACAAAATTAATGCACAGAAATCTCTTGCATTCCTATACACTAATGATGAAAAATCTGAAAGAGAAATCAAGGAAACACTCCAATTTACCATTGCAACAAAACGAATAAAAAACTTGGAATAAACTTACCTAAGGAGACAAAAGACCTGTATGCAGAAAACTATAAGACACTGGTGAAAGAAATTAAAGATGATACAAACAGATGGAGAGATATACCATGCTCTTGGACTGGAGAAATCAACATTGTGAAAATGATTATACCACTCAAAGCAATCTACAGATTCAATGCAATCCCCATCAAACTACCAATGGAATTTTTCACAGAACTAGAACAAAAAATTTCACAATTTGTATGGAAACATTAAAGACCCCGAATACCCAAAGTAGGCTTGAGAAAGAAACACAGAGCTGAAAGAATCAGGCTCCCTGACTTCAGACTATACTACAAAGCTACGGTAAATGAAGGTAGTGTGGTAGTGGCACAAAAACAGAAATATAGATCAATGGAACAAGATAGAAAGCGCAGAGATAAACCCATGCACATATGGTCACCTTATTTTTTATAAAGGAGGCAAGAATATGCAATGGAGAAAAGACAGCCTCTTCAATAAGTGGTGCTGGGAAAACTGGACAGCTATATGTAAAAAGAATGAAATCAGAACACTCCCTATCACCATACACAAAAATAAACTCAAATGGATTAAAGACCTAAATGTAAGTCCAGACACTAGAAAACTCTTAGAGGTAAACATAGGCAGAACACTCTATGACAGAAATCACAGCAAGATCCTTTTTGACCCACCTCCTAGAGAAATGGAAATAAAAACAAAAATAAACAAATGGGACCTAATGAAACTTAAAACCTTCTGCACAGCAAAGGAAACCATAAACAAGATGAAAAGACAACCCTCAGAAGGGGAGAAAATATTTTCAAACAAAGCAACTGACAAAGGATTAATCTCCAAAATATACAAGCAGCTCATGCAGCTGAATATCAAAAAAACAAACAACCCAATCCAAAAATGGGCAGAAGACCGAAATAGACATTTCTCCAAAGAAGATATACAGATTGCCAACAAACACATGAAAGGATGCTCAACATCACTAACCATTAGAGAAATGCAAATCAAAACTACAATGAGGTATCACGTCACACCAGTCAGAATGGCCATCATCAAAAATCTACAAACAATAAATGCTGGAGAGGGTGTGGAGAAAAGGGAACCCTCTTGCACTGTTGGTGGGAATGTAAATTGATACAGCCACTATGGAGAACAGTATGGAGGTTCCTTAAAAAACTAAAAATAGAACTACCATATGACCCAGCAATCCCACTACTGGGCATATACCTTGGGAAAACTATAGTTCAAAATGAGTCATGTACCACAATGTTCACTGCAGCTCTATTTACAATAGCCAGGACATGAAAGCAACCTAAGTGTCCATCGACAGAAGAATGGATAATGAAGATGTGGCACATATATACAATGGAATATTACTCAGCCATAAAAAGGAAAGAAATTGAGTTATTTGTGGTGAGGTGGATGGACCTAGAGTCTGTCATACAGAGTAAAGTAAGTCAGAAAGAGAAAAACAAATACCGTATGCTAACACATATATATGGAATCTAAAAAAAAAAAAAAGGTCATGAAGAACCTAGTGGCAAGACGGGAAAAAAGACTCAGACATAGAGAATGGACTTGAGGACACGGGGAGGGGGAAGGGTAAGCTGGAACGAAGTGAGAGAGTGGCACTGACATATATACACTACCATATGTCAAATAGCTAGCCAGTAGGAAGCAGCCGCATAGTATAGGGAGATCAGCTCGGTGCTTTGTGACCACCTAGAGGGGTGGGAGAGGGAGGGTGGGAGGGAGACGCAAGAGGGAGGGGATATGGGGATATATGTATACCTATAGCTGACTCACCTTGTTATACAGCAGCAACTAACACAACAATTTAAAGCAATTATACTCCAATAAAGATGTTAAAAAAAAAAACTTAAGAGCAGAAGAAATTGTAATAAAGTCAGAGATGCATTGTATTCCTATATGAGAGGACTAATGAGTATAATAATGCTTGTTTTCCATTAATTAATTTATAAAATAAATGCAACTGGTGTCACGTCAGTCTATAATTTTGGGTATCAAGCAGATTTAAAAAACAAAATGGAATAAAATAGAAGTAAGATATGGAACATATGATCTTACAATTTAGTACAGGAAAATATGAATGCAAAGTATTTATTTCTATAAGTTATGGAAAGAAAGCAATGAAGAAATTTATAAAGATAAAACTAGTTATTATTCTGCAATAAAACTCCTTAAAACCCAAGCAGCAGCAATTATATAGAGATATACGCAATAACAGAAGTTCTGGCATATGACATGGAAAGAATGATGTGTAAAGGGAGGTGTTGCTAAAAATAAAGCTGAGAGTTACTTTCTACAGAGACGTTAGGGAAAATATATCCATTTTATACTCAAAAGCAGTCAAGGTTTAGCTTTGTAAAGATGTTTAGGAATCTGTAGGTCTGTCCTGTGAGAGTTTTGTAGCAATAAGGAATGTCATGGCTGTTAAGAAAACAGGAAGAAGTGCAATGTCAATTCATTTAATTTAACTGATATTAAAATCTTAATTTATCAAAAAATCTCTGTTAAAGTAGATTTAATTTTTCCAAAATGTTAAACATGACTAAATTTGTAAACCTATATTCAAAAGCCTAAACTTTACATTTAAAGAATCCTCACTTTCCTCAGGATGGTAAACTGCAGCCCTGTTAGGTGAAGGAGTAAGTCAAGGTCCTATTACCAGGTGGAACAAGGGGAGAGGGAAAAAAATTCTGCTAAACGAGCTGTAGCTCTATCCATGCTAAGAGGTAAAAGAAAAACTGCTCTTTGATTCCTGGAAAGATATGTTATTAACCCAATTAAGTTTATTTCTTTAAGCTGTATCTTAGCTGGACCAAAATTGTGTCATTTTTCTTTCCAGTGGTTAGTTGGTATAGTTCAGGGAACTAATGAAAACTTTGATCCTAAAAGCAAGGCAAATCAGAAATACAGAATACTTTAGGGACCATGTCTTTATTTTGGTGAAGGTTTAGGGGTAGGTACATAGCCCCACGTGCAATCCAAAGAGCTTGCAAACAGAGCAGCTATAAATGATGTCTCAGGCAAGAGAAAAAAATATTCCTCGTATTACACATAGAGGCTTAAAAAAAGGTTCCTTCTATAGTAACTAACGGATATAAAAACTGCACAGGTAAACTCTACTGAACCGTTCTAATTACCATTTAATGACAACTCTTAAAATTGAATTTGTCAAAGGTAAGTAATACTGTCAGTGTGATAGCTGGAGAGAAACTTTGAGTCTGGATCAATTTCCTTTATTTGCTAGAATAAAAATACTTTCATTAACTGAGAATACATCTAAAGATTCAGTCTGAAGTACTGTCAATAATCATACTTTCCCTGGCACCTTGATTTCTTCTATACTATATAGTGTTTACTTTTATTAATTTTCCTTATCTGTGTCATTTCTTACTGATGCATTCATAGTTGTTTCTCAAATGAAATAAAAGTTGGTGTAATAAAAATAATTTCTAAGAATTTAAAAAACCTGGCTTTAGATATAGTTCGGCGGCTTAGTAGCTCTTGGATTCTGCACCTAACTTGAACTCTCTTAGCTTCACTTTCTCAGTTTACAAAATAAGAACTGTCAATCTAGCTCTCAGTATTATTGTAAGGTTATTATAAGTGTTAGGAAATTGCTTTGTTAATTATAACTTGCCACGTGATTGCAAGTAAGTAGTAATATCACGTTTAATAGTGATTCTGTCCATATGAACTTGTGCCTGGCAGCATCTCTCAGTGGTCTCCACACTGGTTGTGTTCCTCCATCCACTGGTCCCTGGAGAGTCATGACTGATACAACCTATTATTGTTGTAGGCTCTGTTTCTTCTTCCATCAGCTTTGAGACACTTGGCTCCAAATGGCAACTGCCTACTGCAATGGGCTGCCAAAAGACACAGTTTCCTAGCAGTCGATGTCTACATCTGTCTGAAATTCTTCCACAGCGAATCTTAAGAATGTTTCATCAATCTTCCCTGCCAACTGATTCTACTTTAGTCCAGCATACAGGAAGTGAATGGATATCTTGCTGGTATTGAACGTGCACACATGTCCTGCCCGGAGGATCTGTGCTACAGCCTGTGGAGTTGCAATATGGTTGAGCTGAGTTCATTCTAAGAAGCCATTCTAGCCGATCCTGCAAGTTCATAATGCCAAGCTTGGAATGTGGCATGTGCTAATTTATGAACTTCTTATGGTCTCATGATGCCTAATAAAGTGCTGATCTCACTGTGAATATTTAATTAAAAATTTGGTTTCACTGATAATTTATATAACAAAATGGTAAAATTCAGGTTACAAAAGATTTTATCTTGAACTTGGAAATCATAAAAGTAACTGTCGTTTATTGAGCACTTACTATGTCAGATATTTTAAAGCATACTGTATGTCACAACTTCTTTTTATTCCCTTAGTTTATTATTACATAGGTTTTCTGATAAGGAAACTTAGGCACATGGGGTTCAAGGAAATGTGCCCCAAATAGCCAGCAAAGAATATACCACGGATTTGAACTGAAAGGACCCATCTCTGAACCTGGGCTATTAATCATTCCATCATTATGCCTTCTAACCATTTTGGTATGCTTGTCAACGGAGAGATGTCTAAACATTGGGATGAATACTTGAGAAGTAAAATAGTCATATGAACCTCAGATAAGGGAGAATTAATGTCCCAGAGCTGTTTCTTGGACTATGAGTCTTATATTTGTGTGTAGGTATTTGGGTGTATAATTTGGGGCATTAAAATGTGTAATGCCACTCATTTCCTGAGGAAAGCTATCTTGTTTAAGGAAGGGGATTAAATGAAAGTACATAAAAATAGCATAATAATATAATCACTTTAATACAATAAAGAGTATCATTTGGGGGAGTGTGACCACATGTTTAAGTCAATTGGGAGAAGGCACTCCCTTAATTCAGTAAGAGCAGCAAGGGCAGCTATGAGATTAAACAGTTTAACATTAGCTGACCTAAGAGACTGGGTATGAGGAGTGAACGTGACCTAGGTTAGTAACAACCTGAATCTCTATATAACATCAGGAAGAATTACTGGAGTCTGGGTCGCTGGTGACCATGCGAGCCTCAGAGTAACAATAACAACAGTAATGTAGCACTTCCCAGAGGCAGAAATCATGGTGACATCAGCAGTCATGTTATAAGGTTTTCTGTGATGCAACAGAGCAGTCATCAGCACCAATAAAGAAGAAATGTAAAACTTATTTAGGATAATGTATGAACAACTTAGGACTGTATAAAAGAGGAGGACGGATAAATTGTGCTGGGTTTCTGATACCCCACAGTTGGAGTTCTGGACAGTAAAATGTATTTTCTACTTCCTTTTTCTTAATCTTATATTAACTATATACATCTATCAAAATCCTCTTCCAGGTTGAGAAACCAACTTTTATATAAATGGAAAAGGGCAAATCTACATGCTACTTTTTTGTTTTTGTATTGAACTGGATTAATTTATCTAGCACCATGAAGCTACATTATAATCACACTTAGTTGCCCTGATATTTAAGAATAATCCACTTGAAAAGACTTAAGAGTGCAATCTTTCATACAAGAAATAATTTGAGGGCAAAATTCCTGTTAAATAAATATTACTGACAACTAAACATGAGCTTTAAAATATTTCTATTTCTTAATAATCTCAAAAATAATTCAAGACAAAAAGTATTCTCTTTTGGATAGTAAACTATTGCTGATTTTGTTGAAACTTAAAATTTAAGTGTTACATTATAAATATCTTTTTTCTAGGTTGCTTGCAAGATGATAAGTTAAAATGTGGTATCCCAATTCCCCTATTTTTCTCAAATAATCACCAAAGACATAAGTAATACAAAAGACATAAGCATGTGACAGGCAACACAATTGCCTACATTATTCTTTGAAAAGGCCTATTTCTTTTTTTTTTTTTCTTCTGTAAATGTTTGTATGCTTGGTCTTTTTCAAGTAGAAGGCGCAGAGTATGATAACCTCTTTGTTCAGAGGAAAAAAATGGGTGAGGATAACAAGAATTAGTAAGTCTGTCTTGACTTCCTGAATTCATATGGTAAGTAAAAATAATTTTTCTCAATTTTACTGACTTTCAAAGTTGAGCAGGACTATGCCATTTAAATAAGAAAGGTAAAAGTTTTGGAGCTATTATCAAAACTTATAAACACTGTACTGAATCAGTTGCTGTGACTGCATAGCACTGTAGGTGGTTCAAGGAGTTTTACGTTAAACCTTGGAAACAGTATGATCAACATTAATCAGATGTACCCTTATATAAATACAAAAACTATGGGGTTTTAGAGAAAGGAAACACTAGTTTTGGATGGGTAGGATCTAAGAAGTTTATCTAGAGGAGATAACCTTTGAGCAAAAATTTGAAGGTAACTTTGGGTTTCCTTAGTAGCTATGGATTTATCCTAGCTACCATATAAAGATTAATGAAAGTCAGTCTATGAAAATATATAGAACATCTGAAGCTAGATTGGAATACAAAGGCTTTAAAAACAGAAAACTATGGTAAAACTCTTCTGTGCCATAGTTAGTTTCTCCTTCTTAAAATAGAGACAAAAATAATACCATCCTGACTTGCATTGCTGGTGCTATAGGGAGGTTACTTAGTACTATAATGTTGTTGGCAACACACAATTTGTAAGACATACAAATGATAATTTATAGATTGCCAATAAAATTAAGATTAACTTCATTTGTATAATACATTATGTTTGATACAACAAAAACAATTATGAGGCTATTAAGTAAAACAAAGCCACTAGAGTCAGAAAGATGAATATAAAATCGGGGTGCCTTTGGACTTTACGGATTATACTGTAATAGGCAGAATTATGGTTCCCCAAAACGTTTTAATCCCCAGAATCTAGGAATATGTTATTTTACATGACAATGGGGAGTTGGAGTTGCAGATGAAATTAAAGTTGCTAATCGGCTGACCTTCATGACCTTTTCCTGGATTATATGGGCATGTTCAGTGTGATCACAAGGGCCCTTAAATGCAGATGAGGGAGACAGAAGAGTCTGTGTTAGAGGGATGTGATGTGAAAGACTCAACTAGCCATTGCTGGCTTTGAAGATGGAAGAGTGGTGTGAGCCAAGAAAAGCAGGTGGCTTGAAGCTGGAAAAGAAACAAACAAAAACAAGCCAGAGTCTTGCCTAGAACATCCAGAAAGGAACATAGCCTTGCTGACTCATTGACTTCAGCCCAGTAGGACCTATTTCAGACTTCTGACATTCAGAACTGTAACATAATAAAGTTGTGTTGTTTTAAGCCACTAATTTGTGGTAAAATGTCACAGTAGACATGAAAACTAAGAGAAATACCATGTCTGCTTTTGCACCATTGCATTCCCAGCATCTAGCACACTATCAGTCCTCAACAATTATTAAATGAAAGAAGAGGTGAGTACATTTATTTGTTTAACTCTAAAAGTATAACCTTTTCTCTTTAAGACTCAGTTAACTGATTCATCTATCAAATGGAATTGACCCACATGAATTTGAAATGTCTCCCTTCAGTATAGTTTTACAATCCCTTCTATTTGATTAGATATCACATTGAGTATTAAAGACAAGAATTTGGGGAAAAAAAGAGAGAGAGAAAAAAAAAAGGTAATGTGGCCTGGTTTGGTCTTTGGAAGTCATACCACAATATTTGTTGTTATTTTGATGAATCATTATATGGGTACACTTAGGTATGCATATGCACTCAAGAATATTGCGACCTACATGAAAATATCATTTGGTTTTATTCTATAGTTCACACTGTGTGTGCCAAAGAGCTGCCCCATCACTGTCCCTCTGAAGCTCCAAAGAGATTCATAAATGATACATGGCTACCATACCATCTCTAAGACCATTTCCCACAAAATTCCACAGGTTCTAATACTGCTATTAAAGAAATTCCATCCACACTCACAGAACACACCAAGCTCTAGCAGATATGGCAGGTCCCAGCAATCTGCTTCTTATAATAACCAAGCAGCTGTCTTGATGAATCAACTTGATTCATGACCACATAATGTGCTTTGATGTTCAAGAAACTTTACTCTGGACAGTTCAGGAGTAAACTGCCCAGAGTAAAAAAAAAGTATTTTTTTTTTTTTAACACTGAAAGTATTTTTATGAGGTGTGATTTCTGCATGCCTGTCATCTGGGTTCACAGACACATGCTCACCACAAAGACACACACAGCCCTGGAATTCCCAGAAGACCAGCTGATCACAGGTCAGGGTTTATCACTTAGGGGTCCCTGGTAAGGTACTGAGGGGCAGTCACCAGGTAGAGTCTCTGGCATTGGGAGATGATGGGGAATCCTTCTGTGAAAAGCGATTACGCTTTTCCTTAACAAAGAGAAGCAAAGGTCAGACTCCTTCTGGGAAGCTGTGTAAAGGAGAAGTATTTTTGTTGCATGATGAACAAAATGGTAAAACAGTCTACAACTTATAAGCTATATGGTAGTTTTGGCCACATATGGGTCAGTTAAGATATCAGTGGGTACTGTTACTTTTCTCCAGCTATCCAGATGGATTCTTTAAGGCAAAATCCATAAATCAGCATGAGTAAAATTCCCCTTAACTGAAGCAAAAATATCTGATGGCTTTTCCCAATACCAACAATTAGCTCCAGATCTAAGGGAGATAGCTAAGAGTCTTAATCTTAATCTCTTAATTGGGTATTTTCTTTTGGGAATGATTTTACTGCATCCTTTCTTGGAACAATAACCCACTCCCTTCTTGTTTGCATGGAGCTCCTGTTTTCATTTATTACCCATTTTCATCCATACCCTTCCTCCTCTGGTGGGATTCTCTGGGTTGGCTATATTGCTTATTAATAGGGTATACAGTAACATCAGTATGGCCAGACCTTTCTGTTGACTCCATTCTAGTGAAGATCCCATGGGATTGGACAAGTACTTGCAATAAAGTTAAGCAGCCTCTATTTGTCACATGCCCACATGGGTGTCTAGAGTCCTCAACTTCTTTTATCCTACTTCCCAAGGAGGTAATCATCAATGTATTACACTAAGTTACTCTTTTTCTTTTAATTAATTAATTGTTTTGCTACATTGGGTCTTTGTTGCTGCGCGCGGGCTCTCCTCTAGTTGCAGCGAGTGGGGGCTACTCTTCATTGCGGTGCACGGGCTTCACATTGCCTCATTGCAGTGGTTTCTCTGTTGCGGAACACAGGCTCTAGGCATGCGGGCTTCAGTAGTTGTGGCATGCAGGCTCAGTAGTTGTGGCTCGCGGGCTCTAGAGCGCAGGCTCAGTAGTTGTGATGCAGGGGCTTAGTTGCTCCGCGGCATGTGGGATCTTCCAGGACCGGGGATTGAACCCGTGTCCCCTGCATTGGCAGGCAGATTCTTAACCACTGTGCCACCCGGGGAGTCCCCTGCACTAAGTTACTCTTAAAGGTTATTCAGTTGGAACCCTGCAGTACCAGATTATGATAGTATGGTGGTAAGGTCAAACATACTCATGAAAAAACCATAAATGTGTGTTGAATATTTTTCCATGAAAATGCAAATTGTGCCTTAGTGGACTATGAGATAGAAAAGAAAAAGGACACAGCTGCCAAATGTATTATAGTATACTAAACACCCTTAGTGTGTTGTAATTCTTGAAGAGTTTTACTATACAAGGTATGATGAAGCAACCAAGGGAACTACCTTATTTAATCCTTGATATCTACTGTTATGGACTGAACTGTGTTCCTTACAACTGGGAGTTGAAGCCCTAACTCCCATTATGATTATATTTGGTGGTAGGGCCTATACGGAAGTAATAAAGGTTAAGTGAGGTCAAAGCAGTGGGGCTTTAATCCAACAGGGCTGGTGTCCTTATAAGAAAAGGAAGAGACACCGTGATTCCCTCTCGTTCCATGTGCAGACAGAAGATTATGCTCTATAATGCAGGTGGGCCTCAACCAACCAGTTGAAGGACCTGATAGAACAAAGACTAAACTCCTCTGACCAAGAAGGAATTTGCCAGAATTCTGAAACTCTTCCTACTAGCAGGGTCTCTAGCCTGCTGGTCTACCCAGCAGATTTTTAAGCTTACCAAGCTTCCACAATTCCATGAACCAACTTCCTTAAAATATATCTTTTCTCTCTCTCTCTCTCTCTCTCTCTCTCGCTATAACATCCTGTTGGTTTTGTTTCTCTGCAGGACCCTGACTGCTACACTCTACACAAATACCACCCTATTTGGCAGTGTTTAAAATTAGTGCTATGCCCTTCCGATCATTTATTCTTAGACTCCATGCTAGCAAGGATTTATCAGACATCTGCTAGTTTCTCTGCAGAATGGCTCAGCTCTTTAACAGAATACACTTTGGTTTTCAGGGTCTCCTAGTCATGGTCCCAGGCACTTATATTTGGGGTGATTAAAGGTTGTAGGTAAGTTACTTTGCAAGTGATTATATTCTCTCTCCATGTAGCTACTGCATGGTCCTAGTCCCCTCCTATAGAAATCTAGTTTTCAGCATGGATACTATAAGAACCATGAAATAATAGCAGTGTTTGCTAACTTTTTTTTTTGCTTGGCATTATCTGACTATCTTCTTGGCCAATTCCTCTGTGTCTAACATCATTTACTCCTGATTCCATTGGTAAGACTTGTCCACTGTAATATTTTTGAGACTTTTACCACTTTATACCAAAGATGCATAGAGAGCCACTTATAACATCAAATCTACATCATGTTTCCAAACTCATCATTTTTCTTGTCAAGTAGTACCTTAGCCATTATAATTCATGGGCCTATAGCTACTACCAATGTTTTTTACCACAAAGGTTTAAATGTCAAATCAGATTATGGTGACAGATCTCTTCCAACTTCAAACTTTAATAATGGTTCAAAGGGTAGAGGTAAGCACCAGGCACAGATTAAACAATCCTTTCCGGGAAGAG
The DNA here is from genome assembly GCF_965194825.1 of Balaenoptera physalus. Taxonomy (NCBI): domain Eukaryota; kingdom Metazoa; phylum Chordata; class Mammalia; order Artiodactyla; family Balaenopteridae; genus Balaenoptera; species Balaenoptera physalus. The sequence goes on along the minus strand of NC_138884.1, from coordinate 81,463,135 downwards.
CCCAAAACCATCAGAGGCAGTTTCCACGATTCTCTTTTCTCCTGCCTAAGACATGATTTGGTTTCAGATTAAAGGAAATTTTTGAGCAGCACATGTGAAAATACTGTTCACAAACAAAGCCATTTCTGTTTTGTAACTGCTCTATTTTATACTCCATTAATTACATAGATAGGAAAATGCTATGTGACGCCTCCCATTCTCCAGCCAGTCATGCCCCATAAATGTATACATTCCTATTTTAAAGGCGATAAGCAATCTAGAAAGACTAAGTACATCCTGCTAAAATAATATTTCAGAGTTAGGGATTCCTTGGTATCTTTCTTTTAGCAAACATCATTAACTTGTTTACAGGAAGGTCTGGTCATCAGCACCTTTACCAGGTAGTCTGCTGGAGCAATTCATTCTTCTGGGTATCTTTGTGTGGAAGAAGTAATAGCCCTGCTATTAACCTTTTCCTTCCCAACAGGGCACATTCTTATTGACCTACATAGCAGAAGAAGGAGATAGACAAGAATGTTCACCAACAAAAACAATTACCTTATTTTCTTCAAGACTCGCCCATAGTGATTTAGAAAACAGTATTATGAAGCTTCCATAAAAATAAAACAGTGTAACTTAATTTTGGAATTCAAATTTCTAGAAATAGTTCAGTTCCTCCCTACGGAGGATGTTTTAAGGAAAACTATTGATAGGTATGATTTAGAAAACTAATAGAAAGTTACATTATTTAATCAAGTTAATAACTATTCTTTTGTATATGGAAATCAGAATTATATGTGAAATTTTTTGCAAATTTGGAAAAAAATAAAAATGTAAGATGTTTAAAAATGTTTTTTAGTAATTTGGAATGTGTTAATTTGTGAAGATAGTTATTCTGAAAAATTTAAAAAGCATGTATAATGATGAAAAATTAATTTCATCATTATGAAATAATGAATTTCATTCATCACTCAATTCCTTTGCATGGTGATATAACTCCCTGAGAGCCAGATGCCACAAATTGATCTCATACTTTTTTAGAAGCGTAGGAAAACTGAGTGTGTCAAGTTAACACCTAAAAACTACATTGTTTTATGATGCTTTTAAAAATAATAAAGAACTGATGACTCAATATATTATATTCTTATATTTTCTTATTAAATAATATTTAAGATGCTTAAGAGGTATTAAAATAATTTCTCATACTAATATCCAAAATGAAATTAAGAGTTTATTTCAAATACTTTCTATTTATTTAGCCTTTTTTGCTTCTTGATAAAACTGTAGACTTTTCTTTATATGTAAATGTATAATGTTTTAACATTTTATGTGTTTTATATATGTGTATTTTCATTGTGAACAAGCCTTCTTATTTGTTTTCATTTTATTTTAAATCATGTAACTTGTATGTAGAAAATCTATTGATACTTTGAAATACTTTTTAATTTACATATCCTAAAAACACTAATAACAAAAAAGTTGAATTCTAATAAATTTCTAGTTGATTTTCTTTATTATGTGTATGTGTTTGTGAGGCAATATCTTGTGTAAAATGATTATTTTGTCTTGTTTTCTATAATGGTTTGACCGCTGCTTTACATCTTATTTCAAGGACTTGACACTTTAATATGCGATTTAAGATTTTGTAACTGGCATTTTATATCATTTAATTCTGGTTTTTATTATACTGTAAATCCTAATCTATTATTTTACCTCCCTAAAATATGTAAAAAATATTATCTTCATTTATTAGTCTTATATTTTAATTTTTAAGTAAAATAAAATACATTTAAATAAAATACATTTTATTATAAATGCTTCTTGTTTTCTTGCTTAATACTGTTTCCAAAGAATGCAAATCATTCACATATATTGAATATTTTAACATTACTTTATTCTCTTATTGTTTTGTTATTTCAGTATAATATTAAATCAAGACATATAAATATTCATAGAAATAATGGAAAGTTCCAACAAAAGTAGCAATGTTTTAATACTTTAAGTGCCTTGTTAAATAGCTGATGCCAGATCTATTGAAATTCATTTTATTTAATTCTCAAATATAGTCCTTTAATACATTCATTGCCCTAGACGACTTATTCTAGAGACTCCATTCCAACTCATAACAAACATTATAATATTTCTGTTGTAAATTTTGAAAATGTTTTTTATAATATTGTCTTTGAAATTATTTGACCATGATGATCTAATTTAATTTAACCTTATATGACTTTTCAGCTATGGGAATGCTTACAAAGGGAAAAATTTAATCCACATATTTCCTTACACATAATGAAATTTTATTGTATAAAAATCTAATGATGTTATTTGATAAGAAAATTATCACCTATCAGTTTTCATTTTGCTGTTTTCTTTAACATATAAATATATTATTAAGAAACAAGTTCTGGAGACTGAATTCAAATCCCAGGTATGTCATATCCTTGCTCTCTGACTTTGGGAAACATTACTCCAACTGTGTGTGTCTCAGTTTCCTCATTACTAAAGTAAGAATAGTAACAATGACTATATCATAGGCTTCTTATGAATATTAAGATTTATAAATTTTCTAGAACAGGCACATAAAATGTGCTTAGGCACATAAAAATATTATTTAATTATTATACTAAATATAAGTAAATAAATTTAAAACAATAATCAATTTGAGACTATCTCAACAGTTTTAAGGGGACTCTGAAAAAATCAATGCCTTGCTCACTATATCTATGATGCCTAAAATAACACACTCTTGCTATCACATACATGAGCTTTTATCATGAAGGATGTTTCATTTTCTCTTAGTACTTAAGAATCTGAACTAAAATATTTTGAAAATTAATCAGTATGTAAAGTTATTGAACTATTTTTCTATATACTGTTCTATTATAATACTGTTAATACTAATGAGTATTCTGTAGATATATTGTTTTATAATAATGCTATTAATACTAATATTAATACTATTATAATACAAATAAAATAGTTAAAAATCAAATAGTTTTTGAACCATTTTTCTGTAGATATATTGCTTTACTATAATACTATAATTTATCATAATAAATATTATAATACTATAATATTAATATAACACTATAATACTATTTTTCTGAGATATGTTATTTTATTATAATACTATTAATATAATACTAGATATATTGTTTCATTATAATAATATCACTCCTACTATATTTTCTAATAAGATATAATTGACATATATTAGTTTCAGGTACACAATGTAATAATTCAATATATGCATGTGTTGCAAAATAATCACCACAATACATCTAGTTAATATCTATCGTCACACACAGTTACAATTTTTTCTCTCCTAATGAGAACTCTTAAGATCTACCCTCTTAGCAACTTTCAAATATATAACACAGTATTATTAACTATAGCCACCATGCTGAACATTACATCCCCATGACTTATTTATATTATACTGGAAGTTTATACCATTTGACCCTCTTCACTCATTTTGCCCATTCCCCATCTCCAGCCTCTAGCAACCACCAAACTGCTGTCTGTATCTATGAGATTTTTTTTTTAAGATTCCACATATAAGTGAGATCATATGGTATTTGTCTTTCTCTCACTTATTTCATTTAGAATAATGCCCTCAAGATCCACCCATGGTGTCAAAAATGGCAGGATTTCTTTCTTTTTTATGTCTGAATAATATTCCTATGTGTGTGTGTGTGTATACCACACATCCTTATCAATTTAACCGCTGGTGGACATGTAGATGGTCTTGATGTCTTGGCTACTGTAAATAATGCTGCAATGAACATGGGAGTACAGATATCTTTTCAGGTTAGTGATTTCATTTCTTTTAGATAAATACCCAGAAAGAGAACTGATGGATCACATGATAGTTCTATTTTTAATTTTTTGAGGAACTTCTATATTGTTTTCCATAGTGGCTGTAACAATTTACATTCCCACTAATAGTGCACGAGGGTTCCCTTTCCTTCACATTCTCACTAACACTTATTATTTCATGTCTTTTGATAACAGCCATTCTAACAGGTATGAGGTGATATCTCATTGTGGTTTTGATTTACATTTCCCTGATGATTAGTAATGTTGAGCATCTTTTCATGTGCCTGTTGGTCATCCGTATGGTTTCTTTGGAAACATGTCTAGTCAGATCCTCTGCTCATTTTAAAATCAGGTTGTTTGATTTTTGATGTTGTTATTGTTGAGTTGCATGAGTTGTTTATAGATTTTGGATATTAACTACCTTATCTATGATTTGCAAATATTTTCTCCCATTCAGTAAGTTGTCTTTTCATTTTGATGATGGTGTTCTTTGCTGTGCAGAAGCTTATTAGGTTGATGTTGTCTCACTTGTTTATTTTTGCTTCTCTTGGCTTTGCTTTTGGTGTCAAATCCAAAAAATCATCACCAAGACTGATGTCAAGGAGCTTGTAAACACCTATGTTTTCTTCTAGGACTTTTGTGGTTTCAGATCTTACATTCAGTTTGATTCTTTTGCATGTAGCTCTCTAGTTTTCACAACACCATTTATTGAAGAGGCTGTCTTTCCCCATTGTATATTCTTGTCTCCATTATCATAGCATAGATTTATTGCTCATATAAATGTGGGTTTATTTCTGGGCTCTCTACTCTGTTCCATTGATCTATATGTCTGTTTTTGTGCCAGTTATGTTGCTTTGATTACTGTAGCTATGTAGTATAGTTTGAAATCAGGGAGCACAATACCTCCAGCTTTCTTCTTCTTTCTGAAGATTGTTTTGGCTGTTCAGGGTGTTTTGTGTTTCCGTAACAACTTTAGAATTATTTGTTCTATTTCTGTGAAAAATGCCATTGGTATTTTGATAAGGTTACACTGAATCTGTAGACTGCCTTTGGTAGTACGGCATTTTAACAATATTAATTCTTCCCATCCATCAGCACAGTGTATCTTTCCATTTGTTTGTTTCATCTTTACTTTCTTTCATCAATGTCTTATAGTTTTCAGAGTACAGGTCTTTCACCTTCTTGGTTAGATTTATTCCTAGATATTTTATTATTTTTGATGAACTGTAAATGTTTTTTTCCCCTTAATTCCTCTTTCTGATACTTTGTTGTTAGTGTATAGATAGGCAACAGATTTTTCTATTTTGATTTTGTATCCTGCAATTTTATTGAATTCACTTCTTAGTTCCAATAGTTTTTTTGGTGGAGCCTGCAGGTGTTCTATATACTATATCATAGCATCTGCAAATAGAGATTGTTTTACTTCTTTCCAATTTGGATGGCTTTTATTTTTTATTCTTGCCTAACTGATTTGACTAGGACTTCCAGTACTATGTTGAATAAAAGTGGTAAGATTGGGCATCCTTGTCTTGTTCTTGATCTTAGTGTAAAATCTTTCAGATTTTCACTGTTGAGTAAGATGTTAGCTGCAGACTTGTCATTTATGGCCTTTATCATGTTGAGGAATGTTTCATCTATAGCCATATTTTTGAGAGATTTTATCACAAATGGATGTTGAATTTTTTCAAAAGATTTTTCTGCATCTATTGAGATGATCATATGATTTTTATTCTTCCTTTTGTTAATGTGGAGTATCACACTGATTGATTTGCAGATTGAGTTGCAGATGTACTTTTCCTTAACCTTTGAAGTATAATTTTACTAAATTCTAGGTTGGTGGGGTTTTTTCTTTAAATAATTTAATATTTCACTCCACTCTTTTTGTTTGCATGGTTTCTGTGAGAAGTCTGCTTTGCTTTTGTTTATATCTTTGTTCCTTTGTAGGTAAGTTCTTTTTTTTCTTTTAAGAGTTTCTTTTTGTTCTAGTTTCCTGCAGTTTGAATATGATGCAGTTTTTTTGTTTTGTTTTGTTTCCTGGTATTTATACTGCTTGGTGTTCTCTAAGCCTCCTGAATCTGTGGTTTGGTGTCTATCATTAATTTCTGAAAATTCTTGGCCATTTTACTTCAAATGTTTCTTCTACTCTGTTCTCTTTATTTACCTTCTGGCAATCAAATTACACGTATGTTACAATTTTTAAAATTGCCCCGCAGTTGTTGGATTTTCTGTGTGTGCTTTATTCTTTTTCTCTTTGTATTTTAGTATTGTAGTATTGTAGTTTAGAAATTTCTATTCACCTGTCTTTAAGCCTACTGATTCTTTCCTCAGTCATTACTAGTCTGCTGATAAACTCATCAAAGCCATTTTTTATTTGTCTTACAGTGTTTCATATTTCTAGAATTTTCTTTCTTAGAGTTTCCATCACTTTTTATATTACCCTTCTGTTCTTACATGTTGCTCTCTTTTCCTTTCATCTCTTAACCTATTAATCATTATTTTAAATTCCCTCTCTAAAAATTCCAAAATGTGTTTCATATGTAAGTTTGGTTCAGATGTTTGAATTGTCCCTTCAGACTGTGTTTTTTCTTGCCTTTTAGCATGTCTTGTAGTTTTTCATTGAAAGCCAGACATGATGGGTAACTGGAACTGAATTACCTAGACATTTAGTGTGAGGTTTTATGTTACTCTGGCTAAGAGTTGGGCTGTGTTTAATGTTTGCTATAACTGTAAGTGCTAGAGGCTTCACATTTCTTTAATGTCTTTATTTTTGTCTCTCTTGTTGTTCCGAGTTCATTAACAACTGTTCCTCAGAGAGGTTGTTTTGCAGTCCTATCAGTTCTAATCCACTGGCATGATTCTGGACATGCAGGTGTCAGTGAAGAGTAGTGTTCTATAATTTTAAAATTAAATATACTTTTTAGTGGGGCTGTGTCCTTTGGCTATAACCATCACAAGGAGTTACACATCCCTGCCATGTTCTGCCTTCCCCATAACGTTCCACCCTATAATAAGACAGAAATGCTAGAGAAGAGTATTTCACAATGTTTAATTGCTCTGTCCACAGCCAGAGCCACGAGAGGATCTTTCTTGGCTCTTTACCATAAGAACTTGGTGGCATAAAACGCATGAAGGATTCAGGGGAGTGAGCAGGGGATTAATACTGTAGCACTCAGGAGTTTCCCATTCTCCACTGGTCAATACTACACTTATAACAACTGGTCGAAGCTATTATTTTAAATGTTCCCACCAGTTTATAGTTCCAGTGGCTTCTGTTCCAGATAACCAGACTCTTGGCAGTGACTCTCTGGTCTGTTTTTCCATTTTGGGAGACAGTGGTCTGTCCTATGACTTCAATTTTGTGAAAGGTTCAAGAAAAGTCATTGATATTTGGTTTGGTTTGCCTTTTCTTGTCATAAGTAAGAAATTTATGACATTCAGATTTTCTCAATACTGAAATCTTTGTATTATTTTTTGATTTTGAAGAATTTTAAACAAATATATATGCATATAACATGTAAATTTTATAGCATGAAAATAAAAGTAATGTCCTTATAGCTACTGGGAAATTTAAGAAAGATGGTGATACCAATATTGTTGAAGCTTTGGGTATGCTCCTCCATCAACTTCATATCTGCTCCCTTCAGGGGTAACCACTATCCTAAACTTGAATACTGTATCATTCCCTTGCTTGTATTTATAGTTTTACTATGTATGTATATATCCCTAGCAATATGTTATCAGTGGTACTTGTCAGGATAATATATACTTAAATCTGTAGATAAACTACTTTTCTAAAAAATTTTTATATTTTATGATCTTGAGTGCTACTATTGAACTTTTATATATAAAACCAGTGTTAAAAACACACTGTAGTGAATATGAAAGTTACATTTATTAAGCTTTGAAAATGTCAAAAATTGTGTTTAATAGGTGCTATGGGTATATTAGATTTCACAGCATGGACTGTAGAAAAACAAATTATGCTTTAGTTTAACAAAATAAAAAACTAATTGTAATGATTATTTCTGTCTTCTATTATACTATTAAATTATTCCCAACTTAATAATTATTTGTTTATATCCTGATATATTACTAATTAGAGGATTACATGTTGCTTCCTTTTCTACTAATTCATTTCATTTCATAACTAAAAGTTTTCTTTTTACTATTTTGATAGTTTTGATCTTCAATTTTGAACAAACTCCCTATGACAAGTTACTTTTATTTTACTCTCATACTCCTTCTAAACCTGTTCTAATCTTTAGTAGTATCACCAAGGCTTATTCCTTTCCATTTTACACAATTAATTGTATCTCCTCTTTTGGATCATTACATTTAATTCTCTGGCCTTCACTTATTCCACTGTCCATTTATCTTAACCACTGCATGCTTAATTCAAGCTCCCCAAATCTCTCTCCTCATTCTTTATAATAGGCTGCTATCTGGTCTCCCTGTTTACACTCTTAACCCCGAAAATCCATTGCTTCTGCAGAGCCAAAGTGATTTGTTTCAAAACAAATTTTTTAAAAAGACTCATCTATTATTTAAACTTTCTGACACTTTCCCAGCACATTTAAAACACATAACATTACATTACCCGGCTGTTACTTACTCCTCTGACTGCATCTCTTTCTGATACTCCTTTACCACTATAATCTAGTCCCATTAGCAGTACATTTCTGGTCCTTGATGAAGCCAATATAATTCGTACTTTAAAGCCTTTAACCTAGCTTCTTAATTTTCCGGGAAGAGTCTTCCTTTTAAATCTTACAATGCTAACACCCTCATGTTGTTTGATCTTACCTTAAATGCCACCTCCCGGAGAGCTCTTCTCTAACCACCCCATCTAGAAGGGCCACCTAACCATTATTTGCATTGCAATCACACTCACTTAAATTTTCTAGAAAGCACATGTGACTATTTGATTTTTTCTTGATTATTTCCTGAAGTTATATATCTGTTTATTACTTATGCCTCACTAGAGTATAAACTACAAAAATATAGGGACTTTTATATCTTGTTTGTGTTCTATCCCCAGAAGTTTTAACAGTTGCTCAATAAATATGTATTGACTCAATATTGAATGACTTAATTTTTCAGTGACATTTGTCTGGTTAGTTTCTGCAAAGCAGATGCTAAGACTAAAATTTGAGCGAAAGAGATTTTGGGGAGATGATCTCAGGCAGAACTATTAGGAAAGTAGAGAATTCAGAGAGAAAAAAGAAGTCAATTTAAAATGTGGTATTGGGCAAAATAATAGTTCCCTAAAGAGGTCTGAGTTCTAATCCCTGAATCTGTGAATACGTCAGCTCATATTCACAGGAAAAAGGAACTCTGCAGGTGTGATTAAGTTAAGGATCTTGAAATGGGAAGATTATCCTGGTTCATCTGGGTAGGTATAATATACCACAAGGTGGCAGGAGTATTAGAGTCAAAGAGATATTTGAAGATACTACTTTACTGACTTTGAAGACTGAAGAAGGAAACACCTGTCAAAGAATGCAAGTGGCCTCTAGAAGCTGGCAAAAGTGAGGAAATGGACTCTCTGCTACAGCCTCAAGAAGGAATGCAGCCCTGCTGACACCTTGAATTTAGCCCATGAGAACTACTTTGGACTTTAGACCACCAGCCTGTGCCATAATAAATCTGTGTTGTTTTAAGCCACTAAGCTTGGGAATAATTTGTTTAAGCATCAGTAAGAAACTAAAACAGGTGCATTAAAGAACGTATTACGATTATTAGCAAATGGAGCTCAATCACGCTGGGGACCGGAAATTGTGTAAAGCTTCTTCCAGAATTGCCTCACTCAAGAAGGATGGTGCACTCATTCAACAATTCTTGCTAGTCTTTGGTCGTTCTCCTGGCAATGGCTGTCTGTAGCACCATCAACCTACTCTGAACACGGAGAGAGACTGTCATACTGAGTGAAGTAAGTCAGACAGAGAAAGACAAATATCATATGATATCACTTATATGTGATCTAAAAAACTGGTACAAATGAACTTATTTACAAAACAGAAATAGAGTCACAAAACTTCTGGTTACCAAGGGGGGAGGGGTGGGGAGGGATAAATTGGGGGACTGGGATTCACATATACACATTACTATATATAAAATAGATAACTAATAAGAACGTACTACATAGCACAGGGAACTCAATTAAATACTCTCTCTAATGACCTATATGGGAAAAGAATCTAAAAAAGAGTGGATATATGTATAACTGATACATCTTGCTGTACAGCAGAGACTAACATAATACTGTAAATCAAACCAAACTCCAATAAAAATTTTTCCTTAACATCTTTATTGGAATATAGTTGCTTTACATTGTTGTGTTAGTTTCTGCTGTATAACAAAGTGAATCAGCTAAGCGTATACATATATCCCCATATCCCCTCACTCTTGCATCTCCCTCCCACCCTCCCTGTCCCACCCCTCTAGGTGGCCACAAAGCACCGAGATGATCTCCCTGTGCTAAGTGGCTGCTTCTCACTAGCTATCTATTTGACATTTGGTAGTGTATATATGTCAATACCACTCTCTCACTTCGTCCCAGCTTACCCTTCCCCCTCCCTGCGTCCTTAAGTCCATTCTCTATGTCTGGGTCTTTATTCCTGTCCTGCCCCTAGGTTCTTCGAACCATTTTTTTTTTTAGATTCCATATATATGTGTTAGCATACGGTATTTGTTTTTCTCTTTCTGACTAACTTCATTCTGTATGACAGACTCTAGTTCCATCCACCTCACTACAAATAACTCAATTTCGTTTCCTTTTATGGCTGAGTAATATTCCATTGTATATATGTGCCACATCTACTTTATCCATTCATCTGTCAATGGACACTTAGGTTGCTTCCATGTCCTGGCTATTGTAAATAGAGCTGCAATGAACATTGTGGTACATGACTCTTTTTGAATTATGGTTTTCGCAGGGTATATGCCCAGTAGTGGGATTGCTGGGTCATATGATAGTTCTACTTTTAGTTTTTTAAGGAACCTCCACACTGTTCTCCATAGTGGCTGTATCAATTTACATTCCCATCAACAGTGCAAGAGGGTTCCCTTTTCTTCACAACCTCTCCAGCATTTACTGTTTGTAGATTTTTTGATGATGGCCATTCTGACTGGTGTGAGGTGACACTGTAGCTTTGATGTGCATTTCTCTAATGACTAGAGATGTTGAACATCTTTTCATGTGTTTGTTGGCAATGTGTATAACTTCTCTGGAGAAATGTCTATTTAGGTCTTCTGCCCATTTTTGGAATGGGTTGTTTGTTTTTTTGATATTGAGCTGCATGAGCTGCTTGTATATTTTGGAGATTAATCCTTTGTCAGCTGCTTTGTTTGCAAATATTTTCTCCCATTTTGAGGGCTGTCTTTTCGTCTTGTTTATGGTTTCCTTTGTTGTGCAAAAGCATTTAAGTTTCATTAGGTTCCAACTGTTTATTTTTGTTTTTATTTCCATTTCTCTAGGAGGTGTGTCAAAAAGGATCTTGCTGTGATTTATGTCATAGAGTGTTCTGCCTATGTTTTCCTCTAAGAGTTTTACAGTGTCTGGCCTTACATTTAGGTCTTTAATCCATTTGGAGTTTATGTTTGTGTATGGTGTTAGGGAGTGTTCTAATTTCATTCTTTTACATGTAGCTGTCCAGTTTTCCCAGCACCACTTATTGTAGAGGCTGTCTTTTCTCCATTGCATATTCTCGCCTCTTTTATCAAAGGTAAGTGACCATATGTGCATGAGTTTATCTCTGGGCTTTCTATACTCTTCCATTGATCTATATTTCTGTTTTTGTACCAGTACCATACTGTCTTGATTACTGTAACTTTCTGGTATAGTCTGAAGTCAGGGAGCCTGATTCCTCCAGCTCCGTTTTTGTTTCTCAAGATTGCTTTGGCTGTTCAGGGTCTTTTGTGTTTCCATAAAAATTGTGAAATTTTTTGTTCTAGTTCTGTGAAAAATGCCAGTGGTAGTTTGATAGGGATTGCATTGAATCTGTAGATTGCTTTGGGTAGTATAGTCATTTTCACAATATTGATTCTTCCAATCCAAGAACATGGTATATCTCTCATCTGTTTGTATCATCTTTAATTTCTTTCATCAGTATCTTATAGTTTTCTGCATACAGGTCTTTTGTCTCCTTAGGCAGGTTTATTCCTAGGTATTTTATTCTTTTTGTTGTAATGGTAAATGGCAGTGTTTCCTTAATTTCTCTTTCAGATTTTTCACCATTTGTGTATAGGAATGCAAGGGGTTTCTGTGCCTTAATTTTGTAATCTGCTACTTTACCAAATTAATTGATTAGCTTTAGTAGTTTTCTGGTAGCATCTTTAGGATTCTGTATGTATAGTATCATGGCATCTGCAAACAGTGAGTTTTACTTCTTCTTTTCCAATTTAGATTCCTTTTATTTCTTTTTCTTCTCTGATTGCTGTGGCTAACACTTCCAAAACTATGTTGAATAATAGTGGTGAGAGTGGGCAACTTTGTCTTGTTCCTGATCGTAGTGGAAATGCTTTCAGTTTTTCACCATTGAGAACAATGTTGGCTGTGGGTTTGTCATATATGGCCTTTATTATGCTGAGGTAAGTTCCCTCTATGCCTACTTTCTGGAGAGTTTTTATCATAAATGGGTGTTGAACTTTGTCAAAAGCTTCTTCTGCATCTATTGAGATTATATGGCTTTTATCCTTCAATTTGTTAATATGGTGTATCACATTGTTTGATTTGCATATATTGAAGAATCCTTCCATTCCTGGGATAAACCCCACTTCATCATGGTATATGCTCCTTTTAATGTGCTGTTGGATTCTGTTTGCTAGTATTTTGTTGAGGATTTTTGCATCCATGTTCATCAGTGATATTGGCCTGTAGTTTTCTTTCTTTGTGACATCTTTGTATGGTTTTGGTATCAGGGTGATGGTGGCCTCGTAGAATGAGTTTGAGAGTGTTCCTGCCTCTGCTATATTTTGGAAGAGTTTGAGAAGGACAGGTGTTAGCTCTTCTCTAAATGTTTGATAGAACTCAACTGTGAATCCATCTGGTCCTGGGCTTTTGTTTGTTGGAAGATTTTTAATCACAGTTTCAATTTCAGTTCTTGTGATTGGTCTGTTTATATTTTCTACTTCTTCCTGGTTCATTCTCAGAAGGTTGTCCTTTTCTAAGAATTTGTCCATTTCTTCCAGGTTGTCCATTTTATTGGTATATAGTTGCTTGTAGTAATCTCTCATGGTCCGTTGTATTTCTGCAGTGTCAGTTGTTACTTCTCCTTTTTCATTTCTAATTCTGTTGATTTGAGTCTTCTCCCTTTTTTTCTTGATGAGTCTGGTTAATGGTTTATCAATTTTGTTTATCTTCTCAAAGAACCAGCTTTTAGTTTTAGTGATCTTTGCTATACTTTCCTTCATTTCTTTTTCATTTATTTCTGACCTGATCTTTATAATTTCCTTCCTTCTGCTGGCTTTGGGGTTTTTTTGTTCTTCTTTCTCTAATTGCTTTAGGTATAAGGTTAAGTTGTTTGAGATTTTTCTTGTTTCTTGAGGTAGGACTGTATTGCTATAAACTTCCCTCTAGAACTGCTTTTGCTGCATCCCATAGGTTTTGGGTTGCCATGTTTTCATTGTCATTGTGTCTAGGTGTTTTTTGATTTCCTCTTTGATTTCTTCAGTGATCTCTTGGTTATTTAGTAACATATTGTTTAGTCTCCACACCCCACTTTCACCAATGGACTGATCAACCAAAATAAAAATAAATAAGGAAACACAGGCTTTAAATGACACATTAACCAAGATGGACTTAATTTATAGGACATTCCATCCAAAAACAACAGAATACACTTTCTTCTCAAGTGTCATGGAACATACTCCAGGATAGATCATATCTTAGGTCACAAATCAAGACTTGGTAAATTTAAGAAAATTGAAATCATATCAAGTATCTTTTCTGATCACAACACTATGAGACTAGATATCAATTACCAATAAAATTTTTAAAAATGAAAATAAAATTATTTGAGTACACCACACATAGTAAAAAAAAAAAAAAAAAAAGAAAAGAAAGAAAGAAAGCAAGCAAGCAAGCAAGCAAGCACATTCCTGAGAATAGAGAAAACCCTTGGGCCCAATCTAAGGTAGGAAAGAAGCCCCACTGTCATGCATAGAAAGGGTGACTGGAAAGAGACAGTGGAGAACCAAAAGCATTTGCTGAAATAATCTTGACCCCTTCATACACCTCTCTGCCGTATTTAGTGTTAATATTTATTACAATAACTTAAATGTAATTCATAGTTTTTGCCAAGAACTATGCTAGGTTAAGGCTGCACAATGTCTTAATCTTACTCCTCACGAAATTTCCTATTAGTAGGTAACAGAAACAATTTCTCGAGTCTATAAAGAAGGTTAAAATGGAAATATATATAAGGTGACTTTGTAGCACACCAGAGGATAATTGGATCCAGATAGTGTGAGAAAAAGGTTATGACTAGAGGGTATCAAGGTGCTTAAAGTTAATATAGGAGCAAAGTATATAAGGAAATGTACTGTAAGCATATGTACAAACATATGCCTCAAGAAAGATTTGAATGTTGTTTTACCTACAGAAAACAATTTTTTTGGTGAGGTGAGGGTTAGGACATAAGTGGATTCAGGTGCCAAATGACTTTCAAAATATCCATTAGAATTTTGGTTTTGGATGTTGCTACGTAATTCCCTGTTCTCCATACATATTTGATGTGAACATTTGGCAACGGGGTAATTGACAAGAAACATATATTTCAACTCCTTCACTTGGTGTTTCATCATTTCCAAAGCTACCACCCTGATGCAGGCAGCCATTGTACTTTCCCAGTGTATTTTATTGCCTTTTAGCTGACTCTTACTTTCTTGATTATGTCACGTGACTGTCTATTCTCAAATGAGTAGGCAAAGTGATCTTTTAAAAATTTAAGTCGGGTCATACCCATCCCCTGTTCAGAATGATTTGAGTGATTCCCATTTCATTCTGAGCAAAAGTCAAACTCTGCAATAACCTACAAGGTCATTTAGACTTCCTTTACTTCTCTTACCTTATCTCCTCCAATTCCCACTCATTTTCATTATACTACAGCTACACTTTTTCCCTTTCAGGACTTTTGTATTTTCTGTTCCTCTTACCTGGAATGCTCTACCCCAAAACATACATGGGACCTCCTCATTTAAATTTTCATTTTAAAATTATCTACTTAATAAGCACTTCCCTGACCATCTTATATAAAATTTCATAACTTCTCAACACTTTCTTTCACTCTTGTTTTATTTTTTCTCCTTAAAAACTTATCATTGTCTAAGGTATCCTAAATTTTATCTATTAATTATATTTATTTTCATCTCTTCCACTCCATAAAGTCAGAGATTTTTTTCTATTTGTTTTTTTCCTGACTCTGTGGTATCTCAAAAGATGTCTAGGATGTAATAAATCTCCAATAAATATTTTTAAATTAATAAAGTGTCTTTAATATGGAAGATATATAGTAAGAGGTACTCTTTTTAAAACAAAGATCAATATGAAGTAATTAAGGACAATGGAAATTTAATGATTCTGCAAGTAGGTAACGGTGATTAAAATAGTGGTTTTTAACTTAGTCTGTGTTGGAATTCCTCTTCCCCTCATATATAACAATAAATAATTGAAAATACTACTACTAATATGGCTAACCTATCACTTGTAATGTTCCAATCACTATTCTAATAACTTTACATGCAGTAACTTATTTTAACCTCAAATCAATACAATGAGGTAACTATTATTATTATCCCCATTTTACGAATAGGGAACTCAGGTACAGAGATGTTTAGTAATTTGCAAAGCTAGTAAATGACAGTCAGAATTCAAATGCAGGTAATCTGGCTCCAGAGTTTACATTTAAACCACATCACTACTCCGTCCTTATATGTAAATTTGGCTAATACTCCTAGTTCCATAATCTTTAAATGTTCAAAGCTTTCCAATGATATCCTCAAACACTTACAGGTTTCTATTCTAGATTCTGCTTTTCCTGGCATCTCAACTTAATGCAGGTTGCCTTTCTGCCTCTCTCTCTTTCTCTTCTTTTTCTCTCTCTCTCTCTTGTTTCTTTGTTGTAACTTGATTTTCTGAAACAGTTATCTTCAATGGGTTTACACACACACACACACACACAGTCTCGTTCAAAATGAAATTCAACAATATTGAAAAGCCATAAAGCATGCATGTGGAACATATATGTATATGTGAATCAATCATTAACATACATGGGGCGCACTTAGTCTATGCCAAACATTGTACTAAATGCTTTACAAGTATCACTTGTTGTATACTATCAATAACCCTATGAAGATAGCTCCACTAGTATCATTCTCTTTTACTTAGGAGAAAACAGACACAGAGAGTTAAGCAACTTGGTCGGGATAAAATAACTAGTAATTCAGAGGTGAGTTCACACCCTGGTGGTTTAGCTCCAGTCACTCTCTCTTAATGATTATAATATCCTGGGCAGGTAAAACTTGTCAGAAATAAAATTAATTAAAAATATAAGGAGAAATAAATATATGTATTACCTATTTTCATATATATGAATATATATTATACATGTACATATTATATACATTTATATATACACATAATATATGAGATATATTACAGATGTTATATCTCTGGAGAACCATACTAAAACAGATTTTTATCTCAAGTGTGGTTCCAGAGGAACAGGATTTTATGGCTGAGTGTTCTGGTTTTTGTGTTTCTGGAACTGACTCTGTAATCTGATTAGATTTGAAAATACTAATGACTCTATTTCCAGTAGCAGAGAGAGCACTGACAGTCCATTGTGTAATCTGTCAATAGAGATTTGCAAAGTATCTCAATTGGATACGTCCAATCAACCACTTATAAGGAGCAAGGAACTGGGTAACTATGTATGTGATACTTTTGACCATTTTTGGAAAACTAACAAATATAATAAGATTGGCTGTTTGTTCCCACTGTCACTGGACAAAATGGAGAAATAAAAAGATGAGCTCAGAGGTATGAATTCCCAGCTCAAGCACCAAAAAAATAACCTGAGGTTTCTGTGAGTGCATTGAAAGAGACCCAGATCTCCTTGAATTCAGGGGAGGCCAGGTCCCCTTGAGGACTGCAAAAAATATATACTATTAATCTTTCTCTCCGTCTTCTCCAAAGGGACCTACAGTCTTTTGCTAGGTTAACTTTGTATGCCAGGACTGGAAATACACATTTCAGGGACTACCTGACACTGGATCTGAACTGACACTAATTCTAGCAGACCTAAAATATCACTACGGTCCAACAGTCAGAGTAGGGGCTTATGGAGGTCAACTGATCAATGGAGTTTTAGCTCAGGTCCATCTCACAGTGGGCCCGGTGGTTCCCTGAACCTATCCTGTGGTTATTTCCCCTTTTCCAGAATACATAATTGGAATAAATATACTTAGCAGCTTGCAAAATTCCTTAATTAGTTCCTTGACCTTTGGAGTGAGGGCTATCATGGTGGAAGAGGCCAATTTGAATCCAATTAAACTGCCTCTACCTAGGAAAACAATAAATCGAAAGCAATACTGCATTTCTGGAAGGATTTCAGAGATTAGCGACACCATCAAAGACTTGAAAGTTTAAGAGATAGTTAGTCTCACCACCCTTCCACAGATAAGAAGGAATTCCTATCTCTGCCTGATGTTTTTCCATACTCTCCCATTTCACCTGCCTAATGGACATTGATCCTCTCCTGCCTTCAGATCCAGACGGTATCTATACCATTGGCTTTCCTGGGTCTCCAGTTTTCAGGCTGTAGGTACTTGGGACTTCTCAGTCTCCATATCCACATGGACCAATTCCTTATAATCTCTCTGTTTCTGTCTCTGTCTCTGTCTTTCTCTCGCCTCTATCTTGAACCCAGGCTAATACACCGGCAATTTTAATAAAAGAGAGGAAAATACAAACACAGAAAATTAAGAAAGAAGTGTAAGTAGCTATTAATACAGAGTAAATTAGCAGATTAGAAAAGGTTAGTTTATTAAAATGGTTCTTCTCTCATCTCTACCTCCTCCCTCACTCTCATTTTACCTAGATTTGTTCCAGGAAGGAATTATGATTGCTTAAGTTAGATAAAAGTTTCCAACCTGGAAATGTGAGCCCAGCATTGCCAGCTTTTCCGTAATTTAATAGGAAACAAAAATCTAGACATTTATGTAAACTTTCCCAATTTTTAAATGTCAGCTCGGCAATTTTAAAACACTGTAATACGCGTACACAAATGTCTGTTGATCAGTCTCAACTCACACTTCAGGCTCTTGTTCTCTGATGAAAGGTAAGGATAACCACATATTTTTAGATAGCATTTCCTAAACACTGAGGTTTATATCTGAAATTCTGTAATCCCTGAGCATTAGTGAAATCACATTTCCTGGCAAGATGTGGCATGCAAACAGTCAATGCTTTGTTTAAGGGAACAAAAATGTTCTTTAAAAACAAACTGACAAACAAATATATATATGTTAATATAAATGTTTCAGACATTACATGAAAAAAAAAAACAAAAACAAACTGAATTAGAGGTAGGCATGATAAGGACTTTTGAAATTTGAAAAACCTGATAAGCACATATTTCTAAATGCAAGTATATTAATTTCCCATGTAGGGAGGAGCTGAGAAAATATTGGTAAGCGATTCAAAGCTCTTTTACTTTTAGAAATACCCACAAAGAAGTATGTCCTTCACTCATGCAGCAAATATTTATTCATTACCTATGCTTTATGCTAAGAATTGAATGTATAGTGCCATGTTATATAAACATGATTCCATAACTTCATGGAATATTTGGTCATTTCTAAAGTCTAATAGTGAATGGTGGGGGGAGTGGAGAGAGTGAGAAAGGGTGATGGGGGGGTGAAGAGAAGGATGGGAGGAGGAAGAGCAGGAGAAAATGAACTAAAAATGCCCATAAACTATGAACACTTATTAAATATAATCCTTGGTCCATTAATTAATAGGTTTACTGCCATATTGTTAAATGCAAATTATTTAAATATTAGATGAAATTTACCCAAAATGAAATTTGGGGTGGGAGGGGAAATGTTAGTGGTAAGCCATTCTATCTGACCATAATTAAATATCTGTGCCAGTTGTATATCAAAGCCACTTTAGTTTGTGGAAATAAAGCCAAATAAACTGTATCACCTACGTATTTGTAGTTTCTTTGTCAGATTTCTATACAATTTTATGTAATTCATGGTTTATGATAAAGGGCTTGCATAGTTACAATTTTTTCCTGCTACACTTTGTTTAGTTCAAGGTTGGATTTAATCCTCACTTAATAACTGTTTGGCACAATAAAATGATACAGAATTAAAGAATGTTAACACTAGAGGGAATTTAAGAGATTATCTTTTCATTTGTCAACAATTCATAGGTACAGATGTTGAGACCTAAAGAAGCAGCGCTTTGTCAAGAGTTTATAGGAACACGTAGAGGTGGCCTACATAGAAAGTGTTTGATGATACAGAAATGTCTGTTTATGAGACAAGTTTAAAATTCATACGTATTTTTTAAATGATACATATGCTGTGCAATAAACTTAGTTCATAGGTAAAGAGCATTCTTTCTAATCTTGATTGGAGCAATTTCCTGCAATTTTTGATTGGCAATATTTGTGACTTTTGGTGCCATGAGCTTTTCTGTGCCTGGCTGACTGTTATAGTTTCCTCAGTAGTCAGTCTCACTAATCAAAGAAAAATGAGTCTAAAAGCCATGTGTGATCGTAGCTACAGGCAAAGCTATAAAGTTCAACCATCAGTTGCAGGGGTCAGTATATAGGAATGAGTAGAGTTTTGAAGTCAACTTCTGGATTACAGTTATTGCTGGTGAACATGACAGTACTAGAACTAAATGGCTCAACACAAAACAAAGACTAGCAATTAAAATATTTCAGTAAACAGCTCTCATCATCATTCTTCTGGTCTTTTTCCTAATGGACTTCATAAACACTGCTTCTAATATATGCAAGTCATGATACTAAAAAAGTCTTCAGCCATATATTTTGGAATTTAGTCTTTGTGCATTGTATGCTTTCTACAATCTCTAAACTGAATGATTTGATCTTTAATTTAAAGCCATTTTTGACCTATATGATTTATTAGAGATGCCATTTGATTACTTTATGTTGATGGAGGATTCCTATTTTCTTAGTAATACACCATGGGTCACAGTACATAAACAACAGTAAATAAAAACATTATCAGGATCTCTTACTCAAGAAATTGATTTTCCATAGGATCCTATTTAAAGTCTTATTCTGGGAATAAGCCAGCAGTGTTTTATAAAGCAAACACTGTCATGCTTAAGAAATCAATCTTACAGAGAAAGAGAAAGACACAAAAGAAACATTATTTGATGCAAAGCTGAGTTTTACTATTGTGTTTCAGGTCAGTGGTTTTATACAGTACATGAGCAAATTCATCACCCCTTGTTGTTCAGTTCAAACATGGAGAGACATGGCATTGATATATACAAAGGAAAAGGACTTGAAAATGTTCTGTAATGCTAGTTTGTTCAAAGCTTATGGAGAAATCACTCTAAATGTTTTATTTGTATGTGAGATTTATCAATATGACCAAATTTTCTAAAAAAAGAAAAGTTTTCATAAATTCTTTTGATCTTTTCCAATTGTCACTTTAAAAGAGCATACAATTCTATGATCTGCTTGTTCCCCTGTCTCTTTAATCTTTCAATTTCTACTTACAAGAAAATCCTTTATAAGAACTCAAGGCTATAGGATAGCAAAGAGGAAAGAAAATTGATTTTTTTGAGATTACAGATATTAAATACTGGTATTCTGAAGCCAAAGATAACTAACTGATAAACACCAGTAGGAAATGAATATACATTACCAAAAAGAGAATGTTTATTAGGATACAAATTGAAAGAATATTTCTCTAAGGAAATCAAAGAAACTTTCTTTAGGCAGGCTTGGAAGTAAAAATCTTCAAAAATATCTGTTTTTAAAGAATCTAATTTTCTCTGCTTATAAAGACAGAACAAATACATTTACTATTCTGAAATGTGAAGAAGTCATATAGGTAAAACTACTTAGAACTCTTCAAGCACTAGGCAAATTTTAAGATTATAATGACTATAATTATAATCATATAATAAAATATTAATGATTAACTTCCATAATTGAATAGCATTTAAAAATTCTAATTATTTTCACCTTTATTATCTCAAAATTTCACCCAAAGTAATTCTGTATTGTAGGAAGTAGAGTAATACTTATTTTAACTTAATAAAGGAGGAGATTTCGAGGCCAGTTTGAGATTATTCCTACCCCAGACCAACAATCATTGCTATTGTGGAACATGACCAAACATTTAGTTCTCATTACAAAGCACCAATTCAGCTTACAAAAAGTACTATCATGCATTTGCAATTTGACAAATGGCCAGACATCTCTGCATTACCTTTCCAAAGAGAAAAACAAGGGAAAAGAAACATATTTTTTTGAATAGTAGAGTACAATATATTTGCTCTGAGTATTTCTATTATTTAGTAACAGTGGTAGTCATTAAGACTGTTCTCAATAATCCAGCTGTCTCTTTCTAGTGACAAGGCTGTATTAAACTGCCTAACAACTTGTAATTATATATGGCCATGTGACTTATTTCTTAAGACATATAAGCAGAAATGGCAAGTTTAACATTCAGGATGAAGCATTAAGCAACAGTGCATGCTTCTTTTCTTTTCTTTTTTCTTTTTTTTTTTCTTTTAATTTCTTCTCCTTGGCATGGTGACTGGCAATGTTAGAGATGGTGGCTGTTCTTTCAATACAGACTGACAGAGTGATATGATAAGCAAAGCACCTTTCTACCCTACATACATGCGGAACATGCAGTAAAATTAACTTTTTGTTGTTGTTTGTTTGCAATTATAGTGAGTTTATATAGATTTGTATAAACACCAAAACAGTCAGTATTCAGTACACTTCCATCACCTCCAAAATTTTCCTCTTGCTATTGATTTTGTAGTCAAACACTCTCCCCCACCCTAATCCCTGGAAACCATCAATATTTTCTCTGGTCCTATAGTTTTATCTTTTCTAGGAAGTCATATAAAATGTAACCATATAGTGCATAACATTTTGAGACTGGCTTATTCATTCAGCATAATGTCTTTCAGAGTAACCCTTGTGTTACATGTAATTGACAGCTCATTTCTTTTCATTGTGGAGTAAAGATTCCATTGTATGAATGTACCAGTTTCTTTAATCATTCACTTAATGAAGGACATTTTGATGGTCGCCAGTTTTTTGGTAGTTACGAATGAAAAAGGTATAAACCTTGTTTATAGGCCTTGATTTGAATATGAATTCTCATTTCACTCCTCTATGTACGAGTGGGATTTCTGAGTCATATGGTAAATGCATATGTAATTTTATAAGAAATTCTCAAACTTTTCTAGAGCAGATGTATAATTTTGTGCAAAGTATACGGGTCACAGTGGCTCTGTATCTACAACACTTGATACTGTCAGATTTTATGAATTTAGCTATTCTAATAGATGTATACTGGTATCTCATTATAGTTTTAATTTGTATTTCTCTAATGATTAATGAGATTGAACATCTTTCCATGTACTTATTTTCCACCTGCACATCTTTTTTGGTCAAGTATCTCCTCATGCCCTCTGCTCATTTTTAAATTGAGTTGTTTACTTACTTATCACTGAGTTTTGAAAAATTTTTATATATTCTGGGTATAAGTTCTTTATTAGATATGTGGCTGCAAATATTTCCTCCCTGCCTGTTACTTATCTTTTCATTCTCTTTATAGTGTTTTTCATTGAGCAAAGGTTTTTAATTCTGAAATCTAATTTATCAATCTTTTTCTTTTAAAGACTTATCTTTTGTTGCCACATTAAGAATTCTTTGCCTAACCCAAAGTTATAAAACTTTATCCTACGTTTTCCTCTAAAATTTCATTGTTTTATGTTTTAAATTTATGTCTCTTGTTATTATTTTTTAATGAAGTATAATTTACCAAAAACCTATGTTAGTTCCAGGTGCACAACAAAATAATTCAATATTTCTATACAAAATTGATCACCATCATAAGTCTAGTTACCATATGTCATACAAAGCTATTGCAATATTAGCGAGCATATACCCCATTCTGTACATTTTATCCCTATGACTCATTTATTTTGTAACTTGAAGTTTGTACTGCTTAAACTCCCTCACCAATTTCATTCATTCCCTCACATCCCTCCCCTCTAGCAACCAACTGTCTTTTCTCTATATCTATGAGTCTGTTTCTGATTTATGTTTGTTCAAGAGTTATTTTTTAATTAATTTTGCGTATAAGTGAAGTCATATCATATTTGTGTTTCTCTGACTTATTTCACTTCTTATAATATACTCCAGGTTCATACTTGTTGTCAAGAATGGCAAGGTTCAATTCTCTTTTATGGTTGAGTAACTATATATTCATATATAATATCACATCTTCTTTATCCATTCATCTATTGATGGGCACTTAGGTTGTTTCCATGTTTTGGCTATTGTAAATAATGCTGCAATGAACATGGGGTGCACTTATCTTTTCAAATTAGTGCTTCTGTTTTCTTCAGAAAAATAGACAAGGAGTGAAATTTCTGAATAGTATGACAATTATATTTCTATTTTAATTTTGAGGACATTCCATACTGTTTTCCATAGTGACTGGACCAATTTTCATTCTCACTAATTCTGTATAACGGTTCTCTTTTCTCTACATTTACAACAACATTTGCTATTTGTCTTTTTGATGACAGCCATTATGACAGGTATGAGGTGGTATCTCATGGTTTTGATTTGCATTTTCCTGATGATTAGTGACAGTGAGCATCTTTTCATGTGTCTGTCGGCCATCTGTATGTCTTCTTTGGAAAAAAGTCTGTTCAGGCCCTCTGCCCATTTTTTAATCAGGTTGTTTGTTTTTCTTGATGTTCAGTTACACATGTTCCTTGTATACTTTGGATAGTAACTCCTTATCGGATATGTAGTTTGCAAATATCTTCTCCCATTCACTAGGCTACCTTTTTGTTCTGTTGATGGTTTCCTTTCCTGTGCAAAAGCTTTTTCGTTTGATGTAGTCTCATTGTTTATTTTTGTTTTTGTCCGTTGAATGAGGAAACATATCCAAAAATATTGCTAAGACCAATGTCAAATAATGTAGTATCTATGTTTTCTTCTAGCAGTGTTATGGTTTCACGTCTTACATTTAAGTCTTTAATCCATTTTGAGGTTAGTTTTGTATATGGTGTGAGAAAGTCATATAGTTTCATTATTTTGCATGTAGCTGTCCAGTTTTTCCAACACCACTTATTGAAAAGGCTATCTTTTCCCTATTGTATATTCCTGCCACCTGTGTCTAGGTTAATTAAACATATACACATGGGCATTATACTGGGATCTCTATTCCACTGACCTATGTGTACATTTTTTTGCCAGTACCATACTGTTTCAATTACTGTAGCTTTTCAGTATAGTTTTTTTAACTTTAGCAGATTTCATTTTTATTTTTTTGATTTTTTGGAGTATAGTTCATTTAATGTTATTAGTTTCAGGTGTACAGCAAAGTAAATCAGTTGTACATATACATATATCCCTCTTTTATAGATTCTTTACCCATATAGGCAATTACAGAGTATTGAGTAGAGTTCCCTGAGCTATAGAGTAGTTCCTTATTAGTTATCTATTTTATACTATATAGTAGTGTGTATATGTCAATCACAATCATCCAATTTATACCTCCCCCCTTTACCCCGTGGTAACCATAAATTTGCTTTCTACATGTTAACTATTTCTGTTTTGTAGATAAGTTCATTTGTTCCCCTTTTTTAGATTCTACACAAAAGTGATATCATATGGTATTTGTTTTTCTCTGACAAACTTCACTCAGTATGACAATCTCTAGGCCCATCCATGTTCCTGCAAATGGCATTATTTTTTCTTACTGCAGAGTAGTATTCCACTGTATATAAATGTACCACATCTTCTTTAACCATTCCTCTGTTGATGGACAGTTAGGTTGCTTCCATGTCCTGGCTATTGTAAATAGTGCTGAAATGAACATTGGGGTGCATGTATCTTTTCGAATTATGCTTTTCTCTGGAAATATGCTCAGGAGTGGAATTGCTAGATCATATGGTAGCTCTATTTTTAGTTTTCTAAGGAACCTCCATAATGTTCTTCATAGTGGCTGTACCAATTTACATTATCACCAACAGTGTAGGAGCGTTCCCTTTTCTCCACACCCTCTCCAGCATTTATTGTTTGTAGATTTTTTGATGATGGCCATTCTGACTGGTGTGAAGTGATACCTCATTGTAGTTTTGATTTGCATTTCTCTAATAATTAGTGATGTGGAGCATCTTTCATGTGTTTTTTAGCCATCTATATGTCTTCTTGCAGAAATGTCTACTTAGATATCTGCCCATTTTTTGCTTGGGTTGTTTGTTTTTTTTTTAATATTGAGCTGCATGAGCTGTTTGTATATTTTGGAGATTAATCCCTTGTCAGTTGCTTCATTTGCCAATATTTTCTCCTATTCTGAGGGTTGCCTTTTCATTTTGCTTAGGGTTTCCTTTGCTGTGCAAAAGCTTTTAAGTTTCATTAGGCCCCATTTGGTTATTTCTGTTTTTATTTTCATTACTCTAAGAGGAGGACTGAAAAAGATATTGCTGTGATTTATGTCATGGAGTGTTCTGCCTATGTTTTCCTCTAAGAGTTTTATAGTATTCAGCCTTACATTTAGGTCTTTAATCCATTTTGAGTTTATTTTTGTATATGGTGTTAGGGAGTGTTCTAATTTCATTCATTTGCATGTAGCTGTTCAGTTTCTCCAGAACCACTTATTGAAGAGACTGACTTTTCTCCACTGTATAGCCTTGTCTCCTTTGTCATACATTAGGCGACCATAGGTGCCCGGGTTTATCTCTGGGCTTTCTATCCTGTTCCACTGATTGATATTTCTGTTTTAGTGCCAGTACCATACTGTTTTGATTACTGTAGCTTTGTAGTATAGTCTGAAGTCAGGGAGCCTGATTTCTCCAGTTCAGTTTTTCTTTCTCAAGATTGTGTTGGCTATTTGTGGTCTTTTGTATTTCCATACAAATTATAAATTATTTTGTTCTCATTCTAAGAAAAATGCCATTGGTAATTTGATAGGGATTGCATTTAATCTGTAGATTGCTTTGGGTAGTATAGTCATTTTCACAATACTGATTATTCCAACCCAAGAACATGGTATATTTCTCCATCTGTTTGTGTCATCTTTTATTTCTTTCATCAGTATCTTATAGTTTTCTGAGTACAGGTCTCTTGCCTCCTTAGGTTGGTTTATTCCCAGGTTTGTTTTATTTTTTTTTGATGCAATGATAAAAGGGATTGTTTCCTTGATTTCTCTTTCTGATCTTTTGTTGTTAGTGTATAAGAATACAAGAGATTTCTGTGCAGTAATTTTGTATCCTGCAACTTTACCAAATTCATTGATGAGCTCTAGTAGTTTTCTGGTGGCATCTTTAGGATTTTCTATGTATAGGATCATGTCATCTGCAAACAGTGACAGTTTTGCTTCTTCTTTTCCAATTTGGATTCCTTTTATTTCGTTTTCTTCTCTGATTGCCATGGCTAGGACTTCCAAATTATGTTGAATAATAGTAGCAATACTGGACATCTTTGTCTTGTTCCTGATATTAGAGGAAATGCTTTCAGTTTTTCACCACTGAGAAAGATGTTTGCTGCGGGTCTGTCATATATGGCCTTTATTATGTTCAGGTAGGTTCCCTCTATGCTCAGTTTCTGGAGAGTTTTTATCATTAATGGGTGTTGAATTTTGTCAAAAGCTTTTTCTGCATTTATTGAGGTGATGATATGGTTTTTATTCTTCAAATTGTTGATGTGGTGTATCACACTGATTTGCGGATATTGAAAAATCCTTGCATCCATGGAATAAATCCCACTTGATCATGGTGTATGATCCTTTTAATGTGTTGCTGGATTCTGTTTGCTAGTATTTTGTTGAGGATTTCTGCATGTAGGTTCATCAGTGATAGTGGCCTGTAATTTCCTTTTTTTTTTTTTTTTTTTTTTGGTAATATTTTGTCTGGTTTTGGTGTCAGGGTGTTGGGGGTCTTGCAGAATGAGCTTGGGAGTGTTCCTTCCTCTGCAATTTTTTGAAAGAGTTTCAGAAGGGTAGGTGTTAACTCTTCTCTAAATGTTTGATCGAATTCACCTGTGAAACCACCTGGTGATGGACTTTTGTTGGAAGATTTTTAAATCAGTTTCAGAATTGAATCAGTTTCAATTTCAGTACTTGTTATTGGTCTGTTTGTATTTTCTATTTCTTCCTGGTTCAGTCTTGAAAGGTTGTACCTTTCTAAGAATTTTTCCATTTCTTCCACATTGTCCATTTTATTGGTGTACAGTTGCTTGTAGTATAGTCTATGATCCTTTGTATTTCTGTGGTGTCTGCTATAACTTTTCATTTCCAATTTTATTGATTTGAGTCCTCTCCCTTTTTTTCCTGATGAGTCTGGCTAAAGTTTATCAATTGTGTTTATCTTTTCAAAGAATCAGCTTTTAGTTTCACTGATCTTTGCTATGGTTTTCTTTGTCTCTGTTTCACTTATTTCTGCTCTGATCTTTATGATTTCTTTCCTTCTACTAACTTTGGGTTTTGTTTGTTCTTTTTTCTCTAGTTGCTTTAGGTGTAAGGTTAGGATGTTTGAGTTTTTTCTTGTTTCTTGAGGTAAGATTGTATTGCTATAAACTTCCCTCTTAGAACTGCTTTTGTTGCATCCCATAGGTTTTGGATCATTGTGTTTTCACTGTCATTTATCTCTAGGTATTTTTTAATTTCCTCAGTGATCCACTGGTTATTTAGTAAATATTGTTTAGCCTCCATGTGTTTGTGCTTTTCACAGTTTTTCCCTGTAATTGATTTCTAATCTCACAATGTTCTGGTTGGAAAAGGTGCTCGATGTGATTTCAGTTTTCTTATATTTACCAAGGCTTGATTTGTGATCCAAAGTGCAAGGTATCCTGGAGAATGTTCTGTGTGCACTTGAGAAGAAAGTGTATTCTGCTGCTTTTGGATGGAATGTCCTATAAATATCAATTAAGTCTATCTGGTCTAATGTGTCATTTAAGGCTTGTGTTTCCTTATTAATTTTCTGTCTGGATGATCTGTCCATTGGTGTCAGTGGAGTGTTAAAGTATCCCACTAGTATTGTGTTACTGTCAATTTCCCCTTTTATGGCTATTAACATTTGCCTTATATATTGATAGACAGGCTTCTCTGTGATGTCTTTTTGACTAGACCTCATCCTTGGGCCTTATCTTCAGCCGCATAGGCCAGTTTTGACAAGAATCCTACTAAGTCAGTTTAGCAAGAATCTCCATACTCTTGATGTCTCCTCATAGTAATATTCCAGCCACTGGCCCTTCCTCATTCTGCTCACTGACTATAAATCACCTGCTGTCTTTGCTGTATTTGGAGTTGAGCCCCATCTCTCTCCCTTACTGTGAAAGTCTTGACACCTAATACAATAGTCCTGAATAAAGTCTTCTTTATGATTTTTAAAGTGTCAGAATGATTTTTTCTTTAACATTTGTGGCTTCTGTCTAATAAAATCATAAAACTCTACAGAAAATTTTATGACTTTTGCATTAAGTGTACTCCAAAAATGGTCTAATGAAGAAAAAAATATAATGTAACTCTTTTCATGCTCTAATCTCTAGCATTTTGCAAAATGATAGGGTAAGACCTCCATAGAAGGATAATTAGATTTGATAGAATTATACATTTTAACCTGAGTTATGAAAACAAGCATAGTATGTACGAACTTGCAGTTACTCACATAAACTGTTCTAATATCCTTAATGATCACTTACAAGCATAACAGTCCACTGTCTACATAATATATGTAGGAAAAAAACTCTCTTTTACTGATCATAAAGTCTTAAGCTTGGCTTTAATATTTTATCATGATTCTTTCTCCTAGAATAAGCACTTCTCACTTTTTCTTTGTTATTGGGCTCTGCATGCAGAATATTCATTATAGGCACTATGTACTGTTGAACCAAATAGTCATGGTCCCTGCACTCTTGAAGCAATTTAAAAGAGGCTTTAAACTTAATTTCTATAACACTGGGAAAGAGCTACTGGTATGGTAGAAATAAAATCATGGTACTCTGGAATCCAGATTAAGAAAGTGTATTAAACAGGAAGGAGTGGTCAACAGTTTCAAATACTGCTGATTAGTCATTGATGAGATCAGTTTTGGTAGCATGGTAGGTAAGAAAGCCTAATTGGATAGGCTTATGAGAAATGAAAAAGAAAAACTGGAAAAGTGAAAACAGACAATTTGAGGAATTTTGCTTGGGAGATGACCACGGAAATGCGGCAGTAGTTGGTGGGCAAAAATGGAAAATGGAGTCAGAGAAAATTTATTCATCTGTGGTGTGTTCATTTTAGGAGGGGGAAAATACCAGCATGTTTTAAAATGATGAAACGAATAAAGTGTGAAAGATAATCGTGTAGGATAAATAAGGGAGAATTTTTGGAGCAATGATCTTGAGTAGATAAGACAATACAGGGTATACTGCATAAATGAAGGGCTGATAACATATAAGTGCATGTATATGTCATCTAACTTAACTGGAGGAAAAGCAGAGGAACTAGATTAACATTTTGAGAAATGCATGAATAGAGGGGAATCTGAGGATGTTCTCAGCCAGTGACCAAGAACTAAATTAGAAATGCATTTGGAGATTGTGAGATTAGGTATAAAAGCTAGATTAGAGGACAAAGGCACTCCAAGGGCTAAAATAGGCTTGCTTTCTCTCCTTCCATCACTCCTCCCAAATTCTCCAAGTAAGACAATGTAAAACAACAGCAAATAGAAAGTTTGAGTTAGTTTCTCTACCATTCCCTCTCTTAACTGCCCCTAGTCACAATGAAGAAGTAATAAAATAAAGACGTAGAGAATGGACTTGAGGACATGGGGAGGGGGAAGGGTAAGCTGGGATGAAGTGAGAGAATGGCATGGACATATATACACTACCAAATGTAAAATAGCTAGCTAGTGGGAAGCAGCTGCATAGCACAGGGAGATCAGCTCGGTGCTCTGTGACCACCTAGAGGGGTGGGATAGGGAGGGTGGGAGAGAGACGCAAGAGGAAGGGGATATGGGGATATATGTATACGTATAGCTGATTCACTTTGTTATACAGCAACAACTAACACAACAATGTAAAGCAATTATACTCCAATAAAGATGTTAAAAAAAAAAAAAAAGAAAGCAAATTTGCCACATTTAGGATTTTTGCTAGATTAATACCATCTGAATACAGAGAAGTAGGTTACTCCTCCTCAGGGGAGTGGAAAAAAGGAGGTGCGGCAAAGAGGCCAGGGTGACAATCCCTACAAATAGAAAAGAGAGAAGTGCAGAAGAAGAACTGTGAGGAAAGGCCAGACAAGCAGATCTATGGTAAATGGCTAGTGAAATCTCCTGCCCCCAAAAAACAAATTTGGTTTCAGAAGAGTTATCTAAGTCATTTATGTTTACTGTCATGTTTTAGATACAAGCCTATCTTGTTTATTAACACTACTCCTAGATTATGAAGTCATAGCATCAGCTAAAAGGAGTAGATATCTTTTAAAATGTGAAAGATGAGCATCTGTGACACTTTAGTGTCTTCATTTTTTGAGTTTTTTCTGACTCAACTTTGACTTTCCAGTGAAATAACCAGGGACACAGTGTTAGAAGTAGTGTATGACTTGATTTTAGCGACTTGAGTCCTGGTGCTACTGTGTGACTGGTCTAAATAATTTCTAAATGCTCTATGGGTTCTAAATTAGTACAACACAATGGTGATTTTTTCATAATTTGAGTCTTGATACACATTTTCTCCACAATATTTATTTAGTTTCCTACTATAAATTATTAACATGCATCTTTACATTCTCTGAAAGATTTCAAGTACCTTGATGAATAGACAATGTCTTCTTTAAAGTTTTTTCACATTTCTTGTGCCTAGTACATTTAATAATTTCTAGTAGAACCAAAACAAAAGCATTTTAAAATACAAGGATGGTGGTTTAGGACAAGAATTCTAGTTGATATTGTGTTTTGAATATAGACAGTCTCCCCTTTCTTTCTGAGAAAATATTTGTAGTGTAAGTAGTGTCATCCAAAATACATTACAGTCATTTGCTGGGATATTGTAACAACCAAACATATGAATTTACAAAGCCCACATAAATGGAGTCCTCTTTATGGGGTAGTGCACAATTTGCACATCCAAACATGGAACATCAGGTTTCTGACATGTATTCCCTATGCCATAGAGAAGAGGGAATACTGGTATACATGACATACAACCTGCACTTCCAAAAGGAGTATAGAGGGAAAAAACAGTATCTTTTCTAATACATATGAAATAGTCAGTGCAGTTTAATTTTTTACGTTTTTTTCAACATCAGTTACCCTATTTTTAGTCATTTCATATTAAAAAATTAAAATATCCTCTACTGTAATCATGTAAAAAAAATTCTAAAGATGCCTCAAATATTTTTAAAAGGCTGCTACTGTGGTTATTTGATTCATATCATAAATAGCTATGCATCTCTAAGTACAAAAAAAAAAAATCTTGGGACTTAAATGAAGCACATACTTAAAAAAAGATCTTTCCAGCCGCTGTGCCTAAATAGAGTAGTGAGTGAGCCCCAACTGAGATACCCAGCAATAATCACTGCATATACACCAGTCCCTAGTGAGCTGTATATTAATGTTTGGCAATTGATGGCAGAATTCATAATTTCATGGCAGCTCTGGGAAAAAAAAAAGGTTTATTAAGAAAGTAAGTAACCCTGAGAAAACCATAATTCAAAAAGAGTCATGTACCAAAATGTTCATTGCAGCTCTATTTACAATAGCCAGGACATGGAAGCAACCTAAGTGTCCATCATTGGATGCATGGATAAAGAAGATGTGGCACATATATACAATGGAATATTACTCAGCCATAAAAAGAAATGAAATTGAGTTATTTGTAGTGAGGTGGATGGAGCTAGAGTCTGTCATACAGAGTGAAGTAAATCAGAAAGAGAAAAACAAATACCGTATGCTAACACATATATATGGAATCTAAGAAAAAAAAAAAAAAAGGTCATGAAGAACCTAGTGGCAAGACAGGAATAAAGACACAGACCTATTAGAGAATGGACCTGAGGATATGGGGAGGGGGAAGGGTAAGCTGTGACAAAGTGAGAGAGTGGCATGGACATATATACACTGCTAAACGTAAAATAGATAGCTAGTGGGAAGCAACCGCGTAGCACAGGGAGATCAGCTCGGGCCTTTGTGACCACCTAGATGGGTGGGATAGGGAGGGTGGGAGGGAGGGAGATGCAAGAGGGAAGAGATATGGGAACATATGTATATGTATAACTGATTCACTTTGTTATAAAGCAGAAACTAACACACCACTGTAAAGCAATTATACTCCAATAAAGATGTTAAAAAAAATTTAAAAAAAAGAAAGTAAGTAAAATATTTCTGAATACTGGATTGCTTTTTAAAAATTTTCCTGTTCTGCTTTTGGAAAGTAAGAAAGCATATATCATGATACTAAAAGAAACTGCATCAACATTTGGCATCATTTTATTTAAGTTCTATTTAACATAGCCTAAAGTAAATAATCTACCTATATTTATACTCAAAATTTATTATTTCTGGGAGAAGAACTATATTGGTAGGAGTAAGAGTCCCTTTCTTCAGGTCCTTTTCTTCTATCTACCTCCTAGTTTTACCTCCACTCTCTCCCTGCACAACTCCCCACTGCCTTCATGATGGCAAAATTCCTGGAGGCTTTTTTCTTTTTTTTCATGAAAAACAATCAAATAAAGAAAGCAAATTAATTTTAAATTAAGGGATTTTTTAAAAAATGTATTAATGTGAGCTTCAGTATATAGAAATGCCTTCTCTTTTACCAGAGTTGGAGGGAAATATTTTTTTCCCTCAGACAGACATCAGTTTGGCAGAATGTTAACTTTTATAGATAAAGTTGATTTACATTCATAAACACACTATTGAGATAGCAGATGATTTTGAAAATGAACACAAAAAAATTGATGGTACTGTATCTGAAAGCTTGTATCTTCATTATCCATTCTCCATGCAAAGTAGTCTTCTATGCCTACTCTAGCTCCTTCTCTGGTAGTCAGTCAGGTACATTTTCAGATCAAGATGAACATGCCTAGTTCTCCATAGACTGAGCCATCATTCCCATTCTTTTCTATTGCCCCCCATGGGAAGCAGAATAATGCCCTTCCCTCAAAGATGTTCACACCCTAACACTTGCAACCTATAAATACGTTACCTTACATGGCAAAAGGGACTTTGAAGAAGTAATTAAATTTACTGACCTTGAGATGGGGAGAATATCCTGAATTATTCATGTGGACCCAATTTAATCACAGTTGTTAAAAATTTTCCAGGCTATGGTCAGAAAGAGATGTGAGATTAAAGAAAGATCAGAGAAATACAACACTGTTGACTTTCAAGATGGAGGAAGGGCCCATGAGCCAAAGAATGTGAAACTCTAGAAAACACAAGGAAATGGAGTATTACCTAGCGTCTTCAGAAAGGAATACAGCCCTCATACTCTTTGATTTTAGCCTAGTAAGACCCCTCTCAGACTTCTGACCTACAGAACTGTAAGTAATAAACTGTGTTGTTTAAGTTTATTTAAGTCATAAGTTTCTGATAACATATCTCCTAAAGGGAAAGAATTTCTAAGAGTAAGTGTTGCCTCTTTTTCCTGGCATAAAAAAAAATCCTGTCTTTTAAAAACACCACATTTGAATATTCTATACTCTGCTGACAAATTAAGAAGTTCTTATTTACATTTCAAAATATGTTTTTCCTCAGGATACCTTTAAATAAAGATTTCCTCTGAATAATTTCAAATATGTTATCTAGAATACAATGTACTTATGTGGACTTTTTTTGTATCTCACTGGTTATATAGATGAAAATACACCAGTAATTTTGTTTATATGAAATTCTGTTTACACTTGGATATAACTCTCAATACATCCTCAGTTATGTATTGCAATCGTAACTAAAAAATATCTCACTACCTTCTGATTCATCTTAGAAAGACCCAAAAGATTATGTCTCACCAATGAATCTCTTTTACAAAATACAGTATCAAATACAGGAATAGTCAATAAATAAGTTTTGCACTAGTCATATTTTGTTTCCTTTGATCAAATTTATACTATATTATTACTCAAGTATGCTTATTCTCTCTATGTATATACATAGGTTTATATAGGATAGTTTTAAAGCTGTGCAACATAAAAGTTTGTATATATAAGGACAGATCTATTAGTCCATTAATATCTGGATTAATGTCTATTATTATTGATATTTATACTATAATCATTATTCTGAGCATGAAAAGAACCACTACTTAATAAAGTCATATTTCAGAATATAAAACCCTGATTAATTATATCTGTATATCTCTTTCCAGTCTCTGTTTCAATTATTTCCGCTCATTTATTATTTCCTTCCTCCTAAAATTTTGAGCTTCATTTGTTCTTTTTCTAGTTCCATTAGGTGTAAATTTGACTGTTTTGGGGGAGATATTTCTTGTTTCTTGAGGTTGGCCTGTGCTGCTATGAACCTCTCTCTTTGAACCACTTTTGCTGCAACCCATAATTTTGTTATGTTATATTTCTGTTTTCATTTATTTCTAGATATTTTTTGATTTCTCCTCTGATTTCTTTGATGACCCACTGGTTTTCAGATGTTTTTTAATCTCTGTGTTTCCGTGGTTTTTCCTATTTATTCTTGTGATTGATGTCTTGTGATTGATGACCATACAATAGTGGTCTCAGATGATGCTTGATATAATTTCAGTCTTCTTGATTTACTGAGACTTGTTTTATGACCTAACAAGTGATCTATCCTAAAATATGTTCCATGTGAACTGAAGAATGTGTATTCTGTTGCTTTTGGATGGCATGTTCTCTATATATCTACTAAGTTCATCTGATCTAATGTGTCACTTAAGTCTGATGTTTCCTTATTGATTCTCTGTAGAGATGATCTACCCATTGATGTAAGTGGGTGTTAAAGCCCCCTACTATTATTACATTACTGACAATTTCTCCCTTTCGGTCCTTTAATATTTGCTTCACATATCTTGGTGCTCCTTTGCTGAGTGCATACACATTTACAAATGTTATCTCTTCTTGCTGGATTAACTATTTTATCATTATATAATGACTTTTTTAGTCTTTGTTTTAAAATATACTTTGTCTGATATCAATATAGCCCCTCCAGCTTTCGTTTCATTTCCATTTGCATGGATTATTATATTTTTCATCCCTTCATTTTCAGTCTCTGTGTGTCCTTTCTTCCGAAGTGAGTCTGTTATAGGCAGCAATATAGATAGGTCTTGTTTTTTACCCATTCAGCCACTCTATGTCTTTTGATTGGCAAACTTAGTCCATTCACACTTAAAGTAGTTATTGATAGGTATGAACTTATTGCCAGTTTGCTAATTGCTTCCTGGCTGTTTTCGTAGTTGCTCTCTGCTCCTTTGTTCTCTTTCATTCTTCCCTTGTGTTTTGGTGGTTTTCTTTAGGATTATTTTAGATTCCTTCATCATCTTCTTTTGTATATTTAACACAAGTTTTTTTCTTTCCTTGTGGTTACCATGAGGTGCACATATAACATTTTATGTATGTAGTAATCTGTTTTAGTTTCATAGAATTTTAAAATTTGAACACATTCCAAACCTTTATCTTTTTACTCCCCCCAACCACCACAATTTTACTTTTGATGACACATTTTCTTTTTATTTTATCCATTTCTTTATTGTAATTTTAGTTATTTTTTCTATATTTTTTCTTTTAACCTTCATGCTTGCTTTGTAAGTGACTGATCCACTAATTTTATTATATCTTTACCATTTCCAGTGATATTTACACTTTTGTATGTTTTCTTATCATTAATTAGTGCCATTTCTTTTCAGCTTAATAAAGTCCCCTTAATATTTCTTGTAGGGTAGGTTTAGGGGTGATGAACTCTATTAGCTTTTGCTCATCTGGGAAACTCTTAATCTCTTCCTCAATTCTAAATTTTAATCTTCCTGGGCTGAGAATTCCTGGTTGGAATTTTTTTTTTCCCCCTTTGGCACTATAAATATGTCATACCACTCCCTTCTGGCTGTAAAGATTCTGCTGAAAAATCTAATAGCCTTATGGCGTTTCCCTTGAATGTAATACATTATTTTTCTGATGTTGCTTTTAGGATTCTCTTTATCCTTAATTTTTACCATTTTAATTAGAATGTGTCTTGGTGTATGTCTCTTTGGTTTCATCTTATTTGGAACTCTCTGGATTTCCTACAGCTGGATATCTGTTTCCTTCCCCAGATTAGGGAAGTTTTCAGCCACCATTTATTCTTTGTTTGTTTGCTTGCCACTGGTAATTTTATTTATTTATTTATTTTATATAGCAGGTTCTTATTAGTTAGCCACCATTTCTTTAAATAATTTTTCTGGACTGTTCTCTCTTCTCTTTCTGGGACGCCTATAATGTGAATGTTATTCCACTTGATGTTGTCCCAAAGATACCTTAAAGTATCTTCACTTTTTACAATTCTTTTTTTTCACTTTGCTACTCTGTTTGGGTGAGTTCCATTGTTTTGTCTTCTAGCTTGCTGATTTGCTTTTATACCTTATCCACTCTGCTGTTGAAATCATCCAGTGTATTTTTTAGTTCAGTATAATTTCTGTTTGGCACTTTAAAAATATTTTCTTTCTCTTTTTTGAAGCTTTCACTGTGTTTATCCATTCTTCTCCTGAGTCTGATGAGCCTTTTTATGACCATTACTAAGAACTCTTTATCAGGTAAACTGCTTATCTCCTTTATTTACTTCTTCTTGTGAGTATTGTCTTGGTCTTTCAATTGGAACATATCTCTGTCTCCTCATTTTGCCTAATTCTCTGTTTGTATCAAAGTATTAGGTAAATCAGTTATCTCTCTCAGTCTTGAAGGAGTGGCCTGTGGAGATCAGAAGCACAATTCTGCCTGGCTAACCAGAGCCAGGTACTCAAAGGATGTCCCCTATGTGGGCTGTGTGCATCTTGCTGTTGTGGCAGGGCTGCAGCTGCTGTGGAGTGTTGGTGGACAGGGTTATTGCTTGGCTTACTGGGAGGTTTGACCAAGGTGTAGAGGTAGGCAGGGCTCTCAGTGGGGTGCACTCATTGGTGCTAATAAGTTAAATGGAAAATTCCAAAATGGTGCCCACCAGCACTGGCATTAGCAAATAGCCTGAAATCACGAAAATAGCTCCTGCCAGTGTCTCACTTCCCAGGGAGTGTCCCAACTAGTTTCTGCCTCTCTGGAAGATGCTTCAATATTAATAAGTGGGTCTTCTCCACCTATGGTCCATGAGCTTTTCAAAATGGTGTTTTCGCCCTGGTTTTGGGGTAGAGTGAATCTGTGAGTGAGCCCTTTAAGAGAGGATTTTCTGTTCCCTGCAGTCCTATAGTTTTCCTGGGTATATTCCCTCTTGTTTTTCAAAGGTAGGTGTTTGTGGAGCTTGTCTTTCCTGTTAAGAATCTAGGGGGTGGAGGTGCCTGATATAGAGACTGAATCCCTCACTCCTTAGGGAAAAGATCTATACCTGTGTGATCTCTCTTGACTCTAGATCACTGTGGCTGAGGTGTGGATTTTTCCTTGAAGAGACCATATCTCTGTCTCTCCTACCCACCTCAACGATGCCTTTTTACCTTCTGGTGTGGAGGCTGTTCTTCCAACTTTCAGGTCCCTTTTGAGGGAATTATTTCATATGTAGTTGTAGGTCTGTTGTGTCCCTGGGAAGAGGTGAGTCCAGAATCTTCCTATACCATCATCTTTAACTTGATCAAAGTTATACAATGTTTTCTGCCTTAAAAATCAATACGTAGAGTACCCTAAAATATCAATTACTGTTTCCCCACTGCTTCTCAGGAGGCTTAATGGCTATCGTTGGTGATTTATGTGTTTTCAGTGAATGCCAAATAATTTGAATATTGTCTAAGCTAAACATAATTAAGAATTTTTCAGCTAGGGCTTGAACAAAATTACACACACTAAAGCAAAATATGAATATGTGTGTCTGTGTATATATATACATATATATATTTTTTAACTTTGGTGTGTCTATATCAAACCTCCCCTCCCTTGGTCTGGATAATAAAAAAAAAAATTGACTATAGCTAAAAATCAAAATACAAATAAATTAATAATAAACATATGTTAATGTGGCACTGCATTTGGAACTAAAGTTAACCAAAACCAAGTTAACACGTGTCTATCTAGCTACCTCACTATTTTACCGATAAGCCACTGAATCAGCATAAAACTTAAAGCAATCTTGAGCTAACAAACTTCAATGTTCCCTCCATTTTTTCTTGGCCTTTCTCAAGAACAGCAATTCCCACTAATTCCCATTAAGCAGCACTTATTCTAATCATGCCAGTCTCCTCCTGGTCATCTACTTACCTACTGACACTTCCCTGCTGTTGAAGCTTTTGCTGGTTTTACTACATGACAAAAAACTGCAGGAAGATGAAAAGCAGTGATGAAGTGTACTTTCTCTCCAACTTACTGAGCTTCTTCAGAAATGCTCAAGCATAATAGTGATATCTATAGGTTCTTTTATTCATAAAATAGGGAAGGAATGGTTTTAATCTTTATAACATATGTATGCATACACATATTTCCAAGTTAGATATAGTTACATGAAAATGTATTGACTTAACTATTTTTCTTCTATGAAAACAAGAATCATATTTTATTCATTTTGAGTTCTGTTGTTTAGAAGAGTGCTTTGCACAGTATGAAAAGCTATAATTCTGGCAGATAAATGTGAAGTATATGTACCCACTTAGCAAAAGACTATTGTTTCAATAATCTTACTCACATTTATACAGAAGTTTTTTGAGATAAGAGCTAAATGTTCTGTGTCTCAATTTCTTTTACTTTATAAATGCATGCAACTATAATATTTTTACAGATTTTTTTTCTAGTGAAAATCTTTGGATCTTTACATTTATCATACTGCTACTACTCAGTGTCTGGTCTCTTCTTTAATGTGTTCCAGATGAAACTCTTCACTTATGAAGCCAAAAATTATTATGTACACTGAGTAAATCTGTATGAATATCACAATGAGGCTAGAACATTTTGATTTTGTAGCAAAGTAGTATTTTGTTTATTAATAAAAACTATATAGAGATTCAAATGATAGTTTTCTTCACTAATTGTCCCGAAATATCTTTGCACAGTATTTTATTTGATAGTCCAACTGCCTGATGAAATTCTGCTAGATTGTGGTTGATGGAAACCTTATCCTGCATCCTAAATAATCCCAAAGTAATAATTTGTAAGTAAAAGAGAACTTCAAGATGCTCTGACAATGAATCTAGTCAAGTCTATATGACTTTGGTTTTAAATCTCTCAACATTCCATATGCTGAAGAATTGTTCACAGAGATTTGTGAGCAAAATTCTTATTTGACTATTCAGCAGATATACTGCCATAGCTGGGAAAACAGCCACTCTTCAGAATGCTGACCCTGATTTTTACGTCTTTGAATGTTCATAAATTGTTTGATTGTAATGGTTCATAAAATTCTAAAAATGACTGAATATTAAACCCACAGTGTAAAGGGATCACTTAATATTTTTATGGCTCATTTTATCTGTGTAATAGTTTCCAGAATACATCAATAAAATTGATCAGAATGTCCCAAAATATTAGTGACAAAGAAGTATTTTGTGCTGATCTTTTCCCTTCTGTTTTAAGTTGCTTCATATTTTGTCTGCCCTTCAATAAGTCCTGTAAGTAATTCTCCAGCTGATTACTCTTATTCCTTGAGTACTTACTTTATTATATAATTCCCTATTATAAATGACACATATCTCCATTTGGGAATAATTTTCTTTGGCAACTAATGGACCATTACGTCTGGCACATGTTACTAGCAAAGCAGAATATTAGGCACTGGTATTCCTTTGTTTTCATTCTATTTCTTAGCATTTCACAGCCCTTGGTCCATGGAGACCGACTCCATGCTCCCTTTTCTCTTCTTTCATCCAGCAAGAGCCAGGAAAAGGAGAGTGTGATTTGGCAGATTAACAGCACCTACTTTGACTTCCTCACGGTTGGTCATTGAGCAGATTACACACAGCAAGTGTTTTTCAAGGGTAGGATT
Source organism: Balaenoptera physalus (assembly GCF_965194825.1). Taxonomy (NCBI): domain Eukaryota; kingdom Metazoa; phylum Chordata; class Mammalia; order Artiodactyla; family Balaenopteridae; genus Balaenoptera; species Balaenoptera physalus. The sequence continues at coordinate 81,422,979 of NC_138884.1, read as the reverse complement.
CTTCATGGTACATTCATTTTAAGCATCAAATGTGCAATACTATTTCTCTCCTTGCTGCCTTCTCAGATCTCTGTGACCCCTGTTGATGAATTATCGAAAACCTTGAAAGCAATCACTGGAATACTTCCTCTTCAATCATCAAAATTTATTTTTCATTAGAGTTAAGTGTTCAGAAAGCAACTCAATTAAGCTAGATCCACTAAAAATAGGGGTTTTTTTTAAAGCAAGAAAATATTCTTTGTTCTTATTCCATGGTTCTTTTATTATTGTGTTTTTCAGTGACTTGCTCCAAGACATTTTATGCATTATATTCCTTCGTAGTGGCATGAACTTCTTGCAACATGATTTACTAGGAAGGCACACTTTTATGGATACCTTTAATATATGAAAGAACCATATTCCTAGGTAAAATATCATTTTAGGTTTTCTTCTAGTGGAATAGACATAAGAAGTTATGCTGTCTGAATGACTGTCACTGATATTTTACTAGGTAACTCTTTTTCCTTTAAATGATTATTTAATGACTGAATGTGATCTAGGTCTTGTGTATATGACAACAAAACAGGCATTTGCTACAAAAAGGTCATTCTATATCATGTGGAGATAAATGTATAAATAAGTCATTTTCAGATTATATGAGACTATATTAAAATATGTTCAAAGCATCATAGGATCACAGGAGAAAGAAAGACTAAGAATATAAGACATGGAATTTAGGGGCCAGACTGCTCAGAGCAAAGAATTTTGAGCTGGGTATTGAAAACTAGTAGTTGGAAATATGTAGCTGACTCTGACTGGAAATTCTAGAGCAAAGAAATAAAGTCAATAATTATTGGTGCAAAGGTGGTTACAAAGTTAACAGAAGTAGAACAGTGGCAAAGTTTGGGTGTTTTAGGTGTAAATAGGAGAGTTTATTTTGACATCTTGTGGAATATCAATTGTTAAAATTCTGGATGAAAAAACAGGGACAAAGAAGACTAAGGTGTGATAAAAGAGATGAGGGAATATTTAGTAGAAAAGTGTCAAAGCCTGCTGAATGTTAGAAGGGTGGGAAGCATATTAAGATATAGGATGTGCTCAGCTGTGTCAATGAATGTGGGAAATTAAAATAAAGTCTGAAAAAATACTAGTAAGTATAGCCTTAATAATAAACATTTTCAGTAAAGTAGAAATTAGATTTCTGTGAAATATCTAGGCTTTCAAGTCTTGAGTTGTATAGATGACTTCTTTTGATTTTCCTTCAGTATCACTAAAACAATAACTATTGTCCATGGTTCTTCATGGTAGATATGTAAATGGACACATTTGTATGCAGTCTATGGCTTCATGCCATAGACGCCATTGGCCTCCACATACACATACACACATGACGTGGATTAAGCAGAGATACCTTACAGAATAAAAATCTCTATCCCTGTATTGGTTTACATTATTATTTTCTTCATTTCAGAGAATATCTACTATTCATGTCTGCTCCTATAACAGCAGCCCAGCTTTTTAAAATTTCGTATTATTCCTTTACATAATCATATATTAGATTTGACTATTGATCCTTTACATTTATGATTATACATTAATGTTAAAATAAAATTGAGTTAAACTTATTTTACCTCTATATTTGAACTGTATTTCTAATAGGACACATTTCTAGAACTGTAACGATTAGATAAAAGTGTATATGTATTTTAAATGTATTGACAGTTATAAGAGTTCCACAATTCATACTTCCACCAGTAATTATAAGGAATTCAATTTCCCCAGCTCACCAACCTGCTTATTTTCATTACGGTTAAAATTTTACTAATGGGGTGCATGTTCCATCGTCATTTTAACTGCACATCTATTTGATTCATACTGGGATTTATTCTTATTGAACATTTTATTTTTCTTCTTTTATTAAGTGCCTGTTTCTATTTTGTATTGATTTATAAGAGTTACTTAAGTATTATGGATATGATTTATTTAGATCATAATTTATACAATTTTCCAAATTATTGTTTGTAATTTAAATTTTACTTATCTTGTTTAGTTATTTTAATAGCATTTACATTTTTCTGTAAGACACATACCAGTTTTTTGTTTTCTATTTGTTGTGTCCTTTTCACTAATACCATACATATTCCAACCACATATTTAATCTTTTAGTACTTTTTTAAAGCTTATTTTTTATATTTATATTTTAAATCCATCACACATTTTAAAATCCATCAGGCATTTAGTACTATATAAAATGGGGCAGGAATATATATTTTAATATTAATTTATGATATAGCTACATTATAAGAAGATGCCTCATTTATCATATTTCTACATGGACTTTGTGTTGTTTTTAGACTTTTTGTTGATTTATTAATCTGCTTGTATATCCTTAGGGTAGAATAATTGTATTTTGGTTATCGCTGATATGGAATACATTTTAATATTTGAAAAAACACCTCATAATTTTCAGTAACCACATAATTTGAGGTTTTTCTCACATAGGTATTCCACCATGTTAATTCTGGAAAAGTAAATAAGAATATCTTTGTTACTGAGATCACAGTAAATTACAGATTTATACTTTTAATGTGTTTACTCCGTGACTTACAGTGGCATTGTTCTGCCATTTTTAAAATTTTTCTGTTCCTTAATGACTTTTATAGTTTTTATCTTAGGCAACTTATTATTTTCTTACTAGATATTTCATATACTGTTAATGTTACACAATAGATTTTATTTTTATTGCATTTTAGACAAGTTGCTGTTGACAGGAAAGCTATCTCAGCTACAGTACTATGGCATATATAATAGAAAGGAAAGTTTTTCTATTGCTTTTTGCCCTTGTTATGCATCTGTCTCTGTTAGCTCCAATCTCTCAGCTGTGCCCAAGATTAGGACACATCCTCATTGAAGAGGTAAATCTGTGACTTGAAATTCTCACTCTTCTTTTTTTTTAAAAAAAAAAGTCTTTATTGGAGTACAATTGCTTTACAATGTTGTGTTAGTTTCTGCTACATAACAAAGTGAGACCAGACTGTAAAGTCAGATTTATGTACGATTTATGACTCAGTAAATGGGGATTGTTATTTTTTTAGTTCAAGTGATACAAAAAAGTAGCGAGTATCGATATTTATGTGTGTATATGGAAGGATGTATCTATGTGTGTTTCTATGCGTGTATATAAGTGCAATATAGGATATATAAAAATAAAGAAATCCTCCCATAGTTCACATATTCTCATAGATAATTTTCAGGGATTCTATAAGTATTTCTTCATAAGGATTCAGAATAAGCACTCAAAAATATTTATCGGATGAAAATATCGATACTAATGAGAAAAAATGTTTAATCTTTGTAAGTTCCACATCACATATAATCAACAAATACTTATTGGTTGACTGAAGAAGACTTTCTGTGATTTACATGAAGTGAGTGTGAAGAGCTGGCTAAATATATGCACTAAAGAATGATGCTTATAAAGATTACTGAACTTTTGTTTATTAATATTCTTTGTCTCTCTCCATATATATAGAGATTTCTCTATATATCTATATAGATATTTAGACATATTATCATGTGATATCTAATGTGGTTTTTCTTTAAGGCAGTGTCAAAAAGATGATAGAAGACGATTGTGGAATTTAAGTACTTATTACTCCAAGCATTTGACTATTGTGAGAAACTCCAAAGTTTCTAACCATACAGTTCTGCTGAGGCACCAGTTCAGCTTTTAAATGCCAAGAGTTGGTGTGGCAGCAGTTGCCACTTAACTAGTAAGTGAACATACAGTAACAAAGTTTTCTTAATCAAGACTTATTTTGTATAAAGGATTTGTCCTTGGTGACTTCAGAAATTAACATAATCAGGTAACTACTCGCATTACTGTCCTCTATGAAAATCAGGACACAGGTACACACACACAGAGCAAAATTTGTTCAGTTGTTACTGAGGTCCTCAGTGAAGATGATAATTTGTCTTGAATAGTGAAATGAACTTTTCACTTATTCTCAGTGCTATCTTCATTGATGTTGTCAGTAAGAGTGTAGATATATTTACTCATACTGTGATAATGACTATATGCCTAATTTTAATTGCTAATTCTACTTGTCGTGTATTTGGCATTATTTCCTGTAGCATATCATGCTGTGAAATACATTTGCACTTAGTTAATTCCTTCTATTCACATTAACACTGAAGAAAAAAACAACAGCACATAACTTTTTATAAGAACAGTAAGAGCCAGATGCTAAAGAAACTTGCTTTCACTTACATAGCTCTTTTAAGTTAAGTGATTTTCTACTAGTAAGTCAAATACCCGATACACTGCCTCAGAGAAACAGAATTCAATTATGTTTTACTTGATATAATTGTTTCCCTCTCATGGACTTTTGCCCATGCCTAATTTCTTGCTATAAATGTAAAATACTCTAATATATTTATCAAATAATTAAAAATGCTAGAGATGTACCAATGTTCATAGGAATTACAAAATATCAAGCAATGTATGAAATATCAAAATTAAATCACATAATCTTTAGATTCATAAAATCCAACAGGGACATTATGGTCTTTCAGTAATTACTTATTTCTAACTACAAATATAAAGCTTCAAGTCTTAGAGAAAGAAATATTTACAGGAAATTTTTTTTCTCTCCCTGTGTCACTCCAGCAGAATAGACAAATCCAACACATAATTCACCATATGTTAAACTCCCCTTACCTTATTTTTATTGCCTCACTTATGGCAAGGCTAGTCAAATATGCAACTAAATGTGGAAGTCTCCTTTTTAAAATGAGGAAGAGACCACTTGAAATGTTATAAGCTTAATTAGAGTAAATCATTTTTAAAGCCGTATTTCTTCTGTAAGTATCTGTGGCATAACAACATAAGACTGACTTGATATCTAGACTTTCATTCATTTTGAAAAGCCCATCCTAGATAAAAATACATCTTTTATATAAGTAAATGGGTTTTCTCTTTAGAAAAATGCATCAGATAGAAATAATTTCAATTTTTATAATTAGAATGCTCATGTAAGACAATTATTTTCTTATCTGCTATGATTTCACACTTTCCTAGGAAGTCATCCAAAAAAAAGCCAAAATGATGTTATTATGAACAATTTGTTATTGTTGACTAGGGAATGAAAATGTTCTTTAAAAATAACATATTTTCATGGAATAATAAATTTTTAGCATTTTTAGTAACAAATCTTTAAATATTATGAATGAATATGTCAAATCTCTCAAGGGATATTGATAATAACAGGACTGTGGTTAGGGCAAGATAAGTCAGGTGCTCACTTCAGGTGTAGAATTTAGGGTGTAGCAAAAACTCAGTTTTCAAGATGAATGTTTTCATGCAGCAATTTTGAAAATCCAACTTAATGCAAAAAATCAATGAGGAGCAAAATATAAAACTTTTAAATAAAGAAAAGATCTGACCCTGCGTTTGCATAACTCAATTGCACTCTATTCCCTGCCCTGCTAATAAAAATACACATTTGCTGAATTTTAAAAAAATGCCTGCTCGGGCTTCCCTGGTGGTGCAGTGGTTGAGAATCCGCCTGCCAATGCAGGGGACACGGGTTCGAGCCCTGGTCTGGGAAGATCCCACATGCTGTGGAGCAACTGGGCCCGTGAGCCACAACTACTGAGCCTGCGCGTCTGGAGACTGTGCTCCGCAACAAGAGAGGCCGCGACAGTGAGAGGCTCGCGCACCGCGATGAAGAGTGGCCCCCGCTCGCCGCAACTAGAGAAAAGCCCTCGCACAGAAACGAAGACCCAACACAGCCAGAAATAAATAAATTAAAAAAAAAAAAAAAAAAAGTCTGCTCAATCAGAATTGGAAAATTTGATTCCCAACATTAAATTACAAAGCCATGTGATTAAAAATCATGATACTTTGTGGTAACAAATAGAAAAAGAGAGAAGGATGGCTGATAATTTCATACGTATCAACTCTGAGATTAGAGAAAATGGTTGTTCCAAAGAGAAATTAATCTTAAAAAGATTAAGTGTAATAAAATCCATTGATTACTATCTTTTGCTTTCTTTTCATTGATTATTCAAATAAAATAACAGTTTACAGGCATAATTTATTTATATTTTAAAATATATAGCTTATTCATACCATCTAATTTTTATATTGGACATAATTCATTATTCACTAATTTTTATGCGGCTAACTACTGTTTTGTGCTTCCCACGAAGAATCATAAATTTTCACTGTGAGAACCACCTGGAAATTTCAGCCATGTACTAGTTAATAAGTAACCAAGAAATCTAGTCAGATCATCTAGAGTAGCAGCCAATGTTAACTCTAAAACTGGGGCAGGAATTGGTGGAATTACTTACTAATACCAAATAAAGAATATTTTGAAGATCTTCATTTCCAATAAAACACTGACTCTGTCTTGATCTTTAAATCCAATTATCAACTACTTTTGTGCCATTGCACAAAATTTTGTCCTTTTGACAAAATTCTACTGTTTGTTTAAATCTTGAGTTACTTAAGTAAAATTGTATTCAGAATTGTTTAAAAGCAGAAAATTGCTGATTTAGGAAATAAGAGCACTCAGGTTAGGAATATGCTAAATATGGCAATCTTATTTTCTAAAGAATTACTAAAATAGAATCTGTAATGAAAATCAGAGATAGTAGAAATAACTTACTGAAAGCAGATGGTTGCTATAGTGACAAGATACATCCACACTGGTGTTGATTGAAAGGAACATATCTCAGAACTAACAGAGGCCACAGAGGATGGATATCTTTGGGAATCTTTCTTTTCTCCAACTTTTCTGTCCTAGTAAAAGATGGAGAGATTGAAGGTCAGGGAGGGCATGAAGATATTACAAATGAGAAAATTCTTCTCTAGTCCAGCAAATATTAGCAGAAGGCGACTCCAAAATTGTGTAGTCCAAGTGATGGGGCAAATACTTAATAAAAATTTAAAAGTTGAGCTGAGATTTTATCTCGAGTACATCCTTAACTGATTCATCATGGATGCCTGAATTGGTAGTGCAGTGAGCTACACTTTTATGCTCCACTCAGCATAAAAGAATGCAGTAGTTAACAGACAAGTCACTGGTTGTGGAGACAGGAGTTGCAAGTATTCCTGTTTGCTTCTGGAATGTGAGCCAGGGAGGGCACACAAGAATCATGTTTTTCAGCAAAACAGAAGTAATGGTGTATACGAGAGCCTAAACCCCCAACCAACTTAGTAATACCTATAATCAGTGCCCCTAGCCCAGAGCTATTCATACCCAAAATACCAGCACACAAAACCACAAACAAAAAAAGAAAGAAATTTCTGAGTTTATAAAAAGTGAGATAGAACTTTTTAAAAAATTAGCTCACTTGCACTACTTCTTGGGTTTTAGCTATAAAATCAATTGCTGTTATTTTGAGTGTATGATTGTGGAAATATTTTTGAAAATTTTCTCTTTGCATTCTCTATTAAGAACACATTTAGTAAGTTAAATTAGTTTTTAATCATTTAATTTGATTGGGAAGTTTGTGTCTGGGTCCGCTAAATCTGCTCATCAAAAGAGAGAAAGAACAGACCTAACATAAGAAAATTGAGTAAACTACATTCTACTGAAAACAAAAGTAATTTCCAGAGAAATTCTGGGACTCTGAGGGGATGGAACATGATATACGGCTTTGTTTATTGGGATATTCTGTAGTAAGCATATTTGTATTGAATTTGCAATAGAGAACAATTTTACTTGGAAAAATGATATAATAATGGTTTCCAACCATTGTCACATCTTTTCTTCAATAAAAATAATGCAGACTTATAATATACAAAGAAGATAAATGCAGAGCTATCTTGGGTGAATCAGGAATGGAGGAATGGGTACCTCAAATGCTCAGATTATTTTGCCACCACTGCCCCCACCACCACCACCTCACAACAGCCTCTGAACTGGCTTTGTAGTTTCCCTCATGATAAGAATTATTGGAAACCAATTTAAACATGAGTTTTGTCCAACTCTTTCTCCATATGAATGTCAGAGTAGTTTTTAATAACTGGAGATATTAATATCCAACAATAGCTTCCTTTTAACTCAAAACAAATGAATGATAATTAGAAATAAAACAGAAATAGGCTACTGTGTGGAGAACACGTGGACGTGGAAATAACTCAGAGCAGAGAGACTTATTAGAAGACTAAACATTAATCCAGGAAAGAAGTGGTTGTGTTCTAAATCATGGTAGTGGAAATTTTGGATGAGATGCGAAAGAAGAGTGGATAGGTTCAAAAAAATATTTGGATGGTAGGATTCAAAGGATTAGAGGGTTGGAGTGCTTTACTTGCTGTGGGAAAGATAAGAAGGAGGGACAAGACAAGGAAGAAGACTGGAATTTTGGCTGGACAGTGGAGTGAGAGTGATACTATTTACAATACAATAAATTCAGGTAGAGTGATTTCAGTTTGACACATGCTGAGTTTTTGAGGTTCCTGAGAACCTTTAAGTGGAGATGCTGATTTCATAGATTTATAGGTCCATATATCAAGGAAAGAGCCAGAAGGATACAGATATACAGATACACAGAATGTGTGTGCGTATATATATATATATATATATACACACACACATACACATATATATGCACACATACTTACACACACACACACTGACAGTTCAGGCAATGAAAATTGATGAGACCAAGCACCGTGAAGAATGAAACTGGAAGGCAAAGAAAGGCAGAGGAAAGAATATGAAAATAATAGAAGGGGATCTACAAAAGAGCATTGAGCACAGAGCATGGGAAGAGAGTTGCCTACCCAGAAGAATAAAACAGTGATCACAAAATACGTTCCTCCAGAACTATTCTTACTCAGGTGAATATCCTTTTGAAACTTCTGTTTCACTGCTTAGCATCAAAAATCCAGATGCATAGCAATATTATTTACTTTATGAACATCAAAATCAAATATTAATAATTGGATAATGAAGTTTAATTACTGGAAAGCTAGAGTTATAACTCCATTTCTAGATATTCTAGATTCAGAAATGATTTAGCTCTATTTTGACTGGTGAGTGGGACTGGAAATTCTATTACATATTGGTTTTTGTTTATAAGTTTTAAGTCAAAATCCAATAATATGACTGCTATAACAGAATAGAATCATATAATTGTGTTTAATCTATAAATATAATTTAAAATGAGAAAAAAAACTAATCTCAAAAAATATTCTGCCTTTCAAAACACAATTTTTCTTGGACGAAAATCTGGGAGTAAATGAATCAAAATTTGAATTGCATACATCAAAGCAATTCTAAATAGTCAAAGTTATACTTAGAGGAAAAGTGATGACTGTTCACATAGCTTTAAAGGACAACAAGAAAGTAAAACATATCAAACACAAGATTATAGAAACATAATTTTTGCAAGGGGAAGGAATAAAAAGAGAAATGTGAAAAACTAATAAATTTTAAGTAATTTCGTTAAAAATTATTTTTAGTAAAATGGATCCTACGTGTCTCAGGCATAGGGGCTTCCTACTGTACACCAAAATAGTGCTTTCCAACCATCTGTCTTATATTCTTAAATCCTATTCAAATGATCTCTTTACAATTATTATGAAAATTTAGTATTATCAAAATTATCTTACAGGTTAGAAAACTGAGGTTAATGGACATGAAAATTACACAGGAAGTAAATACTGCAGCAACAATTTACACTCTGGTGTGTTAAATATAAAACTTGTGATCTTTCCATTCTATAATGGAAAATATGTTGTTTTCAATTTCTTTTATCAGCATTTTATAGTTTTTGGAGTACAGGTCTTTTGCCTCCTTAGGTAGGTTTATTCCTAAGTATTTTATTCTTTTTGATGCAAAGTTAAATGGAATTGTTTCCTTAATTTCTCTGATACTTTGTTGTTATATTATTTACTTTTTAAAGTTGTTATGGCATTGTTTCTAGGTTTACATATACTGAACTAGTCTAGCATAGTTGGGATAATACAATAATTACATTAATACAAATAGTTTCTCCCAATTTGCATGTAAGTGCTCAGAATACATAGCTCAACAGAAGCTGAGGGCTGAGGTCTAGGGGAGGAACCCACAACATGGCAGGGAAGGAGCTGGGCAGATAACATGTTCTGACTTTGCTGTATTCCTATCCTCTGTACCATGCCAAACAAACCCTGTTGCTAAACACAACTAGATGTGGGTAAGGGAGTTCTAATTATTTATTACATGGAAGTTGGCATTACCAGGGCACAAAGTAGATTGAAGAAAGGTGGAAAATGGATTGGAAAGGGTAAATGAAAAATATTCAACATAACTGCTAATTGCAGGGATGTGATACTCTGAATATTTTATGCACTAATGACGTCATTTCACATAAGCCACCAAAGATTACCTCTTATATTATTTGAAAATAAGGTAGCTTTAGAAGCTTCTTTTATTCATTACGCTTTAATTTACATAATATAATTAGTTTACTGATCATACTCTTATTGGTACTCTGGTTTGCCATAACAATCCTTCATTTTCAAACACTTCTTGCATGTTTCTTTTAAATTTTGGCTGCATAATTTCCACTTAACCTCTGCACCTGTGTTGCTCTTTCAATTTCCATAACCAACTAACTATTTTCTCTTTTGAGTAATGTTCTATAATCCTGACTGGTTTTACTGACTTTTATTTATAAATTGTAATCTGTCCTGTATGTTTTCCTTTTGTCACAGAAAAATTGTGAATCCAGAACAAAACAAATATTTCAAGAGATAATTCTTCCACAAGTCACTTTTTTTAGATAATTAGAATGAGATATGTTGATAGAAAGTGTTCTCCAAAAGACAAACCACTTAAATGAGATATTCCTCACCTAGTAGTCAGTTGTACTTCTTTAGTGTCCTCAGGGATACAGCTAATGTCAGATTAATACACCTATTTTCTGTATGTAGAAATTTTAATATATATCTGCATATTATATTTTCTCAACATATATGTTAACTTGTCTCAATATTTTGCAGATGAGTAAATTGAAACTCAGAAATCCTATGTATACTGCCCAAATAATCAGCAAAACATGACAAAATAGCAATTCCAGCCAGATTTACTGTCTCAATAGTTTGCACATACTTCACTGTATACATACATATTTAAGATTTGTGTACAGAGACTCTTAGCATCTCACTTTTAGAGATTAAAATATTAGTAAGTCTTCCATTTTGTTATGATACGCAAGTCCTGAGTTTCTAAATATTTGTAAAAAGGAGCAACTGCTCTTGGAGAGAAAAACAGCAGGCACATATTTAACTTATCAGTCCTTTACAAGAAAATAATTGGACATCAGAGAGAAATATAACAGGTCACCACCTCAAAAAAGGACAGCATTTACAGGAGACCATGGCATGATAAGAACAATCATATTATCAGTTTGCAACTGTTGTCATCCATCATATTGGGAATACCAATAAGGATGAGATTTGGAAAAAGAATATGTGTGGGTTGCTAAAGCTTTTCTCAGGAAGTATTTTTTCTCATTAAAAGCAGTTTAACAAATAACATCACAGGTAGGGCAAATGCAAAATGACAGGCCTAGCAACAGAGGGCAGACATCATTTCTGTAATCAAATGGAAATCTCATGAGCATTATGAAACTAACCAGAGCAGCTGCCTTTGAATTTTGCCAAAAAGACATATGCTCTTAGAACAGCCCCTTCCACTGCTGGTGGCTGAAACACAGTAGGGTACTACTGCAATGCTATTCCACTTATATTTTATTATTTTACTCATAGCCACATTTTACTCAGAATATTGAAACTTTCATGGAAATTAAATGCCATGTGTTCACATTAGACTTTCACTGGCAGCTCCATTCTATGTGAAACATTCTAGTCTAAGAAGAATTCGACCCCAGTCTTGCTGAAAACATTCCCTCCTTAGTTATCTAAATGTCAACTCCTTCAAATTTAGCACTAATATTTTAAAATACGAAGGTCTGAGTTTTACATACATAAAAGAAAATTATTCAAACTGAAACCAAGCATGACCCTGCGGGGCCCTTTTGGGGACAGACAACCTCCCCCCACCTTAGATCCCCCAGCTCTTGTTTGTAGAAAGTTTTAGCCTCCTCTGCCTTCCATGAATTACAAAGAGCAAATTTAATCAGAGAAGTGAGAAAATGCAAAAATAAAGGAAAGCAGTCAAGCAAGACAAAATAATAATAGTTTAGCCATAAAACAAAGTCAAGGACCTTTAGTTCCTTCTCAAGGGCCATAGGTAATATCTTGAGCCATATCCTTGAGTTGTTTTGCTGATACTAAAACCCCTACCAGGTGGAGGAAGTTAACTGCATGCTGACCACCAGCACAAAGACCCCAGGCCAGGTGGAACCAGAAGGTTGGTGTCTGAGATCCCTGAAACATCACCTTGTTAGTTACCTCACCATCAACCAATCAGAGAATTGTGCATGAGCTGATCACACCGTCTTTAAAAATCCCTTCCCTGAAAGCCATAAGGGAGTTCAGGTCTTTGGAGCACAAACTGCCGATTCTCCTTGCTTGGTGCCCTCAATCAACACTGTACTTTCCTTTACAACCCGGTGTCAGTAGACTGGCTTTTTTGCATGTCTGGTGAGTGGGCCAAAGTTTGGTTTGGTAACAAAGCCTGTAGTCACTAGCTCTAAGAAGTTTTTTTTACAAGGAACATTGTAAAACTATGTCAGAAACACTGAGTAGGAAGTTGTATTTATGAAGGACAAATATTAAATCCTATGTTTCGCATGTGCAATGTGCATTGGCTGTCATTCCTTCACGTTAGGACTAATTGCTTCCTAATCCTTAGGGGAAAAACCCTAAATCATATTGTTCTAATCAGCAGCCCAGAAAGATTTAAACAGAGGAAAATAGTAGCCCAACTTCCTAAACTGTGTTTGTAAAATGCATTCACAGGTTCTGTGGGGTTTTTAAAATTGTTGTTATTTTTAGATGCTGTGAATTTGAAAGAATGAACATAATCATAAAATGTACAGGATTCTAAACCCATAATTCGGGATATTTAGAGTAAGTCTCAGTTTCTTGGTTATAACAAGAGCATGTAAGCCAAAATAATTTTAAAAATTAAACAAAAATATTGGCTTATTTGACCCTGAAGTTTATTCAGACTATCAAACATGTTGCCCTGAAATTAGTAGCCTTAAGAATGAGAAATACAGTATAATGATTAAGATCATGGGTTTGGAACCAGAGTGCTAGGCTCAAAGTGTCTGCAATATAATAACTCAGTGACCTTTGGCAAGTTATTTAAATTCTCGGTATCCCTATTCATCTGTAAATCATACAAAATATTTGTATGCATATCATGGGGTTATTGTGAAGATTAAATGAGTTAATGATTTTAAGTACTTGGAAATTATCTAGTATATATTAAATGCCCCATTTTTAAAAAAACTTAATTTCCAGCTACATGAGTATGTATCTTTTTATGTGTGGAGATTCCTCAAAAAAATAAAACTAGGACTATCATATGATCCAGCAATCCCACTTCTGGGTATATATCCAAAGGAAATGAGACAGGTTATAAAGAGATATCTGCACACCCATGTTCACTGCATCAACATTCACAATAGTTAAGATGTGGAAACAATCTAAGTGCCCATCAATGGATGAATGAATAAAGAAGATATGGTGTGTATATATATACAATGGAATACTATTTAGCTGTAAAAAGAACATCCTGAAATTTGCACAACAGGGATGCACCTTGAGGGCATTATGTTAAGTGAAATAAATCAGACAGAGAAAGAAAATACTGTATGGTATCACTTATACATGAAATCAAAAAAAGCTGGACCTGTAGAAACAGAGAGTAGACTGATGGTTGCCAGGCACTGGAGAATGGGTAAAATAGAAAGATGTTATTCAAAGGGTACAAACTTCAATTATAAGTCCTGGGTATCTAACGTACAGCATGGTGATTATACAAAATAACAGTGTATTATATATTTGAAAGTTGCTAAAAGAGTAGATCCAAAATGTTCTCACCACAAAAAGAAATGGTAATTATGAGAAATAACTGAGATGTTAACTAATGCTATGATGGTAATCATTTTGTAATATATATGTGTATCAAATCAACATGATGTACACCTTAAACTTATACAATGTTTTATACATGTATAATGCATGTCAATTATATTTCAATAAAGTTCGAAATACAAATTCTTGGCAAGTGTTATTTTCTCCATCCCTTATATGCTTTTCTACTAAAAATATGATTAGGTTCTCAACTACTGAGACTTACTGGGACAGATAATAAAACATACAATATGAGCCATGCATAAGATGCACTGAATTGAGAGCAGGTGAAGTGGGTTCAATTCCTACCTCTACCACTCATAAGCCCTTGTCCTTTGGGCTCACATTATCATTTGTAGAACTAAAAAAGTAGATGTTGGTAAGAAGGTGGTATGTTTAGTATAGATGTGAAAGTATAAATGTGACTAGTACTGATGAAATTCATAATAAAGTACCTCTTCTAAAATATAAAGATATTTTAAAAACATAACGAAGATATATACATGAGAATTCATTATCTTATATTTGTGTTATGGTGACATTTGTACAGTTTATTCCTATTTTTTCCACATAATATTATGAACTGGTTTAATTATTTAACCATTTAAAACTAAGAAAAAAGAAAATCACTAAAAACATTAAAATAGATGACAGCCATTTGAACTCATTACATAAACCAAAGCTATAAGTTAGGAAGATCTGTTCTTGACACATAGCAGGTACTTACAAGTAAAATGTGGAAATTTAAATGTGGATAGACTCCTAGAGGGAAGAATTATAGGTCATGAAATATATCTTCACTGATTGAGGGCTTAAGGCATGCATTAAAAAAAGAAACCAATTCTCCAAGTAGTTTGTATTTATATCTCATTACAGCCACTATGATTGGCTGACTTTCAATAAAATAAGTCACAAAGGAAAAAAATATGCTGGGAATCAGATTGGCAGAGGAGTAGAACATGGAGCTTACCTTCTCCCACAAATACATCAAAAATACATCTACGTGTAAAACAATTCTCACAGAACATCTAACGAATGCTGGCAGAAGACATTAGATTTCTAAAAGGACAAGAAAATCTCCACATAACTGGGTAGGACAAAAGAAAAAAGAAAAAAAGAGAAAGGAATCAGGACAGGACCTGCACCCTTGGGAGGGAACTGTGAAAGAGGAAAAATTTCCACACACTGGGCAGTCCCCTCACCGCTGGAGAGATCAGCCAGGAGAGGGTGGCAGGGGGGAGCTTTGAAGCCTCAGAGAAGAGCACTGCAACCAATTTGCAGAGGGGAAAGCAGAGAGATACCTGCACAGATGGTTGGTGCCACAGCCCTGCGCTCCCCAGCCTGAGACGCTCCTGTGTTTGTGCAGGCGGGCGCTGGGTGCTGAGGCTCGGGCTTTGGAGGTCAGACCTGGGGAAAGGACTAGGGTTGGCTATGTGGAGACAGCCTGAAGGAGCTGAGGTGTGGTGCACCCCAACCAAGGGAGTATGGGAAGAAGCCTAGGCCTGCCAGAGAAGCAAGGTGCCATTGTTGGGGTGCACAGGAGGAGAGGGGCAGAACCACCATAGGAGCTTCTTTCTCTGCACGTATGTACTCTCAAGTGGCAGGGTACTGCCTACAAGAGCTCCAGGGGCAGGTGCGAGCCACTGCTGCCATCTCAGACTCCAGAGGCAAGTGAAGACCTCTGCCACTGCCAAGGGTCCCACGAGACAGTGCCAGTCTCTGCCCCCGCCTTCCTGGGAGCCTGCAAGAGCAACGCACCTGCACACCCCCTACTCAAGGGGATAATGGTCAGCACATGCTAAGGGAAGAGATAGCAAGCATCCAAAAGCAGCCCTTGCACCAAAAAAATATTAAACCCACATAAGCTACGCTGGGACACTCCGGCACATAAATAGCCCTCCAAGACTACAGTAGATAACTGTTTCTCCTAAACTCATAAAGTAAAAGAAATATAAGTAAAATGAAGAAGCAGAGGAACCACTCCCAGTTAAAAGTCCAAGAGAATTCCCCTGAAGGAACAAACAATGTAACAGATCTCTTTAGTCTAATAGAAACCAAGTTCAAAAAAGGAGGTAAAGAAAATACCGAAGGAATTAAGGCTATAGACAGAAATGCAGATTACTGTAAAAAGGAACTAGAAACTATAAGCAGGAGCCAAAAAAAATTAGAAAATTCATTTGCCTAGAAGAAAGCTGAGATAAAGGCAATGAATAGCAGAATTAATCATGCAGAAGAAATAATAGGTGATCTGGAAGATGGAATACTGGAAATTACACAATCAGAACAGCAGACAAAAAGACAAATGAAAAAAAAATGAAAGCAATACAAGAGACCTATGGGATAATATAAAGCATGCCAATCTATGCATAATACGGATTCCAGAAGGAGAAGAAAGAGGAAAGGGGATTGAAAATGTATTTGAAGAAATTACGGCTGAAAACTTCCCAAACCTAAAGAAGGAAACATATATCCAGATACAAGAAGAGCAGAGGGTCCCAAACAAGATGAACTCAGACCTACACCAAGACATATAATAAAAATGGCAAAAGTTGATGATAAAGAGAAGATTCTAAAGGCAGCAAGTGAAAAACAAAAAATTAATTACAAAGGAACCCTCATAAGGCTACCAGCTGATTTCTCTACCAAAATATTGCAGGCCAGAAGGGAATGGCAAAATATATTTAAAGTCTCGTAAGGGGAAAATCTGCAAACCTACAATATACTACTCAGCAAGATTGTCATTTAGAATAGGAGGAGAGATAAAGAATTTCTCAGACTAGCAAAAACTAAAAGAATATAGCAATACAAAGCCTATTCTAAAAGAAATATTGCGAGGTCTTCCTAAATAGAAAAGAAGCAAGAAGATATAGGAAAGAAGTCACAATTGGAAAATAAATCACTTAAATAAGCCAATATACACATTAAAAAAAAGAAAAAAAAACTTACTTGTGAAAGCGATGAAAAACCCAAGGAACAGCAAAAGGATAAACATGAAGATGTAAAAAAGGACATCAAAATCAAAATCAGGAAAGGAAAGTATGAAAAAAAAATATATATATATATATATTTTTTCAGAATCTGTTTGAGCCTATATGACTGTCAGTCTAAAGCAAGCAGATATTGGAAGGGGTTAACATACTTGTAAAACAGGGTAACCACAAATCAAAAACAGACAACAGATTCACAAAAACAAAAAAAAAGAGAGAACACAAGCATAAAATAAAAGGAAATCATCAAACCACACACACAAAAAAGGAACAAAGAAGAAACATAGAATCAACTGGAACACAAGGTTTAAAAAGGCAATCAATACAGATGTATCAATAATTACCTTAAATGTCAACAGACTGAATTGTCCAATAGAAAGACATAGACTGGTGGACTGGATTAAAAAAAAAAAAGAGCCTACAATATGCTGCCTACAAGAGACCCACCTAGGGTAAAGGACATATATAGATTAAAACTGATGGGATGGAAAAAGATATTTCATGAAAATGGAAATGATAAGAAAGTGGGAATCGCAATACTCATATCAGACAAAATAGACTTTAAAACAAAAGCCATAAAGAAAGATAAAGGAAACTAAAATGATAAAAGGATCAATACAAGAGGAGGATTTTACACCTGTACATATATGCATCTAATACAGGAGCACCCAGATACATTTAAAAAAAATACTAATGGACCTAAAGGGAGAAATTGATGGGACTACAATAAGAGTAGGAGACTTTAACACCCTACTCACATCAATGGACAGATCTTCTAGATAGAAAATCAGTCAGGCAACAGAGATCCTAAATGATACAATAGAACAGTTAGACTTAATTGATATTTTCAGGACATTACATCCAAAAAAACACCAGAATACACATTCTTTTTAAATGCACATAGAACATTCTCTAGGGCACAAAACTAACCTCAACAAATATAATAGTATAGAAATGATTTCAAGTGTCTTCTCTGACCTCAACAGCATGAAACTAGAAATCAACCACAGGAAAAAAAATGATTACATGGAAACTAACAACATGCTACTAAAAAGCCAATAGGTCAATGAGGAAATCAAAAAGGAAATTAAAAAATACCTTGAGACAAAGGACAAAAAAAACACAACCATACAAAATCTATGGGATGCAGCAAAAGCAGTTCTTAGAGGGAAGTTCATAGTGGTACAGGCCTTCCTCAAAAAACAAGAAAAATCTCAAACAACCTAACCTGTCACCTAAAATAATTAGAAAAAGAAGAACAAACAAAGCCTACAGTCAGCAGAAGGAAGGAAATAATAAAGATCAGAGAGGAAATCAATAAGAGATTTAAAAATAATAGAAAAAAATAATAAAACCAGGAGCTGGTTCTTTGAAAGGCTAAACAAAATTGAAAAGCCTCTAGCCAGGCTCACCAAGAAGAGAGAGGAACCACATAAACAAAATAACCAATGCAAAAGGAGAGTTAATAAACAATAATGCAGAAATTTAAAAAAAGAGAATATTATGAACAATTATATGACAACAAATTGGACAACCTAGAAGAAAGGGAAAAGTTTCTAAAAACATACAGCCCACCAAAACTGAATCAAGAACATATAGATAATTTGAATAGACTGATCACTAGAAGTAAATTAGACTCTGTAATAAAAACAACAACAACAACAATTCCCTACAAACAAAAGTCCAGGACCAGATGGCTTAAGGGTGAATTCTACCAGACATAAAAAGAACTTGTACCGATCCTTCTAAAAGTCTTCTAAAAGACTGAAGAGGAAGAACACTCCCAAAGACATTCTATGAAGCCACCATCACCCTGATACCAAAACCAGACAAAAACACTACCAAAAAGGAAAATTACAGACCAATATCTTTGATGCATATAGATGCAAAAATTCCCAATAAAATACTAGCAAACCAAATCCAACAACACATAAAAAAGATCATATACCATGACCAAGTGGGATTCATCCCAAGTTAACAAGGATGGTTCAACATATGCATATCAATCAATGTAACATCTATGATCATCTCAATAGATGCAGAAAAAGTATTTGACAAAATTCAACATCCATTCATGATAAAAACTCTTACCAAGGTGGGTACAGAGGGAACATATCTCAACATAATAAAAGCCATTCATAACAAACCCACAGCCATATAATACTCAATGGTGAAAAGCTGAAAGCCTTCCCACTAAAATCTGGAACAAGACAAGGATGCCCACTCTCACCACTTCTATTCAATACAGTATTGGAAGTCCTAGCCACAGCAATTAGACAAGAAAAAGAAATAAAAGGTATCCAAATTGGAAGGGAAGAGGTATAATTGATACTATATGCAGATAACATGATACTATATAAAGAAAACCCTAAGGACTTCACACAAAAACTACTAGAACTGATAATAAATTAAACAAAGTAGCAGGATACAAGATTAATATTCAGAAATTGGTTGCATTTCTTTATACTAACAATGAAATATCAGAAAGTAAAAGTCAAAAAAGCAATACCTTTTAAAATCACACCAAAAAAAAAAAACAACTTAGGAATAAGGCTAACCAAAGACGTGACAAATTTATATGCTGAGAACTATAAAACATTAATAAAGAAAATTAAAGAGGAGTCAAAGAAATGGAAAGATATTCCATGCTCTTGGATTGGAAGAATTAATATTGTTAAAATGGCCATACTGCCCAAAGCACTATATAGTTTTAATGTGATCCCTATCAAATTATGCATAACATTTTTCACAGAACTAGAAAAAATAACCCAAAAATATATATGGAACCATAAAAGACCCAGAATTGCCAAAGCAATCCTGAGGAAAAAGAACAAAGCAGGAGGCAAAACTCTCTCGGACTTCAGACAATACTACAAAGCTACAGTAATGAAAACAGCAGTGTGATATTGGTACAAAAACAGCCATATGGATCAATGGAACAGAGTAGAGAGCCCAGAAATAAACCCACACACCTACCATCAATTAATCTTCGACAAAGGAGGCAAGAATATAAAATGGGAAAAAGACAGTCTCTTCAGGGAGTGGTGCAGGGAAAGTTGGACGGCTGCATGTAAATCGATGAAGTTAGAACATACCCTCATACCATACACAAAAATAAACTCAAAATGGCTTCAAGACAAACATAAGACATGACACCATAAAACTCCTAGAAGAGATCACAGGCAAAATATTCTCTGACATAGATTGTACCAATGTTTTCTTAGGTCACTCTCCCAAGGCAATAGAAATAAAAACAAAAATAAACAAACGGCACCTAATCAAACTTATGAGCTTTTGCACAGCAAAGGAAACCATAAACAAAACAAAAAGACAACCCAAAGAAGGGGAGAAAATATTTGCAATCAATGTGACCAACACGAACTTAATCTCCAAAATATACAAACAGCTCACCCAACTCAACAACAAAAAAATAAACAACCCAACCAAAAAATGGGCAGAAGACCTAAATAGACATTTGTCCAAAGAAGACATACAGATGGCCAGTAGGCACATGAAAAGACGATCAACATCACTAATTATTAGAGAAATCCTCAAATGAAAACTACAATGAGGTACCACCTCCCACTGGTCAGAATGGCCATCATTAAAAAGTCTACAAATAACAAATGCTGGAGAGGGTGTGGAGAAAAGGGAACCCTCCTACACTGTTGGTGGAGCCACTATGGAAAAACTATATGAGCCAGCAGTCCAACTCCTGGGCATATATCCAGACAAAACTGTAATTCAGAAAGATGCATACATGCACCCCAATGTTCACTGCAGTGCTGTTTACAATAGCCAAGACATGGAAGAAACCTAAATGTCCATCAACAGATGAATGGATAAAGAAGATATGGTGCATATATAGAATGGAATACTATTCAGCCATAAAAAAGAATGAAATAATGCCATTTGAAGCAACATGGATGAGACTAGAAATTACATACTAAGTGAAGTCAGAAAGAGAAAGACAAATACCATATGATATCACTTATATGTGGAATGTAAAATATGGCACAAATGAACTTATCTATGAAACAGAAACAGACTCGCAGACATAGAGAACAGACTTGCGGTTGCTAAGTAGGAGTGGGGGAGGGAAAGGGATGGAGTGGTAGTTTGGAGTTAGTAGATGCACACTTACATTTAGAATGGATAAACAAGGTCCTACTGTATAACACAGGGAACTATATCCAATCCCCAGGATAAACCATAATGGAAAAGAATATATATATGTGTAAAACTGAGTCACTTTGTTATACAGTAGAAATTAGCACGTTGTAGATTAACCATACTTCAATTAAAAAAAAAAGAAAAAGAATATGGTACTGCACACCTTTGTTAATGTTATCCTGCAATGATTAACTTATTTTGAAAGTCACATCTCATCCTATTTTGTTTTTACTCTCTCTCTTAATATCTCTCCACCCTTTGTGTGTATACAATAAATAAACCACACAATCTCAAAATGTATCAATACTAGGGAAAAAACTCTAAATTTCTAATTAGAAAGGCGTTTATTATGTTCATCCTAAATGTAATACAATTTCACCCCTATCCAATTTTTGCTTAATTGTATCACTAAGTGTTTATTTTAAAACTTTCTACTAGTCTACTCTCTAATTTTAACCAGTTCTGAAACATATACTGACCCAGCCCTTTAAATGTCATACATAAACATTACATTTCAGAAGAATTGTTGCCTAATACAAGGTAAAACTTTGTCCTTCCTTGTTTTAAATCTAAATAACATATGCTTTTTGCTTTAGTGAATTTTAATGATACTTACTGATTATGAACTATGTGCCACAGAACAAACACTAGTGAATAAGTTGTAGATAATATTACCTGAAACATCACAAAGTTATTTATCCTGAATTTATGGATTAAAAGCAGATATGGAAATACTACCTCTGTTGGGATTTATCCTAGTTATTTATTGCTACATAATAAATTACTCCAAAAAATTAGTGGCTTAAAATAACAAATAATTATTATCTCATAGTTGTTCTGGGTTAGTAATCTGGGCACAGGTTTTGTCTCAGGGTCTCTCACGAGGCTGCTTATCTGAAGTTTCACCTACAAGCAGAATTGTTGGCAGAACTTAGGTCCTCACGGGTACTGGCCAGCAACATCAGTTCCTTGCCATGTGCACCTCTCCATAGAGCATCTCACATGTCAACTGATTTCTATCAGAGTAAGAAAGTGAGAGAAGGGAGAGCAAGACAGAAGTCAAAGTACTTTGAAATCTAATTCCAGAAATAACATCCCATCACTTGTTGTGTTCATTAGAAATGAATAAATAAATAAAGTGCATCACTAAAATCAGCCGACACACAAGGGGGAGAGGATTTATAAGAACTTGAAAAACATGGGATGGGGATTATTTGGGACCATCTTAGAGGTTGTCTACTACAGAATTGTGGCAGAAAAAAGACTAGTACTGAGTAAAGTTTTGAGTTTCATTTCATGACCAGTTTTAGATTAAAAGGCTGTAAAATTTTGTCAATATATTAGATTAACGTTAAACATTTTGGAAAATTAGGATTCTAGCCAGTTTTATATTTTGCCACAATTTCAAATACATGAAATGATGCCTTCTTAATGCTTTTCCTCTTGATTAGAAACATAATCACTTGGGCTCCAGTGATTTCCCACAACTGCATGTTTCATGTAATTATTTTATAATTACATAAAAGTAGTGAAATCTAATAGAAATAGAGCCAGAACTACAGATTATGAGTAATACAGAAATTAGTATTTTATAGCTACTTTATAGATTCCCATCTGTTTGGTCTCTTCAGTATCGTTAATTTGTTGACTTTGCTTATTATTTAAATTTAAAGTAAAAATTTATGCTATAATAAGTAAGTTCTACTAAATTGTCAAGTTATAGCTGTCTTCCTGAGCTCAGGCAGTATTCTAGATAGCTTTTACTGATATTAGGATATTTAATATCTGTTTATACATAGAAGACAAAATTGAATTTATTACTATATAAACATAGCCAAAATCTTGCTGCATTTGGGAAAAACATAAATTCTTATGGCCCTGCCAAAGGAAAAGCCCCTCATGTCATCCTGGTCCAAATTATTACTCTTTTTATGAAACTATACTTGGTCCCAGAACTTTAAAATACGTAATACCTGAGTATTTCTAAAACATAATATTCTTTTAATTTTTAGGTCAAAAGTTTTGCCTTGTTTGTGTTATAAAAAAGTTAATGAATTTTCCCCAAACTACAAGCAACCTGCATTTTCAAGGGTTTCTACTTTTCTGAAGCTTTCTAAAACATAATAGACCTAATTTGTTAAACTATATTTTTCTATATTCGAGTCTTTGGATTTGGATAATGTTTTTTGTCCTGAGCACCTGGATGAGGAGTAGAGAAATTTACTGAGATGACGAAGTCTATACACAGAACAGGCTGGGGCTACGGGTTGGAAAAGATCAGAGAATGACTTAGAATGTGTTGAGTATGAGAAGTTTATTGGAGAGTAAACTGGAGATACTGAATAGGATATTGAATATGAGCCTGAATTTAAGGAAAATAAATACAGGCAATTATTACCACACGAATAAATGTACAGCCATTAGACCTGACAGAGTAATTTTTAGTATCACTACATGTGTACGTGTCAGCAAAGGGCTCACTGCCCAACACACATAGAAATCAATACTATGGCACTGGCTTTTAAGAAAAGAAAAAGCCTTATTGCAAAGTTGATTGGTGAGACAGGAGGTAGGGCTCAAATCCGTCTCCATGGTGGCAAGTGAGGTGGATATTTAAGGGTTAGGGTTTTGGCGTGGTAAAGAAAGGAGGAGAGCAGTTGGATACAAAGTTCAAGGAAGTGTTAAGTTCTTATACGCAGGTACAAGCAGGTTTCATGCCTCTTCATGGGTCACATGTGCAAATTTTGGGAGTTGGTATTAAACATGTGGGGGAACTTGGGGCCGTGACATCAAAAGGTCATCTATAGACAAGCAAGTCTACTGTGCAGACTTGGTTCAGACACACTGGTTCCATCCCCAGTTTCAGTCAGTTTTGCTGTATTACAAACAGAGGGGTTTTTAACCAGCTGTTCCCTTATTTGCTGTTCTGTAAGACAAGCTCAAGGATTTCTGTAAGTCACCAGTTTCTGTTAACACTATGGGGCGTGATTTCAGAATGGGATTTTTAACTCTGTGGGCATGGTTTCACATAGATTAAGAAACAAGTAAACCAACTAAGAGATAAGGTTAGTATTGTTAGAGGACTGACAGTGGCATCTTTGAAGCCAAGCTAAGGATGTGCTTCAAGAATGGGCAATTGTATCAATAGCTACAACCAGGTAAGTAAGATGAAAACTGAAACTTGACCTTGAATATAGTGATATGTCACTGTTGACACTGACAAAGTATATTTCATCATTCTAATGGGGTCAAAATTCTTACTGGAATGGGATCAAGGCAAAATGAGAGAAGACAAAATAGGGACGATAGTATAGATAAATGTATTTAGGATTTTAGTGTAAAGGGATCAGAAAAAAGAAAAGAGTGTAAGTTATAGCGAGATATTTGGTTAAGAGGATTTATAGAAAATGTCCCCTTATGTTCAGCAAGATGAAGGACACTTGTTACTGTGACAGATTTTTTTAGTTCTGTGGTAGTGATTAATGTGTAAATATAACAGATTCTTCTGAAATAATAAGAGTGGAATAAAGATAGCAAGCTTAGAAACTGTTGAGGTATATTTGTGTGAGTAAATCCATGAACTATATAGGGAAGTAGACAATAGCAAAAATATAAAAAACCAAGACTGGTTCTTTAAAATGTTTAGTATGATTTATAAATTTTTGGCAGCATTAATAAAGGTAAAAAGAAAGAAAATAAGAGTGAGCAAAATTCACAATAAATAATGTAAAATAGCTTCTGACATATCAGAGATTTATAAAATGATAAAAGAATATTATAAGAAATTTAATCATTGTAAATTTGCAAATATATTTGAAAGGAAAGCATTTATGTAAAAATATAAAATACAAAAATTTACAGGAAAATAGAAATCATGAATAAGCTACTGACTTTTTAGTAACTAATAAAATAATTAAAATGTCACCACACCACCCTAAAATTCCTTAGTCCTACATGTTCCCTTTTTTTTCCCTGGTGAATTTCACCTAATACTCAAGGATTATATAAACCCATTGTAATACACACTGTATTTTTTAAGCTTGTGTAGCATTCATTTCAGAACCATAAGAAAAGTATGAGAATAGAAATCAAAGTTCTTTTCACTTATGAACATATATTCAAACATTTTAGATAAAATTTTCAATTAAGTGAATCCCATGGGTATATTAAAAATGCTTTGTAAATTTAAGCAGAAGACATGGGCTAAGAGAACAAGCCAGCATGGGAAGAAGAACAGGAAGAATTCCGAGAAGCAAGAAGAGCAAACGAAAACTCTGAGCTTGCGAACATCTTGGAACATTCAAGAAATCTAAAGAAGGGAAACACAGTGACATCTGTCAGACACTTTGAACTAACAAGCTTCAGGTAGTTGGCAGTTTTAACGTCTGATTGTGCTCCATGTCTTCGATATGTCTATATTTTTGCAAAGCTGAGTTTTGTGTGATGCTATGATAAAAAAGAAGTATCCAGAGAAAAATCAGTGTGGAAAAGGAAGTGAGAGTGGTGGTGTCCAACGCAAATACAAGATTTAAAAAGATGCACAAAATCCAACAGCCACGCACATTCCATTGGAGAAAATGTAAAAATGGACATGTAGTTCTGGGTGGTGAAGACACAGAGATGAATGGAAAATCAGAAGACTGGAAAGATCATGCCTTCTCTCAACATCTCAGGTTGAGCACTTTTAAATTCTTGCCATAGAATGAAAAGATAACATTTAATAGATGCACAAAGGTCCAAACACAGATAGCCAAAGCTAATTGAGTATTTGTACTCCTTCCATGTCACTGAGTATCTACAAAAAAAGTTTATGAATTGGGAGAGGGAACTATTTTGTCTAGTTTCCTAAGAAACAGATAAAAAAAATTGGAACTAGTAACAGAATGTATAATAAGATTCAGATATTAATTCCTGCTGACTTTAAAATCACCAGAATACTTCATGATCATAAAAAATAATAAAACAATATTGAGCATTAGGTGGGGAGAACACTGATCAAAAGGCTTATCACTACTATCACTGTATTTTTAAATTCAGCAGATAAGTTAAAAACAATGTTTTAGAACACATTTAAAATAATTATCCTTTTTTTTTTACTTTTTATTATACTACATGCTCAAAAATATGCACACAAACAATAAATGGAAAGGAAAACAAAGGTTGTGTCATCTTGGAAGATACTTCTTTTGATAAAGGAATCAGATCTGACATCAAACTAGACAGAGTAAAAACTGAGTGTTTTAAACCAAATGTAACAGCACTTTTCCTAAATTTCTCTATTCTCTTCAGAATACTCTTCCATTCTTCTGCACAAGATGCCACATACTTTCCAGCACGAGCAGAAAGAAAGATATGGGATACAATGCACAACACTCAAAGAGAGAATTTTCTAGTTCAAAATCCTAGTTCAAAAATGATACCTATGAAGTCAAGTACAAAACATTAAAATGTTTCTATCTCTCACTGGTACTTATCTTACAGAATTTCTTTGTCCAATATGGTAGCCACTAACAACACTGGACTTCTACGAATTACAGTAAATTAATTAAGTACAAATATGATTAAAAACTTAGTTTTTTAGCCATACTAAACCACATCTCAACCGTTCAATAGCCATATGAGATTAATGAATCTTGTATTGAAGAGTGAAGATATAGAATATTACCAATGTTGCAGAAAGTTCTACTGGACAGGTCTACTATAGAATGAATGGAATATGGGAGAGCATCAATCCCATACTAAATGTAAACTATAAGATCATAGCAATCCTTTTTCTAGATAATTTAATGTTCTGCAGTGTGCTTTGAAAATAGACAAATAGACAAGTAGATAATTTTAAAAATCCATGTATTAGAAATTGATATATTATTGATGAAGCTCCATAATTAAGTGGTGAAATGATGGACATTTTAGTAGATGTTATTAAGAAAAGGTGCACAATATATGGAGAAGAATAAAACTAAAATTAGAACTACCATATGATTCAGCAATCCAACTTTTGAGTATATATTCAAAGGAAATGAAAATAAGATCTTGAAGAGATCTTAAAAATTGAGGGACAAAGGTTCAAACAACTGATACTGAAATGGAAAAAAGACATTAACAAATAATTTACAAAAATACATATGAAATTTGTCCTCAAATATACGGAAAAATACTCAAGCTCACTCAATGGTAAGTCATACATATCTGGGATGACGCTGCTGAACCAAATTTGGGAAAAGCTTGTATTTGAAAGCAGAATGCTCCCATCTGTCAGTTTAATGTCTCCATGGCTTATAACGGAATGTGTGAAATATAATGTGTTGTAAACTGGTAGTTTGAACTGGGAGGGGATTTTAAAAGTATGCTGAAGAGAGATGCTCTCTCTCACATACACACATTTTTTTTTTTCTTTAGGAAAACTTACTCCTGGCAACTGGTTTGACTAATTCCCTGATACCTGCTTCCACACAATAATATCCACAGTTCATTAAAAGTAAAAAGCATGAAAACACATTCTGTTTGTGAGGTCTGGGGAAACAGGTACTTTCATATGTCATAAATATTAAAGCTGATGCCTATTGTGTTAGGTTGGGCTCTCAGGAAACAGATACCATGATGGAATGTGACATGCAGGGATCAAGACCTGTGAAAAAAGGAGGGAGACAGCAAATTTGGATGGAGGAAGAAGTGTAACTATGATGCAAGACCAATAAAATCTAGTCAGTCTACAGGAAGACTTGGAACATATATAACACCTAAGAATTGTCTTTTGGAAGCTGAAAAGGACAGGTCTTTATACTCCTGTTCTGACTGGTTATTCAGTGTCGGTGGCCCCTGGTTCTCTGCAGCTGAGTCAGATCCTAATGGTATTAACAGTTAGAGTCTATGTGCTGACAGCTGGGGTCACAAGTACTTCTTGAGCAGGTAATCTGAGAGATTCTGTTTCCATCACAGTACTTATAATGAGGATAGGAATGAAATGGGAATCATGAACAGAAAAGGAAAATAATATAAGAGGTATCTAATGATGGTAATGTGCCCTGTCCTGAGGAGTATTCTTAAGTCAATCTTACACATCTGGCATTATTTATTGATACATGCCACAGGGTTAAGTCTCAAGTCAGCCTAATTTGCTCTTTGGGAATTCACATCATTTCCCTAAGTCACTGTGGTCTTAACTGATATGTAAAACAGCAAGGATAATAATTTTATCATAAAGAATTTCTGAGGCACATGGTACTTCTGTTCCCTTTGAGGCTTGAAACTTTGTTTTAAACATCTTTATGCAATAAAATATTATATACTGTACATAAACAGTCAATGGATATACTTTTTTTTTTTGGTTAAATATAGTAAACATGTTAGAAGTCTGATTATTCTAGTAAAAGCTGACAATACCAAAGCTCAGTCAAAAAAACGTTCAGATATCAAAGCTTAGTCAAAAAGAATTTACATAGTGAACGAGAACTGAAAGCTCAATAGAAAGTGTTATCAGGCAGATTAGATGCCAAGTTCTGAGAAGTCAAGAAAAGTAGAAAGACTGATGATCTAAGAAAGAAGGCTCAGAAAGACAGAGGAAATAAGTATCATTAGATACCTTCTATATGCTAGGCACTGAACTGGGTATTTAAAATATTTTTTCCCACTTATATGCACTTATAACTTTGTGAATTAAGAATGATTACTCCATTGACAGGAATACAATAATAGTAGGAGACTGTAACACCCCACTCACATAGATGGACAGATTTTCTAGACAGAAAATCAATAAGGCAACAGAGATCCTAAATGATACAGTAGAACAGTTATACTTAATTGATACTACATCCAAAAAAAAAACAAAAAAGAAACCCAGAACACACATTTTTTTCAAGCACACATGGAACATTCTCTAGGACTGACCACATACTAGGGCACAAAACAAGCCACAACAAATTTAAGAGTACAGAAATTATTTCAGGTATCTTTTATGACCACAACAGCATGAAAGTAGAAATCAACCACAGAAAAAGAAATGAGAAAAAAATGATTATGTGGAGACTAAACAACATGCTACTGTTGTTTAGCAATGGGTCAACAGTGAAATCAAAGAGGAAATTAAATAATACCTTGAGAAAAAAGACAATGAAAACACAACCATATAAAATATATGGGACGCAGCAAAAGCAGTTCTTAGAGGGAAGTTCATGGTGATACAGGCATGGCTCATGGTGATACAGGCCTTCCTCAAAAAACAAGAAAAATCTCAAAGAAACAACCCAACCTACCAACTAAAAGAATCAGAAAAAGAAGAACAACAAAACCTATAGTCAGCATAAGGAAGGAAATAATAAAGATCTTAGAGGAGATAAATTTTAAAAGATTAAAAAACAGTAGAAAAACTTAATAAAACCAATAGCTGGTTCTTGAAAGGGTAAACAAAATTAACAAACCTCTGGCTGGGTTCACCAAGGAGAGGAACCAAATAAACAAAATAAGACATGCAAAAGAAGAAATAATAACCAATATCTCAGAAATTTTTAAAAAGTAGAGAATACTATGAACAAATATATGACAACAAATTGGACAACCTAGAAGGGACAAGTTTCTAGAAACATACAGCCCACCAAAACTGAATTAAGAACATATAGATAATTTCAACAGACTGGTCACTAGAAGCAAATTAGACTCAGAAATAAAAACAACAACAACAACAAACTCCTTACAAACAAAAGTCCAGGGCCAGATGGCTTCACAGGTGAATTCTACCAAACATAAGAAGAACTTATACTGATCCTTCTCAAACTCTTCCAAAAGACTGAAGAAGAAGAAGAAGAACACTCTCAAAGACATTCTATGAAACCACCATCACCCTGATACCAAAACCAGACAAAGACACTACCAAAAAGGAAAATTACAGGCCAAAAGCTTTGATGCATATAAATGCAAAAGAAGAGTCAGAAACCACATGATCATCTCAATAGATCCAGAAAAAAATTTTTGATAAAATTCAACATCCATTCATGATAAAAACTCTTACCAAAGTGGGTATAGAGGGAACACATCTCAACATAATGAAAGCTACTTATGACAAACCCAAAGTCAATATAATACTCAATACTGAAAGCCTTCCTGCTAAAATCTGGAAATAAGACAAGGATGCCCACTCTCACCACTTCTATTCAACACAGTATTGGAAGTCCTAACCACAGCAATCAGACAAGAAAAAGAAATAAAAGGTATCAAATTGGATGGAAAGAGGTAAATTTTTCATTACATGCAGATGACACATATATATATGTGTATTATATATAGAATACCCTAAAGATTCCACACAAAAACTACTAGAATAGACAAATTCAGAAAGGTAGCAGGAAACAAGATTAACATACAGAAATCAGTTGCATTTCTTTACACTAACTATGAAATATAAAAAAGAGAATGTAAAAATTAAAAAATCCCTTTTAAAATTGCACCCAAAAAAGTAAAATACTTAGAAATAAACCTAACCAAGTAGGTGAAAGATTTACATGAGAACTATAAAACTATAATAAAGAAAATTAAAGAGGATTCAAAGAAATGGAAAGATATCCCATGCTCTCAGATCGGAAGAATTAGTATTGTTAAAAAGGCCATACTACCCAGAGCAATCTACATATTTAATGTGATCCCTATCAAATTACCCATGACATTTTTCACAGAACTAGAAAAAATAATCCAAAAATTTATATGGAACGATAAAAGACCCAGAATTGCCAAAGCAATCCTGAGGAAAAAGAACAAAGCAGGAGGCATAACCTTCCCAGACTTCAGACAATACTACAAAGCTACAGTAATCAAAACAGCATGGTATTGGCACAAAAAACAGACAAATGGATCAATGGAACAGAACAGAGAGCCCGGAAATAAACCCACATACCTATGGTCAGTTAATCTCTGACAAAGGAGGCAAGAATGCACAATGGAGAAAAGACAGTCTCTTCAGGGAGTAGTGCTGGGAAAGTTTGACAGCTGCATGTAAATCGATGAAGTTAGAACATATCCTCACACCATACACAAAAATAAACTCAAAATGGCTTAAAGACTTAAATATAAGACATGACACCATAAAACTTAGAACATAGGCAAAACATTCTCTGACATAAATTGCACCAATGTTTTCTTAGGTCAGTCTCCCAAGAAAATAAAAATAAAAGCAAAAATAAACAAATGGGACGTAATCAAACTTACAAGCTTTTGTACAGCAAAGGAAACCACAAACCAAACAAAAAGTCAACCTACAGACTGAGATATTATATTTGCAAATGATGATACTTGATAAGGGCTTAATTTCCAAAATACTCAAACTGCTCATACAACCAATAACAAAAAAATAAACAACCCAATCGAAAAATGGGCAGAAGACCTAAATAGACATTTCTCCAAAGAAGACATACAGATGACAAACAGGCAGATGAAAAGATGCTCAACATCTCTAATTATTAGAGAAATGCAAATGAAAACTACCATGGGGTACCGCCTCCCACTGGTCAGAATAGCCATCATTAAAAAGTGTACAAACAACAAATACTGGAGAGGGTGTGGAGAAAAGGGAACCCTCCTACACTGTTGGTGGGAATGTAAGTTGGTGCAGCCACTATGGAAAACAGTATGGAGGTTCCTCAAAAAATTAAGAATAGACTTGCCATCTGATGCAGCAATCCCTTTCCTGGGTATATATCTGGACAAAACTATAATTCAAAAAGATACATCCACTCCTATGTTCATAGCAGCACTATTCATAATAGCCAAGACATGGAAATAACCTAAATGTCCATCAACAGATGAATGGATAAAGGAGATGTGGTACATGTATACAGTGAAATACTACTCAGCCATAAAAAAGAATGAAATCATGCCATTTGCAGCAACATGGATGGTCAGAGATTATCAAACTAAGTGAAGTAAGTCAGAAAATGAAAGACAATTACCATATGCTATCACTTATACATGGAATCAAAAATATGACACAGATGAACTTATCTATGAAACAGAAACAAACCCACAGACATAAAGAAGAGACAGGTGGTTGCCAAGGGTAAGGGGGTGGGGGAGGGAGGGATTGGGAGTTTGGGGTTGGCAGATGCACACTATTATATACAGAATGGATGAACAAGGTCCTACTACTGTACAGCACAGAAAACTATATTCAATCTCCTGTGATAAACCGCAACGGGAAAGAATATAAAAAAAGACATATATATATATATATAAAACTGAATCATTTTGCTGTACAGCAGAAATTAACACATAGTAAATCAGTGATACTTCAATTAAAAAAATTAGTACTGCAAACTTATAGAAAAGGTAACTGAGGTAGAGAGGAGTAAATTAAGTTGTCCAAGACCAAAGAGCTAGTAAGTGGTAAATTCTATATTCAACACCAGTCACTCTGAGCCCTAAGCCATTATTCTTTTCAGTTAATAATTTCACAGTTGAACACTACTGTTAAGCCAAAATCTGTCTGTATTTTGTGTTCAGTGTACCAAACAACCGATAAATAAAACCCTTTATTCCTGGTTGTGGAGCCTAGTTATTTTCCTCAAAAACTGGCAGGGCACCTAATTGATATTCTATTGGCTGGATCATTTTCAGGTAGGCAGTGGTTATTTATTTTACCCTCCTAGGTATGTATGACTTGGGATATGAGGTAAAAGATAAGGGTTATAGGAAACTGTGCTGGGTGTTAAAGTGGTTCAGAAATGATGTTAAAACAGCCCCATGTAGAGTCAAGGAAAATGGGAATGACTACATTGGAGGGCAAAACAGAAAGTAAAGGCAGAGGGTAAAGCCAGAACATCAAACCAAATGCTCTGGATTTAAAGGCAGAAACTAAATGTTAGCTTTTAGGATGGAAACCAGACAAAAACTTAAGTAAACAACTATGAGCTACCACTACACTCTTATTGGAATGGCCAAAATACAGAACACTGACAACTACAAATTCTGACACTGATATGGAACAACAGGAACTCTCACTCATTGCTTATGGGAATGCAAAATGGTACAGAAACTTTCAAAGTTTGGTGATTTCTTACAAAACTAAACATGTTCTGATTCAGTAATCATGCTCCTTGGTATTTACCCAAAAGAGTTGAAAACTTGTATCTATACAAAAACCCGCATACGGAGGTTTATAGCAGTCTTATTCATAATTGCCAAAACTTGAAAGCAATCAAGTTGTATTTCAGTAGGTGAATGGATAAATAATTGTTTTGCATCCAGATAATGGAATCTTATTCAGTGCTAAAAAGAAATGAGCTCTCAAGCCCTTAAAATACATGAAGGAAACTTAAATGCATATTACTAAATGGAAGATCAACTGAAGAGGTTACCTACTTTATGATTCCAACTCTATGACATTCTGGAAAAGACAAACCTTGGAAACAGTAAAAAGGTCAGTTGTTGCCAGGAATTAGGGGTGAGGGAAAGATAAATAAGCAGAGCACAGAGCATTTTTAGGCCAGTAAAAATACTCTGTACGGTACCATGATGTTGGATACATGTCATTATACATTTATCCAAACCCATAGAATGCACAAAACCAAGAGTGAGTCATAATGTAAACTATGCGTTTTGCAGGGTAATGATGTGTCAATGTAAGGCCATATATTGAAACATATACCACTCTGGTGGGTGATATTGATAATGGGGGAGGCTATCCATTTATGGAGGCAGGGGGTATATCAGGAAATCACAGTACCTTCCACTTGATTTTGCTGTGAACCTAGTAATGATTTTAAAAAGCCTATTTGAAAAAAAAAATAAACAAAAACAACTATTACGTGAATTTGGATAGGTGATTTTTTGTGGTGTCTGTGTAGCTACAGGGACATTTTCTGGGATACTCCAGGATTTGCCTTGTGGGATGAGAGCTAGTAAGGGCTCCAAACCAACTTGTTCAATTCTCTGCTATGAAGTCCCTTATAAGTTATCTAGAGCAACATTCTTAATGTGGGAGTAAGGAAACAGGCTCAGAGAGGTTAAGTAACTTATAGCAAGTGACATAACTATTGTATGTCAGTCTTCATCTATAAAACGTCAATGTCTTATTTGAGAAGTGTCAATGTCAGTAATGACTGCTTTTTTGATAGAAAATTAGTTGCGTATTATAAATGTATGCTAAATAAGCAAATTTCACCCTACACAGCTTGGTGAAGGAATTTCACTAAGAAAATTAATCAAAGGCCACTGTAATAATGTGTTATAAGTCCAAAATCAAGATGTGTTACCTATAAATTCAGTATTCTTTCAATTTTTGTGTATTTGCTTGCCATAATAGAATAATATTTCTTCAATAAAAGATCTGAGGTCAAATGTATTTGTAAAATGAAATGTTTTATATAGCATTCTTGGAGATTCACAATATACATCAGTGCAGTAAAGGAAATATTTGGTCGTTGCAAAATAATATTACATATCTACAGTTAGCTCTCAATCACTTAGCTAATGAAAAGAAATATTTTGTAAAACTTTGTCACTAAATAATACTTTGTTATATAAACAATTTCCCAACTCCAGAGCAGTTAAGAAGCAGAAGATCATGAGTTATTAACTATGCTCAGGCTCTGGGACCAAACTTTGGGGTCAAATCCTGGCCCTGGCACTCACTAGTCACGTGACTCTGGAAAAATTTCTTAGTCCTTCTAGGCTTTAGTATCTATTAGATAGAAATAATAATTTGATATACCTCATAGACTTTTCAGAATTAAATCAGCTAATATTTATAAAAGACTTTGAATAGTGCCTGGCACAGAGCTATCACACAATGCATGTTAGCTGCTGGAGTTATCACCCACTAGCAAGCAGGGAAAACATCTAGAAAATGGGAGGGCTTCCTTTGCAACCTGGATCTTTATCCACCTCCTTTTTTTAATATATTTTCCCCAATATTATATTCTTTTTTCCTGTTCCTTTCTTTCACCTAGTCTATCGTGAGAAGCAGTGTGTGGGCAAAGATAAGTTTAGGACATGTGATATTAGAATCAGAGATTGAGGGAAGAAGAAAATAAAGAATGAGAAGAAAGAGAAAAGTAAACATGAATGCTCAGACAAAAAAAGAAAGACATGGATTTGAATGAATAATTTCATGGAGTTACAGCCTTACAGGTTCAGAATTCCTAGTTCTGAAATATCCAACATCTACTGTACAAGATGGGCTACTTGTAGGATTCATAAAACGGTAATGAAATAGATTTAAAAAAATATATTGAACTGATTTTCACTTGCTTATGAGTGATACTTGAATTGTCAATTTCAGCATCCTAACATAGTCAGTACCAAGCAACGTTACAGTTCCTACTTCACTTGCTTTTTGTTCGTTGCTATGAAATAAATTTGAGCTTTATAAAATACCATTTGCTATAAAAATGATTCTTGTTTCGCATAAGTAAAACTGTACTATGGGAGGTACTTATTTATTGAGTTTCTTCTTAATTGATTTTCTATTATTTTGCAAAAACTGTATTCCAGAATGTTGAAAAATATGGTCCTTCTCTGAGTATAGAAGTTCAACTATTTTTTCTAGTGAAATTCAGAACCAGTAAGGGGATGTGACAAAAATATGTTCAAGCAATATTATGACATAATGACATGTGATTAATTGAAAGTATTGATTCATTTGAAGGCAAAACATATTAGGAACAACTGAAAAGTAGATCTCAGAAGATAATTAACAATGGGCTTCCTGGAAGAATTATCACCTTTGGAAAAAATCATTATTAGAGTAAACAGTACTACAGAAAATTTTTCACAGTATGGAAATAAATGTGATTACAGTCTAAAAATTAGGTTGAGACGCAATGTTAAATAAGTCAAAGATGGTAATGAAGACAGTATTCACAGACACAGAAAATGACTCGGACACCAGGTAATGGAAGTAACAATTATACTTAATAGCAGACAGCAGTGTAGGTGTTAGCTGCTACTCGAACAGAGAAGTGATGCATTGTTCAAAGCTATTTTTCTTAATTGTAAAACATATGAGAAAAAAGAAAAGATGCAATTTATTCTAGAAACGCTGTCATAAAAAATCTAATATTCAGATCAAAAGACAATTCAAGCATGGTTTACTGGCAAACCTATAAACAACTATATATGTTTGACATTTTCTTCCAAATGTCTGCATTTTAAAGACACTACTGTTACTGTGATGATGTTTTTAATATAAATGCAACATACATTAGTGGACATTATATATTAGGAAAAAGTTACTTGGAAAGTAACTAAAATATGATGAGATAACTGTAAAATAATACAGTGGATTTCAAAGACTTAGTATGGAAAATGTAAAACATCTTATTCGTAGTACTTTTTTTTTTTTTTTTAATGAGCCAAGCTTTGTTTGGGGGCTTTTGTTTGTTTTAATGTTTATTATTTATTTATTTTTGGCTGCATCGGGTCTTAGTTGCGGCACGCGGGATCTTCATTGTGGCATGTGGGATCTTTCATTGCAGCACGTGGGCTCTTCATTGCAGCACACAGGCTTCTCTCTAATTGTGGCATGTGGGCTTCTCTAGTTGTGGCATGTGGGTTTTTCTCTCTCTAGTTGTGGCACATGGGCTCCAGAGTGCGTGGGCTCTGTAGTTGTGGCACGCAGGCTCTCTAGTTGAGACGCGTGGGCTCAGTAGTTGTCACACGCGGGCTTAGTTGCCCCGTGGCAGGTGGGATCTTAGTTCCCCGACCAGGAATCAAACCTGCGTACGCTGCATTGGAAGGCTGATTCTTTACCACTGGACCACCAGGAAAGTCCCTGTGGTATTTTTTTGATTACAAGTTGAATTGAAAAACATCTTTAACATATTGGGTTAAATAAAATATATTACAAAATTTAATATTACCTGTTCCTTTTTATTTTTAACATGTGATTAACAAAAAAAATGTGAAATTAAAGAGCTAGGTCTAATTATCTTTTAACTGGTCAGAGCTGATAGAGATGGTAGTTTGAAAACCATCATACAGTTTCTTGGGAGACGATTTCGTGTACTCTTAAAAAGAATGAAAAGTTGATTTCTTTTCATGACACGGAATTCAGGCCTTGACCATGACAATCAAGAAACTAACAAAGGCATCCAGATGATACTTTAGAGATCCTTACGTTAATTACGTTTTTACATTCTATGCCTGTATTATTTATGTATATTATAGTAACTTTGAACTGAATCAATTAGATACCACTTTCCAGCTCTCTGAGACCTTTAAACTCTCTAAGCCTATGTATTTATCAGTTAATCACCAAAAAAAAGACTGCTGGTCTTTTATGATTGCTGGTTGAAGGTTTTAAGAATTTAAGTAATAATCAATTTGTATTACATTCAGTTCATGTTAAGAATTATTATTATTATTAGATACTATTATTGTTATTGGTAGAAACTTTAGATTTTTTTCTGAGCTTATGAATACCTGGAATAGCTGGCAGACTCTATTCATGCCTTTCCTTTTTTTTTTTTTTTCCCCTACCTATGTTATAAAGGGCACAGCAGGGAAATCACCAGCTAGAGCATGAAGGTAAAGCTATTTTGCATTCATCTTCCCTTCAGGAGGAAATACTGAAATGCCAGTTGCTGTGCTGCCTGATACACTGTGAAATCATTTACTGCCCAATGGGATTCAGAGACCTGGTGATGCGTTGCTTTTTCTGAATATAACTTCCCCGAGACAGTTGCTGCAACATAGCCATCTGTTTGGGTATCATTGCTGAGACATATTTTAGAAGCCTATCTTCCTTTTTCCCTATTTCTCAACATGGGCATTTTTATATCCATAAACCAATGACTTAAAGTGTTTTGCTCAGAGCAACTAGTCAAGAGAGCAATGCATTTAGAGTCAGGAGACCTAGTTTCTATTCCAGACTCAGCCACTAACGAAATCTATGACTTTGAGTTATTTAATTTCTCCTGTCCTTAATTTCTTCATGTATACAACAAAGAGTCTGAACTGACTTTTTTAAATACCTCTTTCAAATACAGTTGCCTAAACTTTTCTTGTCAGGTTTGAAATGAAAATACTGTGTTATTTTATGATTTTTCTGCTATCTCCCTGACGTTGCCTATTTTGCGTCATTGGCATTTATTGATCCATTCAACAAGTATTTGAGGGCCTGCTTTTGATAGTGTTCTAAGTGTTAGGAAAACAATAGTAAACAAAAATATATCCTTGTGAACTCTGTAGTCTGGTGAAAGAAAAACACATTAATCCAATATTTATACCTACATCTCCACACAAACACACATGATATAATTGTAACAAGTGCCATGGAGGCATAAAATTCAGAGATATGAGAGTAAAACAGAAGTATGTAGCTTTGGGGGGAAGAGAGGATATGTGTGTGTATAAACAAATGTTATTTATTTTCCTTTTAGAACATTATATATTCTCATTAATGTACTATTTATTCATTCATAAAAATTTTGAGTCTAATTCTTGTTATAGCCGAAGTGTTACATACTTCAATTTATAGTAATAAATAAAACCTTTATGGTGCTTACAGTGTAGTTAAAAAGACATAGCAAATAATCAAGAGAGTTTTGCTTCCACTTAAGACGTGGAAAGCAAGAGAATGTGACTTCTATCCTAACAACCAAAAAAGGCATACCATTTACAAAAGCATAACTTTCCTGGAAAGTACAGAATACTTGTCTGTAGACCACCAAGGGACTTAATTTCAAGTGACAAACCTCTCCCGGTAGAAAAGGGACAAATGAACTGTTTCATTTTTCTCAAAGCAGAGAAGATATAGGTGCTTCAATAGAAGGATGAGACGTTGGCTGAAATGATGAATCACTGTGACCGAGCGGGGCTATCCTATCAGTTTAGCATAACTGGGAGCCACAGACATGTGGAGAGCTCTTCCCACAGGCTTCCTCCAGATGCTTAGGAGAAAGATTAGGCAGGGCTGAAGACAAGAGTGAATTCCCTCAGTGGCACAGGCAAGCATGAGATGATTTTCAGCCACAATGCCTGCCCTGGAACTTCTTCCCATAGGAAGCAAGTCTTTAGCCACTGAAGTGGAGGTGACGGCGAAAAACACCCTCTCAACCCTATGGTCTTTTTGGGAGTGGTAGAAGCGAAATCTGTCTAAGGATAGGAAATTCTCTTCACTGATGCCATAAAGCAGGCAAGTATATACAACTTCTAGAGGAAGGATAAAAGTCCTTTGTGCCTAGGAAAGGTCCATGAAAAACCCCTGGACTTAGCACTGATATAAACAGAAGTTTGCTACTATTTAGGGAGGGACAGGGAATTCTCTTTTTCGCCTTCTCTTCTTTCTAAAACCTACCACAGATAGAAATCAATTTCTAGTCATATAGAGTAGTGCCAGAAACCCTGAGAAGGTGCTATCTATTCCCCCAGCCTAGACACATAGACCCTTACTAAGACTGAGGTTGCACCAGGAGAAATGCAGTGTACTGCTGCAGGACAGAGCATGGAAAGAGAAACTACCTCTGTGCACAGCTGTGCAGAGGCAACTGAAAGCAGAAAGTGGAACAGGAACACAGAGAAACCTTCCAGCCACCTCAGGGCTAATGCTAAGCACAAGGTAACAATAATGTGTTGCTGGAAGAATCTGAACAAACAGAATGTGAACAGAAGGGATGGGGCCACTTCTAACCTTGGGTGATAAAAACTGACCCTGAATAGTTTTCCGTTCTCCTTCTCCTTGTACTGTCTTGAGATTAATATGTACAGTGACTCTGAAAGACACATGGTAAAGATAGCATAGGCATCTTCCCTCATGACAGAAAAAGCCTGGTGTTTTGTCATGTCTCGGAAGAGAAGAACTAACAGATTGGGGACACCAAATGAACTTTATATGAGCTTAAAATAAAATCCTGTTATGATTGTGCCACTACACATTTTTGTCTGTTATCTAGCAATAGTGCTTTCTTAATTATAAAAATGGTACTTTGAAGTAAAACAATTTCACAGTATAAACATAAACTATACGGCATTGGCTTAGCAATCAGATACAGTATCTGAGAAATTGATATCAGAGCTCAGAAACATGTCAACACCTTGGACAGTGGCAGTACAACATTTAAAGCTGTTGCCCTTGATGTAGTAGACTGACCACATGCCTACTAAGTTGTAGTTCTAGGAAATGTGAAAATTAAAATG
The DNA here is from genome assembly GCF_965194825.1 of Balaenoptera physalus. Classification (NCBI taxonomy): domain Eukaryota; kingdom Metazoa; phylum Chordata; class Mammalia; order Artiodactyla; family Balaenopteridae; genus Balaenoptera; species Balaenoptera physalus. The sequence goes on along the minus strand of NC_138884.1, from coordinate 81,382,671 downwards.
ATAGTATGCACTGGCTTTTATTTTATGCTTCCAGAATATATTTTATGAAAGAGATAAGTTCAAGAAATAATTATACAGTTTACAAAATGAAATGAAAGCAAACAAAGAGTCCTAACATTTGGAGACTCTCAAAAGTTGGGAAAATTCTGGCTGCTTCTGGACTTCTAATAATCAGATTTGAGCAACAGATTTGAGCAACAGACTATCAGGAAAACAAAATCACACAGGCTTGTGCAAAGATAAGATTAACAGTTTTTCTAAATAGATAAGCCTATTATTTCAGATAACCTCGAGGTGTTCAAAAGTGTTCAGCATTTAAGAGAGAGAGAGAGAGAGGAAAGAATTTAGGATTAGAATTAGGAAATTATTTTGGATGTGGTTAGGTAGTTCCTGGTACATAAAATGGGCAGGAAGCAGATAGATCTGAAGCTCAATGTCTTTGAGGAATTCTCTTGTCAATAGATCAAAGCCAATTTTTAAAATGCATTGCTTATTTTAATTTTAAATCAACCCTCCACCTCTAAACTTGAGCCAGTAAGAAATGGCCTCTAAAAACTGGGCAGCCTCCAAAGAAGGATATACCCTAGCAGCCACTTCATATATGTCTATGGATAATAATGGAAAAGGAACAGGAACAATCCCACAGGGTGGCATTAGAAAGCCTTGGAGAATAGTGTACTGGTGAGTTACTCACAAAACAGAATTAGGATCCTGTTATGCCAGGGTGGAGAGATTTTCCACATTGGGCCCAGCAGTAATTTATTATTGCTATAATCCAGACTGCTGTGTATTTCTAAATATTTCCTTTTTTTTTTCTTTTTTTTTTTGCAGTGGAAGTTTTCACTGCAATTATCCTGTTTTCACTACACCATTGTATTTTGGGTGTGTGTTGAGGAGGGTGGGCACAGATAAGTTCTCTTTATTATGCATATATTATTCTATCATAAAGCACAACCTTCAGTTGTAAAGAAAATGACTGTAAATCACCCAGAAACCCTGTACTTCCATTTGGATAATGTATGCTAGGGTTGCATCAAATGAGAAGGTGGTGTGGGAAGGAAGATAAAACAGATATTCCATGACCAGAAAACCCAACTATAACAACCACTGACTAGTTGCTATGGTTGTATTGTATTTTTTAACGTACTTCTTTTTCTTTTTTCTTAACATCTTTATTGAAGTATAATTGCTTTACAATGGTTAGTTTCTGCTGTATAACAAAGTGAATCAGCTATCCATATACATATATCCCCATATCTCCTCCCTCTTGCATATCCCTCCCACCCTCCCTATCCCACCCCTCAAGGTGGTCACAGAGCACTGAGCTGATCTCCCTGTGCTATGCAGCTGCTTCCCACTAGCTATCTGTTTTACATTTGGTAGTGTATATATGTCCATGCCACTCTCTCACTTCGTCCCAGCTTACCCTTCCCCCTCCCCGTGTCCTCAAGTCCATTCTCTACGTCTGCATCTTTATTCCTGTCCTGCCCCTAGGTTCTTCAGAACCATTTTTTTCCCTTAGATTCCACATATATGTGTTAGCATACGGTATTTGTTTTTCTCTTTCTGACTTACTTCACTCTGTATGACAGACTCTAGGTGCATCCACCTCACTACAAATAACTCAATTTTGTTTCTTCTTTTGGCTGAGTAATATTCCATTGTATATATATGCCACATCTTCTTTATCTATTCATCTGTCGATGGACACTTAGGTGGCTTCCATGTCCTGGCTATTGTAAATAGAGCTGCAATGAACAGCTTTTTTGGGGGGAGGCAGGCTATAAGATGTATTTCTCATTATAGATCATACTCAAAAAGGCTTGAAAGCCACGGATCCAGACAATTCTCAGTCAGATACCAGGATACTTGTTCTTCTGATTCCCATTTGACAGATAGGGAAAACTAGGCTTTCAAGGAGTGGGTGAGATGGGGCTCCTGGGTCCCCTGGGTGGGGAGCCCTTGCTCTGAGCCCCTCCGAGGGGTCTGCAGGACTGGCTGTAAAGGCAGGAACCCCGGCTTGCAGCTCTGGTGCTTGGTCCTCCTGCTCAGCAAAGCAGGGCTGGCCTGTGTCCCACATCTCAGCCATCTGCGGACCAGAGGGCGTGGATGTCTGGAGCTTGGAGGAGGCGCTGGGTTCGAATTCCAGCTCTACTGTCTCCTGCCTGGGAGACCGTGGCCCTCAGGGACAGAGGATAGTGCCTTGAAAGGAGACGGCCCTCCTGCCCGCCCACAGCCCCCACGGAAAGCCAGGGCGTGGGCCAAGGCCATGCTCTCCCCCACCTGGACACAGGTCTCCTGCCTATCCAGCGGAGGGCGGATGCCCGGGACTTGGCCTCAATGGCCCGTATCACTCTGGGCAAGCCCTGGTTCCGACCAGCCATCCAGACCCCTGAGCCTGGGGCCGCCGCTCACCTGGCCGACCCTGGCGCTGAGCAGGTGGGGACCACAGGAGCGCCTGATGGGCGGGAAGAGGCAGGGCCACCACCTCTCAGGCCTCAGCTTTCTCCCCCGGCCATCCTGTTATTTCTTCCTTTGGCTACGTCCAGACTACAGCCCCTTCTCCGCCCCCAACACCTCTGCCTCCTCGTCCAGCCCCATCCTGGACTCCTGAATCACAGCCTCTATGCTGGTCTCCCCACGTCTGCCACTGTCCTGGCCATTGTGGTACATGACTCTTTTTGAATTATGGTTTTCTCAGGGTATGTGCCCAGTAGTGGGACTGCTGGGTTGTATGGTAGTTAGTTTTGATTTGCATTTCTCTAATGATTAGTGATGTTGAGCATCCTTTCATGTGTTTGTTGGCAATCTGAATATCTTCTTTGGAGAAATGTCTATTTAGGTCTTCTGCCCATTTTTGCCCTGGGTTTTTTTTTTTTTTTTTGATATTGAGCTGCATGAGCTGCTTATAAATTTTGGCGATTAATCCTTTGTCAGCTGCTTCATTTGCAAATATTTTCTCCTATTCTGAGGGTTGTCTTTTCATCTTGTTTATGTTTCCTTTGCTGTGCAAAAGCTTTTAAGTTTCATTAGGTCCCATTTATTTTTGTTTTTATTTCCATTTCTCTAGAAGGTAGGTCAAAAAGGATCTTGCTGTGATTTATGTCATACAGTGTTCTGCCTATGTTTTCCTCAAAGAGTTTTCTAGTGTCTGGCCTTACATTTAGGTCTTTAATCCATTTTGAGTTTATTTTTGTGTATGGTTCTAATTTTATTCTTTTACGTGTAGCTGTCCAGTTTTCCCAGCACCACTTATTGAAGAGGCTGTCTCTTCTCCATTGTATATTCTTGCCTCCTTTATCAAAGATAAGGTGACCATATGTGCGTGGGTTTATCTCTGGGCTTTCTATACTGTTCCATTGATTTTTAAAATGTAAAGTCTGCTTGCTTTTTTCCTATTAAGGGACTTTGCATTGATATTCACAAATGGAATTAATGTGTATTTTTCTGTCTTCTGCAATCTTTATTAGGATTAGGCATCAAATATACTTGTTTAAGAAATAGAATCTGGATGATTTTAGTCTTCTAGGCTATAGAAAGAAGTCAGGTAACCAGGAATCATCTATTCTTTGAGGTTTAATAAATTCCCCTGAAAAACATCTAGCCTAGTGCTTTTTAATGTGGTTCTTTGTGATAACATTCTATAATTCTCCTGTGGAAATTTTTTTTTTATTATCTCTGTATCTCTACTAGTGTCCACTTAATAAATACTAATTAAATTTCTTAGAAAATATTTATTATAATCTAACTTTACATAGCATTTATAAGCTTTTATGCAAATTTATCACATTGTTTTTCAAATTTTTCCTTATCTCTCAATCATTTTCTCATTTATTTCTCCCTCTCATTTCCCTCTTATTTTGTATATTTGTATTTTCTGTCTCTTCTTAATTGTCAATGTTTGATTTTTTTATTTTGTCAAAGAACTAATTTTTGATTTATTCAATAGTTCTACTACTTTTCTCTTTTAGTTAATTTCTACTTTTGTTTGTATGTATCCCACCTTTTTTTTGTTTGTTCTCTATGTTTACACTGGGATGTGTATGTGTTCCAACAGCTTTGTTATGAGATTCTGTTCATTTATAAAATATTTAAGACTACGGGCATCACTTGGAGATATTGTGTATTTGGTTCTAAAACACCACAATGAAGCGAATATTGCAATAAAGCAGGTCAAATGAATTTTTTGGTTTCCCAGTGCAAATAAAAGTTATGTATATACTATAGTCTGTTAAGTGTGTAATAAACAGCATTATGTCTAAAAAACAATGTACAAACCTTTAAAAAAATACTTTAGGCTAAAAAATGCTAACCATCCTCTGAGCCTGCAGTAGGTCATAATCTTTTTGGCGGTGGAGGATACTGCCTCAGCGTTGATGGCTACTGACTGGTCAGGGTGGCAGTTGCTGAAGTCTGGGGAGGCTGTGGCAGTGTCTTAAAATCAGACAACAATGAAGTCTGCCACATCAGTTGACTCCCTTTCACAAACGAGTTCCCTGTGGCATGCAATGCTGTTTGAGAGCATCTTACAGGACTTCTTTCAAAATCGGAGTCAATCCTCTCAAACCATGCTGCTTTATCAACTATCTTTATGTAATATTCTGAACACTCTGTTATCATTTCACCAATCTTCACAGCAACTTCACCAGGAGCAGATTCCGTCTCAAGAAATCACTTTCTTTGCTCATCCAGAAGAAGAAATTCAACTCCTCATCCATTAAAGTTTTCTCATGAGGCTGCAACAATTCAGTCACATCTTCAGGCTCCACTTCTAATTCTAGTTCTCCTGATATTCCCACCAGATACTTCCTCTGCTAAAGTCTTAAGCCCTTCAAAGTCACCCATGATGGTAGGAATAAACCTCTTCCAAACCCCTGTTAATGTTGACATTTTGACCACTTCCCATGAATTGTGAATATTTTTAATGGCACCTAAACTGGTAAATCCTTTACAGAAGGTTTTGAATTGACTTTGCCCAGATCCATCAGATGAATCACTATCTATGGAAGCTATAGCTTTAAAAAATGTGTCTCTTAAGTAATAAAACTTGACCCCTTGATCCATGGGCTGCAGAATAAATGTGGTGTTAGCAGGCATGAAAACATTAATCTCACTGTACATCTCCATCAGAGCTCTTGAGTGATCAGGTGCATTGTTAATGAGCAGTAATATTTTGAAAGAAATCTTTTTCTGAGAAGTAGATCTCAACAGTAGGCTTAAAATATTCAACAAGCCATGTTGTAAGCAGGTATGCTGCCATCTAGGGCTTTGTTCTTCCATTTACAGTGCACAGGCAGAGTAGATTGAGCATAATTTTTAAGGCCCTGAGGATTTTCCAAATGGTAAATGAGCACTGGATTCAACTTAAAGGCATCAGTTGCCTTAGCCCCTAACAAGAGATTCAACCTGTCCTTTGAAGCTTTGAAGTCAGGCATTGACTTCTCCTCTCTAACTCTGAAAGTCCTAGATTGCATCTTCTTTTAATATAAGGCTGTTTTGCCTACATTGAAAATCTACTGTTTAGTGGGGCCCTCTCCATTAATTATCTCAGCTAGATCTTCTGGATAACTTGCTGCAGCTTCTACATCAGCACTTGCTGCTTCACCTTGCACTTTTATGTTATGGAGACGGCTTCTTACCTAAACCTCATGAACCAGCATCTGCCAGCTTCAAACCTTCCTTCTGCAGCTTCCTTACCTTTCTCAGCCTTCACAGAATTGAAGTGAGTTAGGGCCTTACTCTGGATTAGGCTTTGACTTAAGGGAATATTGTACTTTGTTTGATCTTCTATCCAGACCACTAAACTTTCTCCATTATCAGCAATAGAGCTGTTTCCCTTTCTTATCTGTACGTCCATTGGCGTATCACTAAATTTCCTTTAAGCACTTTTCCTTTGCATTCACAACTTGACTTTCTGGCACAAGAGGCCTCACTTTCAGCCTCTCTTGGCTTTAGACATACCTTCCTCACTAAATTTAATCATTTCTAGCTTTTGATTTAAAGTGAGAGACATGTGACTCTTTCTTTCACTTGAACACTTGGAGGCCTTTGTAGGGTTATTAATTAGCCTAAGTCAATACTGTTGTATTTTAGGGAATAGAGAGGCCTTAGGAAAAGGAGAGAGACAGGGCACTGGCCAGCTGGTGAAGCAGTCACACATTTATTAAGTTCCCTGTTTTATATGGGTGCAGTTTGTGGCACCCCAAAACAATTACAATAGTAACATCAAAGATCAACAAATATAATACTATGAAAAGTTTGAAATACTGTGAGAATTACTAAAATGTGACACAGAGACGTGAAGTGAGCAAATGCTGCTGGAAAAACAGCACCGACAGACTTGATTGAGGTACAGTTACCACAAACCTTCAATTTGTAAAAATGAAATATCTGTGAAGTGCAATAAAACGAAGCACAATAAAACAAGGTATGTCTGTACATACTAGAATTTTCCTGTGCTTCTAATATTTGGATTATTAGCAAATTTTTTACATGATTTCTTTGACTACTTACTATTAGAAAGAATATGCTATTTTTCTTGTCTCTTTCAGTTCACCCAAATTTTCCATTGTATTTTTGTCAAATATATAATATTTACATGCTATTCTGAAATGTTGTCCCTACTTTTATAAGTATTTAGTTAATAATTCAGTGCTGAAACTCAGCTGCACTGCCAGAATTTAATAGGATGACTCTTGTCCTTACTCAATTCTTTAGAAAAGATTTTTAGAAATAGTATTCCATGAGTTTTGTCTATTTACTTACTTGTTTACTACAGCTCAACTATATATGTATTAGATTCTTTTAATTTTTAAAATTTTAGTAAAATATACAAAACATAAAATTTGCTATTTTAACTATTTTTAAGTGTACATTTCAGTGGCCTTAAATACATTCACATTGTTTTTAAAAAATCACTACACTCCAACTCCAGACTTTTTTCATCTTCCTAAACTAAATTCCATACCCATTAAACAATAACTCCCCCAGCCCTGGAATCTACCATTCTAATTTCCGACTCTATGAATCTGAGTTCTCTAGGTAACTCATGTAAGTGGAATCATACAGAATTTGTTGTTTCGTGACTGGCTTATTTTTCATAATGTCTAAAAAGACCATATGTGTCTAGCATAAAACGGAATTTCCTTCATTTTTGATGGTAGACAATATTCTACAATGTGTATATGCTTCATCTTAGTTATTAATTTGTCAATGTGCACTTGGATTGCTTCCTTATTTAGGCTATTGTGAATAATGCTGTTGTGAACATGGGTATACAAATATCTGTTAGAGTCCCTATTTTTAGTTACTTTCGTTATATACCCAGAAGGGGAATTGCTGTATTATGCAGTAATTCTATGTGTTTTTGAAGAACCACCATACTGATTTCCAGAGCAGCTGCTCCAGTTTACATTCCCACCAGCAATGTAGAAGGGTTCCAATTCCTCCATGGCACCACCAACGCTTGTTATTTTCTGTTTGTTTCTTTGTTTTCATAATAGCCATCTTAATGGTCGTGAGATGGTGTGTCATTCTGGTTTCAGTTTGCATTTCCCTAATAATTAGACATGTTGAACATCTTTCATGTGCTTAGTAATCATTTACATAACTTAACTTGGAGGAATGTCTGTTGAAGACCTTTGCCAATTTTGTAAATGGGTTCTTGGGATTTTGTTTTGATGTTGTATAGTTTTAGGAGTCCCTTTTATATTCTGGATATTAATTCCTTTTCAGATACATGGCTTGCAAACATTTTCTCCCAATTCATGGGTTATTCACTCTGTTGATAGCACCCTCTGATGCACAAAAGTTTTTAATTTTGATGAAGTCAAATTTATCTATTTTTTTAAATTATTGTTGTCTATGCTTTTGGTGTCATATCCAAGAAATTACTGCCAAACCCAATGTCATGAAGCTTCCCCCTTATGTTTTCTCCTAATAGTTTTATAGTTTAGCTTTTACATTTAGGTTTTGATCCATTTTGAGTTATTTTTTGTATATGGTTTAAGGTAAAAATCCACCTTCATTCTTTTGCAGGTGGATATCCAGTTTTCTCAACACAATTTGTTTAAAAGAGTGTCCTTTCCCTGTTGAATAGTATGGGCACCCTTGCCAAAAATCATTTGGTCCTATATGCAAAGGTTTACTTCTGGGTTCTTCATTCTACTCCATCGGTCCATATGTCTGCATTTATGCCATATTACACTGTTTTAATTATTGTAGTTTAGTATTAAATTTTGAAATCAGGAAGCATGGGACTTCCTAATTTGTTTTTCTTTTGCAAGATTATTATGCTCTTTGGAGTCCACTGAGATTCCATGTAAATTTTAAGATGAAGTTTTCTACATCTGCAAAAAACATCATTAGGATTTTGATAGGGATTTCATTAAATCTCTAAATCACTTTGGGTAGTACTGACATAATATTAAGCCTTCCAAGCCATGAACCTGTGATATCTTTCCATTTATTCATTTCTTCTTTAATTTCTTTCACCAAAATTTTGTTTGTTACAGTATACAAAGGCTTTCACCTCCTTGGTTAATTTTATTCTGAAATATTTTATTTTTTTATGCTCTTACAAGTAAAATTGCTTTTTTATTTTCCTTTTGTGATTGTCCTTTGACAGTGTATAAAATTGCAAATGATTCTTGCAACTTTGCTGAATTAATTTATTAGACCTAGCAGGGTTTTTTTGTGTGTATGGAATCTTTAGCATTTTCTAAATATAAAATGTCTGTGAACAGAGATAATTTTACTTCTTTGTTTCCAATTTGGATGCATATATATATATATATATATATATATATATATATATATATATATATTTTTTTTTTTAACTTCACTGCTCTGGTTAGGACTTCCAGTTATATGTTTACTACAAGTGGTCATAGCAGGAATCCTTGTCTTACCCCTGATCTTTGAAGAAAAGCTCCCAATCTTTCACCATAAAGTATGATATTAATTTGGGTTTTTCACACATGACTTTTATTATGTTGAGGTAGTTTTCTTCTTTTCCTAGTTTGCTGAACATTTTTATCCCGAAAAGGTGCTGAATCTCAGCAAATGCTTTTTCCACATAAGTCGAGCTGATTTTATGGGGTTTTTTTCTTTGTTCTGTTAATGTGGTATATGACGTGACTGATTTTCATATGTTGAACCATTCTTACATTCCAGGAATAAATACTACTTGGTTATGCTAAATTCTCTTTGCTGGTATTTTGTCGAGAATTTGTATTTCAACATTCATCAGAGGTATTGGCCTATAATTTTCCTTTCTTGTAATATCTTTGTCTGGCTTTGGTATCAGAGTAATGCTGGCCTCATAGAATGGCTTTCGAAGTGTTACATCTTCTTCAGTTTTTTGGAAGACTTTGAAAAGGGCTGGTGTTAAGTCTTAAAGTGTATGGTAGCATTCACCAGTGAAGGCAACAAGTACTGGGCATTTCTTTGTTAGGAAATTTTTGATGACTGATTCAATCTTCTTATTTGTTACAGGTCTATTCAAATTTTCAATTTCTTTATGGGTCAGTCTTACTAGGTCATTTCTTGGAATTTGTCTTTTTCATCCAGGTTATACCATCCGTTGGCATACAACTGTTCACAGCACTCTCTTATAGTCCTTTTTATTTCTACAAAATCAGTAGTAGTTTCCCCTCTTTCATTTTGGAATTTTGTTATTTGCATCTTCTTATAGTTTGTCAATTTTGTTGATCTTTTTGTAGAATCAAATCTTGGTTTCATTGATTTTCTTTGCTGTTTTTCTATCCTCTTTTTTTTATTGATCTCTGTTTTATATTTTATTATTTCTTTCCCTTTGCTAAGTTTTAGTTTGTTCTTTTCGTAGTTATTTTAGATATAAATTTATGTTGTTGATCTGATAGTTTTTTAATGGAAGCATTTATAGCTATAAGTATCCCTCCCTGTTTTCATTGCATCCCATAAGGTTTTGTATGTTTTATTTTTCTTTTCATATATCTCAGGATATTTTCTTAATTTCTCTTGTTATTTCTTCTTTGATCCATTGGTTGTTTAAATCTATGTATTTTTTTTTTTAATTTTATTTATTTATTTATGTTTTGGCTGTGTTGGGTCTCCGTTTCTGTGCGAGGGCTTTCTCCAGTTGCGGCGAGCGGGGGCCACTCTTCATCGCGGTGCGCGGGCCTCTCACTGTCGCGGCCTCTCCTGTTGCGGAGCACAGGCTCCAGACACGCAGGCTCAGTAGTTGTGGCTCATGGGGCTTAGTTGCTCCGTGGCATGTGGGATCTTCCCAGACCAGGGCTCGAACCCGTGTCCCCTGCATTGGCAGGCAGACTCTCAACCACTGCGCCACCAGGGAAGCCCAATCTATGTATTTTTAATTTCCACTTATTTGTGCTTTTTCCAGTTTTCCACACATTTCAGTTTATTTCTAGTTGCATTCCACTGATGTCAGAAAAGATACTTTGATTTCAATCTTTTGTAAGTTATTAAGATTTATTTAGTGACACAACATTTGGTCTATCCTGGACACTGTGTATTGTTCTGTTGTTGCATGGAGTGTTCTATAAAGGTCTGTTATGTCCAATTATTCCATAATGTTGTTCAAGTCTTCTATTTCCTTACTGATCTTTTGTCCAGTTGTTCTATCTACTATTAAAACTAGGGTACTGAAGTCTACTGCTATTACTGTAGAACTGTACACTTCTCCCTTCAATTCTCACAATGTTTTCTTCACATATTTAGGAGTTCTGATATTTGCTGCATATATATTTTTAATTTTTGTATCTCCTTGATGGACTGACCCTTTTATATAACTGATCCTTTTATATACAAGGTCCCTTTATCGCTCTTGAAACAATTTTTTATTTAAAGTTTATTTTTTTCTGATAATAATATAGTCACCCCTAATCTCATTTGGTTACTATTTGCATGAAATATCTTTCTCCATCCTTTCACCTTCAACCTATGCATGGCTTAGAAATAAAGTGAGTCTCTTCATTTCACAGAGGGGGATCAAGATGTAAGAGGACATGGAACTCACCTCCTTCCACAAATACACAAAATACATCTACACGTGGAACAAATCTCGTGGAAAATGAATTGGAAACTGGCAGAATAATTCCTATAAACCCAAAGCTGTAGGAAAGATCTCCATGTAGCTGGGTAAGATGGGGAAAAAGAGGCATTTGATCAGCACCTGAACCCCTGGGAGAAATCTGAAAGGAAGAGAAGGTCCACATGAGTGGACCTTCACCTGGCGAGCAAGCAGGATAAGCAACGTTCTGCCATCCTGGTCCTAGGGTCCTGCATGGAACAGACCAGCCCACTTACCTGCAGGGATAACTGCTAGGACAAACAGAAGGGCTGGAGAAGCCTAGACGCTACTTGTGAGAAGTGTGCACACGCTGACTTGCCAACAATCAGGGCAGAGAGAGCCTTGCAATGGTGACTGCCTCCTCACCACACTTCTCAATCCAAATGGAGCTAACACCATGGCCCTGCTCACTACACAACATAGCCTGGTGCAAAGTCTGGGCCAACCAAGCACTGAGAAAAAACTCAGTCTAGCTGTGCAGGGACAGGCTGTGGGGACCTGGAGTGTGATCCTGGTGTAGTCGTGGTGAACACTGTCAGAGTGTGCACGGGGGGGCGCCACAGGAGTGCAATGCTGTGAAGTGCTGAATATTGTGCAGACAGACCCTAGGAGAGGACTCTGGGAGAGGACTCGATCTAGCTCATAGAGACAGCCCAGGAGGCCTGGGGTGTGATCTACGCAGGGCAACAGCAGCCATTGTCAGTACACTCAGGAGTACACGGCGACTCCTCTCCCAGTGAGTGTACCCCAGATCCACCACTACACATTCCACATTAGCACTAGATCTGGGGCAGACAGGTCCTGGGAGAAGACTGCCAGAGAAGCAGCCCAAATTTCTGGTGGCAGTGCAGCTACTTCAATTCCTGTAGCCACAATGCTCCTACCCCCAGGCCCAGCCTCCTCCACAATGCAGCCTTGCACTAGATCTGGGACTAACAAAACAGAGAAAGAGATGTGACCTTGGGCTTCTTCTGGGTGGAACCGCAGATGCCTACACAGGCAGTGCATAGGTCATCTGTGACTGCACAGGCCTCACTTGCGTCTGCAATCACCTCCTTGGGGCCACGGTATGCACTCGAGGGCAAGGGAGCCTGATTGAACCTGACCCTCAGGGGTTTTATTCCAACAACTGGGGAGCAGACTGCACCCCTAACAGGGTAGCAGCAGTCATGGAGCAGAGAAGAAAGCTCACCTCACACCTGGCACAAGATTCAGATAGTCCAATAACAACAACCACACGTCCTATCAAGGAGATAATGGCCAGAACACCCTGAGGAAAGACCTGGCTTGTATCCTACAAAAACCACCCCTCATGCCAAAACCACTGGACACACACAGTCTACGCAGGGATGCTCCCACATAAAACATCCCTTCAAGACCACAATAGATAACTGTTTCTCCTATATATATAATAACAGAAAAGGGTAAGTAAAATGAAAAAGCAGAGGAAGTATTCCCAATTAAAAGAACAAAAGAAATCCCCTGAAAGAACAAACAATGAAAGAGCTCACCAGTCTACTAGACCCTGAGTTAGGAAAGGTGGTAGTAAACATGTTAATTGAATTAAGAAAACTCATCAATAAAACCACAAATCATTGTAACAAGGACTTTGAAGCTATAAAGATGAACCAATCAAAAATAGACAATTCAATTGCCAAGACAAAAACCAATCTAGAAGCAATGAATCGCTGACTAAATGACACAGAAGAATAAATAAGTGATCTGGAAGACAGAATAGTGGAAATCACTCAATCATAACAGCAGACAGAGAGATACATTTTTAAAAAATAAAGTAACATATGAGATCTATGCAATAATACAAAACATGCCAACCTATGCATAATAGGGGTTCCAGAAGGAGAAGAGAAAGAGAAGGGGATCAAAAATGTATTTGAAGAAATTATGGCTGAAAACTTCCCAAACCTAAAGAAGGAAACAGATATCCAGGTACAAGAAGCACAAATCAAACAAGATGAACCCAAGACATACCACCAAGGCATATCATAATCAAAATGGCAAAAGTTAAAGAGAATTTTAAAGGCAGCAAAAGAAACAGTCAGCTACAAGGAAACCCCCATAAGGCTATCAGCTGATTTATCTGCAGAAACTTTGAAGGCCAGAAGGGAGTAGTATGATGTATTCAAAGTCCTGAAAGGGAAAAACCTGCAACCTAGTATACTCTACCCATCAAGATTATCATTTAGAATAGGAAAGATAAAGCATTTCTCAGGGAAGCAAAAAGTAAAAGAATTCAGCAATACTAAACCTGCCCCCAAAACAATATTGAAGAGTCTTCTCTAAGTAGAAAAGACATAAAAATCTATGAGAAAGGGAAAATCGTAATAGGAAAGGCAAATATGTAAAAAATTGAAGATCACATAAATAAGACCATATAAAGATTTTTTAAAAATCAAAAAATTATAAAAATGATTATAACTACAATAAACAGTAAGAGGGTAACCATGAAGATGTAAAACAGGACATCAAGATCACAAAATGCAGAGGAGGGGAGTATAAAAATGTAGATGTTTTAGAATGTGTTGAATTTGAATGACTACCAGTTTAAAGCAAGTAGATATAGTTACGGGTTAACATACTTTAAAACCAGGGTAATGACAAGTCAAAAACCTAAAACAGATTCACAAAAACCAAAAAGAAACTCAAGCATACTACAAAAGAAAATCATCAAATTACAAGAGGAAAAACAAAAAGAAGAAATGAACAAAGAAGAACTAAAATAACAACTGCAAAACAAGGAATAAAATAGCAGTAAATATATACCTATACTTACTTACTTTAAATGTCAATGGACTAAATGCTCTGATCAAAAGACATAGAGCAGTAGACTGGATTAAAAAAAAGATTAAAAAAAGAGAAAACAAGACCTTTCAATATGCCACTTACAACAGACACTAGTCAGGGTGAAAGACACACACAAACCAAAAGTGAGGAGATGGAAAAAGATATTTCATGCAAACGAAAATGAAAGCAGGGGTAGCAATACTCATATCAGACAAAATTGACTTTAAAACAAAGACCATAAGGAAACACAAAGAAGGGTGTTATATAATGATAAAGGAATCAATATAAGAAAAGGATATTACACTCGGTAACATAATATACGCCCAGTATAGGAGCACATAAGTATATAAAACAAATACTAACAGACATAGATGGAAAAATTGACAATAATACAATAATAGTAGGAGACTTTAACACCCCACTGACATAAATGGACAATACTGCTTCATTATCACTTGGTTTGCATGTTGCTACATACATCATCCTTCTTTTCTTTCCTTTGTAAGTGATTAGTCATTTTATCTGGAAGATTAGAGATTTCTGTTATCTTTATTTTTAATCTATTTGTTACATACCTTTATCTCAAGATTCATCATTCTGAGTCAATTTAACAAGATTTAAGTGAACCCTTTCAAAATGTAGATTCAGGCCATCTTTGAATTCCAGAGACTTTTCTTTGATTATAATGCTGAACATTAGTTTAGTTTTATTCTTGTATTTTTTTGTTCAGACATTCCCATGATACTTATGATGTGTCTTTGTTCCCTATATTCCAGAACTATGGCTGTCTCTCATGTTTTTCTCTCTTATTTTATTTCATTATAGTTCTCTTCTTTGTTTTTACTCCTTTCTTCAAGTTCCCTTACTATACTTTCAAATTATTCTCCCTTGAGAATTTTTAAATTCAGTCTTTGTTTCTGTCTTTTCCTTTGATTTCTTTCCTCAGTTCAGTCAATCTAATTTCAAGTTTTGTGTATGTGTGTGTATTTTATAGCTTTATTAAGAAATAATCCACATACCACAAAATTCACAAATGTAAAGTGTGTAATTCAGTGGTTTTTAAGATATTCACAGAATTCTGCAACTGTCACCATAATATAAATTCAGACCATTTTTACCATTTCACCCCCCCAAAAAATGCCCATTAGCAGTTACTTCCCATCCATCTCTCCAGCCCTAGAAAACCATTAGTCTACTTCATGTTTCTAAAAATTTGCCTATTCTGGACATTTCATATAAATGGAAACAAAAGATATGTTGTCTTTTGCAATTGGCTTCTTTCGCTTAGTGCATTGTTTTCAAGGTTAATACATGTTTCCTGTTTTTTAACTTATTTATAAACCATTTATACTCTGAATTGTTGACTATGATTCAGTGTTCTTTCATTTTTGTCATTGCTTATTTAATGTTATTTAATTTATATTAGAGTTGTTTTATAATTTTCTTCTGCTTCATAACTATTTTTGGTGTGTATCTTCATCTGCTCAAAGGTTTTGAGTCACCTTCCTTCTCCTTATAGTAGATCTGAAGTGGATGCTATGTGACTTTTTCTGTATACTTTTAAAGTACCTTTTATTGTTCTTAAACATTAATTATAGTTAATTATATGTAGATGAGGCTGAGTGGTTTGGTTTGCTAAGACTCTTAGTTCAAGCTTACCATATTTGGATAGCACAGTGAAGCTTCTTTACTAATTGCTGTCTTTTTCCTGTATTTTTGTTGGGGGTAGGGGAAATGGAAAATCTCTTCTGATGCTGTGATATTCTTTTGTTTCTGAAGGTTCCATATTTTTCACTGCTTTCCCTGTCCCCCCTTTATCTCTTTACTACCAAGCTTCCAATAATCCCTCCTCTTCATGTAGCCTCTATCATCCCCCAAAGTGATGCTTTTCTACTTTTTTTATCTCTGACCGCACATATGTTCCAGTCTTTCCTTTTGGTTCCCTAATAGTCATTGTTCTGATCCACAGGCACTGACCACGTTCCAATATTTCTGTCACTCAGTGTCAGACTTTCTCCTTCAAGGATAATGCTATCTGTGTCTCCTACTATAAAGATTCTGTTGCTCAATCTATTTCACAGATAATCTTCCTGTTTCTCTACTTAGAAAAAGGTTACAGAGTAGGCTACATTGATTTTGGATGTTCCCCCCATATGTAGATAGGAGTTTTTAGCAGACTGTGTCTCCTAATTATGTTCTAGGCATGGGTTATAGTTGGCTTTATTTATGTGGAGGTTATGTGGAAAAACTTTATATTTAGGAGCCAATCATTAGGCTAGCCAATATTTTATTTAAAATAGGATATTTCCCCTCATTTGTTTTGCAAATCTATTAGATTCATTGTGGAAAATATACTAAATGATCTTACAAACCACAGTTTTATCTAGTTCGTGTCATTGCCCTAGTATTTGATTGATTTTACTTTCTTAAGCAAAAGACACTGTAAATTTGGGTTAAGTTTTTGAGGTAGAGATTACTAGTGCTCATCATTGTATCTATTCTTCCTTTCCTTGTACAAAAGAGACAGCAGTTCAATATTTCTTTTAATTAGGAAGTACTCACTCATCATTAACATGTGAGAGGGAGAAATGTGTCATTTCTAGGCTAAGACAGAAAATAAGTCATTAGAGAGTTCTATTCTCTCGCTCCTCCCCTGCCAAGACAATAATGGATAAGGCTTTACCTCGAAAGAGTGGAGCCATAAGATGGAAATTATTTGAACTTCCGTTGAGCTTCCATGTGGAAGACATATTTTGCTAGGAAACACCCAAAACTGCACAGAAATTATTATAGAATGAGCAAAGAATACACTTCTGTCTAGCCACTGAGATTTAGCAGAAAAATCGGTACTACAGCATAGGTCTAGCCTATTCTGATATATATAGTTTAGAGGGTGAAACAATCTCCTCAGAGCAAGAATACGTATATAGGCTTCTATGTTTCACAGAAAAACAAAAACAAACTTTAACAGCATAACTCAAAAAATCATTAAACTGGTAAAGTTCTTTAGTGAAAAAATTAAAGGAAAGTCCACATACATAATGCAATTAGCAAACTGAAAGCTTCTTTTATCCTTCTGGAAGTCACATTTTTTATACAGAAAGTTTCAAATAAAATAATATACTATTTAAATTAGAAATCTACTGTTTAATTAGTATCTTAAAAGAATGAACAGCCGGCAACATTTGTGAGCAATATTTTACAAGGCCTTTGCAAATCTCCAAATTTGTGAAAATCACTAATATATTTAAACGCCCTCATAAAATATTATATTTTAACAAACATTTAAATTAAGCTTCAAACTGCAAGGTAGGAAATATTAATTTGATTTTAATTGAATTGATTTGATATTGAATTAATTTGTTTTTTCTTGTAAAATAAACAATATTCTATAATTTAATGTATGATTATTATAGTAAGTATGAGCTGAATTGGCAAACCTATAACTTGGTAAATAATTGTGATTGTTGCTGTATCCTATGTGTTTATGTGTTCACTAAAAACAGCATGAATGTATATTTAGAAAGATTTTCTTCCATTTTTGAATGGTTTAATTCAAAGTGAAATTTGTTCTGCCTATGGCTCATCTCTCTGTGTTAGAATTCTGCCTTAGTAGGGAATACTTTCTCAGTTATGTATTCAACTGATGCCTCCTTTCCTACTAACTTCACATTATGCAATTTAAAATGGTTCTCAAAATTCTTGAATCAGTCTTTGCTCATAAATTTGGTTTCTTCAAATGCTGTGCTGGTACCTTCAGCACCTGTGGTTACATGGAAACTTTTTTTTTTTTTTTTACAGGCTTCTGGCTTCTTCCTCAGTTATATATCCATCCAGAATCACATGTTTCCTGTGCACGTCTTCATACCACACAATAATTATCTTTTTAACTCTCATAAATTATTCTCTTTTAAGCTATGAACAACCATGCACAGGCTAGAACATTTTGTGAAAGACATTCTTTGTATTTCTGTATAGAGCATGTAGAGCTTTCTGAGTCACAAACAGGATTTATAAAAACCATCTATGTTCTAGTTAAGAAGCTTTGCTTTCAGTTCCATTTTCATATCTTGCGAGGAGAGCTATCTTGCTTTTCTAGGTAATCCTCAGAAATACGTATTATTATTTATTAGTTTTTACTTTTATCTAGCCAGGGTACTAGATATGGAATGAATAACTGAATAAGCAACGCTGTGATGAAACATAGACGTGTGCAGATTTACTCATTAGTTAAGTGAAACAAGCCTATAATAGAGTCTCAGGTGTTCTACGAAAATTTACAAATATATAAATATCACATTACAAATATACATGGGCACTTAAACACACATACATCCTAGAATTCCTTAGTCTCTGCTCAATACTAAAACAGTTGTTTATAATGTCCTTGAATACCAAGAATGTAGTGTATTTGGATTTAACATATTCTTTTAATACAAGTTGGGTAGATTTCAAACTATTCTCATCCCTCTAGCAGAGAGGGGTAAGCAAGTAGGCACTTGTTTCTGTTCCCTAACTCTGAGTCACACCAACAAAAGCTGGACTATTTTACCTATTTTACATATTTGTTTTATATAAAGAAGAGGATACACAATAATTACTTAAATATGGAACCCATTTGATTGAAACAGCAAAGGTACTATTAGTTTTTAATTCATTTTGGTTCTATATTATTAAATATTAATTTAAAAAGTAGACCTTCCTACCCCAAAATTTGATCACCAATGAGACAGTCATAGAACCCACAATTAGTTGAAGAATAGCCTTTTAGAATATTTTTCAAGATTGTTTTATGCCCCAAATCAGGACTACCAATATCTTTAAGTTTCTTAAAATGGAAATTAAATATGTCAAAGCTTCTAACCATGTATTTTATTCTAAGCTCTCTTTATTTTGAAGACTAATATAGAGTAGGTTTGAAACTGTTCTTTCGCTAAACATTTTCAAACAGATTTAATTAGGCTATTTTTTTTGTCTGGTATCAGCAAATACGCTCCAAGGAATCAACTCAAACCTTCCTGGTGAGGCTTCTAAATTTTTCCTCTTGTGCAGGGTAGTCAATGAGCTGAGCAACCAAGCATCTATTGTACAATATCTCTTCAAAATTTAATATGCTAACAATCCCATTACCCATGTACTATAATAAGAACATCTGTCAAAGTGCGTGAGTATATGAACTAATGGATTCCTGAGTATTTCTGTCATTCAGTTGAAGACTTGTCCTGAGATTTGGGGGTCAATTATTGGCAATATATTATTCAGTCAGATATAAGTTACAAATTTGTTTCTTGGCAAAGTCATTCTCTAGTCTAGACAATGGTCCTCAAATATAAACTTGTATTAGAATTATGTCAGAACCTTTATAAATATTTAGATGTTTCCCTGATTTACTGTGGTTTTTATTCAGCAGTTTGGGAGCTGTTTCACAATATTTGACAAGCTCTCTCAAATGATTAGTCTGAATATAAACATTTGAGAACCTTTGCTCTGAACAAAATGTTAACTATATGAGCTCCATATCAGGAGTCAGAAGAAGGAGAATCAGCATAACTAGTCACTTCAAGTTTTGTTACCATGCGTGTATCTTAGATCCTCTTTTATCTTTTTTTCCCCATGGGCCAGAGTCTGGCAGTTTGATCAATAAGCAGTTTCTGGTCACTAGCTTCCTCCTACCCTCAGTTAAGAAGTTTGAGTGGGGTCCAAAATATTCACATATTACAAATTCCTCAGGTGACTCCTTATGATTCAAGTCTTCCAATGTTGAGGACAGGGTAATTTTTATTTATTCATTAAGTGAGTATTTTGACTTATCATTCTTAATATTTCCCTTGATTTCTCAAGGCATATAATTTTAAAAATCGTGTTAAGGGTAACATAAATTAAAAGGGTACATCCTTTCTCAGATTTACAAGGGCTCCTTATCCCAGTGAAGAAAGTAAGAGGGAAGGGAAATAGACACACTTTCATGCACCATCTGCTTCACATATTTAATCCTCCACATAATCTAGTCTTTATTAACCATGGTTTGCATTTGAGGAGACAGATCTCCCAAGAGTATGAGTAACTTGATCACGTTCATAAAGTCAATAAATGGCAGAAGTGGGATACTAATTGAGATCTTACTGATGCCAAGTCCCAAGAACTATTTATTACACTATGCTGCCCTCCCCAAATATGGTGATAATAGTGAAAAAATGAAAACTTCTTATGTAATGCTAGACTGGATTCATCATTTGACTATTCTCTTGGTAAAACTCATGCTGTAAATATCTGGAACTTTTTAAAATACCAACATTAAAATCGGCAGCTATTTTATTTTTAAACTATATCCTCATTTTTGGATTCCATGTCCTAAAAAATTTATTATTTTATTATTATATTATGTTCCTAATTTCTTAGTATATTGAAATAAGAATTTTAATATTTTAGCAAAATGCAGGGTTAGCAGTAATTCAGGAAATTCTTGAGAGATGAATTTCAAGGGAAAGAATGAAATAAATCTGTAAAGGATTTTTCTAGAACATTCAGAAGAAAACCTACTAGCTTTTATCATAAGTATATAAGCTCACTCTCATGCTCATCCTTCCTCTATCAGATAGGCATATTCAATGTAACATAATACAAATATATCAAATTATAAAATACTTACGCTATAGTTTGATATAAAACTTGGATTGCCTTGATAAAGCACATCTTGACATTGTGTTTAATACTAAAGTTCATCTAGAACCTAGTGCTACACTTGGGTACATCATTTAAGGTATCTCTAAAGGCACATTTTAGAGGGTTCTTCTTTAAGGAAATGTTTCTGTATCAGAAATGTTCACACTGTGTGTAAGTCTGCTCAACCCAATACTTTCCATTTGTTTGCAATCCACATTAGACTAATGTAACCTACGCAGTCTTATGGCAGCAATTAGACCTTGAAGTCCATAAATCATTTGCTTCATTTTTCCTAAGAGGAAGAGCTTTCATTCTCATTTCTTTTCCTTTCTCACTTTCTATTCTATTCTCCTTATCTCATTTGCTTTTCATATTTCTGTCCTTTTTCCCAGAGAACTATGCTTAAGCAGAACAGTATGCTACATTGGCAACATATAGGAATCTCTATCAGCAAACACAAAATGTACACTAGCTCTTGTCAGCTCTAATCACAATGACACTGTCAAGTGCAGTGCAGTTACAATAATTTAGCTTAGAGCACTTCAATTATAAATCCTGACAGTGGTATGAATATTGGTTTATAGAAGAAGTCTCTAAGTAGATACTCTTTGTCATATAAGGGAGAAATCTTTAAAAATTAAAGCTAACGATAACTTTAATGAAAGAAACTCCCTGGATACACTCTTTAACCATATAAATTCAATTTAGATTAAATGTGAAAGTTTAGAATTTTTTTATTTTAGGTTAAAGTACTCTAGACTTTTTGTGATTATTGCTACATTTATGCCTGGTTTGGTTTCCAAACTAACTGCATCATGACTAATTATTGTAATAATTTTTATAATGCATTTTATCACTATAATCAAATACTAGGCTCAATAAACAGGCAAAAAATAGAATCACATAGTATGCTGAAAAATTAATGGCTATTATTTTGCAATTAATAGATTGTTTTAAATATATTTTGTATTAATGTTTAGCTTTTTTAATATACAATTTAAAGTAACATTCTTTTAGATTAACTATTGAATATAAATAAGATTCATTCTAACAAAATATAATGTATAAAAATATAATTTAAATTTTTGTTAAAATTGGGGACAGATATTTACTTTTAGAAAAATAAGAGGTCCTAGGTTCTATTACAGATTACGGTACTCTCCTCTCTAGTAGAGATTTTGGGAAAGCCATCATATATTATTTTCTTCTAAATTCTACAGCAATAAAATGAGGTATATTAAACCTTCTTAAGCAAAGTTCTATAATTTAAATTATAAGCAGTCTGGAAAAAAAAAACAGTTTTACAATGCAAATAAATCAGCCTGAATAGCTAATTTTGTTCAGCTATCTTTTACTATTTCATTTTAACCTTTCGTTTACATAGGCAAGCACTGTTTCTGTTTCTTTTTCATCTAAAGAATGTCCATTATTGGCGTAGATTTGGAACAAATCAATTGTGTAAGAAAAAGTGGAACAGAAGGAAAGACACATAAGAGCCAAAATTTGCTATGCCTATTTTTTTCCCTCTAGCACCCGGAATATAAGCATTGGCTTTTCCATGGGATAAAAGGGGCAAAATACTTAAGACCATAATAAATACATTGTAACTTCTGGCTATTGCCTCTTATATTACAGATGTCTAATATACCATGTTCTCTCTGCTTTTGCTTAGAATACCCAGTAGGGCTGTGCTCCTTTCTGGAGGCTCTAGGGAGGAATCTGACCCCAGGCTCATTCAACTGGCAGGATTCATTTTCTTTCACTTGTAGTAGGAACCCATTTCCTTGCTGGCTGTCAGCAAAGGGCTGGTCTTTGCTCCTAGAGGCCACCCACCTTCCTTCTCAAGTTTCCATAGATCCCCACTTCCTCCAACAATGGCAGGTGGACTCTCTCTCATGCTTCATATATCTCCCCTTCAGGTGTACCCTTCTGATGGATTCCCCAAATAAAAGGGAAAGTATTGCCTTATTTTTTTCTTACCAATATTTAGTATTTTCAGTGTACAGTACTTCCATCTATTTTGCTACATTTATTTTTTTTTATTTTATATTTAAGATAACCATTTTCCCACAACAACTATAAATTTGACATGCTCTGCTGTTTTAAGCCACTATGTTTGTGGTGATTTTTTACAGATGCCACAGGAGATTAATACATCATATATACAAAATTCTAGAGGAAGCAAAACTAATCTATAGTCACAGCAGATATCATCTGAATCAGGGATAAGGGAAGGGTTGCCTGCAAAGTGACATACAGGGACTTTTTGGGGAGATGGAAAATGTTATGTATCTTGACTGTGGTTATGGTTACATCAGTATGTATATTTGTCATAACTCATGAAACTACACAATTAAAATACTGTTAATTATACTTTAATAAATTAGAAATATGATTCATCAATTCATTGATCATTTAATCTTATAGGCAAATCATCACACTGCCTCTAGGCAATGTGGGCAGGACAAAATGCACAGAGGTGAAAGTAAGGTTTATCCTTTCACTATGGTCAAGTCCTATAAAGATATCATGGTCTCACTCTACTTATGCCTGAATGTACGATACATCTCAAAGAGGTGCATAATCTGGGAAGCAGTGAGATAGCAACCCTTGGTCTCAGAGGTGTCCTTTGTTGGCTCCATAGTGGTTTGCTACCTTTATTTTGCCTTACCATTGCTGAAATTTGATTATAAATCACCCCAGCTTCTGAACAAATGAAAAGTCACAAACAATAATGAAACAATTTTCTTTGTTTTGAGTAACAGAAGATGGTCAGTCAGAGCAAGTCAGTGGAGCAATAATCACTGCCAGCCTGTATTATTTTGTTTTAATAATGTTTCTGAGCATAGCTGAGGAATCAACTTACTACTCTAAAAATTTTGCAAGGGAGAGTGAACAACTGATTCTATCAATAATTTGAGGAACATTTATTAACTCCTGAGTGGGTGAAATGTCAGGATATTTGCTTATCTCTAAATCAGGAGGACACTGAGTTACTGTGATTAACTTTAACATGTGGGAGGGAATTCTTACACTGGATTGTGGAGGACATAAAAATAGCACAAAGACATAGATAAAATTGTTCATGAAGCACTGTCAGAATGAAGAGGAGATCAGAGCAGGCAATGAGGAAATACTAATTAGCAAACAAGCCTCTTGCTTTACTTTAAGCATCTCTCCCCACTACCTCTCCCTTCACCTATCTTGATTCTGTTACTTTTGTGACTCTAAACATTACATTTCGGCATGACTGGAAAAAATATCCACCCATTTATATAATTTTATAAGTTAAAGCAACTATGTCATTGACCAGAATTATGAGAGATAGGAAAGTCCCATAGTTTACCTTACAGAATTTGAAAACTGCTTCATGGTGTAACTTCTGCTAATGATAACATGAAGACCTTTGTCCTAAACTTTTAGTATCTAGAGTTCAGACTTGGGCATGTGGACATATTCATAGGCATTTTAATCTCTTGACCCTAATATGTGTTTTCGTTTTATTTTATAACGTACATATGCAATGTTGGGAGAAAAAAGGCAAAGGATCAGATTTAGAGTGTAACCAGAAAATCTGACCAATTGGCTGCCAGCTTTATTTTGGAGGAATGCACTTTCCAGAGTAAATGATATATAATAAAAGAATATAAATGACTATATGTTAGCTTAGTGAAGACACTGAGGCAGGTGGATTCCAGCAGAGAGAAGAGCATATTCAGATGTCATGTGAAATAACATAGAATAAAGATGCAGACCTACTAGAGAATGGACTTGAGGATATGGGGAGGGGGAAGGGTAAGCTGGGACAAAGTGAGAGAGTGGCATGGACATATATACACTACCAAACGTAAAATAGATAGCTAGTGGGAAGCAGCCGCATAGCACAGGGAGATCAGCTCGGTGCTTTGTGACCACCTAGAGGGGTGGGATAGGGAGGGTGGGAGGGAGGGAGATGTAAGAGGGAAGAGATATGGGGACATATGTGTATGTATCACTAATTCACTTTGTTATACAGCAGAAACTAACACACCATTGTAAAGCAATTATATTCCAATAAAGATGTTTAAAATCAATAAATAAATAAATAAATAATGAATAAGTAAAAAGAAAAATATAGTACTTTTAAAGAACAAAAAAAAATTCAATATTACTGAAGAATAGAGCTTTGGATGAAGAGTTTTTGAAAGATGTAGCTGGAGAGATATAAGAACAAGAAAATAAACCAGAGAAAAGGATTGTGATTTGACTTATACTAAGAGCAATGAAGGACTCATGGGTTTTCATCAAGGCATTGGAATGTTCAGATCTTCCTGTACTGGAGAAACTGAGGAACTTTCAATCTTGGGACCTAGGGTAGACTTCTTCACATCTACTATTACTGAGTACAGGAAGTAGCAGAAGTAGATTGAGAGAGATCAAAGCTCCCATGACTGTCAGAGGTTATATGTGAAGTTTGAGGCTAAATCCCTGAAGGGGTAGGCTGAAGTCTATAAGGCTAGAGAGTTAGACTGTGGAAACTTAATATTATGAACTCTGAAAATTCAATATCCTTTTTCCTTATAATGAAAGCTTCTTTTTTTTCTTTCAGAAAAACTTACCTCTCATGCCTACAGAGATGAACCTAAAACCCAGACTGGCCAATCAGAGTATTCATAATGATTAGCTCAGAGGTAGACATATAAATTAAGCAAAAGCAGTTATTTGGGGCAATTAAGATGCATACTGAGGGAGGAGATTAGCTCTCATTATTTTTTAATTGTCAGCTAAAAGAGCATTGTAAGTCTAGAAGTTTTATTAGCAACTTCTGCCATAATATGGAGAGAAATTAATTGATTTTGTTTAAGTTACTTTGAGATTTAGTGCTGTCACCACTGCAAATATCCTAACTGATATGTGTATTAATAAAACCTAGCTGATATGTGTATTAATAGAAAAACAAGTTTACTTGGCATCAGAATGTAATAACATTTTAATGAATTATAAAACTATCTATAATTTCATTAAATATATGTATATATGGTATAACTCAGGATAACATAATTTGCAATAGAAAAAATAATAATCAGAGCATATTAACTATAAGCAAAGTAATTAAAATCATATACTGAGTATGCATTATGTGCTGAAATGTAGAAATGAGATGAACTAATACATTTTAACAATTTAATGTCACATCCTAATGGTATATACAAATATTTAAAGCACATGCAAAATCCATGAAATTTATTGTTGTGTGTTTATTTAAGAACCTTCACTCGCATCTTTGTATTGAAGTCCTGTTTTAGCATTAGGTCAAAAATATTTTGTCCTGAAGCAGAACAACCTTTCAAAAGTGTTATTTGCATTCCATACAAGATTACTGCAGGGGCCTCAGGATGTTTTTGAGTCTTCTGTGAAGACTGCTTTGAAGGCCAAAGTGCATATCACTGTATTCTAGGCGACATATCTTGTTCTCACTCACAAATTAAACATTATATGCCAACTCCGTAATGATGCATTCTGTGAATACACCTGAATAGTTCACTAATTGTTTGGTCAGAAGAAGCACATTGGGAAATGTATGTTATGGTATCAACATTATCTATTTTTTTCTATTTCCCAAGAGAGTAAAATAAGAATATTATCTTCAGAGTCGCCGCCACTGCCATCATGGGCTCCAGAGGAGGACATGGGCTGCCGCTACAAGACCGGTGAGCAGGCGCCAAGTGCTGCCCCTGCTGTCCCAGGAGTGTGCGGACAGCAAGCAGCTGCCCATATGAGATCGGTGAGCAGGATCCAAGCCCTGCCCCCACCATACTGGAAGCACACAAGGGCCACTGCACCTGCACACCCCCATATCAAGGGAATAACAGCCAGCACACGCTGAGGAGACAGCAAGCATCCAAACTAAAAGCAGCCCCTCAATTCCAGAAAAGATGGTGAAGTAGAAGGATTTGAGTTCACCTCCCCTCACGAAAACATGAAAATCACAACTAACTGCTGAACAACCATCAACAAAAAAGACTGGAACCTACCAAAAAAGATATTTTACATTTAAAAGACAAAGAAGAAGCCACAAGACTGTAGGAGGGGCGCTTTCACGACATAATCAAATTCCATCCCCACCATGTGGGCAACCCACAAACTGGAAAATAATTATATCACAGAGGTTCTCCCACAGGAGTGAGAGTCCTGAGCCCCATGTCAGGTTCCCCAGCCTGAGGATCTGGCATCGGGAGGAGGAACCAACAGAGTATTTGGCTTTGAAGGCCAGCGGGGCTTGAGTGCAGGAGCTCCATAGAACTAGGGGAAACAGAAACTCCACTCTTGAAGGGCACACACGAGGTTACACATACAGTGGGACCTAGCACACTAACTCTATATTGTGAAAATGACTATACTACCCAAGGCAATCTACAGATTCAATGCAATCCCAATCAAATTGCCAATGGCATTTTTCACAGAACTAGAACAAAAAATTTTTTAATTTGTATGGAAACACAAATAGCCAAAGCAAACCTCAGAAAGAAAAACAGAGCTGCAGGTATCAGGCTTCCTGACTTCGGACTATACTACAAAGCTACAGTAATAAAAACATTATGGTACTGGCACAATAACAGAAATATCGATACGTGGAACAGGATAGAAAGCCCAGAAATAAACACAAGCACCTATGTTCAATTGATCTATGATAAAGAAGGCAAGAATATACAATGGAGAAGACAAATTCTTCAATAAGTGGTGTTGGGAAAACTGGACAGCTACATGTAAAAGAATGAAATTAGAACATTCTCTAGCACCATACACAAAAATAAACTCAAAATGGATTAAAGATCTAAATGTAAGGCTGGACACTATAAAACTCTTTGAGGAAAACATAGGAAGAACATTCTTTGACATCAATCACAGCAAGATCTTTTTTGATCCACCTCCTAGAGTAATGAAAATAAAAACAAAAATAAACAAATGGGACCTAACTAAACTTAAAAGCTTTTGCACAGCAAAGGGAACCATAAATAAAACAAAAAGACAACCCACAGAATGGGAGAAAATATTTTCAAATGAAGCAACTGACAAGGGATTAATCTCCAAAATATACAAGCTGCTCATGTAGCTCAATATCAAAAAACAAATAACCCAATCAAAAACTGGGCAGAAGATCTATATAGACATTTCTCCAAAGAAGATATACAGATGGCCAAAAAGCACATAAAAAGATGCTCAATATCATTAATTATCAGAGAAATGCAAATTAAAGCTACAATGAGGTATCATCTCACACAGGTCAGAATGGCCATCATCAAAAAGTCTACAAACAATACATGCTGGAGAGGGTGTGGAGAAAAGGGAACCCTCCTACACTGTTGTGGGAATGTAAATTCGTACAACCACTATGGAGAACGGTATGGAGGTTCCTTAAAAAACTAAAAGTAGAGCTACCATATGATTCAGCAATCCCACTCCTGGGCATATATCCAGAGAAAACCATAATTCAAAAAGACACATGCACCCCAATGTTCACTGCAGCACTATTTACAATAGCCAAGAAAAGCAAGCAACCTAAATGCCAATCGACAGAGGAATGGATAAAAGAAGATGTGGTACATATATACAATGGAATATTCCTCAGCCATAAAAAAGAACTAATGCCATTTGCAGCTATATGACTGTACCTAGAGATTATCATACTAAGTGAAGTGAGTCAGACAGAGAAAGACAAATATCATATGATATCACTTATATGTGAAATCTAATTTTTAAAAATGATACAAATTAACTTATTTACAAAACAGAAACAGATATTGAAAACAAACTTATGGTTACCAAAGGGGAAATGTGGGGCGGGGGGGCGGGAATAAATCAGGAGCTTGGGATTAACATACACACACTACTATATATAGATAACCAACAAGGACCTACTGTATAGCACAGGGACCTCTACTCAATATTCTGTGATAACCTATATGAGAAAAGAATCTGAAAAAGAATGAATATATGTATATGTATAACTGAATCACTTTGATGTACACCTGAAACTAACAGAACATTGTAAATCAACTACAATCCAATAAAATTTTTAAAAATAATAAAAAATAAAATCTATTTCTTTTTGAAAGTCATAAAAAGAGAATATCATCTTCAGTTCAATGAATTACACCTAACATGATATTCTAACAGCAAAATTCATTAAAAGTAATAAACACTGTCTGAATGTTCATGGATCTATTGAATCAATGACAGTGGGAGTCTATAAAAATATTTACTAATTTTACTCAAGTCTGTATGGCACCAATGATGGTTATACACGTAGAAAACACAAAAGCAATATTAAGTATATTTTTTAATTTTAAATAATCTAGTTATATTTATAAGAAATTACTAATAGAACTATTGCAAAAAAAATAACATTGAACTTCATTTGTTTTGTTTTGATTTTAATGATCCATGAAATATTAATTTCAGTGGTTATGAGTGTTACCACCCTCCTATGATTCAAAGTTCAATCAATCACAAATCAAATCGGGACATCCAAAATGTGCTCGGTGTTTTGTTTGTTTAGAACTTCGGTGTTGTTGGGACCCAGACCACATCAACCATCATAAACTGCTGACCACCATGCTTCAGGTCATATTCATACATACCTTGGTCCTGGCTGTGGACCCTGCAGTGCCCTGTAAACTGGCTCTCATCCTTCAGCGTGGTCTGGGAGCCCCTGGAGAACACAGAGTTAGACCCAAGGATGAGAGTGCCTTTGTAGAAGTCCAGGAACCCTGTAGCGTACTTCCAGCATACTGTTGGAGGGAAAAAAAAAAAAAAAAATGAGTTTGGATGCACTAAAGAGGGTAAAAGGGACAGTCTGACTTTACCTGCATAACCCCTCCCTCAAGGCAGCACAGCTTAGTGCCAAAAGAGACCATCTTGGCCCATGATTTCTCACATGGAGAAAGTGAAAGCATATGAGTGAGTACTCAGATTCCCCAGCCAAGTGAGATGCTGCCCAAGAGGCCCATTTCTTCTTCACCCCATCCAGAGAACTGAGTCATGGGCAGCACTACTTGGGGTAGGGAAGACGCTGCGAGAGTGGCAGAGAGGAGTCTCAGAGGGCCTTAGAGGGATGTGGATCCGGATCCTGTTTACTGCATCTTGGACTCCATCAAGAAGCCTGCCCAACAGTCACTGGGGAAGCCTCACCCGTGGATCTTCCCAACTGGCCCATGGGCACCCCCAGTGCTCTGTGCAACTCACCACACACACCCTAAACTGTGTGGCCAGCTCCCTGTGCACACTCCTGATGGAGGCAAACAAGCTTTGGCTGATGGCTAGTGAAACAAGCTTTGGCTGATGGCACTGCAGAAAATCAGCCTCAATCTGCAGGCCAGGAAACAACCACTAATTTGAGCTCTAGCGTCACCACTGGGAAAGCAAAAGGGAGGCTGTCAGCAACCTGCCTGGTGTGTTGCAGGATGGAGAGAAGGCACATAAGCTTAAGAATTCTGCCACAAGGGGAAGCAAGAAGTGTGAGGCAGGTGTATCCTCAGAAGGACTGAGAAAGCCTCAGAATCCCTAGCAGGCAGTGGGATTTCTTTCCTAAAATCGGTCAGTAAAGACTAGAAGTGACTATTACTTCTAATGGAAGGACAGCCACTGCAAGATGTACAAGAAACATAAAAAATCATGGAAACATGACACCAACAAGGGATTGCAATAATCTGCTAGTAACGGATCCCAAAAACATCCCTGATAAAGAATTCAAAACAGCTGGGTTTTTCCCTTGTAACGAGAGCTTCCAAGATCCACTCTCTTAGCAACTTTAAATATACAATACAATATTAACTGAAGTCACCATGCTGTACTGTTATATCCCCATTAGTTATTTATTTTACAACTAGAAGTTTGTTCTGGTTCTTTCCTGTCCTTGCCCAGCCACTCGGCTGCACAAGGTCAGAAGGGCCGAGCCAGCTGCTGACCCACCACGCTGTCCCGCTTCCAGGGAGGCCAGGAAGGCAAGGACAGGGCTTTCCACTTCCCAGTGGCAGGGGTCCCGGCGTACTTCAACCGGCGAGCGCAGGTGCGCGCCCTTGCAGAGCGCAGCGTGGGGGCCAGTAGTGGGACCCCTGCCCTCCCTCTGCGTACCCCTCCACCAGCGCCCCGCAACCCGCCCCAAGGAGGCGGCGCAGGCGCACAGGCGCCCCCCGCCCCGCGAGCAACAAGCCCGAACGCCAGCCCAGGTGAAGCCGAAGCCTGAGCCAGACGCCAGGCAGCAGCGAGCCCAGCCTCCTACAAGGGGACGGAAGGGGCCGGAGCCCGAAGAGAAAGCACAAGTGCCACTACGCAGGCTGCGAGAAAGTTTTGGGGCTGAGAACTCACACAGGCACACGGCCCTTCGCTGGTGGCTGGCAGCGCGGCTTGCCGACGTTCGAAGTCCGCGCCTCCGGCGAGCTGGCGCAGCACCGCCTCACTGCGCACGCGCGAGAAGTTGCGAGGCCCACCTGTGGGAAGCTCATCGGGCGCAGCCGAGGACCACCTGAGGAATCCTGCGCGCCGCTGCGCCGCTTTCAGCTCCGGCAGGACGCGCACCCTCTCTCTCCCTTTGCGACTACAGCCGCTCCGACTCCAGCAGCACCACCGTCAGCGCCCCCAGCTCGCCCAGAGCAACCCCCGCCTGGGCTGCCAGGCCGCTGGGGCCGATTTTCTGTGGCAGCACAGCCCCCGTCAGCGAGCCCCGCGCTCCCCGCCCCTCATCCCGTGGGCCCGAGGCCTGAGGACCCTCCCCGCCTTGTTATCGCCGTGGGGAGGGGCTCTCCCTTCCTCTCAGGATTCCGTGTCTTTTCCTTCTGTAATGAGAAAGAAGAAGGAGAACTTTATGAAGTCAACAACAATGAAAACAAGTTTCTTCACTTCAGGGGTCAAAGTAAACTTGTAAAACAACAGCGACAACCGCAAAAAGCACCATGCGCAAAGAGCACAGTACACATACCCACGAAGGTGAGAGTCGGCGGTGTTGAACCCCGCTTTCTCAGGGGTGGACGTGTTCCAGGGGTCAGTAAGGAGACTCTCCGCCCGCCCCCGCTTCCTGCTGCCTTACTGGGAACATAGAATGGCGCTCCGGAGTTTCCTTTTGTTTCGAGAACACACTGGGGACACAGCCCCAGGCCACTGCTGGTGGAGTTGAACGTCTACCCCAAGGGTCAGTGGATGGTCAGTTCGAAGCAGATATTTGTGCTCTCAGGGCAGATCCCTAAGCTGGGGGTCCCCGCGTCTCCCTCTTGCCCACCTGCCCAGCCTCTAGCCACCACTCTAATGCCTGGCCTGGCTCAGAATGCAGACTGTTCTGAGGGACAGGCCGCCTCCGAGGAATGCCTTAAACCACGGTAGGCAAAAGGAACACTCCCTCTGCCCTCCGTGGCACGCTGCCTGTCTTCCTCTCCTGGACCGTCTCTCGGGGGCCCCTCGGAGCACTGGAAACAGAGATGCAAACTCGGGTTGGGTAGACGATTGTAGGAGCCCATGTCCAACGTGTTAAGTCCAGGCCACCCACCTGACCCTCAGCCTACTTGAGGTTAAGTGTCAGCACAGGGACACCTGCTAGTCTGAGTCCCTGTAGAAGGCAGATAGGGACCTTACACTATTATAACACATGGATGTTGCCCTCATGGTCACCACCCACCCCTACATCAACATCAAGTTGGAACTTGTGTCCCTAAGCCATGAGCACAGCCCTGCTTCTGCCCCTCCAGCTGTGTTCTGGGTTACCCTCCTACCCCCCCCCCCTTTTTGGTAGAAATTTGCTTATCACCTGAGATACGTGGAGGCATCTTGGGATGTCACAAAAGAAGGTGAGGAGTACTTACCTAGGGATCAATTTGCACAATGCTGAAGAAAGCGTCAGTTTTCAACAAAATGATGCCCAACAAATGTGATTCAGAAACAGGGGTGATAAGCAAAGTTGTAGATTGTGCCTGGGTCTCAGTCTCCTGTACTAAATGAGGGGGGAAAGCAACAGGTTTCAATACTTATGTTTAGCCAGGGGGAAAATGATGTTGATGCATTCCCACTGTGAAGTGGGATCCAGGAAGCTGCAGGGAAAATGATCAAAGCAGAAAGGGGCAACATCTCAAACATGGGGAGTTGGCTTGATCATTTGTTGACCAAAGTTACTTCCTGGAGAGGATAGAAACAAAGGGACCTGGAGGAGGGACTTCCCTTTATGATTGTCCACATTGTCTTCATTACTATTCCGTTTCCTTCAGGTCCCAAGGAGGCAGCAACTGGATGGTGCACAATTCCCACCCATGGGTTGGAAAGGTGAGCAGAACGCAGAGTTTGGGAAGCTGTGAGTTCTTGCCAAGCATGGGCTGTGTGGTAAGGTCATTTAAATCCTTGAAAAGGTGCCTAAGAAGCTGAAAGAGGTTGTCTGAAGCCAGGAAAGTTGAGAGTGAAGTTCTATCTGTTGGGAGCACAGGCCCAACCTGTCAAGATGTCTCTTGTCCTCAGTAGACACCTAGATTTTTTTCTAGTCCCAGAAAGTGCTTAGGAGATGCTCACTGTCAATCTGAAGGTCCCAGAAAGTGCTTAGGAGATGCTCACTGTCAATCTGAAGGAGATGGAGATTATGGAGTAAACCAGTTTGAAAAACTACTTTCTTCATAGGCACTAGCCACCTTTCCTTCTGGGGGCAGATGGTGGGGAGAAGCTTAAGGTCTCACCAGGGGTGTCTAATGTCAGAAGAAAAGGAGGCTATGCAGTGACCATGGAAGGCCCAGAAAGCTCAGGCAAGGACATCTCTTCCCACACTGAGCTCCACAAATAAAACATTAATGAAATAAAGGGGGCTAAGAAGAACAGGCAGAGGCATGGTCTGCCAGATTTTCACCCTCTCACCCATATGCACACATACATGCACATATACACCAAGCAGGTGATGAGGTGATCTAGGGTTGGCTGCCCCACCCCAGGAGTCTGTCGGATGGGCAGCCTGACTGCAGATTGTCATTTTGGTCTAGCACTGTCGCAGGGTGCAGAGTAGCAGAGGCCAGTGAGGTATGTGTGGTGGAGGGTGGAGGCCACTGAGGACGCTGGCACCAGGATCTGGACTTTCAGACTTTAGACCTGGATGTTATTTCCAGAAAGCTGTTTTAACTGCATGAGCCTCTTCATATATAGTGCATGGGTTCTTGTTCTTCGTCATGAGAGGATTCCATCACAAACGCATCTGAAGGGGATATATCCAACTCCAAAAACATTATACTTTCAGCCCTGTGGCTGGGGTGGGACCCCATTGCCATGGTAACTGAGTGTGCCAGCTGATAGGCATCTTGTAGTCCACTGAAGACATGGGCTGCTGCTTCTTTTGACTGTAATTAAATCCAGCTGGCACAAGTGGCTGCACCTTCTACCGCTCCTCCTCACAGTCCAGAAAAATCTGTTTTATGATCTCGTCCTTCTCAGGGGAGATGAAGTTCTTGATGATTAGGTACTTGAACTTGAGTTCCCAGGTCTCCTCATTCTGTGCCTTCTCCAGGTCCTGCTGCATGCAGATATACCCATCATACTGGTCCTGGATCTCTGCCTTCACTGCCTGCTGCTTGGCCTGGAGCTTCTTGAGTTTCTTGGGTTTGACTTCTGCCCCAGAACTACATGGTCTCTTCATCTCAGATCATCACCTCCTGCTGTATTTCCTGCTCCTGGCATTTCTGCTTGGCAGTCTCCTCACTCTTCAGTTTCAATATCTTCTGCTGCTGTTTGGTGTGATCCATGATGTTCCTGCCCCAATGGAGAAGCTTGCTCTCCATGGCCTTGTACTTGGCTGCAAGCAGCTCTGTGGCCTGCTGCTCCTGCTGTAAGTCTTCCAGCGTCTTCTCCTTCATCTCCAGCAGCTTCTGCTTCTCCTCACTCACCAGACTGCAGTCATCCTCTACTACTTCTGCACCTACAGGTAATTATCCATGTTTTTATCCAAGGCTAGCTCCAGGAGGCTGGGTAGGTGCTGGTTGTTGTTATTGGTATCCTCCTCTTTGGCCTCCCAGACCTTGATTACTGGTCCTTCATGGTACCCCACCAGGGCTGACGTGCTGCTTTTTATGCTGCTGCTTTTTATGCTATAGCTCTTTATGCTGCTGCTCTTCCTCCAGAGCCACTTTTCCAGAATCTTCTCCAGATGAGATTTCAGGTGGGTGATCTCCTGGAATTCTTACGGCAGTGTGTCCTTGGGGTCCTCGTGCACTCAGAGCTTGTTCTTGATCTTCTTGGCTCGGTGGGCAATGCATGGTTTGGAAAGGCTCTCGTCATAGCCAGTAAGAAGCTGGCCCCCGTGTGGCTGCCATGACCATCTGGTCATTGACCCCTAGCTTAACTTAGATTGCCTAGAAAATAGAACCTGAGACAAAAATATAATGTGCTAATACTTTATTAAGGGAAAGGTTATAGCTTCAGGGAAGTATCAATAGAAGCAAAGGACAAAAGGGAGTGAGGAAAGAAAGGAGAACAAAGAGAAGTACAATGCTAAACAGACTGCAGTTTATTAAGAATTACATTGTATTTATAGGTCTCATGTGGTATGTTCAGAGAGGTCATATGAACTACTGTTTCAGATGATTTCTTGCTTTAAAAAAAACTATTTTAATGATTTGAGATATTGCCTTAATTATATCCTTAATTTTTATGTATATTTTCATTAGCCTCTATTTTTTATTGTGTTCTATGGATCTGTCTGCCTATTTGTGTGGTACTTGCCCACTTTTAATTCCTAGTTTAATTGGATATATTTGGGCTAGTCCATCTAAATATTTTGCTCTTCTTTTGAAGAACTCCCTAAGGTAGTCCCTTGCTCATTTTTTCCCAGATGAATGTTAGCATGGATTGTCTAATTCCATTTTCTTAAAGTTTGTATTTTTTTAGGATCACGTTCATTTTGGAAAATAAATAAGAAGGACCTGAATCTTTATGACATTCTATTTGTCTGAAAGACTGTCATGAAAGTGCTATATGACAATTCTCCTCTATTCTCGTTTGTTTAAATGAAAATCATGTAGTCTCAGGATTCTTGTTTAATGATTTCAGACTGGGCTTGCCTTGTGTGGCACTACATTTCTCATGGAAATCAACTATGGGTTGTTTGGGGCAACTCTCCTCATTCTCCTTAGATAACAGTATTACCAGGTGCTATGGTCTAAATGTTTCTGTCCCTCCGAAATTGAGATGTTGTAATCCTAACCCCCAGGTGATGGTATTAGGAGGTGATTAGGCCATGAGTGTGGATCCCTCATGAATGAGATTAGTGCCCTTACAAAAGAGGCCCAGAAAGCCCCCTTACCCCTTCCACCATGTGAGGGTGTAGCAAGTAGATGGCTATCTAAGAATTAAGATGGGAACTTTCACCGGACATTCAATCTGCTAGTGGCTTGATCTTGAATTTCCCACCCTGCAGAACAGTGAGATACAAGTTTCTGTTATTTATAAGCCACTTAGCCTATGGTATTCCGTTGTAGGAACCCAAACAGACCAATACACCATGATATTCTGTTCATGGGCAGTGGCATGAAGTAAAGTAAAGCAAGTGGAAACATGTTAGATCACTTAATTTCTAGGATTGGAACTAGCATACTGTCACTTCCAGATATACGACATTAGCCAAAGCAAGTCATAGTCAAGCTGGAAGTCAGAGGATAAGGAAGTACACTATGACCACTTTGAGGCCATTGTGTGAATGCAGGAATAATTGAATATTGGATCAAAGCATTCAATACACCACAGTCTGCCTCCTTGGTTTCAATTATTCATGTCATTCCTGCATGTAAAACACACTCATCTCCATTCCATAACTACCATATGTCTCATCTAATCATGGCATCAAGTTAGAAATCTAAGATATTGTGAGTCTCATTGGGTGGAATGCAATTTCTCTTGGTCCATAGACCTATGAACTAAAAAAAATTATCGTATTACACATACCCTGTATAAAGTGGTGTACAGGGAAAGAATACACACACAATACACACTCTCATTTTACAAAGGAACAGTCAGAGACTTATAACAGTCATTACTCTATGTTAATTTTGAAACACTAGGCAAGTGTTACCAGGTACCCAGACTCTTGGGTAGTGGATATTATTTGCTTAGGCATTCAATTCTAAATCCTGGGATGATTTCCCAGATCCATATTTTTAAGGCTCTTGTCTTGACATCATGGAAAATTTCCTTTTCTATCATCTTACATGGCCACTTCTAAAGAATGCATCAGGGGGTGTGTGTGTGTGTGTGTGTGTGTGTGTGTGTGTGTGTGTCTTGGTGGCTCCCATCATCCCCTAATTCCTGACAGTTGAAATTTTGGGGCCCAGGCCAAGCATTTTTTGTTTTGGGGTCTAGATTGAAAGTGCTTTGCTTATAAAATTCTCTCTGAAACTTTGTAGGGTTTTATGTTTCTGAGCATACCCAGTTCTGTGCCAAAAGCCACATACACAATTTTTTTAAATGAGTCTTTTTGTTGGACTTAGTTATTAGTACTCCGATAATATTCTTCTTCTTTGGGACTTAATGTTTTTTAGGAGGCCTTTTGCCCCTCTAAAAGAAGAGAAAGCTCATTCTTCTTAAACTGGTGTCTAACCAGAATATGTTCCTATCACAGTGTTCCTAGAGGGGAAGAGAAAGATGTGGTCAAAGTAAGTCACTAGGCCAATCACAATGTGGAATGGAACATTCATGATGAGGCCATGGCATGGATAGGAATTCAATGAAAGCTAAAGAATTGGTGCCAGTAATTGCATAAATCATAAAATCCCCCCCAGAGGCAGTAACTTTCCCATTTGTTCAATTATTCAGAGTCCTTTTTGAGTTCATTAAAATTTTACTTTTAAAAACATTATACATTTCTTTTTGGTTTTATCCCTAGACATTTTAACTTCTCGTTGCTATTTTAACTGGAGTTTCCTTTTGCTCTCTTCTACCCATTGTTTGTATAAATAAAAGTTGTTGGGTTTTAATATTAATATAACTTATCCTGCCTTTTATACTGCCTTAAGGAGTTTCTCCTAGTAATTTTCAGTTTGTTGTCTTGGGGTTTCCAATCACATCTTTTCTACAGCGGATGTTCTCTGGCAGTCGTTAATACATGAGACAAAGATCCTAACCTTTATGTCAACTCCTACTGGTTCAATTACATGTTTCTTCCCCAGATGTCCTTGAACTCAATATTCCAGTGTTACCTCTTCCATGCTCTTGGCCACGTAGTCAGATAATTTTCCAATATTTATGAATCCAAGTGTGATGGTTAATTTTATGTGTCAACCTGACTGGGCCATGGCATGCCCAGATATTTAGTTAAACATTATTTTTGGTGTGTCTGGATGAAATTAACATTCGAATCATTTGACCGAGTAAAGCAAATTGCCATCCTCAGTGTGGGTAGGCCTCATCCAATCCACTGAAGGCCTGACTAGAACCAAAAGGTGGAGTAAAGAATAATTCTCTCTTTCTGCCTGTCTTTGAGCTGGGACATTGGTCTTTGAACTCAGATGAGAATGTACAGCTTTGGTTCTCATGGTACTCAGGCCTTTGAACTCTAACTGGAGCTATACTATGGGCTCTCCTGGATCTTCAGCTTGCATCTGCAGATCTTTAGACTTTTCAGTCTCTATAACCATGTGAGTTAAATCCTTATAACAAATACCTTCATATGTATGTCTGTATCACTAATATATATGTATATGTCATCTATATATGTATATATAATATATATAAGATTGTACAATGATAGGTTAATTGTGCAATCTGAAAAAGACAGGGGAGGAAAGTTATGAGTTATGCACTAAACTTAAAACCACATCTTCTCTAATATTAGTTCAGGTCCAATTTTTTTTTTTTTTTTCCAATTTTTTAAGTGTCCAACAATGGAAAGATATAGTAACATACAATAGTTATAGACATTTAAAATTAGAAAATCCTGTGAAACACTTCAAATTATATAAATATTCAGAAAAAGTAATCATAGATTAACACCCATAAACACTTTGAGCATAACTTTTAAGGAAATAAAAGGTATCGGAAAGATAATATCCTTTATTATGTATCCTAAGATAATGTTTAAAGATAGGAATCACAATTGTAGAAAGCATAAAAAGGAGGTTATTAAAAGCTACCATTCTGATGTGTACTCAGTGTTTGCTGGTCATTGGTGTTTCTGGTGCAACAATATCAGGCACTGTGTCCTAGATAATTATGCATTAAAATCTTTCACAGATGCCAAATATTAATAAGTATTCAAAATGTATTTTTGTCTCAACTATATATAATGCTATGGAGATGTCTGCCAAGGATTTGTCTAGATTGTATGTTCCTTACTAATATTAAGAGGCAAGAGTTTAAAAAATGAATTTAAAAACTTCCTCCCTGGAATCCAATAGAAAAGGATCGGGGCTCAAACCTTAAACTTTAGTGACAGGGTTGAAGGATGGTCAAATGAACAAAGAAAGCATTGTCACTGTTTATAGAAACCATGAAACATACCAGAAAATAATGATTTCAACACAGTTATTACTGCTTGTTGAGTGTTTTTGAGATTGAAGCCCTTCCATTGTGTTCACAAAAATTCTAATTTTCGGAATTTTGTCCTGAACAAAATCCATTGAGAATGGCTGTTCTAGAAATTTGAGCCAGTTAAGTTTTAAATGGTGAACATTTTATGATTAGGGGTAATAACATTTAATTTTCAATTAGAATGTTACCTTTTAGATGGAGATATAGCAGGCCCATTCACTGTCACTCAAACCCTCTGGCAAACCCTCAAATTATGCAGCAAAGATGCCAGCTGTAAAAATTCTCACTGACTACTTTGGAGAGATTTCCTTCACATTATTTAAGAAGTATGAAAGTAAAAATTGTACATCAGGGCAGATGCTTAGTTAGTTCTTATGTAGCATTGTTTTCCTAGGATTAGTCATAAAACTAATTTTTGTTTTGTTTCAGTTTTCAAATTAAATCAGAACAAAAATAAGAATTAAGTTAAAAAATTTAAAAATCTGTGTATTATAGAATATATTTAAATTATTTATAGAAATTAAATCCTTTTAAAATTTATTAAAGTAAGACCACTGTAGATTATTTTTTTAATTTAAGAGAGAAAAAATAGCTTAGATAAAGCTTTACATTTTCGTGTTTCGTTAATTTTCTGGGTAAAGATTTATACCAGTCAAGAACATAAGCCTGTAAGTGCAGGAATAAAAGTAATAAGATGAGTTTAATAAGAGTGTTGTCTCAAGTCAAATTTAAAAAAGCAATAGTTTTTCTTAATTTTCTTTTAACATTTACCTATTTGAAATTTTGCATTCATTTATTAATGGCATATATTTATTAAAAACTTTAATTAATGTAATGTTTCCCTCCTAATACAAGATCCTTAAGTAGGAAATGGGAATGGCTAATCTTAGCCAAAAGTACCATTTGTGTATATTGGTGGCATCCATTGATACTTTTTGAATTATATAAAAATGTTATGTTTTTTAATATAATTTTCAAGGCTGATGTAAGAAATTTAGTTTTTCCCATAACTAACTCAAATCATTTGGTCTTACTTTGACTATATTTCGTAAAATAGTATGTGAGACTTACAGATAAGTCTGTTGTAAGTTATTTTTATTTAGAATTCTCTTCCAGATAATGTATATTTAATTTGATGCTGACTTTATTTTATTTTGCTATATAGCTTAATTCAAGAAATGTTAACTTAAGTATTAAAAGTAACATTGGGAATTATGGAACTTTTGTAGATATTTTACCTTAATTACATAGGCGTAATCAGCAGAAGTCTGAAAAAGATTTTGCCAATCTGTAAATATCAATGAATTAGAGCTGGCATTGATTTATAAATGATAGTTGGCATTATATTTGCTTGTTGTTAGATTTTATTTGTGTTCCAAGCCACAAGCTACGTGTCAACCCATCATATATGATGTGTAATAAACAGAGCAAATGAACAAGCCCATCTGGCATAATGTCATAGAATCTTAAAATATATGTGAAAGGTTGGTATGTAGACCATAAATATTATTGTAGGAATGGTCAAGCTATACTTCTTTTTTTTTTTAACACCGTGTTTTTTTAAAGAAAGGTGTAGTATCTCATACTATGGGAATTTTCTACTTAACTTGAGCTATCTACCTGATATAATTATGCTGACTGGGAGTTTACATATTTTTAGCTATGATGTGATACTTTGAACATCTTCTGACATGGCACACATGCAGGACATCATTACTCCCTTTATTGTAGGGTAATCTCAGAAGGGTGAAAATTCTGGATAAGTATTTTAGAGTAACAATGTGGGCTTCCAGATAGGTTTAAAAGTACCCAATGCTAATGATTAGAACCAGGAAAAAATTGTATTACAAAACCTATCCTTAAAGGAAGATTGTGTGCTTTCTCCAAATGGCTGGAGTTCAGGGCTATTTGGATTAATATGCATTATACATACTCTGTAGATTAAGCTAAACCCCCTGGGAAATGGATGGCCAATGAACCACTTTATCTGTATGCTGCAGGTACCTTGAGTAGTTTGCTACCTGCAGCATAATTATAATTCTATTTTGATGTAGGCAGTGGTACAGTAGTTAAAATCATTTTTGTTTCTTCCCAGAATTTCCCGCAGAGAAATGCAAGGTAATGCAGTCTATTTTAAAACAATATTGTTTCCCTGGATTTAAGCCATAAGATGTAACCATAATTCAGAACCAGCAAATATATTCTTCAATAGAAAAGGGAAGAATTATTGTCCATGTTGAGGAACAGGTACAGAATTAAATGTAGATATTGTGAGAGTCCCTCGATATTTCATTAATGAGATTGCTTTGGTGACTTTTTAAATCAAAATCATTCATTCAAAGATGTTTGAATTCTTTTTTTTTTTTTTTTAATTTAGCAGTGTGGTTTTTTTTTTTTTTCTAATATCTATTTATTTATTTATTTATGGCTGTGTTGGGTCTTCGCCTCTGTGCGAGGGCTTTCTCCAGTTGCGGCAGGCGGGGGCCACTCCTCATCGCGGTGCGCGGGCCTCTCACTATTGCAGCCTCTCTTGTTGCGGAGCACAGGCTCCAGACACGCAGGCTCAGTAGTTGTGGCTCACGGGCCTAGTTGCTCCGCGGCATGTGGGATCTTCCCAGACCAGGGCTCGAACCCGTGTCCCCTGCATTGGCAGGCAGATTCTCAACCACTGCGCCACCAGGGAAGCCCCTGAATTCTTAAAATATGTTTTGATTTTTTCCATACACAAATGAAATGTAGGGTTGAAGCAATTAGGAAGTAGATGGAAAAATATATCTTGGCATCAATGATTTAGACATTTGGGGGAAATACATGTGCACATGAATTTATATGAATATATGTATATATACATATGTAAATATTTTACATGCACTTAAATTTGATTTGAGTAATTTGGGTAATTTCATTTTGTTTTTAAAAGTATACTTAGGAAATTTGCTATATGTATATATCAGAATAGACTTACAAAGGTGTCTATACCAAAATCCCTAGAATTTATGGATATGTTACATTTATATGGCAGAAGGAATTTTACAATTGTCATTAAGGTTATGGACCTTAATATAGGGAGATTATTTTGGATTATCTCACTAAGTCCAGTCTAATCACGTGAGTCCCTAAAGGCAGATAACGTTCTAAACTGGAGTCAGATGTAGCAAGATGAATATGAGAGATATTGAAAGCATAAGAGCAGATTGATCCAGTCTTATTGGAGGCCACATGGAAAGCGTGAGAAAGACCACAGATAGCATTTAGGAGCAATGACAAATCTCTGACTGACAGCCAGGGAGGAAACGGGGACCTCAGTCCTACAATCACAGGGAAATGGAATCTGTCAACAACTTGAATGACTTTGGAAGCAGACTATTCTCCAGAAGGCAGCCCTGTCAACACCTTGATTCAGCCTTATGAAACCCCACCCCCCCCAACTTCTGACCTATAAAATCTGTGAGATAATAAATTTGTGTTGTTTTAGTCCACTAAATTTGTGGTAATTTGTTACTGCAACAATAGAACACTAATACACATGTTTT
Source organism: Balaenoptera physalus (assembly GCF_965194825.1). NCBI lineage: Eukaryota > Metazoa > Chordata > Mammalia > Artiodactyla > Balaenopteridae > Balaenoptera > Balaenoptera physalus. The sequence goes on along the minus strand of NC_138884.1, from coordinate 81,340,089 downwards.
AACCTGACAGACAGAGATGTAATTTAGTCTGTTTTATTTAGCTAATTTTCATGTTAGTTCCTCAGCACTGTGGAAGTATAGTTCATGTGATAATTACCTTTAGGAGCATGGCCCAAATGGAAGACCATCCATAGTCATTACTGTTTCTACCCCTCTGTTAGTTCCCCCATCACAACTCCTATACTGGACCAATATAGGTGGCTGTATCTCTATACCTCTTTGCCTAATCATCTTGATCTCATTCTGGAAAATCTGTATATTTTTTTCAGGATGAGTTGAAGACTAACCCTCCCACCCTCTCCCCCCACCCCCAACAACAACAACAACAAAGAAACAAAAATAAAGAAATGCATGCATTATTGGGGGAAAAAAGTCTTTAAAATTTTACCTGAAGGAGAGTCCAATTACAGACTGTTTGGATGACCCTGTTAATAGTTTCCAGGCTTAGTTCTTTTAATCTTTTTAACTTTGCGAGTGTGTGTGTGTTAGTTAAAGCCCAACCTTGATTTGGGACATATGATTTCCACATATGATAGGCTTTCTAGGCCTCAGAATTGGTTTCTCATTACTCTCTTCAAATACAGTCATTTGATATACATCTGTTAGGATGGTACTGTTGCCATGCAAGGCTTATTGTGTCATCTTGCCCTAGAAGAAGAAAATTATTCCCCATATTCCACCCAAAGATGTAACCCCTCAACTAAAATTTGTAATATATGACAGCCACAGAGGTGTGCCTTGCGATTGCTGGTAAAGAGAAAACCAGCAGGGATTGAAACCAAGGTCCCCAGCTGTGATTGCCTTAAGGGTCTACCTCAACTTGCCAGCTTAGGCCTTGTGCATCCCAGAAAGTCGTTGTCAATGAGTGAGTACCACAGTAGTACAAGGACTCACCATTTCTCGTCAGTTAATAAATCCACTGTGGAGTTGCAATGTGTTTTGAGGCTCTTGTACTCAATTCTCCTTTCCTCCCCCTCTCCTTTCAGGGATATTGGAAATTATTTGCTTTCCTTGTAATCATTTTTCTCTTTAATTTGGCTTAATCTATATGATACTACTGATACTACTGATCATTTGTAAGATGCTATAGTGTGAATGTTTCTGTACCCCCAAAATTCATATACTGAAATTGAATCCATAAATTGATGGCATTAGGAGGTGGGAGATGATTAGGGCGTGAGGGTAGAGCCCTCAGGAATGTGATTAGTGCCCTTATAAAAGAGGCTCAGGAGCTCCCTGGCCTCTTCCACCCTGTGAGGGCACAGCGAGAAGGCTTTGTCTGTGAACCAGGAAGTGAGCTCTCACCATACACAGAATGGGCTGATGCTTTGATCTTGGACTTCCTAGCTTCCAGAACTGTGAGAAATAAATTTCTGTTGTTTATAAGCCACCCAGTCTGTGGTATAAACTGACTATGACAGAGGCATATTTCAGGTTTTCTTTTTTGGGGGAAAAACACTAAGTTGAAAATATATGTTTGATGATTAGGATTAATCTGTGCAAATATATTTTTTCTTCAGGATTCATATATTCATTTAACCCATGTTTATTGAGCACCTGTTATAGGTTATATACTATTCTAGGTGGTGGGATATAGCAGTGGACAATACAGACAGAAACTTTGCCTTCACTGAGTTTATATTCTACTGAGTGAAAACAAAAAATAAATTTTCAAAAAAGTAAAATATATTCTATTTTAGATGCTTTTAGGTAATATGGAGAAAAATAAAGATAGAGATTTGGTGCAGAGAGTTTCCTTATTCTCCATAGAATTATAGGGAGTTAGAATTTAGAGGCTTAGGAATGCCGTGGGAGCCACGCAGTTATATTTTGGGATGGATATAAACAGAGATAAAAGGCATACTGAGATTAATAATGATGATTACAAATTAAATGGTGACCATGATATTACTAGTGTTATGAGGGAGAAAGGAGTGAAAGTCTAGACAGGAGCACACAGATTTAGTAATCCAGTACGAGTCTAAGCTTTCTGTGTATTCTAACCTGAAAGACTCCGAAAATCACTTTTGTTTGTGCATGATATTACAATGATGCAAAACTTTTTAAAACCAATATTTAAATTTGATGTATACTGAAAAACATGAGTTTTCTTGTATTTCTTATTTAGCTATTATCCCTAGGTCTCTTCAATTGAATTACGTTGTTCCAAACTCCCACATTCAGAAAACTCTAATTCTGAGATATTTTGGCAATATCAAAAAAACAAACAACCCAATCAAAAAATGGGTGGAAGACTTAAATAGACATTTCTCCAAAGAAGACATACAGATGGCCAAGAGGCACATGAAAAGATGCTCAACATCACTAATTATTAGAGAAATGCAAGTCAAAATTACAATGAGGTACCACCTCACACAGGTCAGAATGGCCATCATCAAAAAAATCTACAAACGATAAATGCTGGAGAGGGTGTGGAGGAAAGGGAACCCTCTTACACTGTTGATGGGAATGTAAATTGATACAGCCATTATGGAGAACAGTATGGAGGCTCCTTAAAAAACTAAAAATAGAACTACCATATGACCCAGCAATCCCACTCCTGGGCATATACCCGGAGAAAATAATAATTCCAAAAAATACATGCACCCTGATGTTCATTGCAACACTAATTTTTGCTGTTTTTGATTGTATCACCATGTGCTCAACTGGTAACATCCAAATGCTTGGCAGTTTTATTTCAAAGGTGCTTCAGAGTTTAAAATTTTTGAAGATATTATAAGTCTCATTAAACATTCATATTTAATTAAAAGGAAAATATCCTGTGGTACTATCAATACAAATAAATGAATTCAGATGACAGATTAGCATATAAATTCTATGAATTAATAAGTTAACAAACACATAGGAAATTCACATCTTACACCTCTGTCTGGAACATTTATTTTGGCACCAAATGTAAGATATGTTTGGCTTTCATCAATATTAAAATATTAAAAACTGCATCTTTATATTGCCTCTATATAAAATTATTGCTTCAATTTGCATGTGGACCTAATCATGCTAATGGATCACGTGACCTAAAAAAATGCCATTTTCCCTTTTAAGGCATAACTTTTTCACTTTCCAGTGATTAATTACAGAGTCCATGTGCATGTATTTGCAATGGGTTTGATTCATCTTAGACTGCATTCCTCTTTCTGTCTAAGAAATACCCTAATTCTCATTTCATTTCTAAAGAGAGATAGACTGATGAGTCCTAGTCAAATTAACAGTCAAGGTAATCACTTATTGTCTGCTCAGTCTGTTTTTATGTCATATGATTCATCTGTTGGATGGAACCTCTTACCTAAAGGAAGCAAACGTCTATCATTAAATTATTATTTGTTTTAGAAGTTAATATTGCTATATATTCAATATCAGCAACAGACTGAATTTCTAGTAAAAATAATGAGTCATTTTTCCCCAGCACCAAATATAATGTATAGATTGTTTATAAATATTCTATTAGTTTACTATAAAACGATATAGCTTGTGTCAGCTCAAGTAGTATGCATTAAAATCTGAATGAATATTTGAAAAATGTGGCTTAATGGGTATCTAAACAGTATAATTCTTATATCCAAAACGATTGTGAATATTACTAGTAATTTCCTCAATACAGAGTGATCTTTAGTTTTATTTTACCTGTAACTAGATCTAATATTTAGAATTTGAAATAATTAAATCATACAAGTAAAATCTAATGGGAAGTTGCATGTTGAAATTACAGATACTTAAATTATGAGATATCATTTGAGTATCACTAGTACTCTTACATATTTTTGATGAGCATACGTATGTACTGTGAAGAAAAAACAAATACATAAAAGGAAATCTCTCAAGCTAGCATAATTAAAAATACATTGGAAGTGTTACAATTAATAAAATTAGAAATAAGTTAGTTATTGTTTAAATTCGATAGAAAAATTAGGACTATAAAAAAGAACCTTTACAAATTATTATTTTTGATTATTGAAATATATCTGACATATAACATTATGCAAATTTAAGGTGTACAACATGTTGATTTGATATATTTATATGTTGCAGTATGATTTCTATTGTAGTGTTAGCTAGCATCTCTGTCACATTACATAACTTTCATTTCATTTTTGTTGTGGGAATAATTAAGATCTAGTTTCTTAGTAAGTTTGAAGTTTATAATACAGTACAGTTGACCCTTGAACAACACAGGTTTAAATTGCAGGGGTCCACTTATATGTGAATATTTTTCTATAGTAAATGCTGCAGTACTGCCTGGTAGTGATTGGTTGAATCTGAGGATGTGGAGGAACCGTGGATAAAGAGGACTAACTATAAGTTATATGCAGATTAAACCCCACATTGTTCAAGGGTCAACTATATTTTTACCTATAGTTGCTGTACTGTGCATTAGATCTCAAGGAGTATTTATCTACTAATTGCAAGTTTTTCCCCTAAACACCATTTCTTCTATTCTCCCACTCTTCATCCCCTGGCAACTACAATTTTACTGTTTTTAGGAGATTTTTTTTTAGATTACACATGCCAGTAATACCATATAGTATTTGTCTTTCTCTGTCTGACTTCTCTCACTTAGCATAATGTCCTCAAGGTCCATCACTATTGTGGCAAATGGCAGGATTTCCTTCTTTCTCTTGGCTGAATAATATTCCATTGTATATAAATGCCATATTTTCTTCCTCTACTTCTTTTTTTTTTTTTGGCTGCACTGTGCAGCTTGTGGGATCTTAGTTCCCCGACCAGAGATTGAACCTGGGCCCACCACAGTGAAAGCACTGAGTCCTAACCACTGGACCACCAGTGAATTCCCAATGCCATGTCTTGTTTATCCATCCATTCATTAATGGGTACTTAGGTTGTTTCTATAGCTTTGTTATTGTGAATAATTCTGCAATAACTATGGAAATGCATATATCTCTTCGATAACCTGTTTTCATTTCCTTTGGATATATATCCAGAAGTGGGGTTGCTGGATTGTTTGGTAGTTGTATTTTTAATTTTTTTGAGGAAACTCCATATTGTTTTCCATAGTGGCTGAACCAATTTACATTTCCACCAACAGTGCACAAGGGTTTTCTTTTCTCTACATGCTCACCAATACTTGTTGTTTTGTGTCATTTTTTAATACCCATTCTAACATTCCTTTTCTTTTCTTTTTTTTTGTGAAGCTTTGGGTCATGTTTCACCTGATTGAAATGAGACAATGTAATGTCCTTTAGTTCTTATAAGAACACGCTTAACATTCATTAAGAAAAAAAAAAAATGGTAATTCATTCTCTCCAGTGCTGATAATTAGAAACAAATGTTTCAGAGGCAAATTAGCCCTTTATATCTAGCAATCAGGCCAACAATATTATAATAATTATTACAACAAAATTGAAAACTTTATTATGTAGGGTTTAAGACACATACCATCTTTGAAATGGAAAATACCTTTCGTATATTCCCCAAATCACTCTCTATGATTACTGAATCTCTTGAGATTTTTCTTATATTTGATTTCAGCAGATCACTAAGGACTTTCTGTTTATATCTTTCATTTAATGAATTCTAATTTCACCATTTCTTCCTACATTAAAATGAATCATCCAATTAACATATATTGCAATGCCAGTTAGAATTAAATAGTCTGTAAAATCATCCTTGCATATATCAGGCAAGTTTGCCACAGTTTGTGTCTTTTGTGATTATGCTTATATACCTGCATTAGCATAGTGTATGTGTAGCCCACTAGAGAATGTTTTAATTTATTGAACCATGTTACCATTAACAGAAAGTGTCAGGATAATAAAGTAGCTGCTTCTACATTTTTGTAGGGACCTTAAAAACAAGGTCCTTCATCTCACAATATAATTCATCTTACTCATCTTTTCGATAACATACACATTACCAATAAAGTTGATTTCTCTGAATATAGTATTATAGTATCGGTGTTCTTGCTTATTATGCTCAAGACACATATTAGTGGTTGGATCAGAGACACACGACACATGAAATAGTTCAGAAACTGCACTGCTACACATAACTGTCTTTAAATTTGATGTGTTGGCCTATAGAGGTATTAATAACAAAAAGTAATATATTTAAAGTCCCTGATTATTGTGGTATCTACACAATACCAAAAATTCAATTTAAAAATTCATTTTGTAGGGACAAAGAAAAGATTTGTTCTCTTCCTTTGTATTTAGAAATCAGGTAACATAGCTTTCAGAAAACTTGCAATAAAAATAGAAATAACAGTAAAAAAGAAATAATGGTGTTATCATAATATTGACTGTTCACGAAGTACATATTTTATTTCTTTTAATCCCATTAAGTGAAGGATTACTAATTCCATTTTAGAGAGGAGAACATTGTGGTTCATAAAGGACTAAAACTTGGAAAGGGACACAAAGCTAGTAATAACACCTGAGATTCAAGCCTTGGTTTGTGTGTATTAAATTATGCCATGCTACTTTGAAAATATTATTTACCTTGTCTTTAAGTAAATTTTATATAAATTATTTTATTATTTATCACTTTATAGTTAGAAAAGTTTTAAACCTTTAACAAATTGAGTTTGGACTCTCTGTTCCATGAGGAGTGTATAAGAGGATTAATGAATAAAGAACCTACCAGCCTTGTAAGGAATGATAGGAAGCAAAGGACAGATAGTCACAAATTTTGAGTATCTAAGTACTTTAAAGCCAGTTATTTGAGGTATATTAAATAGGAGTCAACTAGATATCTGATTTGCACAAATAAAACAAATCAAAAAACAAAAACTGTTTAATACAAAAAAACAAATTTTTTTTTAAATGTATGGTTTAATTTATTTATTTTTTTTGGCTGTGTTGGGTCTTCGTTTCTGTGCGAGGGCTTTCTCTAGGTGTGGCAAGCGGGGGACACTCTTCTTCGCGGTGCATGGGCCTCACACTATCGCGGCCTCTCTTGTTGCGGAGAACAGGCTCCAGACATGCAGACTTGGTAGTTGTGGCTCTAGGGCTTAGTTGCTCCACGGCATGTGGGATCTTCCCAGACCAGGGCTCAAACCCGTGTCCCCTGCATTAGCAGGCAGATTCTCAACCACTGCACCACCAGGGAAGCCCCATAAAAACAATTTTAAACAATTTTTAAAATCTATTAATAAGTGTGAGGCCTTCTGCTAATGAACATGATGGCTTAACTACGACCAGATTTGACCTCCTGCAATACAACTGGCAAACAAACAAACAAAAAAATGTGTAATATAACTCTTTTCAGACATTGGACAACAGGCAATGCAGGACTGTGATCCCTGAGAGAAGAGAGACAATGGGATAAGACCTGTAATCATCCTGGCTTTCATCTTTACAGCATTTTCCAGGGCACAGTGCAAACAGGGGAATCTCAAGCTGAACAAGAAAGCTTTACTGAGGGGACCTTCAAGATGGCAGGGGAGTAAGACGTGGAGATCACCTCCCTCCCCACAAATACGTCAAAAATACATATACATGTGGAACAACTCCTATGGAACAACTCCTACAGAACCCCTAATGAACGCGTGCAGAAGACCTCAGGCTTCCCATAAGGCAAGAAAATCCCCATGTACCTGGGTAGAGCAAAAGAACAAAGAAAAAACAGAGAAAAAAGAATAGGGACAGGACCTGCACCTCTGGGAGGGAGCTGTGAAGGAGGAAGAGTTTCCACACACTAGGAAGCCCCTTCACTGGTGGAAATGGGGGGTGGGCGGGGGGGGAAGCTTTGGAGCCACAAAGGAGAGCACAGCAACAGGTGTGCACAGAGCAAAGTGGAGAGATTCCCGCATAGAGGATCAGTACCAACCAGCACTCACCAGCCTGAGAGGCTTGTCTGCTCACCCACCGGGGTAGGTGGGTACTGGGAGCTAAGGCTCGGGCTTCGGAGGTCAGATCCCAGGTAGAAGACTAGGGTTGGCTGTGTGAACACAGCCTGAAGGGGGCTAGTGCGCCACAGCTAGCTGGGAGGGAGTCCAGGAAGAACTCTGGACCTGCCTAAGAGGCAACAGACAATTGTTTTGGGGTGCATGAGGAGAGGGGATTCCTTCTCTGTCTGCCCACAGAAGGCAGAGCACCGCCTAAACGAGCTCCAGAGACGGGCACGAGAGCAGCTATCAGCTCGGACACCAGAGACGGGCATGAAATGCTAATGCTGCTGCTGCAGCCACCAAGAATCCTGTGTGCAGAATAGTGACCTGTCACTATCCACATGATTCACATCTGCCCCAGGGAACTTGTGCAGCCCACCACTGCCAGGGTCCTGTGATCTGGGGACAACTTCCCTGGGAGAACACACAGCGCACCTCAGGCTGTTGCAACATCACGCTGGCCTCTACCGACGCAAGCTCACCCCACATTCTGTACCCCTCACTCCACCCAACCAGAGTGAGTCAGAGCCCCCTAATCAGCCTCTGCTTTAACCCCATCCTGTCTGGGCAGGAACAGAAGCCTGAGGGCAACCTACATGCAGAGGTGGGGCCAAAACCAAAGCTGAACCCCAGGAGCTGTGCGAACAAAGAAGAGAAAGGGAAATTTCTCCTTGCAGCCTCAGGAGGAGCAGATTAAATCCCCACAGTCAACTTGAGGTACCCTACATCTGTGGAATACCTGAATAAACAATGAATCAACCCAAAATTGAGGTGGTGGACTTTGGTAGCAACTGTAGACTTGGGGTTTGCTGTCTGCAACTGACTTGTTTCTGATTTTTATGTTTATTTTCGTATAGTTTTTAGCACTTTATCATTGGTGGATTTGTTTATTGGTGTGGTTGCTCTCTCTTTTTTTAATTACTTTTTTATTCTAATAATTAAAAAAAATTTTTTATTTTAATTCTTTTATTATTTAAAAACAAATTTTTTTTTCTTTTTTCCTTTCTCCCTTTTCTTCTGAGCCATGTGGCTGACAGGGACTTAATGCTCCACCCTGGTGTCAGGCCTGAGCCTCTGAGGTGGGAGAGCTGAGTTCAGGATATTGGACCACCAGAGACCTCCCAGCTCCACGTAATACCAAGTGGCAAGAGCTCTCGCACATATCTCCATCTCAGTGCTAAGACCCAGCTCCACCCAATGGCCAGCAAGCTCCAGTGCTGGACGCCCCATGCCAAACAACTAGCAAGACAGGAACACAACACCACCAATTAGCAAACGCCTGCCTAAAATCATACTAAGTTCACAAACACCCTAAAACCCACCACCAGGCACAGCCCTGCCCACCAGAATGACAAGATCCAGCCACACCCACCAGAACACAGGCACCAGTCCCCTACACCAGGAAGCCCTCACAAGCCACTGAACCAACCTTACCCACTGGGGGCAGACACCAAAAACAACGGGAACTATGAACCTGCAGCCGACAAAAAGTAGACACCAAACACAGTACGTTAAGCAAAATGGGAAGACAGAAATATGGAGCAGATGAAGGAGCAAGGTAAAAACCCACCAGACCAAACAAATGAAGAGGAAATAGGCAGTCTACCTGAAAAAGAATGCAGAATGATAGTAAAGATGATCCAAAATCTTGGAAATAGAATGGAGAAAATACAAGAAACGTTTAACAGGGACCTAGAAGAACTAAAGAGCAAACAAACAATGATGAACAACACAATAAATGAAATTAAAAATACTCTAGATGGAATCCATAACAGAATAACTGAGACAGAAGGACAGGTAAGTGACCTGGAAGATAAAATAGTGGAAATAACTACCACAGAGCAGAATAAAGAAAAAAGAATGAAAAGAATTGAGGACAGTCTCAGAGACCTCTAGGACAACATTAAATGCACCAACATTTGAACTATAGTGATCCCAGAAGAAGAAGAGAAAGAGAAAGGATCTGAGAAAAAACTTGAAGAGATTATAGTTAAATACTTCCCTATATAGGAAAGGAAATAGTCAATCAAGTGCAGGAAGCGCAGAGAGTCCCATACAGGATAAATCCAAGGAGAAACATGCCAAAACACATATCAATCAAACTATCAAAAATTAAACACAAAGAAAAAATATCAAAACCAGCAACAGAAAAGCAACAAGTAACATACAAGGGAATCCCCATAAGTTAACAGCTGATCTTTCAGCAGAAACTCTGCAAGCCAGAAGGGAGTGGCAGGACATATTTAAAGTGATGAAAGGGAAAAACATACAACCAACATTACTCTACCCAGCAAGGATCTCATTCAAATTTGACGGAGAAATTAAAAACCTGAACAGACAAGCAAAAATTGAGAGAATTCAGTACCACCAAACCAGCTTTACAACAAATGCTAAAGGAACTTCTCTAGGCAGGAAACACAAGAGAAGGAAAAGACCTACACAAACAAACCCAAAACAATTAAGAAAATGGTAATAGGAATATACATATTGATAATTACCTTAAATGTAAATGGATTAAACACTCCAACCAAAAGACATAAACTGGCTGAATGGATATAAAACAAGACCTGTATATATGCTGTCTACAAGAGACCCACTTCAGACCTAAGGACACATACAGACTGAAAGTGAGGGGATGGAAAAAAATATTCCATGCAAATGGAAATCAAAAGAAAGCTGGAGAAGCAATTCTCATATCAGACAAAATAGACTTTTAAAAAAAGACTATTAAAAGAGACAAAGAAGGATGCTACATAAGGATCAAGGGATCAATCCAAGAAGAAGATATAACAGTGGTAACTATTTATGCACCCAACATAGGAGCTCCTCAATACATAAGGCAAATACTAACAGCCATAAAAAGGGAAAATTGACAATAACACAAACATAGTAGGGGAGTTTAACACTCCACTTTCACCAATGGACAGATCATCCAAAATGAAAATAAATAAGGAGACACAAGCTTTAAATGATACATTAAACAAGATGGACTTAATTGATATTTATAGGACATTCCATCCAAAAACAGCAGATTACACTTTCTTCTCAAGTGCTCATGGAACATTCTCCAGGATAGATCATATCTTGGGTCATAAATCAAGCCTTGGTAAATTTAAGAAAATTGAAAACTTATCAAGTATCTTTTCCGAGCTCAGCGCTATGAGACTAGATATAAATTACAGGAAAAAATCTGTAAAAAATACAAACATATGTAGGCTAAACAATACACTACTAAATAATCAAGAGATCATGGGATAAATCAAAGAGGAAATCAAAAAATACATAGAAACAAATGACAATGAAAACAGGACGACTCAAAACCTATGGGATGCAGCATAAGCAGTTCTAACAGGGATGTTTATAGCAATAAAATCCTACCTCAAGAAACAAGAAACATCTCAATTAAACAACCTAACCTTACACCTAAAGCAATTAGAGAAAGAAGAACAAAAAAAACCAAAAGTTAACAGAAGGAAAGAAATCATAAAGATCAGATCAGAAATAAATGAAAAAGAAATGAAGGAAACGATAGCAAAGATCTATAAAACTAAAAGCTGGTTCTTTGAGAAGATAAACAAAATTGATAAACCATTAGCCAGACTCATCAGGAAAAAAAGGGAGAAGGCTCAAATCAATAGAATTAGAAATGAAAAAGGAGAAGTAACAACTGACACTGCAGAAATAAAAAGGATCATGAGAGGTTACTACAAGCAACTATATGCCAATGAAATGGACAACCTGGAAGAAATGCACAAATTCTTAGAAAAGCACAACCTTCCAAGACTGAACCAGGAAGAAATAGAAAATGTAAACAGACCAATCACAAGCACTGAAGTTGAGACTGTGATTAAAAATCTTCTGACAAACAAAAGCCCAGGACCAGATGGCTTCACAGACTAATCCTATCAAATATTTACAGAAGAGCTAACACCTGTCCTTCTCAAACTCTTCCAAAATATAGCAGAGGGAGGAACACTCCCAAACTCACTCTGCAAGGCCACCATCACCCTGATACCAAAACCAGACATGTCACAAAGAAAGCAAACTACAGGCCAATATCACTGATGAACATAGATGCAAAAATCCTCAACAAAATACTAGCAAACAGAATCCAACAGCACATTAAAAGGATCATACACTGTGATCAAGTGTAGTTTATCCCAGGAATGCAAGGATTCTTCAGTACATGCAAATCAATCAATGTGATACACCATATTAACAAATTGAAGGAGAAAAACCATATGATCATCTCAATAGATGCAGAAAAAGCTTTTAACAAAATTCAACACCCATTTATGATAAAAATTCTCCAGAAAGTAGGCATAGAGGGAACTTACCTCAACATACTGAAGGCCATATATGACAAACCCACAGCCAACATCGTTCTCAATGGTGAAAAACTGAAACCATTTCTTCTAAGATCAGGAACAAGACAAGGTTGCCCACTCTCACCACTGTTATTCAACATAGTTTTGGAAGTTTTAACCTGCAGCAATCAGAGAAGAAAAAGAAATAAAAGTAATCCAAATCGGAAAAGAAGAAGTAAAGCTGTCACTGTTTGCAGATGACATAATACTATACATAGAGAATCCTAAAAATGCTACCAGAAAACTACTAGAGCTAATCAATGAATTTGGTAAAGTAGCAGGATACAAAATTAATGCACAGAAATCTTTTGCATTCCTATACACTAATGATGAAAAATCTGAAAGTGAAATTAAGGAAACACTCCCATTTACCACTGCAACAAAAAGAATAAAATACCTAGGAATAAACCTACCTAAGGAGACAAAAGATGTGTATGCAGAAAACTGTAAGACACTGATGAAAGAAATTAAAGATGATACAAACAGATGGAGAGATATACCATGTTGTTCTTGGATTGGAAGAATCAACATTGTGAAAATGACTATACTACCCAAGGCAATCTACAGATTCAGTGCATTCCCTATCAAACTACCAATAGCATTTTCACAGAACTAGAACAAAAAATTTCACAGTTTGTATGGAAACACAAAAGACCCCGAATAGCCAAAGCAATCTTGAGAAAGAAAAACGGAGCTGGAGGAATCAGGCTTCCTGACTTCAGACTATACTACAAAACTACAGTAATCAGGACAGTATGGTACTGACACAAAAATAGAAATATAGATCAATGGAGCAGGATAGAAAGCCCAGAGATAAACCTATGCACATATGGTCACCTTATCTGTGATAAAGGAGGCAATAATATACAATTTAGAAAAGACAGCCTCTTCAATAAGTGTTGCTGGGAAAACTGGACAGCTCTACATGTAAAAGAATGAAATTAGAACACTTCCTAACACCATACACAAAAATAAACTCAAAATGGATTGAAGACCTATATGTAAGGCCAGAGACTATAAAACTCTTAGAGGAAAACGTAGGCAGAACACTCTTTGACATAAATCACAGTAAGATCCTTTTTGACCCACCTCCTAGAGAAATGGAAATAAAAACAAAAATAAATGGGACCTAATGAAACTTAAAAGCTTTTGCACAGCAAAGGAAACCATAAACAAGGTGAAAAGACAACCCTCAGAATGAGAGAAAATATTTGCAAATGAAGCAACTGATAAAGAATTAATTTGCAAAATACACAAGCAGCTCATGCAGCTCAATATGAAAAAAACAAACAACCCAGTCGAAAAATGGGCAGAAGAGCTAAATCGACATTTCTCCAAAGATGATATACATGCTAACACACATATGAAAGGATGCTCAACATCATTAATCATTAGAGAAATGCAAATCAATACCACAACAAGGTATCAAAAGAGTGAGCTAGTGGCATGGACAAATATACACTACCGAATGTAAAATAGATAGCTAGTGGGAAACAGCTGCATAGCACAGGGATATCAGCTCGGTGTTATGTGACATCCTAGAGGGGTGGGATAGGGAGGTTGAGAGGGAGACGCAAGTGGGAGGGGATATGGGAATATATGTACACATATATCTGATTCACTTTGTTATACAGCAGAAACTAACACAACATTGTAAAGCAGTTATACTCCAATAAAAATGTTTAAAAGAAAAGAAAGAAAGAAAGCTTTACTGAGTTGAGGAATTAGCAGTAATAGTGAGGGAAGCTGAAGTGCTTGGAAATTTGAGCATAGTGTTCTGGACATAAGGGATCTGTGTAGAAAAAGAACTTCAGAGATTTACACTTGTGTACCGTTGAGTGTTTGCTAACTACCAGATGACACATGAGAAGTATGACACTCCTACATAGAGACAAAGAAAAATCAGAGAATTATATCTGAAAATTCTCAGAGCTCCTCACAAGGTGAGAGGATGTTCCATCCCTGACCAGACAGAATGGAACATCCTCAGAGATCACTCAGATCATTCCTAGAGAGCCCAGAAGAGTCATGAGTTAGTAGTGGGAGTGAACTATGTCTGAAGTAAAGGTTCTTTTAAAACCACCCCAGCAAATTTTAAAAACGAAGCTCTAAATGATTAAAGTACTCAGTATATAACTCAATTCTCTGTCAAAACAAATCATTGTGTTCTTTAAAGGAAGACATAAATATAGGCAGTAAAAATATAGCATTTGCAATGTTAATATCCAATCAAAAATTCCTTTACAGGTCAAGAAGAAGAAAATGTGACTCAAAACCAGGAAAGCAATAAGTAGAGAAATAGATCTATAAATGACAGATATAGTAGAACTAGCAGGAAAAGGTAGTTAGAGAAAAGAACTATTATAACTATGTGCAAATATTTAAGGAATTCCATACTTCTTTGCCATGTACCCTCCTCAAAGAATCGATCTTTCTGACTTCTCCCACATTAGTTTATTTAAAGCAATTTTTGAAACCTATATAAATGCAGTAAAATTGCATATACTTACTTGCAATTGATTATTTTACCTATTTTTTTAACTTAAAAAATTAATTTTTTTGGCTGTGCGGCATGTAGTATCATTTCTTTAATTTTTACAAAATTAAAAAAATTTTTGCTTGCGTGGTATGTAGGATCTTAGTTCCCCGACCAGGGATCGAACCCGTGCCCCCTGAATTGGAAGTGTGGAATCTTAACCACTGGACTGCCAGGGAAGTCCCTATTTTACCTAATGTTACCTCAGTGCCATTCATTATTTTTATTGCTTGTAGCAGTAAGTTGTTTCTCACCCATTGACATGTTGTATTACTGAACATTCTACTCTATATATTTTGTAATACTAATATATTAATACATATATGTAATAATTGTTTATAATAATTATTAATTGCCAAGTGAAATGTTTTCAGTTTTTGGCTACTGTAAATTATGTTGATATGAAGAGTCTTTTGGTACACAACTTGCACATTACTTTTGGTTAGTAGTAGAATGACTAGAGGTGGAATGGATGGGATACTGGATATTCATATATTTACATTTGGTAAACCCTGCCAAATAGTTTTCCAAAAGGATTCTAACAATTAGAAATCACAACTACAATGCTTGGAATTTGCAGTTGTGTACATCCCACTGTCATTTCATATTACCAGTGTTATTTCCCTTTGTATCCATTCCTAATGAGTAAGATTCTTGTAGTTGTAGCTGGAGGATTATCTCATTGTCCCTTTAATTTTTATTTTCCTCTGACTAAAGAGACTGAGCATCTTTTGGTATTCTTATAGAACATTTGTATTTTCTCTTTTGTAAAGTAGCTGCTGAAATATTTTGCTCAATTTTTCTTGGAAAGTCAGGAGAGTTTATCCTTTCTTTCATTGATTTATAGGAAAACACTATGTGTTTTGGATATGAGTTATTTTTAAGGTATATGTATTGCTATATCTTCTCACATTCTGTGAATATTTTCACTATTTAAAGGGATCTTTTAATGCACAAAAGTTTTTGGTTTTAATGGTGTTCAATTAATCAGCTTTTACATTATATGATTATTGATTTTTATATCTGGTTTAAGAAATCTTTGCCTACTCAAGTTCATGAAGACATTTTCCTTGTGTTATCTCTTAAGAGTTTAATGATTTTACTTGTATATTTAGGTCTATAACATACCTGGGATTCATATTTGTGTATGACATGAGGCGGTGTCAAGGTATACTTTTTATCTGTAATTTGGCACTTCACTAAATCCAGAACTTTTTGTTGAAAAGAACATTTTCTCACTGCATTTCAGTGGTACCTTTGTTATAAATCTATCGCACATATATGTGTAGGTCTCTTTCTGCACTCTACAGTCTGTTGCATTTGTCTATCTATCTATCTATACTCTATTTGTCCCCTCTCTATTTGTTCCCATTGCCCTAATTATTGATGTTTTGTAATAAATTCTCCAACTTTCCTGTTCATATTGCCTCATTTCTTGGCTTTTTGCATTTCTGTGTGAACTTTATAATCAATTTCTTTATCAACTTTATAGTCAATTTCGATAGTACTTTTATCTGGAATTGCACTGAATCTAAAGAGTAGATTATAGAAAATGAACAGTTTAACCTTGAGTTCATCAGTGTGGTTTATGTCTGATTTAAATAGGTTGCATAAATTTCTCTCAGTAATGTTAAATAGTTTAGGGTATATGTCATCACAAATTTTGATGCATTTAGTAGTTATTTAATGCTTATTGATCTTATTGTGATGTTTTTACCTGAGTTTTCTAATTTTTTGTTGCTATTATATAGAAATAAAACTGAGACTGGACAGTTTTATTTTTGAAAATAAACTGTAATTTGAGACAAAATCTAAGAGTAACCAATAAATACAAGGATTCTGCCATAGTTCCCTTTCAATCAGTAGAAAAACTGACATTACTGAATGCACTTAGTGGGAGAATAAGAGAAAACATTGCATGATTATCTGATTCCATGAGTTGTGTTTGTTCTGCATACAACTTCTGGATCCATGGTAAATCATCCCACACAAATTAGATCATTTGTCAAATGCTCACACTGGTAAAGCTGTATATTTGGAGATGAGTTCTTATTACTATCACGCTAGTGATGTACATGTCTCAGTGAGGTGATATGAGATAAATAGTTGACGTTTTTAAGTGTTACTTAAAAAACAGATGTTCAGTATTTATAGACATTTCAATAAGAGGTTAGTTATAGAATTATTCATTTTATATTATATTCATTATTATATTTTTTAACTTTAAGTCACTTTCTATTATTAAGATCTTAACAGCATGTGTATCCATGACTACTACTTTCATGATTTTCATGATGGTTAAAAGAAAATACTAAAATAAAGCTGAGTCATTCTCAACTGCTGAGATAGATAATGTAATACTTCATTTCACTGGAGTATTAAATAAAAGGCAAGTTCCCACACCTTATTATACTACCCGACAATGGGCACTTGTAATTATTTAGCACTATTATTTGAGTTTCTTCTTTGACTTCTGATTTGATTTCAAGAATAGCATATTTTCCCCAGACATAAGAAATCTTTCTAGTCTAATTTTATCTTCCGATTCTATAGAGAAAAATAATATGCTCCCCACCAGAATTGCAAAGAGAAATTACTCTTTTCATGCACCATCTTTCTCCCTTTCTTCTCTTTTGCTTACTTTTTTGTTTCTTTTTTGTTAATTGAATAAATTTGACACAATTATATGTTGTGTAAGATTAAGTTATATAGCATATTACTTTGATACATATATGTGTTGTAATATGATTGCCAATGCAGCGATATTTATTGCATTTCATATTTTTCTATAGATGTATTAGACCTGATAATTCAGAGTTGAGGGAGCTCTTTAAAAGTTTATATCAAGCAGTCCTTGGGGAAATATTTTCAATCCAAGGTAAAACCTCAATTTTACCTGCAAATCCTAATCTTAAGGAAATAGTTATAGAAAATAAGTACATGTATTTATTAAAGCAGAAAGATTTTATTAAAGCTTAGCATATCCCCACTTAGCAACCCTAATATAGCAAATAAACTCTGAGGACCTAAAATTTTTCTCAAGCCTGAAGCTAAAATCAACTAATTGTAAAGAGCTCTCTCCATGGCTTTTATAATATTTTCATCTATTGAATATTCTATCAAAACATCTTTTTAACTTAGTAGAAACTTCTGTTGAAGATCTGTGGCTGTACAGATAAAGTGTTATATCTTGGAAAATATTATAGTTGACAAATTGGATGACATAGCTTGAAAGCTCCTTTAAAGATAGGCATTAAAGAAATATGATCTGTTTATACATTTCTATGTTTTAACTGATATTGTTTGAATATTTGCAAATTTGATTGGCAAGGATGGATGACATATGCCTAGTTTATACCTTCTCCCCCTCTGGCTTGGATCCAAGAGCCACCTGGTTGGAATGGCTTGTCAAAGAATTTGTTTTCTGTACAAATTCTTCATGTAATGAAATTAGATTATTATTTTTAAAATTCTAATTTTCCACGTGACATATCATCTTTAGAGAAAGCAGTTTGTATTCCAAGTTGTTGCTACTAGCAACAGATATTTAAGTCAGTAATCTAAACATATTAGATTGTGGAAAATAATCAGTGCTCTTTGGGGAAAATAAAGCAAAGGAAATTGATCTTCCTATAAAAATGAAAAATTTTGAGCTTCTACATTTTAGGGAGCTACACATGGCCTTGAGTAAATTATTTAACCTACCTGGATTTCAGTGTCTGCATTTATAAAATAAAAATAAAATTAATACCAGTCCCATAGCTTATTTTGAGGAATAAATTAGAAAATATTTGTAAAATGTTTACCACTCTTCCCAGCATCTATTATATGCTATATAAATTTTAGCTATTATTGCTACTAACATAGAATTCTACTCAGTTTAATTATTCAAAAAATTAAACTTGCTCTTCTCTAATGAGCCTACATTACTTAAATCTTTTGTTACTTTGATTTGAAGATAAGAGCAATTATGTTAAACTGTTAGTTGAATTGACATCTTGAGTAATTAAGACACTAAATTTTAAGATAGAGATTAATAGAAATTTATATTTCTATAATACTCAATATGTATTATGATTAATAAATAATATTAGTTAAATTAATAAACTGGCAAGTAAAGCATGAGGCTTGAAAGTGAAAATAATAGCTGTTATATGTGTTCAAAATGAATTGTTCTGAAAATAAGCTTGGATGGAAATAAAGTAGTAAAAAGACAGACTTACACCTACAATCTATCAACATTTATTTTAGAAAATAGTGCAAACGTTTATCTCAGTAGCTGCTAGCAAGCAATAAAATATAGAAAAACAACACCAGATTAGAGTCAGGAACTCAGATTTTATTCTTCATCCTTTCCCCTACCCCAAACTTTTCCATTAACTATCCAGCTTTGTCATATTCTGAAAGTGCTTTGTTTTTCTAGGATTAGTCTCCTCACCTGAAGAAACAAAATGAAAATATTAGTTCTAAAGGTTTCTAGGGTAACTTTCAGTCTAAAATATCTATGGTAAACTTTCTGATGAGTAATACTTAGGTCTAGGCATAGATACCAGGAGTTTGGTAAAAATTAAAGATAGATACCAGAACCAGAGAAAGACTTGCAGGAGAATTGTAATTAAGTAAGAATTGGGGATAGGTACCTTAATTGACAGTTTTAATGTAAATTATTGAGAAAAAGAAATAATTCTTATGATTTCCAAAATATTTGGAAATTACAGGAAACAGCATCTCCGAAGCTGACTACAATTTTATATTTAACTATCTTCAGCCTATGGGAAATATATAAACTGAAAAAATTAGAATAGCTAATTGACTTGGGCAATGCAATTAAATAATCTGTACCTCAATTTCTTTTGTTTTTTAAAACACTTTTTGTACCTCATTTATTCATTAGTAAAATGAGAGTAAAAATATATATCATTGAGTGAACATGAAATATGGTGATATAGACGATGCCAATTGGTAACATATAAGAATTCAACAGATGCTAGTTATTATTCTCTCTCTCTAGACTGTGAACTTTTTGGTTTTTTTCAGGGGGAAGGAGTGGGGGTTGGTTTCATTCACCATTGTCATAGGGTTTTAACCTGTCCCATAATAGGCACTCAATAAATGTTGCAAACTCACAGACTTTGCTCTCTGCATTGGTAGATTTTAACTCTGGTTGTGCAGCCTTGATTTTCCATGATTCTATTTTTGTCTGTATGGAATTGTGATTGATACTGTCAGCCAAGACTATTGAGAATAAGGTGAAGAAGTTTTATTAACTTTTAAACAGGCTCTCAGCCTTTCTGGAGAGCCACTGGTGGTGAGTCATCATGCTATTTCTGTATGGTTATCAACTCTGAGTTCAGAATAGAATCTCTGGTTGTGACATGCCTCATTTTTATAACTTTTTATATAATGCTAAAATGATAATTAAATTTATATTGTATCCCATAAAAGAATACTCCTGAAGAAAAGAGCAAAAGAAGCTTAGAAAAAATGTTACTTCTGGAAAAGAACTACATAGCTTCATAAGATAAATGCAGTCTTCAACAACATGTTGTCACAGAAAGCTATAAATTAGGAGTTAGCAGACTCAGATTCTGGTCCTGATTAATTTAGTAACTATTTTTCTTGGACAAATTGTTATCCTGTTAGAAGCTCAGCTTCATTAAGAGGAAGATTTTTGAAGCCGACAGTTTCCAAAATCCCTCACAGCACTGTGAGTATAAACACTGAAAAGAATTTTCATTGCATTCTCTTCTTGATATTCATGACAACCTGTTTGGTTCAGAAAAAATTTCAGGCTTACAGTACAAACATACATTCTAAGGTCATACCTTCTAATTTTTTAATTTTTATTTATCACCAGAGAAAAAAATTCAATTTGTGTATTGAGAGATTCTGTTTCAGGGCTTTTAAACTTTCAACCATCATAATAAATAGACTCTTTTAGAAATATATTAGGTAAACATAATTTATTCATTTGTTTTGTGGGTAGTGCTGGTGGTATCATGTAACAGTCATATAAACACAGACTAAATTCCCTTTTTGTAGGAATTTAGGAGTTATTCCTGTATCTTTTTGTGTGACAAACTTAACCTCTGGATTAAGAGCCTCTAAAAAAATGCGACTTTTATTTCAGGATTTAAACCAGTGTCAACATTTGTTTTGATCACCAAAACATAAGCTTACATAATATAAAAATATTAAAAAGCCAAATTTAAAGTGTCTGGTGCCATCCAGCTGTACTCGATGATGGTAAGAAAATCATAATTAGAACCATTTCAGAGTAATGCTAGATGAAGCATCTCTGAATGCTAGCTGGTTCACCTGGCTCATACCCAAACTGTATACATCAAAATAATTTCATTTCCCAATTTACCTGAGGCACTGTGTTTTACTGTGTAAGACATTTTCACAAGTATAAATTGAACTTATGATAGTAACATTTAAATTAGTACACATGTAAACTTCCTATTGTAACAAGTTGTCTTCTCTTTAAAAATGACTTCTTCACACAATGGATGGTTTTACAGTGAGCATTGCACATGCTTAGCACATGTTACCTGTACTTTGAAAGCAAATTTTACAGGCTGAGTGTAATGAAGGATTCATGGAAAGACCATTATTGACAAGGGAAAACAAATTATTAATCTGAAACATCTCCTAAGGGATCCATGAGTGTATTCACTAGGTCTACAAAACAACAAAATTAAATCAGAAATGGTATTCCCTCACATTCTTATCTGAACCCAGCTGATCACATGTCACATATAGCTATTGACATATACCTAGTTCCTGGCTGAATATTTTTTCCTCTGCTATTCAAGGAAGCATTTTGGTTGCAAGTTTCTATGTTACTGTAGAAAAAAACCCTCACATTTACTCTAATTAAATTTATCTATATAATTATTTCTGTTAGTGTATTTTTAATTGGGAGATATATGCATAGAATAGTGTGTAAAATCTAAATGAGCAGACTAATGTCTAATATAAGAACATAATCATATACTACCATCCAGTCCACAAATTAGAAACTTCCCAATAACCCTGATGTTGTTTTTTATTGTTTGTTTTGTTTTTTTTTGTTTTTGTTTTTGTGATCACATCTGCCTACCACTCCTAAAAGTAATCATTGTGTTGACACTTGGGTTACATTTTTTTTTTACTTTGTTTTAGATTTACTGTCTCTGTGTATATCCCCTAACAATATCTAGTTTTCTGTCTCTGAAGTTTATACAAATGGAATTACACTGTACACATTTATGTTTGTCTTTTTCTTAGCTTTGTGTTACATTTACTAGAGCCATCTATGCTGTTATGTGACTGCTGTTCATTCAGTTTCATTGTTTTAACAATGATGATGATGATACTACTCTCATATTAACTGTAGATATTATTATTAAATATAATAATATCGAGTTGAGTTTATTTGAGATGGAGCTCAGATATGAATCTCTGTAATCTGGCTCCAAGTACAGTACTCTTGTTTTGTTATACATTATCTCACTAGACTATTTCATAGTATAAAGTAGCATGTTTTCCATTCTGTTATTGGTGGAGGCAAGTTGTTTCCTGCTTTTCCTGTAACAAATAATGCTGTTTTGTATACCCTTTTTTTTTTATTAATTAATTTATTTTTATATTTATTTTTGGCTGTGTTGGGTCTTCGTTTCTGCGCCAGGGCTTTCTCTAGTTGCGGCAAGCGGGGGCCACTCTTCATCACGGTGCGCGGACCTCTCACTATCGCGGCCTCTCTTGTTGCAGAGCACAGGCTCCAGACGCGCAGGCTCAGTACTTGTGGCTCGCGGGCCTAGTTGCTCCGTGACATGTGGGATCTTCCCAGACCAGAGCTCGAACCCGTATCCCCTGCATTGGCAGGCAGATTCTCAACCATTGCACCACCAGGGAAGCCCCTGTTTTGTATACTCTTGTACAAATATCCTAGTGCAGATGTATGAGAACTTACCTAAGGTGTAAATTTATGACTGAAATTGATGGGTTGTAGTGTATGTGACAATGCAAATTTATGAGATGACTTCAAACATTTTCCAAAGTGACAATAACAGTTTTTATACTCACAACAGCATATAAGTGTTTCCCTTGATCTACACTCTATTCAGATTAGAATTTTAAATCTGTTCCCGTTTGATGTTTGTGAATAGATTTACGTTGTGATTTTAATTTGAATTTTTACTAACTCGTCGACATCTTTTCATTTGTTGGTTGTCTAATTGGATTTCCTCTTTTGTTAAGTGGCGATTTAAGGCTTCTGCCTATTTTTAAACAGATTCTCTCCTTTTTCCAATTAAATGTAGGAGTTTTCAATATATTTTAATTGTCAGTTAATTTGTTGGTTAAAGATGTTGCAAATCTTTATTCATACAGTGTTTTTACACTCTTTGTAAAAGAATGACTTATAATGCTATTGAATGCATTAGTCCTTTCTTTTATAATTAGTAACTAATTGTGTTTAGTTTTAAGAAATTATTTCTTACCCTTAAGTTATGAAAATATTTTTTATTATCTTCTAAAATATTCATAATTATTCTCTTCACTTGTAGAGCTCTGATGCACAAGAAATTGATTTTTATGTATGGTGTACAGTAGGGACACTGTGCACTGTTTAATTATTTTCATATATGAATACCCAGTATTTGAAGGAGCTTTTTATTGAAAAGTCCCCTTTTTGTCAATGATTTCTAGTACCACCTCTGTCATATATCAAGTGACCATCTGTGCATGGAACTGTTTCTATTTATATGTTATTGTCTTTATCAGCACCTTATTCTTCTCCAAGGGTTCCTTGGTTATTCTCAGCCATTTTAACCTCCAAATGAATTTCTAACTCAGCTTTTCTAGTTTTTCCAATTTATATTTTAAAATAAATATTTCACAGCATAGGTGCCATAACTATTATTAGTAGCTAAACCATGATACATAATTATGGAAAAGGCAAGCCTCAATATATATCTTAGGCCATTCAGACTGTTAGAACAGCATAGAGTGGGTGACTTATGAACAACAGAAATTTATTTTTCAAAGGTCTGGAGGCTAGGAAGTCCAAGATCAGTGTTTCAGCAGATTTGGTGTCTGATTAGAGCTTGCTTCCTTGTTCATAGATGACTATCTTTTCACTGTATTTACATGGCAGAAGGGACAGAGTAGCTGGCCTCTGTTTTATAAGGGCACTAATCCCATTCATGAGAGCTCCACCCTCATTACCTAGTAACTTCCCAAAGGCTCCACCAGCAAATGTTATTGTGCTAGACATTGGGATTTCAACATACAAATTTTGGGGGGGGTACAAACATCCAATCTATAGTATTCTACACCTGGTCTCCCAAATTCATGTCCTTCTTGCATGCAATATACATTTATTCCATCTCAGTAGAAAAGTCTTAACTCATTCCATAATCAACTTTAAAGTCTTAGTCCAAAGTCTCTTCTAAATATCATCTAAATCAGATATGGGTAAGATTTAAGGTGCAATTTATCCTGAAGCAAATTGCTTTCCAGCTGTGGACTGGTGAACCCATATAAATTATGTGCTTCCAAAATACAATGGTGTGACAGGCCTAAGATAGACATTCCCATTCCAAATGAGAGAAATGAGAAAGAAAAAAGGAGTGACATTTCCCTTTAAGTTCAAAACCTAATGGGGCCAACAATGCTCATTAAACCTTAGGGCTCAAGAATAATCCTCTTTGTCTTGATGCTCTAACCTCCAGGCTCACTGGGGTGGAAGAATCATCTTCTAGACACACTAAAGTGGCAGTCCTGATCATGTAGCTTGCTGGACAGCCCTGAGCCCCCGCTTTGGGTGGCCCTGCCTTCAAAGTGCCTCTGTTTCTAGGCCTTGCCCCCATGATGTTTCTCTGAAGTGATCCCATCTGGAAGCAGTTCTGTGCCTGGGTTGCACACCTGTGACTCCAGGCAGCTCTATTCTTGAAACGAAGGTCGAGCTCCACAGGGCTCATGGATCTCCTTGATGGAGAAATGATGCCACACTGAAGCTACCAAAGTTTGCTGCTTACACCCTCCAGAGGGGTGGCCACTGTGACCCATCTCACAAGAACCTCACCTGGAGTGGCCAAGGAACATGGAACCAGAGTGCAGGGAGCCTGTGATGGGAGGCAGTGCCAGGCCATGCTCACTGAGGTCCCACAGGCACTGGCAGCCCCTCCTTTGAAATTGCTCTGTTTCCTGGGTGCTTGCTTGCACTCTGAGCCTATGATGGGAGTGGCAACTTAGGTGATCTTTGAATTGTCTTCAGGGCCATTCTTCCACATTTTAGAGAATAACTCCTGGCTGTTGAAATAGCTGATCCATACTAATCTCATTATCAAAGGATCCTTGGCCACGCCGTGTTCTCATTTTTTTGCAATATTGATAAGCTGAGAATTTTCCAGCTCTTTAAATTCTGCTTCTCTTTTGGTTAACAATTCCATCTTTAAGTCATTGCTCTTTTCTTGAGTGTTACTGGAAGGAGTCAGGAGAAGCCAAGCCATACTGTCAACACTGCTTAGAAACAGCTACAGATAAATATTCAGTTTCATTGCTCACAAGTTCTATCATCCAGAAAGGGCAAACACAATTCAGCCAAGTTCTTTGCCTTTTTATAACTAGTATCACCTTTCCTCTAGTTTCCAATAACATTTTCCTCATTTTCATCTGAGACCTCATCAGAATGGTCTTTGCCATCCATATTCCTACCAACACTGTTGAAAATGTCTTAGATATTCTCTAGGAAAGTTGAGGCTTTTTCTTTAGCTATGTCTTTTCTTTCTGAGCTCTCATTAGAATCATTCTTAAAGGTCCGTTCATCAGCCATAAAAAGGAATGAAATTGGGTCATTTGTAGAGACGTGGGTGGACCTAGAGACTGTCATACAGCGAGAAGTAAGTCAGAAAGAGAAAAACAAATACTGTATATTAGTGCATATATCTGGAATACAGAGAAATGGTACAGCTGAACTGGTTTGCAAGGCAGAAATAGAGACACAGATGTAGAGAACAAATGTATGGACACCAAGGGGGGAAAGTGGGGGGGTGGTGGTGGTGGTGGGATGAATTGGGAGATTGGGATTGACATATATACACTAATATGTATAAAATGGATAACTAATAAGAACCTGCTGTATAATAAATAAATTAATTAAATAAAATTCAAAAAAAAAAAAAGGTCGATTCATGGCTATGACAATTTCTGTCTTAGTTGATTCAGGCTACTATAATAGAATACCACAAACTGGGTGGCTTTTAAACAACAGAAATTTATTTCTCACAGTTCTGGAGGCTGGGAAGACTAAAATTAAGTTGCTAGCAGATTCAGTGTCTGGTTCCTAGGTCATAAACAGCCATCTTTTTGCTGTGTCCTTACATGGCAGAAAAGTCAGGGATCTCTCTGGACTCTCTTTTATAAAGGCATGATCCCATTCATTAAGACTCCACCCTCATTACTTAATCACTTCTTTTTTTTTCTTTTTAAATTTATTTTTTGGCTGCATTGGTTCTTTGTTGCTGCACGCAGGCTTTCTCTAGTTGTGGTGGGAGGGGTCTACTCTTCGTTGCCGTCCGCGGGCTTCTCATTGTGGTGGCTTCTCTTGCTGCAGAAAATGGACTCTAGGTGCACGGGCTTCAGTAGTTGCAGCATGCAGGCTCAGTAGTTGCAGCGCACAGGCCCTATAAAGACCCGACTTCCAAGCAGAGTCACGTTTGGTATTGGGATTTCAACATACGAATTTTGAGGGGGCAGAAATATTCAGTCCATAGAAACATCAAAATCAAGGAGTGCCTTATTAGTTAGAGCTGTAATTCTTTAGACAGTTATTTAGTTCCAGTGTATTCCAGGGCTGCAGTCTTTGCTTTCCTTCTTACTGAACCAACTTGTAAATACAGTCTTATACATGAGAATGACAAATGAAAATGGAAAAGTGATGGAGTAGTAGTTTATGCAAAAAATAATTAAATACAATTTTATGTGACCATTGACTAACACCAAACTCACTGGACACACTGTATTATTTTAAAGTATTAGAAGTGACCACAAAGGCCTTAAAGGCCTCAACTTGACTAAACAGGAAGAAGCCTCTCTTCCTTTTCTTAGAGCACTTACTTTAGAAAACCTTTAAGTACAAATTTTTGTCTGCCTTTTTGAGATGTAAATGTTCTCTCAGTCTCTTGCCAGTTTTATAACCCAGGAATATCTTTCTGAAGCACCTGGATTATCTTTTCCAATATAATCATCAGGGAAGATAGTGCCCCTCTCTTTCTGTCTCTGAAGGAGAGTAGGAACCAAACTAAGTGCCAGTTGGCAAGTATAGATGGCCTAATCACATTGACCAATCTCCCTCCCTCAACCCAGCACCCTCTAGTACTTTTCCACTAACTCAGGCAAGCACTTAAGAGCCCATGAGCCTTTTGTTTCTGTGGGATAGAGTTCAATCTCTCTTCCCTATTATGATAGTCTCGAATTCAGTCTTCCTTGCCTGTTTAACTTGTCTGGTTCAATTTTTCTTTGACCAGAGGGTATTTAATTAATAAGCGTCTAATTTTGTAAGAACCAAGACATTATAAACAATTTTGGAAATATATATTTATTTGCTTTAATTTATAGAAGCAAATTTCTAGGGAAAATAACTTTGAAGTAGTTGAATATATATAGTTAAAATTTAAAGAAATTTAATAATGAATTTCTCTTGCTGTGACTTACCATGTTGTAATGAAATTTGTAAGACGCTACAGATAATATTAGCTCAGCTCTGAAAATAAGTTCTCTCCAGCACTGGAAGTCTTCTGCTAGCATATATAGATCTAGTCTACAATATCATGGAGTTGAAAATGTTCAATTTCATCAAGGTCTCAATATGTTGTTTTTGTTTGTAAGGAAGCTGAAACTGGCTGTTATTAACTAAGGAGAAAATCAGGGACATCTGCTAATCTAAGGATCTTAGCTCAGAAAAGAACTTAGGCAGAACTAATGCATTTTTCAATTAAATTATTTTCTTATTCATAAGCACCTTCTACAAATGTAGGGAACACGGTACAGATATCTTTGAAACTGTCAAGTTATGAGCATGAAATAATTGCTCTCTTTTTGCTAGTCTTACTTTTTAGCATATTTTGTTTGTCTTCATAAAGTTACACTCACTGGTGTGCTATAAATGTTTAACAATTGGCTCTCGGGGGAGGAAAAAGCCCTAATTTGTAGTGTTTGCCAATATTCATGGTGTAAACATCCAAGCTTCCAAAGATATATCACTAAATAAGGGGTTGGGAAGAGATTCGCAAAACCAACTCTTCCAAACTGCTATGAGCAAATTTCAGCATACCTCTGGTTACAGATATAATTTAACGTTAATGAATTATCTACTTGCCAATCAATTCATTCTGGTTATTTCTCCTTGGAGACACTAGACTGAATTGAGCTTTCTTGCCCCCTTGTGGTAGAATGAGCCCCTGTGATTATTTCTGGTCAATGAGTGATAGCAGAAGTCTTACATATCACATTTGGTCCAGATTATGTAATTGCTTTTGCAAGACCCTCCAGAACTCTCTTTTCCCTCTACCAAGGTCATGAGCATCTTCCAGATAGTGATTTGTCATCACCTTCAGTCCTAGAGTAAAGATGAAAATCACAAAAGCAAAACTGATCTATGATAGACATTTGATATGAATGAGAATTAAATCTTCTGTTATATTGAACCACAGAGTTGCGAGGATTGTTTTGTTATTGCAGCATAATCTAACCTATCCTGCCTGATAAATCCTATTACCAGTGTTTATAAAATGTCTTTCCATTCATAGACTTTAAAGTACTAAATGAGCTTATGTCAGACATTGCAGTTTGTTAAAAAATACATTTCCAGATACCCATTGGACACAGTCAACCTGCTCTGTTTACCTCAGCCATTCTGTTTCCAGTAGGTATTTTCATCTTGGCTTTTTGCCAAAAATATCAATTTGAACTAAAATTTACTGTTTCAAATATTCAGAGTCAGTTAATGTTTTTATTTACTTAAACATCATTTATGCAAATAACTCATTTATAATTAATGGATACCACTGAATAGGAAAGAATTATGAAAGATGTATCATTTTCCTAGAAGCACATTTATTTGTGTATAAAGAGAGCGAGAATGAAAGAAACTGGTCTGCATACAATCCTGTGAAAGTCAAAGCCAATACTAAAGACCAGTTTTAGATGCGGTGGCCTCAGAACAGTTTTCACATGCTGTTTAATGATAGTAAATACATCTTAGAATAATTGTATACATTTTAGGTATAGGTAGATATCAATATTAAACACACAATTGGATGAATGTCTTATTTTTATAAAACTCTCAGTAATATCAAAGTTAAAATTCTCTTGATCTTAAGAAAACCTCACATTCATTATTGTCTTTACTTCTTGTGAGACGTATGCCCTTATGCTTCTATAGCTATATGGTTAAGGAAAAAGGTTCAAATATATGGCTAAATTAAAAAACATAACTAGATTACAGATAAGAAGATACAGTAAGATACTGTTTTTTACATATACACCAATAATGAGTGTAAAAAGTTTTAATTTAATAGTTGATACAGAAATTTCTATTAGTCA
Organism: Balaenoptera physalus; assembly: GCF_965194825.1. Lineage (NCBI taxonomy): Eukaryota > Metazoa > Chordata > Mammalia > Artiodactyla > Balaenopteridae > Balaenoptera > Balaenoptera physalus. Next base: position 81,310,727 of record NC_138884.1, on the reverse strand, counting down.
GGAACATTGAGAAGGATGTCTAGATGAAACTAACACTGGCAGAAGAGAGAAACCTAAAGGATCTGGAATTAGCAAAGAGGATAAAAGAGCCAACCTTTTCACAAAGTAAACTCTACATTGGATAGGAGAGGAAGCGTATAAAGTCAGACAGCTATTTGGGAACTTATGGGCCTGGGACAGTCAGACTATGGGAGAGGAGGTCACCTGGGGAGGGGCAAGTGAGAGAACCACAGGTGTGACATAACCAAAATAAAAATTAAAACACATAAATAGTTTTTATTACATGTCCGACACTGTTCTTTATCTTTAATAAAAACAAGTGCATAGTATTGAAATTAAATCAATTTGCATTGCTAAGATATAAAATGACTTTAGCTACATATTCTACAAGTCCTCTGTCCGCAACATGCATAAATTCTTTGAGAGAGTCTACTGAATTCAAAATATTTTAGTGAATGACTTTTTGTATGGAAAGGCCTGACTTTCAAATCTGGATTGATAGATTGCAGAACAGAAATTAAATTTCAGAATAAATACACTATGTGGTATTTGGAAACAGGACCCAGAGGCAAAGGTGACCATGTGAATTATAACAACACTTCAGACATATTCACAGACATCAATGGGTCAAAGGCTGGCTTACCTAGATCTCAAGGCTCTCATAAAAAACCCATCTCAATTTAACATTTAATTATAATAGTAATAGTTCTAGGTGGTAAGAATGAGAATGGTTTGTGTTTTTTTATTTTTATTTTTTGATTATCAGATTACAAATATGGATAGCTTGTGTAATTTTTAAATTATTTATAATCTTTGCAAATTAATGAAAATGATTATAGAATCACAGTAGCAATAATAGGAAATAAAGCATAGCTTTGTGCTACTAAAATTTTTACATAAACCATTCCCTAGTTTGGAGATATTTTTTCCCCTTGTAGTTTAAAATGACACACATACTGATAAGTCTTCCATGACTATAGAAATATATTTTGTTCTAAAATAAGTTTGCCTTATTTTGACAAGCAGTTTTTAAAATTGTTCAGGTTTAGGGGAGATACTTGTGTGCTCAAATTATAGCCCACTGGAAACCCGTAGGTGATAATCATCCATTAGTGGAGAAGCAAGGTAAATACAGAGTTTGTTTAGAAAAGCATTCTAATTTTATGGGAAAGTGTGGCAAAGTGGAGTCAACAAATTTGTGTGGAGTTTCTGACTGTGTCTTTGTTAATCTTTAAGTCTGATGCATTACACCTTCTCATTATAAAAATATTATTGCATATATTTTCTTATAACATATGTTATAAAAATGGGATTTTAATTCTCTAGAGAAAATATATATGGCAAAAAACTTATTATACCTTAGTTAATTTCATTTTTATTTTAATAATTTCATATGAATTGTATAAGATTTAGGAGAGTACGTTTTAATACATTTAAAAAAAAAATGTACCCAGCTTCTGATGGATTGATGGTGCCAAAAATTCACTTTTCCTCTCATCTGACCTAATGAGAATTCACGAATGGACTGAGATAAAGTGTGTGTGTGTGTGTGTGTGTGTGTGTGTGTGTATGAGTGTGTGTTATTGGTAATTTTAGCTTGGAAAATGCAAGTAAGCATCTATCTTTTGCCTTGATTTGAACTTACCTGGTTATAGCCAAAACATTTTGCGAATGGTTATCCTTCTTCACAGTGAGGGGAAAGGGCTTTATTAGGAGATCTTACCACAAAAACAAATAAAATAAGAGGGGATAAACACTGTGCTTTGGGAATGTGTCTAAGAAAAAAAAGAAAAAATCAGAATTAGACTACCATTGCCCAATTTCAGTGCAATAACCAGATGCATGGCTCAGTGAATACAGACTTGCACTGATATCACATACTTATGTGGGTTATGCCTCACTTAATATGTTTGAGGAGAAATAGACATTTTTAATCAAATACTATTTAATTCAGAACTCCCTCCAGAGCAGTGGACAAGGAAATGAATGCCTGCTAAGGAAATGAACAGTAAGGTGAATGAGAATTCCCTCTGAATACTCCCCATCATATTTTCAGAACACTGGGGTTAATAACCAAACCTAAGGTCAACCTGGACCTGTGCCCACTTGTGGGAAATAAATAACTACTTACCAAAAGTCATAGCCCAACTCTGGGACTCCTCTCCCTATATCTACCACAACTTCTTATTTATCTTTCAGAACCCCTGTAGGACTATTCAACTGTTGTCTCCAAAAAGCTGAAGTGAATCATATACCACAATTTTACCATGCATTTTTTTTCTCATCTCACGTAAAAGCAGCCATGTTATTCAATAACTCACTTGTGTTGATTATATAACTCAAATAATAGCATAATATCCTAAATAATATGACACAAGTAATAAAATGATTCTCAAACTTGAGGACTGTGAATTTCCCCATCATTAAACTTATAGAAATAAAGTATAAAATATCTCCTCTCCTCCTTGAAAATTGAAGTTCAAAAAAAAAAATCAATGTTTATAATTTTTTTTCAATTTCTTTATCTGATCGGGTCCAATGATATCATCTTATTCAGAAGACATTTATTTATTTGTTTTCTTATGTACATATGCATGTATGTATGTATTATAGAAGCAGTTGCACCTTCAGCCCACTCCTGTGAATTACCTCCAACATTAAATGATCTCTCACCAAGGCTTCTTTTGTTCCCTCCTTTACCCTAGAGTCAAATGGCTATATAGCTTCAGAACCAAAAAAACTTCACTGGACCCATCAACAAGTGCAGTAAAGAATATTTTCTTTTCCCTTCCACATTTGTCTAAGCTGGTCTTTGAGATTTTTACCATTCCCCTAAGGATTTTTTTTTCTTCTGCCAACATAATTAGCTTGTTTGCTTAATTCCATTTCCCCTTTTCACTGTTGTTCCCTTTTTGAGTTCAACAAAACTTTTTCTTTAAAAATATTTACCCTTTAATCTTAAAACAAATTTGATTCTTAGAAACACATTCAGACTCTATACTTTCTTTTTTTGAAATATGGTTGATTTATAATGTGTTAATTTCTGCTCTACAGCAAAGTGATTCAGTTATCTACATTCTTTTTCATATTCTTTTCCATTGTGGTTTATCATAGAATATTGAATGTAGTTACCTGGGCTACACAGTAGGACCTTGCTGTTTATCCATCCTATATATAATAGTTAGCATCTGCTAACCTCAGATTCCCACTCCATCCCTCCCCACCTTCACCCTCCCCTTTGGCAACCACAAGTCTGTTCTCTATGTCTGTGACAGACATATATTTTCAATAACCTCCTGTGCCTTTGCATTTCTAATAAAACTCTAGAGATTTACTTCTTTAACTCATGAAATGGTATATATCTTTTACAGGCAGTTTCTTCTCCCACTGTCTCTATGTATTCATTGATAAAAATTTTCACACCCTATGACTGAAACCCCAGAGACACTGGGAAATATGTCTTATAAATCTGTGGACTCAAGGCAAGTTTTACTACCACTGCTCCATCCTTAGTCTTAGATGCAGTTGCTGACAGGGAAAAGAAACACAGTTTGGAACAGGTGTTCAGGCATTGACTATCAATGACTAATACAGTCATTAGGCTCAATTTTCCTTTCTCACTTTTTTTCCAATTTTGAATTCAAGAAAAAATATTCTTAAAAAGATTTCCACTCGGTAGCATCTTCCTTATCTCATACAAATTAAGAGAAATTAATTATTCCTCAAAATACTTTGTAGCTATCTGCTGAAAAAAATTATACAATAAATATCCAAGATTGTCACAATCACCATGGCATAAAGAGCACTCCCTAACATTGCACTGTGTACATCCAACACTAAGGTTCTTAAGCACATGGACTTCATCTGATTTCATGGTTCAAATACCAGGCTTTAGTCCTGAATGAGATTAATTCTAAGGAGAAAAAAACACCAAATTTATTATACTTCTAAGAAAATGCCCAATAATCCCCAAATCACTCACTGTAAGCATCAGCTAATACTCACAGAGTCACAGTGACTTTCCATATGGGATTTGAAAATCCCTGGAAAAAGTAAATTGCTCACCTGCTAAAGGATCATGAGAGAACATTTCCTTCACTTCACCATACTCCTACTCATTCATTTGAAGTAATATATTAGCTTATCTTGACACTCAAGAGATATCCCTTTTCTAACCAAGCAAACTCTGCAGCCATATTCCAGAGGACACCAGCCAATGTTGCTCTTAATGTTTATACTGCCAATATGGGACACAAAGCCACATAGCTGGTACATGATAGATCTATCACCATTGCCTTATTCAAAGCCTTGGGCTTCCTGATTGGTATTTTGTCTCTAAGATGCTAGAGATCCTGAAGATATCTTGGGTAATGGTCCTGAAGATATCTCAGGTAATGGTTCATATTTTGGAAGTTAAGGACTACCTGCTCAAAAGCCCTTCATTCCAGATTCTAATCAATTGAGAGCATTTTGAAAAGGTGCCAAATGATACCACAGAAAATGACACAGTAGAAAGCTCTAATGGTTTGTCCTCTCACTGACGCAACCATTTATCTGGAAAGATCAATTGGAATCAACTACTTTGGAACCATGGAACCTGGCTGGACAGTTGTAACAATCCGAGTAGTGCTTTATGAAGGGAGAGACTGCTGTTCTTTGATAAGAGAGTGGTGTGCATGAACCAGCAGCTACCATAACCCACTCCTCAGCCTGCTGTGCCAATAGGAGCCCACATTCCTGGAGCAGGTGGCCAGTACCAGGGTGGACATTAAGGACCTTGTCCTCCAAGAATTTGGGATTATACATTTTGGTTGGTCTGGAAAATAACAAGCGTTGTGGATGCAGAGGAAAGGAACCCTCATGCATTGCTGATGAAAGTGGTGCAGCCTCTGTGGAAACAGTTTGGCCATTTCTCAGAAACCTAAACATAGATTTACATTATGCAACAGTCCCCTTCCTAGTTAATTATATACCCCTAATAATTAAAAACAAGGACTCAAACAGCTACTAGTACACCAATGTTCATAAGGGCATTTTTCAAAATAACCAAAAGGTGGAGACAACCCAAATGTCCAACAATACATGATAGATTGAAAAAAAGTGGTATATTTATACAGTGGGATAAATTTCAGCCATATAAAGGAATGAAGTTCTGGTACATGTTATAACATGGATGAACCCTGAAAATATGCAAAGTGAAATAAGCCAGACACAAAAGAACAAATATGATTCTACTTACATTGGGTGTCTATTAGAATGGGCAAATTCATAGAGATAGAAAATAGAAGAGAGGTTACCAGAGGCTAGAGGTGTGGGTAAATCGTGAGTTATTGCTTAGTGGATATAGAATTTCTTTCTGGGATGATGAAAAAATTCTGAAAACAAATAGTGTTGGTTACACAACATTGTAAATGTACTTAATGCTGTAGAATTGTATACCTAAAAATGGTTAACATAGAAAAAAAATATGTATATTTTACTGCAAAAAAAGGTATATAGTGGAAAGTGTCTCTCCACCCCTGAACACTCCATACCACAATCAGGTAACCACTCATCATTTTCTTCTACATCCTTACAAAGTTTATTCCCACTTTTATTTAAACAATAATTTAATTATTCTCATATTATAATATTAGAAAAGTAATAAATGGTGCCAATTTCAGCAGCAAAAAAAAGGAGAAAAGAAAAAAATACCATTATACATCCAGCTATACCAATTAAGCTATGTTAAACCCAGCTGTGTCTGTGTTGAATCAAGACAGAAACCACACAGTGAGTAAAACAGGGAACACTTGATATAAGGAAACTCTATTTGTTACCTTACAGCTGAGGGAGAGAAAAAGGAGAAATTTAAAAGAGAACCTCCCTACTCCTGAAGGCTGGGATCCTGATTTTATTAGAGAAAGTGTAGTTCCACCTACTGGGAATCGAAATATTCACTGATTTGCCTAGGCCAGAACTAGTCTGAAGTCACTGGGCAAGAAGTAAGCAACCCTCCAAAGAGCAGGAGAGGTACCGTTCATCAATAACTAATTGTGCAGTTAGCAAGAAGGGGTAGTGGTTTGGAGGGAACCCTCTGGACTGCAGGCAAGCAGTTCAGGGACATGCAGAAGGAATCAAGAGTGCCAGTGTGGGTAGAAGGTCTTTGGGACACTGATTTCTGTGTCAAAAGGACCACATGAAGGTAATCACTAGACACATTGGGCTGCAATGTCACTAAGTGAGCATGCTCACTGGCCACAGGCTTGGGCAGAACTCCACCTGATGTCTTCATCCCCCACACCACTGACTTAATAAGCAACAACTGGAAACCTAAGGTGAGGTATTTCTTTTGCAGTGTCCCTCTAGTGCCCTCTATTGAGAAAACTTGATATATATTGTGCTCATTATAAAGGAGAGATGGTTAAAAGGAACTCTACATGATGGGAAAGCATATATATATATATATATATATATATATATATATACACACACACACATATAAATAATATATATTACATATTATATACATAGGCACACATATCTTACACATACATACATGCATGCATGTATAATGTATGTGTGTGTATTTTGAGCTGAGAGGCAATAAATTGATAACTGACACAGATAACATGACAAAGCTTCCTACACCCACCCAAATTCAACTTAAACACTGGGATTGAGTAGTGTGGTTTCAAAAATAGGGAATTGAGTAGTGTGGTTTCAAAAATAGGGAAATAAGATGGGATTGAGTAGTGTGGTTTCAAAAATAGGGAAATAAGATGATGATTTCTTTTTGGCAGCAGATTCAAATGAGTGTTGAGTTAACTGGGTTAACTGGGATTGAGTAGTGTGGTTTCAAAAATAGGGAAATAAGATGATGATTTCTTTTTGGCAGCAGATTCAAATGAGTGTTGAGTTAACTGGGTTAACTATGTCATTGCAATGATGCTAAGCAAGGAAAACAAGTCCTAATAGGTGTTAGGCTCTCACCAAAATTCTGCTTCGTTAGTCTCTCCTCCTTTCAAGGGAAAGAGTAGGGAACACCCTTGAAAAACAGACCAGGATTGATCTATTTCCTTCTGCTCCATGAAAATGTTGAAACAGAGGAATGTTTTCCCCCACTGACTTCAACAATCTTTGAAGATCACATGAATAATGAGATTCACGTGACAAACTTTTTCCATCCTCAACTTGAGTATAATTTGACAAACTCAGGGCTGTTTCATAAGGCTTAGAATAATTCACATTACAAGGAATAGCATTTATCATATGAAAAATAATCTTGAGTAGTATACCATACAAAAGCACCAGTTAACCCTTTTTTACGCTGTTATAGGAAATCAGATTCTTAATTATGATTCTATGCGAAATAGAGGCTACACTTTGTGATTTTTAATTGTTCCATAGGTTATAATGAGGATCTCATTCATCAGGAGCCTTCTCTGTGTACATGACATGGAGCTAGAAACAGCAATTTATGAAGTAGGCAAAGAAATTACGAGATTGGAAGATAGTGTGTACTAGTTGCCTAAATTTTTAGAGATAAAAATGATATGAACAATTTGCTCTTTTTAAAGCTTTCTTGAAGTATAATTTATATACAATAAGCATAAAATTCAATATCTTTAGTAAATTTATAAAGCTGTGTAACCAGACATCATCTAGTTTTAGAATATTTCCATCACCTTGAAATGTTCCTTTGTGTCTATTTTCAGTCAGTCTCCACTCCCATCCGTAGCTCCAGGCAACTACTGATCTCCTTCTGTCTCTGTAGGTTTGCCTGTCTAGGAAATTCCATGTAAATGTAATGTCTTTTGTGTCTGGTTTCTTTCATTCAGCATAAGGTTTTTGAGATTTATCCATGTTAGACCACATATCTATAGTTTGTTCCTTTTTTGCTAAATCATATGCCTTTGCATAGACATGTAACATTTTATTTATCCATTCACAGTTGATAGCCACTTGAATTATTTTCTGATTTTTTGCTATTCTGAGTTATCCTGCTATGAACATTCACATGTTCAGGCTTTGTGTGGACAGTACACATACATTCATTGCTACTGGATAGAAATCTAGGAGTGGAATTGCAGACTCATATAGTGAGTTTCCATATAATCTTATTTTTTTCTTTTTTCTTTTTTTGAATTTTATTTTATTTATATTTTATACAGCAGGTCCTTATTAGTCATCAGTTTTATACACATCAGTGTATACATTTCAGTCCCAATCTCCCAATTCATCACAACACCACCACCACCACCACCACCCGCCACTTTCCCCCACCGTTGGTGTCCATATGTTTGTTCTCTACATCTGTCTCTCAATTTCTGCCCTGCAACCCGGTTCATCTGTACCATTTTTCTAGGTTCCACATACATGCGTTAATATACGATATTTGTTTTTCTCTTTCTGACTTACTTCACTCTGTATGACAGACTCTAGGTCCATCCACGTCTCTACAAATGACCCAATTTCGTTCCTTTTTATGGCTGAGTAATATTCCATTGTATATATGCACCACTTCTTCTTTGTCCATTCGTCTGTCGATGGGCATTTAGGTTGCTTCCATGACCTGGCTATTGTAAATAGTGCTGCAATGAACATTGGGGTGCATGTGTCTTTTTGAATTATGGTTTTCTCTGGGTATATGCCCAGTAGTGGGATTGCTGGATCACACGGTAATTCGATTTTTAGTTTTTTAAGGAACCTCCACACTGTTCTCCATAGTGGCTGTGTCAATTTACATTCCCACCAACAGTGCAAGAGGGTTCCCTTTTCTCCACACCCTCTCCAGCATTTGTTGTTTGTAGATTTTCTGATGATGCCCATTCTAACTGGTGTGAGGTGATACCTCATTGTAGTTTTGATTTGCATTTCTCTAATACTTAGTGATGTTGAGCAGCTTTTCATGTGCTTCTTGGCCATCTGTATGTCTTCTTTGGAGAAATGTCTATTTAGGTCCTCTGCCCATTTTTTGACTGGGTTGTTTGTTTTTTTAATTTTGAGCTGCATGAGCTGCTTGTATATTTTGGAGATTAATCCTTTGTCAGTTGCTTCGTTTGCAAATATTTTCTCCCATTCTGAGGGTTGTCTTTTCGTCTTGTTTCTAGTCTCCTTTGCTTTGTAAAAGTTTTTAAGTTTCATTAGGTAACATTTGTTTATTTTTGTTTTTATTTCCATTACTCTAGGAGGTGAATCAAAAAAGATTTGCTGTGATTTATGTCAAAGAGTGTTCTTCCTATGTTTTCCTCTAAGAGTTTTATAGTGTCCAGTCTTACATTTAGGTCTCTAAACCTTTTTGAGTTTATTTTTGTGTATGGTGTTAGGGAGTGTTCTAATTTCATTGTTTTACATGTAGCTGTCCAGTTTTCCCAGCACCACTTAATTGAAGAGATTGTCTTTTCTCCATTGTATATCCTTGCCTCCTTTCTCATAGATTAGTTGACCATAGGTGTGTGGGTTTATCTCTGGGATTTCTATCCTGTTCCATTTATCTATATTTCTGTTTTTGTGCCAGTACCATACTGTCTTGATTACTATAGCTTTGTAGTATAGTCTGAAGTCAGGGAGTCTGATTCCTCCAGCTCCATTTTTCTTTCTCAAGATTGCTTTAGCTATTTGGGGTCTTTTGTGTCTCCATAGAAATTTTAAGATTTTTTGTTCTAGTTCTGTAAAAAATGCCATTGGTAATTTGATAGGGATTGCATTGAATCTGTAGATTGCTTTGGGTAGTATGGTCATTTTCACAATATTGATTCTTCCAATCCAAGAACCTGGTATATCTCTCCATCTGTTTATATCATCTTTAATTTCTTTCATCAGTGTCTTATAGTTTTCTGCATACAGGTCTTTTGTCTCCCTAGGTAGGTTTATTCCTAGGTATTTTATTCTTTTTGTTGCCGTGGTAAACGGGAATGTTTCCTTAATTTCACTTTCAGATATTTCATCATTAGTGTATAGGAATGCAAAAGATTTCTGTGCATTAATTTTGTATCCTGCAACTTTACCAGATTCATTGATTAGCTCTAGTAGTTTTCTGGTGGCATCTTTAAGATTCTTTATGTATAGGATCATGTCATTTGCAAACAGTGACAGTTTTACTTCTTCTTTCCAATTTGTATTCATTTTATTTCTTTTTCTTCTCTGATTGCCGTGGCGAGGACTTCCAAAACTATGTTGAATAATAGTGGTGAGAGTGGACATCCTTGTCTTCTTCCTGATCTTAGAGGAAATACTTTCAGTTTTTCACCATTGAGAATGATGTTTGCTTTGGGTTTGTCCTATATGGCCTTTATTATGTTGAGGTAGGTTCCCTCTGTGCCCACTTTCTGGAGAGTTTTAGCATAAATGGGTGTTGAATTTTGTCAAAAGCTTTTTCTGTATCTATTGAGATGATCATATGGTTTTTATTCTTCAATTTGTTAATATGGTTTATCACATTGATTGATTTACGTATATTGAAGAATACTTGCATCCCTGGGATAAATGCCACTTGATCATGTTGTTTGATCCTTTTAATGTGTTCTTGGATTCTGTTTGCTACTATTGAGGATTTTGCATCTATGTTCATCAGTGTTATTGGCCTGTAGTTTTCTTTCTTTGTGACATCTTTGTCTGGTTTTGGTATCAGGGTGATGGTGGCCTTTTAGAATGAGTTGTTGTTTAAGGTAATTATCAGTATGTATGTTCTTATTACCATTTTCCTAATTGTAATGGGTTTGTTTTTGTAGGTCCTTTTCTTCTCTTATGTTTTCCACTTAGAGAAGTTCCTTTAGCATTTGTTGTAATGCTGGTTTGGTGGTGCTGAATTCTCTTAGCTTTTGCTTGTCTGTAAAGCTTTTGAGTTCTCCTTTGAATCTGAATGAGATCCTTGCCATGTAGAGTAATCTTGGTTGTAGGTTCTTCCCTTTCATCACTTTAAATATGTCATGCCACTCCCTTCTAGCTTGTAGAGTTTCTGTTGAAAAATCAGCTGTTAACCTTATGGGAGTTCCCTTGTATATTATTTGTCGTTTTTCCCTTGTTGCTTTCAATAATTTTTCTTTGTCTTTAATTTTTGTCAATTTGATAAATATGTGTTTTGGCGTTTTTCTCCTTGGGTTTATCCTGCATGGGAGTCTCTGTGCTTCCTGGGCTTGGGTGGCTATTTCCTTTCCCATGTTAGGGAAGTTTTCAACTATAAGCTCTTCAAATATTTTCTCGGGTCCTTTCTCTCTCTCTTCTCCTTCTGGGACCCCTGTAATGCAAATGTTGCTGCGTTTAATGTTGTCCCATAGATCTCTTAGCCTGTCTTCATTTCTTTTCATTCATTTTTCTTTATTCTGTTCCACGGCAGTGAATTCCACCATTCTGTCTTCCAGGTCACTTATCCGTTCTTCTGCCTCAGTTATTCTGCTTTTGATTCCTTCTAGTGTATTTTTTCATTTCAGTTATTGTATTGTTCATCTCTGTTTGAGTTTTCTTTAATTCTTCTAGGTGTTTGTTCTTTAATTCTTCTAGGTCTTTGTTTCTTGCATCTTCTTGATCTTTGCCTCCATTCTTTTTCTGAGGTCCTGGATCATCTTCACTATCATTGTTCTGAATTCTTTTTTTGGAAGGGTGCCTATCTCCACTTCATTTAGTTGTTTTTCTGGGGTTTTATCTTGTTCCTTCATCTGGTACATAGCCCTCTGCCTGTTCATCTTGTCTATCTTTCTGTGAATGTGGCTTTTGTTCCACAGGCTGCAGGACTGTAGTTCTTCTTGCTTCTGCTGTCTGCCCTCTGGTGGATGAGGCTGTCTAAGAGGCTTGTGCAAGTTTCCTGATGGGAGGGACTGGTGGTGGGTAGAGCTGGCTGTTACGCTGGTGGGCAGAGCTCAGTACAACTTTAATCTGCTTGTCTGCTGATGGGTGGGGCTGAGTTCCCTCCCTGTTGGTTTTTTACCCTGAGGCGACCCAACACTGGAGGCTACCCGTCTCTTTGGTGGGGCTAATGGCAGACTCTGGGGGGGGGGGCTCGTGCCAAGGAGTACTTCCCAGAAGCTCTGCTGCCAATGTCCTTGTCCTCACGGTGAGCCACAGCCACCCCCTGCCTCTGCAGGAGACCCTCCAACACTAGCAGGCAGGTCTGGTTCAGTCTCCTATGGGGTCACTCCTCCTTCGCCTGGGTCCTGATGCGCACACTACTTTGTGTGTGCCCTCCAAGAGTGGAGTCTCTGTTTCCCCCAGTCCTGTTGAAGTCCAATCAAATCCCGCTGGCCTTCATAGTCTGATTCTCTAGGAATTCCTCCTCCTGTTGCCGGACCCCCAGGTTGGGATGCCTGACATGGGGCTCAGAACCCTCACTCCAGTGGGTGGACTTCTGTGGTATAAGTGTTCTCCAGTTTGTGAGTCACCCACCCAACCATTATGGCACTTGATTTTATTGTGATTGCGCCCCTCCTACCATCTTATTTTGGCTTCTCCTTTGTCTTTGGATGTGGGGTATCTTTTTTGGTGAGTTCCAGTGTCTTCCTTTCGATGATTGTTCAGCAGTTAGTTGTGATGTTGGTGCTCTCGCAAGAGGGAGTGAGAGCACGTCCTTCTACTCTGCCATCTTGAACCGGCCATCTAATCTTTTAAAGAACTGCCAAACAGTTTTTAAATTGGCTAAAACGTTTATTGGGTTGGCCAAAAATTTAGTTCAGGTTTTTCCGTACTATCTTATGGAAAAACCGAAACAAACTTTTTGGCCAACCCAAAACATTCCCACCAATAGTTGTTAAGGATTCTAATTTTTATATAAACTCCCAAACCCACTATTGCTAGTGTTTTTAAATATAGACATTCTAGTTGTTATGTTGCAGTATCTCAGTTCGTGTATGTGTTGGGGGAAGGTTGAAATTAGCTTTATCGAGATATAATTCACATACAATAAAATTTATACTTATAATATATTTTAATATGCTAACAGAGTTGTGAAACCATCACCACTACCAAATTTTGGAAAGTTTTTATCACCCTCCAAAAAACCCTGTACCCATTAGAAGTCACTCTCTTCTCCCTTTCCACCCAGACACACCAGGAAACTACCAATCTACTTCCTGTGTCTATGGAGTGCCTATTCTGAACTTTAAGTGTAAATGGAATCATATAACATATGTCTCTGTGATAGGCTTCTACCACTTAGCAAAATGTTTCCAAGAGTTATCCATATCATAACATTTATTCATTTTTATTGCTGAATAACATTCGATCGTATATCAAATTTTGTTTATTTGTTCATAGATGATGGGCATCTTGGGTGTTTCTAACTTTGGCTAGTATGAAAAATGCTGCCATGAAAATTAATATGTTAAGTTTTCACGTGGACATATGCCTTCATTTCTCTTGCGTATATACCTAGGAGTGAAATTGCTGAGTTATGTGGTACTCAGTGTTTAACATTCTTGGAACTGCCAAACTGTTTCCCAGAGTGGATGCACCATTATACAATCCCACCAACAATTTAGGAGTTTCTAAATTATCTGTATTTTCACCAGCACTTGTTGTTGTCTGTCTTTTTGATTTTAGCAATTCTAGAGTGTGTAAAAGTGGTGTTTCATTTTGGTTTTCATTTGCATTTCCCTGATAGTTAATAATGTTGAGCATTTTTACAAGTAATTTTTGGACACTTCTTTTTTGGGAAACTATCCTTTCAAATCATTTTTCCATTTTTAATTGGCTGTCTTTTTATTATAGAGTTGTAAAGAGTTCTCTATATTTTCTGCATACAATTGCTTTTCAGATAAATGATTTATAAAAGTTTTCTCTTATTATGTGTGTTGTTTTTCACTTTATTGACAGTGTCCTTTGAAGCATGAAAACTTTTAATGTTAATGATGTCCAATTTATCTATTTCTGTTGGTTGCTTGTGCTTTTGGTGTTATATCTAGGAATGCTTTGCCTAACTCAATGCCATAAAGATTTACTCCTATGATTTCTTCTAATAGTTTTATTGTTTTAGTTCTTACATGTATGTCTCTGATCCATTTTGAGTTAATTTGTGTTTATTGTGTGAGGGAGGGGTCCAAATTGATATTTTGTATGTGTTTTTTTGTTGCAGTTATCAGTTATCCCATTATTGCAGCACCATTTGTTCAAAATACTATATTATTACCACACTGAATTGTCTTAACAATCTTTGTTAAAACTCAATTGACCATAAATATGAGAATTTATTACTGGACTTTCAGTTCTGCTCCATTGATGAATAGCCAGCAAAACACAGTTTTAATTGCTATAGCTTTATAGTATAGTTTGAAATCAGGAAGTACTTTTGTACCAGTCTTTTTCCATTATAGCATTTTTTTTTTGGTGTGTGATAAACAGATATTTTGTATCATTATAATGATAATTCCCTTGTTGTTTAGCTATTTTGTTATTTTTTTAATGGTTGCCCTGGGAATTAATATATTAACTTAAAACAGTATAGTTTGATGAGAGCAACTTAATTTTGATAGTATAAAAAGAAGGTGCTCTAGCATAGTTTTGTTATCCCTCCTCCTTTTTGCTATCATTGTCATGTAAATTATATCTTTATAAATTATAAACCCATCAATACATTTTAAAAATTATTGCATTATGCTGTTGACTTTGAAATCAAATAGGAGACGAAATTAATTATAAACAAACATACATTTATACTTTCTTTGTATTTGTCTATGTAGTTACCTTTATGGGTACTGTTACTTTCTTCATGTGGATTCACATTTCTGACTGGGGTCTTTCATTTCAGCCTGGACAATTTCTGTAGAATTTCTTGTAGAGCAGCCAAAGGCAAGAACACCACTGTTCTTCCTGGAAATTTGAGAGTTTTTCATGAATAAATTCTTCTAAATTTGTTGTTTGTCTCTGGTTGATTTCCAGAGCTCTGAAATGTCTGTTCTTGGCAATTTTGTCCAGTATTTTAGTTGTTTTGGGGAAGGTAAGACACATAAATCTATTCACTCCACTGTAGCCACCATATGTTAATCTTAACTGGAGTTATAATTATAATATAAATTAAAGAAAATGAATAGAAGTTATGCATTATGTCTCTGGCTTGTAACATTATTCCTAAACTGCTTTATTGTTGTTAGGTTTCTAGATGACAAATGATACAATGAATAGGAATTTTGTAAAGGTTTTTTTTGTATTTTATTCATAATGTAGTTTAACTAAAGATAGTATAAAGAGTATTTCATACCCGAATGTAAAATATTGGCCCATGTCACCATGAGGAATAAATGATTTTCTTCTGAAAAAAAAAAAAAATATATATATATATATATGTGTGTATGTGTGTGTGTGTGTGTGTGTGTGTATTTATATGAAATTCACACTTTAATTTATACAAAATAAAAGAACAGAAATACAAGTTCAAATTCAGACATTTCTCAGTATAATATTCATTAACATATTATGCAAAATCCAAGTAATAATATTCATAAATTAGTTATGCCAATTATGTGGTATATAAAAAGGCTCATTTTGATCATTCTTTAAGGTTATCTTAAATATCACCTTCTAGCATAAATTTCTTCCTGAACCCAGGCTGTGTTAGGTGCTAATCTTCTGTGGTACCACAATTCCCTGAACTTATTTCTACCTTTATTACAGTGCAGAGTTTTTAGTCTTCAGTTCTAGGCTGTAAATTCTTTGCAGGACTGTGCCTTATGAAACTGATTTTCCTAGTGCCTGGCAAAGTACTTGGCACATATTAAACAATAAAATTTAGATAAATCACTGAATTGCCTAGGCTCAGCTTTTTTCTAGATTGCGTTTTATTGAATATCAGAGTGACAAAATATTCCAAGGAGAGACACAAAAGGGCTACATGGTATAATATGTTTGGGATAATCTTAATACACATGAATAGAAAAAGTGCTTAGAAAACTTGAAGTAACAAACTTTATCTAAATCTTAACACAATGTCTCACAAAGATTCCAGAGCCCATTTTATTCTTAAATATGCAGTAAATTTTGAGTAACTATGTATGGTTAGATGGGAAATGATTCCCTAGAAAATCACTGGTATCAGAGTCTGTCGGTATTTGCTAAGGTTTTATTTACTCGTTCTTTAAATATGAAAAAGTCTGCATTCTTTCTGAGATGCTGTGTTCTCTCATCTGTAAAATGAAGTTACTAATAACTCATTAAGTTCTTGTGTGAATTAAATGAAGGAATGCTGAAAATATGTTGAAAAACCAGTTCTTTTAAAAACATCTATTTCCCATAATGCAGGTACTGTTTTGCACCCTTTCTACATTAGCACAATAAAAGAACATTTTCAGTACATTGCTGCATTCTAACAAATATAAATTTCTTAAAATCCAAATGATTCAGAAATACTTTGAGGGAAGGGCTGTACAGAGTAAGAAATTTTAATTATTAAAAATAGCTTGTCTATAATCTCATATTTTAAAACTTAATGTGTCTAAAGCATGCCAGTCAGTGTTGTCTGAAGAAATTCACAAGTAGACACAGCTAATCCTTATTTTTATATTTAAAATCGATTTTTAGAGACAGTCTTATGATAGGTGACTTACCTAATTGCTAGACTCCTGGTTTTTAGTGTTACAACTAAAGGCACCCATTTTCATAAATTTTGAATCTAATTATTAACCTTCTCTCTGCTATTAATTTTAAAATAATCAAACAATATGTACCCTTAGAGTCAGTATGTGGACAACTATTTAAAATTATACAGCAGTGATTTTGTTAAGATTGATAGATTTCCTGACACGTTTCCTAATACATCCCTTTTCCTGGGTGGTCTATTAAGCATGGTAGATATGACATAATAAAATGATTTGAAGTTAGGATTCAATCAGCATCTTGCAATGTTTTGTAAGATAAGATTGTGTATTATCCTTCCTTGAGAAGAGCACATCTTATAACATCACCCCATGACAGAGGTAAAATTGCCTTCCATCATGTGTGAAATCTTCCGGCTTGCTGGAGGGGCAAACTGCCAACCTTATAACACAAGGTTTGAAATTACACTGGAAATCACAGTGTCTCTTTTCTTGACAGAAACAGCAGGGAACAATTGTCAGTTCAGACAGAGATAGAGACCCCCTACCTGTAATGCTTTAGATTGATTTTCAGAAAAAAAATTCTTCCGTTTTTTAAAAACAATAATTGACTCTTGCACTCATTGTCCAGTGTCTTTGCTTCAGCCTTATTTTTTCTTCTTTATATCTATCTCCCTTCTCTTTAACTGGGAATTCGTTCATTTCAGTTATGTTGGGATATTAATTATGAAGTGCTATTAGTTAGCAGGCCCTCCTAAAACATGATGATGACTTCCTGCTATTAGCATTAACACAGAACTGTTTCTAACAGCTAGCTCTGTGTTCTCCAAGAGTATGTGTTCTCCAAACTGACAGCTCTTTTCTTGTCCTCTAAGGGAAAACACATTTTATTCTGTGATATCTAAAAACTAAAATTATTCCATTATCCAAAAACAGCTATGTCAAGTTCAACTAATTACATTTTTCCTTCAAGAAGAAATGTATTGAAACCTGGATGGATTTTAAAGTAATTAACAGTTGGCTAAAAAAAAAGAAAAAAGAGTAAAGTATTTATGAAAAAACAAAGCAGGCTTTCTCTACTAGATTTGTCACACAGAGGTTAGTAACATTTTAATAAGGATTGAAATGAAGAATATTAATATTGAGTTACTCTTAAAAGAATGGAAAGGCATACAATAGTATGACAAAGTGTATGGCACTTTGCTTTCAAATGTGAGTGCAGTGCTATAACTTCTGCCTCTTAAACACAGACAGAATTCTGAAAAGTTCTGGCTAAAACCTCAGAAATGGACTATTTTGAAACTACTCTTTGGTTTTCTTGCATCCTAAGCCATGTTGACCCACAATGGAAAAACTGGCAAAATATATGGTCTATCAAGGTAAAGCATACAAGATACAAAGCAAATCATAGGAAATTTAGGAGTTTTGTACCCATCTTTTTCAGTTGGATACAAACACAAAAAAAATGTACATCAAGCTATGACTTGATTTTTCTTTTAGTTAATATATTATATTATATTAATTATAATTAGTATAATTATAGAATAATTATAATTATAGAATTATTTACATTAATCTCTGAGAATTGCACTTCAAAAACAATACATACATTTTATTCCTGTTCTGCACCAATATTCTGTGTCAACTTTGTATAAAGAATAAATATCACAGTTTCAATTATTCTGATAATGGTGAAATTATAAAAGTTGATTTTTCAGGAAGAATATACTGAAATAATGGCAGGTAAAAACTATCTGGTTTCTGTTTCAAAGAATTGTTTGTTAGGAGGGCAGAACAGCCTGTACCACATCTCTCTTCAATGCCAGATGCCCATGTGATTTTCCACTAACATTTCTAATATAAATATAGCTAAAGTGACTTATCTTCTAATATGCATAAATATAGGTCATAACATCAGATTGAATGCCATATGTTATTTTTTAAATAAAGTAAATATGTAAATTCTGTAAACTCGGTGCTTGACATTATAAAAATGTAATTTTTCTACTCTTGTAGAACCTTGGAATTAATGACTATAACTCCTACACATGAAGGTTAAATGCTTATTAAAGGATTTGTTAGGCATCTCCTGATGGCATTTATGATACTTTAAATCTAATTCAAATAAAACTTGGTGAAGTTTCATATAATGTGTTAGTCTGATCTTCTTTTAAACTTTGTGGATTCTGTCCTGGTTGATTTTTAGTACCTATTATTTTCATTATTTTTAATTCTGTCCTTGAATGTTATTTTGAATGTTATTTTCACTGACAGGCAGGGAGTTAGAAAAAAACTAATCATAAAGGAAAATAAAGGATTATTTTCTCATATCTTGTAGTTGAGAGTAAAGCTAAATTATGTAGCAAAATAGGTTTTTTTCAGACAAAATATAGTTGGGTGAAGTATTTCTCCTGATATGAATTAATTTTTGTAGATATCAAGAACATTCACAAATATGAATGGCGAAGAGATCATGATGAGGATAACTTAAAGTTAAAACTATTTTTTAGAAATAGTAAGAATTAATAATAATTTGAAGCAAATATTTTTATCAGACTGGATATATTTTTATAATTACCATAATGTAAAGACATATAAAATCATGGATAGAAAATAAAAGAAATACTGTTTACTATATATAATTCTAAGGATATTATAATTTATTGAAGACTAGAAAGATTTGGAATATATATGATCAGGAAACATATATGATATAAATGAAAAAGAAGGAAAAAAACCCCAGATATTTCATAAGGAAAAATGTAACTGAGTGGTGTTTGTATTGATAAAGAATGATAATTTTACCAAATTTATAAAAGAAACAAAATCTTCAGCTTTCAGAGGTTTATGAATCTTGGACACTGTTAAGTATATTAAACTTTATTCAGTAAAGGAAACAAACATGATTTGGACAGGTATTTGTAGCATCTGTAATGAAGAGAGTTAGCAAAGGTTACTTACTTTCTGAATATAATAACCCTTTCTCTATTTAACTACTTATTTTTTACTTAGGGCTTGATTCCGTTTCTTGTAGGTGATGCATACATTTTTGAACTTTTATTTCTCTCAATAATAATATTTTCTCAAATAACAATAATCATAATATTTCTCTTTGCTTTCTGGAAATCTTGAAGAAAAAAAAGATCACTCAATCTAGCCTATCCTCAAGGATCAGATTTATAAACACTCAGTGCTATAGAAAATAGATTTTTATAAGCCCTTTGAAAGAGATGGGCATATAGATGCATGTATCAGGCCATATGTGATGGCCTGATCACAATAGGTTGAAGATAATGATATTGAACTCTTTACAAGTGCTGCGATTCCGTTTATAGTATGTTACTAGTTGTTTAATACACGATTAGGCATGTTAGATTAACCAGGTTGAGCAGTAGTTGAACCAAGCTCATATGTCCTCTTCCCTCAAAAGATAAGATAAACATCCATACTGTTTTCTTCTTATTTATACAATTTTACTTACATTTTTGTTTTATTCCCATACAATTAATTTTGATTTGAGATGAGATCTATGGTGATTTTTCTCTCTAAAACACATTCTCCCAAATAAATAACACTATTTATTGAGTTATTCTGACATTCCACTAATTTTGTAAATTCCCTGTAAGCATGAATGTCATTTTCACACATACTAGATACTACTGAAAATGCTTAAATCTGTCCTACTTATTTAACTATTATTGCTTCAATAATAAGAAATTTATTCTAACCTGAAAATATATTATTTCAACAGAGATCTAGAGGCAAATCTCACTCAGTATAGAAGCCAATACCCTAAGTGAACCATTAGTCAAGGTACTCCAACTTGGGTATAAAATAATAAAGCTGTAATATACCATGACTGGGTTGTGTTTATATTAGTAAAGCATATAACCAGTAAACAAACAAGCAGACAAATAAGTGTTTAAGAACACATGGATAGTATATCTCCATAAATGTAGAAAAACTTCAACTACCAATTCATTGAGGAAAATATAAAATGATAATTATTTGCAGGTTATAAATGTATGCACTTAGAACACTCAATCTGAAATAAATTTTAGGATTAATAAATGGCTTATGCATTTTTCTGAATATAAAATAAATATTCAACATTTAATTTCTATTCATGAGAAACTAAGGGCCGCAAAATAAAATTTTATAAGAAATTTTAAAATTATAAGAAAGTTACTATGTATAGGAATAGGATAAGGACACCCAGAATAAATCTAACATAAATGTGCAATAAATATATAAAGAATATTGTTAAACTTTACTGAAAAACTTTTTAAAAGCCCTAAGCGAAGAGAGATTAAAAAGTTCATTGATAGCTAGTCAATATAATAAAAGCATCAGTTCTCTATTAATAGTGTTAAAGAATCAGTATAATTCACATCTAGTTTTCAATGACAGTATCTGTGGAACTTTACAAGATAATTTAAAAATATATGCATATATAGAAGAGCAAAATGCCAAAAATATCCAACACAGTTGTAATACACAGGGAAGAAGGAGAAGGACAGCTTGCCTTACTGAGGTCCCAGAATTAGTACATTAATTAAAACTATATACCAAGTGTGAGCATCGTTGTCTTGATCTTAGAAGAAAAGTTTTCAGCTTTTCACCATTGAGAATATTAGTCGTGGCCTTGTCATGTATGGCCTTTATTATGTTTAGGTATGTTCCCTCTATACCCAGGTTGTTGAAAGTTTTTATCATGAGTATATATGGAATTTTGTCAAATGCTTTTTCTGTATCTATTGAGATGACACATGGTTTTTATCCTTCATTCTGTTAATGTTGTGTATCATTTTTATTGATTTAGATATGTTGTACCATCCTTGCATCCCAGGGATAAATCCTGCATGGTCATGGTGTGTGATCAATCAATGTGAATTTAGGTTGCTAGTATTTTTTGAGAATGTTTGCATATATCATCATCAGTGGTATTGGCCTGTAATTTTCTTTGCTTTTGGTGTCCTTATCTGACTTTGATGTGAAAGTAATGCTGGTCTCATAAAATTAGTTTGGAAGTATTCCCTCTTCTTCAATTATCTGGAAGATTTTGAGAAGGAATGGCATTAATTCTTCTTTAAACATTTATTAGAATTCACCCTTAACGTCATCTGATCCCAGGCTTTTCTTTGATGGGAGGTTTTTGATTACTGATTCAATCTCATTACTCATTATTGTTCACTCAGATTTTCTATTTATACTTGAGTTAGTCTTGGTAATTTGTATGTTTCTGGAATTTATCCATCTCTTCTAAGTTATCCAATTTGTTTTTATGTAAATGTTCACAGTAGTGTTTTATAATCCTTTGTATTTTTGTGGCATCAGTTGTAATGTCTCCTATTTTATTTTTGATTTTATTTATTTGAAGCTTCTCTCTAGTTAGTTTAGCTAAGGGTTTGTCAATTTTGTCTCAAAAGACCATAATTTTTTTGTGTGTATTGTGTTAAAGAATATTCTAATTTCATTTTTTTTTACATGTAGCTGTCCACTTTTCCCAGCACCATTTATTGAAGAGACTGTCTTTTCTCCATTGTATAGTTTTGCCACCTTTGTTGTAGATTAATTGATGGTAGGTGAGTGGGTTTTTTATTTCTGGGCTTTCTATCCTGTTCCATTGATCTGTATTTCTGTTTTTGTGCCAGTACCATACTGTTTTGATGGTTGTAGTTTTGTAGTATAGTCTGAAGTCAGGGGGCCTGATTCCTTCAGCTCCGTTTTTCTTTCTCAAAGATTGCTTTAGCTATTTGGGGTTTGTTTTAGTTCTGTGAAAAATGCCATTGGTAATTAGTGATTGCATTGAATCTGTAGATTGCCTTGGATAGTACAGTCATTTTGACAGTGTTGATTCTTCCAGTTGAAGAACGTGGTATATCTTTCCCTCTGTGTCATCTTTGATTTCTTTCATCAGTGTCTTATAGTTTTCAGAGTATAGGTCTTTTGCCTCCTTAGGTAGGTTTATGCCTAGTATTTTATTATTTTTGATGTGATAGTAAATGGGATTGTTTCCTTAATTTCTCTTTCTGATCTTTCATTGTTAGTGTATAAGACTACAAGAAATTTCTGTGTACTAATTTTGTATCCTGCAACTTTACCAAATTCATTGATGAGCTTTAGTAGTTTTCTGGTAGAAAATCCTAAATCTTTAGGATTTTCTATGTATAGTATCATGTCATCTGCAAACAGTGACGATTTTACTTCTTTTCCAACATGGATTCCTTTTATTTCTTTTTCTTCTCTGATTGTCATGCCTAGGTCTTCCTAAACTATGTTGAATAAAAGTAGTGAGAGTGGACATCCTTGTCTTGCTCCTAATCTTACTGGAAATGCTTTCAGCTTTTCACCGTTGAGTATGATGTTAGCTATAGGTTTGTTATATATGGCCTTTATTATGTTGAGGTATGTTCCCTGTATGCCCACTTTCTGGAGAATTTTTATCATAAATGGGTGTTGAATTTTGTCAAAAGCTTTTTCTTCATCTGTTGAGATCTGCATCATATGGTTTTTAGTCTTCAATTTGTTGATGTGGTGTATCACACTGATTGATTTGTGGATATTGAAAAATTCTTGCCTCCCTGGGATAAATCCCACTTGATCATGGTGTATGATTCATTTAATGTACTGTTGGATTCAGTTTGCTAGTATTTTGTTGAGGATTTTTCCTTCTATGTTCATCTGTGATATTGGCCTGTAATTTTCTTTTTTTGTGGTATCTTTGTCTGGTTTTGGTATCTGGGTGATGTTGGCCTTTTAGAATGAGTTTGGGAGTGTTCCTTCCTTTGAAATTTTTTGGAAGAGTTTCAGGAGGATAGGTGTTAACTCTTAGAACATTCTTTAACACCATACACAAAAATAAACTCAAAATGTATTAAAGACCTAGAGGTAAGACCAGATAATATAAAGCATAGGCAGAACACTCTTCGACATAAATTGCAGCAATATCTTTGTCGATGCATCTCCTAGACTAATGGAAGTAAAAACAAAAATAAACAAATGGAGCCTAATTAAACTCAAAAGCTTTTGAACAACAAAGGAAACCATAAACAAAATGAAAAGACAACCCACAGAATGGGAGAAAATATTTGCCAATGATGTGACTGACAAGAGATTAATCTCCAAAATTTACAAACAGCTCATGAGCTCAATATCAAAAAAAAACAAAAAGAACTAAACCCAATAAAAAAAATGGGCAGAAGACCTAAATAGACATTTCTCCAAAGAAGACATACACATGGCCAAGAGACACATGAAAAAATGCTCAACATTGCTAATTATTAGAGAAATGCAAATTAAAACTACAATGAGATATCACCTTACACCAGTCAGAATGGCCATCATCAAAATGTCTACAAACAATAAATGCTGGAGAGGATGTGGAGAAAAGGGAACCCTCCTACACTGTTGGTGGGAATGTAAATTGGTACAGCCACTATGGAGAACAGTATGGAGGTTCTTTAAAAAACTAAAAGTAGAACTACCATATGATTCAGCAGTCCCACTTCTGGGTATTTATCAACAGAGTTAAAGTAAAAATCTCAAAGAGATAACTGCATTTGCATGTTCATAGTAGCATTATTCACAATAGCCAAGATTTAAGAACAGCCTAACTATCCACTGACAGATGAATGGATAAAAAATATGTGGTATACACATACAATAGAATATTATGTAGCCTTTAAAAAGAATGAAGTCTTGCCATTTGTGACAACATGGATGGACTTGGACATAATTCTAAGTGAAATAAGCCAAACACAGAAAGACAAATACTATGTATTTTCACTTATATGTGCAATTTAAAATAGTCCAACTCATAGAAGTAGAGAATGGTAGTTACCAAGGACTGGGGGAAGGTGAAAATGGGCAGATGATGGTCAAGAGTATAAAGTTTCAGGTATGTAAGATAATAAGTTCTGGAAGTCTGCTATACAGCATAGTGCCTATGGCTAAAAATACTGTATTATATACTTAAAATTTACTAAGAGAGTAGGTCTTATGTTAAGTATTCTTAACTAATCATAATAGTAATAATAATAATAACAGAGATGGGAGGAAACTTTGAGAGGTGATGGATGTGTTTATGGCTTGATAGTGTTGATAGTTTCAAGGTATATACTTACCCGCAAACTCATCCAGTTGTATACACTAAATATGTACAGCTTTTTGCTTGTCAACCATACCTCAATAAGTAGTTTTAAAACAAAAACTGTGTGACATGAGTGCAGGGATTGACAGACTGTTGGAATGGAAAAGAGCACCCAAGAACCAATTTACTCACATAAAAAATATTTAATCAACACAGTGTGAAGTTCAGTGTAAATATGCACTATTCAATAAGTAGTACCAGCATAATTGTTTAGAAATAAGGAAAAAAATACTGAATCCTTTCTTCACTGTAAGCATGAGTATCAATTTAGGTAAGGAAAAACCCCCTTATGTAAAAAAAATAAAAAATGAAAACAAAACTTTATTACCTTGTGCTAAGGAATGTTTTATTACTTTATTACCTTCTTTTCATCAAAATATACCATATGCTATTAAAAAATCAAGTAATAAACTGGGAGAGATAGTTGCAGCAGTAATTGACAACAGATTGTTTGCAGAATATATAAGGGACTCTTAAAATGAATAAGAACATGGAAAGAATCAAACAGAAAAATGAACCAAAGTCTTGAGCAGGCATTTCACATAAAAGGGAACACAAATAATAGTTAAACAAGGAAGAAGTTCAATCTTGTACACAGTTAGGGATATGAACAAATTTTTTAAAAAGACAACAAATAGTAAAACCATAATGAGATACTATTTCACAGTCCCAGAATGGCAAATTTAAAGTCTAAGGTTGTCTATCATCCTTACCTACATGGAGCAAGAAGGTTTCTTAACATAGTCTTGGTGGATCTGTAAAGTGGTAAAACAATTTTGGAAAACATTTTAAAGTTAGACACATGATCGCACACATACTAAACTCTAAGACAAGCTAATTCATTTATAGTTATTTCATCTACATCAGCTTTTCCACGTTTACAACAGTGCATGCATATAATGCTCATCTTATCAATTTAAGTAATTACAAATGTTCATCTGTAGGAAACTGGACAAATGCATTGTCCTTCATAAAATATAAAACTATATAGCAAATAACTATGGCTACACACATCAATTTGGATAAATCTTAGAAACAGTATTCAGTGAAAAAACATGTCTCTGAAGCATTCTTAGAGTATGATACTATACTTTAACACTTTTTAAACTAGCATTTTGTTTTGGAGACATCTTGTTAGTCATGTTTTAAAGAAAAATAAGAAATAAGAAATAAATTATAAAATAGTTATTACTTCTATAGTTGGGATAAAGTAAGAGTCTGGTAGCTTGGAGCATGGAGGGAGCCTCAGTTTTGACAGTAATACTCTGTCTTGAGTGGGTGCTGGGCTCATGGCTTCTTATTTTATTATTCTGTTGATAGTATTTATAACTATTAAATATTATATTGCATGGCAAAATTTTATTATATTGAAACATTATATATGTAATATCTTACAAGATAATTCATCCCTTAAGTTTCTTATTTTATTTTTTCTCATTTTTTGTCTTTTTATTCTTACAAATGTTACTTTAGAAACTTGTTATTTAGGTAAACATTTAATATAAAAGTTTTATAAATATTTATAAAGCAAACTTTCTTATTAAAGGTTTATATGGAAAGAATTAATAATATATGCAATCAGTTTTAATGTTTACAAATATAGTGAACATTCCCATTCATTTAAATTTTTAAATAATTCAGTAATAGTTTGTAATGTTTCATATAATAATTTATACATCTATAAGGATAAGCATTTAATAATTTTGTTTGTATTGCCATTTACAAGTTATCAAATTAACTTGTTTTCTAATATACTTACTAATTTCAAAGTAGCATATACAAAATCTATTGAAAATGTTGGTATCCAGCTAAAATTCTGAAATTTCTTAAGTCTATCTATCAGTTTATTTTCTTGATTAAAAATAACTAAAGTAGTCATAACATTTTAAAATCACATTTAAAACTTACTGTATGTCACTTTCTCTGTTAATATACATGGGTTGCGCAGTTTTATCAGAACAATTTTATGATATGATTGTGATTATTATTCCATTTTTCAGATGAGGAACTTGAGGCTTAAAAGTGGTTTAAGAATACACACAAAGTAAGTGGGAGCTAGAATTTGAACACAGGTGGTCTCATTTAAAAACTCAATGGTAAATCAAAATTCATCTCTTATATGATGAGTAAAAGTATTGCCTCCTTTTCAAAGTGTTTTAACTCATTTTTCTACTCTTTATTTAGAACTTTCTGAAGGAAGTGTATGCATAGGGATATACATTTACATATCCAGTTTTTATTAGATACCTACCATTAAATTTGATATTTATTAGATTTAATATTCTCTTTATTGTGTATAAAAATCCTTTTATTTCTACTTATTAAATTTTTTTCTAAGGAATTAATTATGAATTGTGTCACATATGTTTGAAATTTTTAAATTTGTTGTAATACATTCTATTAATAAAATTTCTATGAAAACTTTTCCATCATAGTGACTTTAAGTTTTAATATATTTAAGAATCCCATGTCATATTATATTATGTAAGTTTTTAGTTCTATTCATAGGTGAAATTTGTCTATATATTTATCCCTTCATACAGTTTTCCTAGTTGTATGTCATGATTAGTTTGGCTATTTCATTTAACTGAATTGGGTTCCATTATATATTTTTGTGTATTCTAAATAATAGTCTATACAACTTGTAAATAGTTATTTGGTAATATTTGAAATAATTCAAATCCAAAATATTTTTTCCCTAGGGTCTTAACACAGATATAGAAATTTATCTCAAAATGATATTTTTCAATGTTTTTGTCCTTTAATACTGAGGAAAATATTGAAGAGAAGTAAGGAGGAAAACCTGGTATACTTCCTTTGCCATATTTCCTTGATATTTTCAGAATTCTTTTTTTTTTATTAAATAACTATTTGAGTGTGTATATATCTATCTTTTAATGAAATGTGCATGAAATAGGATAGTTATCCTTCCGAATTTACAAAATTTTCCCCCAGATTTTTACCCTTGATTATTGCCGCATTCATTTGGGATACTTTCTGCTTTGTGAATATCTATTATATTTAAATTGAGTCTCCAGGATCTGGCCATAATATCATTTTAATTTTGTTTTTTTAATAGCATTTCTCCACTTTATTCTTTTGTGTTTTCAGGATGTTTTTTAAGTGAGTCTGTGAATTTCTCATTGGAATTTCTACAGTGTCAGTTCCACTCATTACTCACAATGTGGTTTTTACCCTGACAATCATGATTTTCATTTTAATGCAGTCTTCCCTACAACCTATTGACATCACTGAACAGCTTTGTTCTTAATGGAAAGAATAAATGTCTTCTTGTACTACACGGAAATAATTAGACAAGTATTTTCTGATGTATTCTTTTGTTTTTATACTACATACATTTTAGATAAAAATGAGATGTTAGAATATTATACCTTAAACTTTCATTTTTCTTCATATACTTGAAGCTGAGGGTTCTTCCCCCTTTATTATTGTTTGTTAGTGGCAGTTTATTACTGGTTGTCTGTTCCTTAAAAGTTCATTTTGACAATATAGAAAAGGTTAATCTTGATAACATGGAAAAAGCTTTTGGCTCCATGAAAAGCCACAACTTTGACATATATATAAAGTTAAACTCGAAATAAGAAAAAGTGCACAGAGGGACATGAATTCAAAGATTAAGTGCTGATGGTTGTGGGTGATGAGTCTTTTTCTGCTACCTGATGGACTCTATGAAGGACCCACACTACATACACCTCACTTGACAGCACAATTGCTTTTCAAATTATGGTGATCATGCTGAGGAAGCATCCCTAAGAGCAGGATGATGATTGTCATGTATAGAAATACTAAAGTGAGGGTTTTTTATGAGGTAGGATTGGTGTGGGAATGGAAATTCTGATTTTTGTGCAGTTCCTCTGCTTGCTCTGTAACTTGGTCCTTGACCATGATATTTAACATTTCCTTGCTTGTTATTCAGCTCTCAAATGACAATTAATTCCTAACTAATCAGTTTATCATGAGTTTGAAATACGAAGTCATTCAAAGGATGTAGGAAATAATCAACTCTATTATTTTCATGCTCTGGAGAGTCTTTGATGGTTGTGGGTGATGGGTCTTGAAAATATTAACTGTACAGTGGACAAAACTATGAACTTAAATATTAACTGTATAATGGAGAGACCTGGCAAACATGACCTTACCCAGGTAATGAAGGTTAACATCACCAGTGATATCATGTGAATATGAATTACCTGGATATGATATGACTAGAAGGGTACTTCATCTCTGTTGTATTCTTTCCAAAAATCCATTACCATTATCTACTGATGTTAAAATAACAACAAAATCCCAGGTGGGCAACATTCTACTGGATACCTGGCCCATATTCCTTAAGACTGCCAAGTTTACGAAAAACAAGGAAACGATTAGAAACTCAGTAGAAGGTTAGAAGATGTGATGATTAATTACAAAGTAGTGCACTGGATTTTTCTTCGAAATAAGAAAAAGTGCACAGAGAGACATGAATTCAAAGATTCAGGGCTGATGGTTGTGGGTGATGAGTCTTTTTCTGCTACCTGATAGAATAGAAATAAGACATCAGTAGAAAAGCTACTAAAATCAGAAAAAACTTGGGAATGCAGTTAAAAGTAATACTCCAATGTCAGTTGCCTAGTTTTGACTATGGTAATGTAAGATGTTAAGGATGTGGGAAACTTGGTGAGGAATATATGGAAACTCTCCGTACTATGATTAGAACTCTTCTGTAAACCTAAATTTATTCTAAAACAAAATGTTAATTAAAATTTTTGAACAATAGCCCATTCTAAACTGCTAATGACAACACCAGATATAGATACTCCATAGAAATTTTCTTCTCTATTGAAGTAGCATATCATGTAGCAATTCAACACAATTGTTTGAGGTAAAAGTAGAAGCCTGAAAATCTCTGAAATGGGCTAATTTCACCTTTGCTATGGGACGATAGATAGGCTGGATGTAGAATGTTGGTTGGTAGTTTTTTATTTTCAGCACTGTGCCTGATCATTTTCAAAATAAATTCATTTTTTACCCCTTGTTGTTCTCATTCCTATTTCTTTTTTAAAAATTTAAGTGATACGTTCTTTATTTATTTTTATTGAAATACAGTTGATTTACAATATGATGTTAGTTTGAGGTGTATAGCGCAGCAGTTTACACACAACACACATATGTATTTTTTTTTAAACATCTTCATTGGAGTATAATTCCTTTACAATGGTGTGTTAGTTTCTACTTTATAACAAAGTGAAACAGCTATACATATACATATATCCCCATATCCCCTCCCTCTTACGTCTCCCTCCCAACCTCCCTATCCCACCCCTCTAGGTGGTCACAAAGCACCGAGCTGATCTCCCTGTACCATGTGGCTGCTTCCCACTAGCTATCTATTTTACAATTGGTAGTGTATATAGGTACATGCCATTCTCTCACTTTGGCCCAGCTTACCCTTCCCCCTCCCCGTGTCCTCAAATCCATTCTCTACATCTGCGTCTTTATTCCTGTCCTGCCCCTAGGTTGTTCAGAACCAATTTTTTTTTAGATTCCATATATATGTGTTAGCATACAGTATTTCTTTTTCTCTTTCTGACTTACTTCACTCTGTATGACAGACTCTAGGTCCATCCACCTCACTAAAAATAACTCAATTTCGTTTCTTTTTATGGCTGAGTAATATTCCATTGTATATATGTGCCACATCTTCTTTATCCATTCATCTGTCGATGGACACTGAGGTTGCTTCCATGTCCTGGCTATTGTAAATAGAACTGCAATGAACTTTGTGCTACATGACTCTTTTTGAATTATGGTTTTCTCAGGGTATATACCCAGTAGTGAGATTGCTGGGTCATATGGTAGTTCTATTTTTAGTTATTTAAGAAACCTCCATACTGTTCTCCGTAGTGGCTGTATCAATTTACATTCCCACCAACAGTGCAAGAGGGTTCCCTTTTCTCCACACCCTATCCAGCATGTGTCATTTGTAGATTTTTTAATGATAGCCATTATGACTGGTGTCAGGTGATACCTCATTGTAGTTTTGATTTGCGTTTCTCTGATTAGTGATGTTGAGCATCCTTTCATGTGTTTGTTGGCAATCTGTATATCTTCTTTGGAGAAATGTCTATTTAAGTCTTCTGCCCATTTTTGGATTCGGTTGTTTATTTCTTTGTCATTGAGCTGCATGAGCTGCTTGTATATTTTGGAGATTAATCCTTTGTCAGTTGCTTTGTTTGAAAATATTTTCTCTCATTCTGAGGCTTGTCTTTTTGTCTTGTTTATGGTTTCCTTTGCTGTGCAAAAGCTTTTAAGTTTCATTAGATCCCACTTGTTTATTTTTGTTTTTATTTCCATTTCTCTAGGAGGTGGGTCAAAAAGGATCTTGCTGTGATGTATGTCATAGAGTGTTCTGCCTATGTTTTCCTCTAAGAGTTTTATGGTGTCTGGCCTTACATTTAGGTCTTTAATCCATTTAGAGTTTATTTTTGTGTATGGTGTTAGGGAATGTTCTAATTTCATTCTTTTTCATGTAGCTGTCCAGTTTTCCCAGCACCACTTATTGAAGAGACTGTCTTTTCTACATTGTATATTCTTGCCTCCTTTATCAAAGATAAGGTGACCATATGTGCATGGGTTTATCTCTGGGATTTCTATCCTGTTCCAATGATCTATATTTTTGTTTTTGTTCCAGTATCATACTGTCTTGATTACAGTAACTTTGTAGTATAGTGTGAAGTCAGGGAGACTGATTCCTCCAGCTCCATTTTTCTTTCTGAAGATTGCTTTGACTATTCGGGGTCTATTGTGTTTCCATACAAATTGTGAAATTTTTTGTTCTAGTTCTGTGAAAAATGCCATTGGTAGTTTGATAGGGATTGCACTGAATCTGTAGATTTCTTTGGGTAGTATAGGCATTTTCACATTGTTGATTCTTCCATCCGAGAACGTGGTATATCTCTCCATCTGTTTGTATCATCTTTTATTTCTTTCATCAGTGTCTTATAGTTTTCTGCACACAGGTCTTTTATTACCTTAGGTAGGTTTATTCCTAGGTATTTTATTCTTTTTGTTGCATGATAAATGGGAGTGTTTCCTTAATTTCTCTTTCAGATTTTTCATCATTAGTGTATAGGAATGCAAGAGATATCTGTGCATTAATTTTGTATGCTGCAACTTTACCAAATTCATTGATTAGCTCTAGTAGGTTTCTGTTAGCATCTTTAGGATTCTCTATGTATAGGATCATGTCATCTGCAAACAGTGACAGCTTTACTTCTTTTCCAATTTGGATTCATTTTATTTCTTTTTCTTCTCTGATTGCTGTGGCTAAAACTTCCAAAACTATGTTGAATAATGGTGGTGAGAGTGGACAACCTTGTCTTGTTCCTGATCTTAGAAGAAATGGTTTCAGTTTTTCACCATTGAGAACGATGTTGGCTGTGGGTTTGTCACATGTGGCCTTTATTTTGTTGCGGTAAGTTTCCTCTATGCCCACTTTCTGGAGTGTTTTTAGCATAAATGGGTGGTGAATTATGTCGAAAGCTTTTTCTGCATCTATTAATGTGATCATATGGTTTTTCTCCTTCAATTTGTTAATATGGTGTATCACATTGATTGATTTGCGTATATTGAAGAATCCTTGCATTCCTGGGATAAACCCCACTTGATCATGGTGTATGATCCTTTTAATGTGCTGTTGGATTTTGTTTGCTAGTATTTTGTTGAGGATTTTTGCATCTATGTTCATCACTGATATTGGCCTGTAGTTTTCTTTCTTTGTGACATCTTTGTCTGGTATTGGTATCAGGGTGATGGTGGCCTCGTAGAATGAACTGGGGAGTACTCCTCCCTCTGCTGTATTTTGGAAGAGTTTGAGAAGGATAGGTGTTAGCTCTTCTCTAAACGTTTGATAGAATTCGCCTGTGAAGCCATCTGGTCCTGGGCTTTAGTTTGTTGGAAGATTTTTAATCACAGTCTCAATTTCAGTGCTTGTGATTGGTCTTGATTATAATTTTTATTTCTTCCTGGTTCAGTCTTGGAAGGTTGTGCTTTTCTAAGAATTTGTCCATTTCTTTCAGGTAGTCCATTTTTTTGACATATAACTGCTTGTAGTACTCGCTCATGATCCTTTGTATTTCTGCAGTGTCAGTTATTCTCCTTTTCTCATTTCTAATTCTTTTCATTTGAGTCTTCTCCCTTTTTTTCTTGATGAGTCTGGTAATGGTTTATCAATTTTGTTTATCTTCTCAAAGAACCAGCTTTTAGTTTTATTGATCTTTGCTACTGTTCTTCTTTTCTTTTTCATTTATTTCTGATCTGATCTTTATGATTTCTTTCCTTCTGCTAACTTTGGGTTTACTTTTGTTCTTCTTTCTCTAATTTCTTTAGGTGTAAGGTTAGGCTGTTTATTTGAGATGTTTCTTGTTTCTTGATGTAGGATTGTATTGCTATAAACTTCCCTCTTAGAACTGCTTTTGCTGCATCCCATAGGTTTTTGGTCACTGTGTTTTAATTGTCATTTCTTTCTATGTATTTTTTGATTCCTCTTTGATTTCTTCAGTGATCTCTTGGTTATTTAGTAGTGTATTTTTTAGCCTCCATGTGTTTGTATTTTTTACAGATTTTTTCCTGTAATTGATATCTACTCTCATAGCATTGTGGTTGGA
Organism: Balaenoptera physalus; assembly: GCF_965194825.1. Taxonomy (NCBI): domain Eukaryota; kingdom Metazoa; phylum Chordata; class Mammalia; order Artiodactyla; family Balaenopteridae; genus Balaenoptera; species Balaenoptera physalus. The sequence continues at coordinate 81,277,413 of NC_138884.1, read as the reverse complement.
AAATTGATATCTAGTCTCATAGCATTGCGGTTGGAAAATCAAGGCTTGATTTGTGACCCAAGATATGATCTATCCTGAAGAATGTTCCATGAGCACTTGAGAAGAAAATGTACTCTATTGTTTTTGGATGGAATGTCCTATAAATATCAATTAAGTCCATCTTGTTTAATGTATCATTTAAAGCTTGTGTTTCCTTATTTATTTTCATTTTGGATGATCTGTCCATTGGTGAAAGTGGGGTGTTAAAGTCCTCTACTATGATTTTGTTACTGTCCATTTCCCGTTTTATGGTTGTTAGCATTTGCCTTATGTATTGAGGTACCCCTATGTTGGGTGCATAAATATTTCCAATTGTTATATCTTCTTTTTGGTTTTATCCCTTGATCATTATGTAGTGTCCTTCTCTGTCTCTTGTAATAGTCTTTATTTTAAAGTCTATTTTGTCTGATATGAGAATTGCTACTCCAGCTTTCTTTTGTTTTCTATTTACATGGAATATATTTTTCCATCCCCTCACTTTCAGTCTGTATGTGTCCCTAGGTCTGAAGTGCGTCTCTTGTAGAAAGCATATATATGGGTCTTGTTTTTGTATCCATTCAGCCGGTCTATGTCTTTTGGTTGGAGCGTTTAATCCATTTACATTTAAGGCAGTTATCAATATGTATGTTCCTATTACCATTTTCTAAGTTGTTTTGGGTTTGTTATTGTAGGTCTTTTCCTTGTCTTGTGTTTCCTGCCTAGAGAAGTTCCTTTAGCATTTGTTGTAAAGCTGCTTTGGTGGTGCTGAATTCTTTTACCTTTTGCTTGGCTGTAAAGGTTTTGATTTCTCCATTGAATCTGAATGAGATCCTTGCTGGGTAGAGTAATCTTGGTTGTAGGTTTTTCCCTTTCATCGCTTTAAATATGTCCTGCCACTCCCTTCTGGCTTGCAGAGTTTCTGCTGAAAGATCAGCTGTTAACCTTATGGGGATTTCCTTGTATGTTATTTGTTGCTTTTCCCTTGCTGCTTTTCATATTTTTTCTGTGTATTTAATTTTTGAAAGTTTGATTATTTTGTGTCTTGGCATGTTTCTCCTTGGATTTTTCCTGTATGGGACTCTCTGTGCTTCCTGGACTTGACTATTTCCTTTCCTATATTAGGGAAATTTTCAATTATAATCTCTTCAAATATTTTCTCAGTCCCTTTCTTTTTCTCTTCTTCTTCTGGGACCCCTATAATCCAAGTGTTGGTGCATTTAATGTTGTCCCAGAATTCTCTGAGACTGTCCTCAATTCTTTTCATTCTTTTTTCTTTATTCTGCTCTGCTGTAGTTATTTACACTATTTTATCTTCCAGGTCACTTATCCGTTCTTCTGCCTCAGTTATTCTGCTATTGATTCCTTCTAGAGAATTTTTAATTTCATTTATTGTTCATCACTGCTTGTGTGCTCTTTAGTTCTTTTAGGTCCTTGTTAAATGTTTCTTGTATATTCTCCATTCAATTTTCAAGATTTTGGATCATCTTTACTATCACTACTCTGAATCCTTTTTCAGGTAGATTGCCTATTTCCTCTTAATTTGTTTGGTCTGGTGGGTTTTTACCTTGCTCCTTCATTTGCTGTGTGTTTCTCTGTCTTCTCATTTTGCTTAATTTACTGCATTTGGGGTCTCCTTTTCGCAGGCTGCAGGTTCATAGTCCCCGTTTTTTTTGGTGTCTGCCCCCAGTGGCTAAGGTTGGTTCAGTGGGTTGTGTAGGCCTCCTGGTGGGGGGTACTGGTGCTGTGTTCTGTTGGATGATGGTGGATCTTGTCTTTCTGGTGGGCAGGACTGCGTCCGTTGGTGTGTTTTGGGGGTAACTGTGACCTTATTATGATTTTAGGCAGCCTCTCTGCTAATGGGTGGGGTTGTGTTCCTGTCTTCCTAGTTGTTTGGCATAGGGTGTCCAGCACTGTAGCTTGCTGGTCATTGAGTGAAGCTGGGTCTTAGCATTGAGATGGAGATCTCTGGGAGAGCGTTCGCTGTTTGATATTACATGGAGCTGGGAGGTCTCTGGTGGACCAATGTCTTGAACCTGGCTCTCCGACCTCAGAGGCACAGGCCTGACACCCAGCCAGAGCACCAAGACCCTGTCAGCCACATGGCTCAGAAGAAAAGGGAGAAAGAAAGAAACAAACAAAGAAAAAAATAAAATAAAGTTATTCAAATAAAAAATTTTTTAAATTATTAAAAATTTAAAAAATTTAAAAGTAATAAAAAAAAGAAAGAAAGAAAGAAATAAGAAAGCAGCCAATCCAAAAAACAAATCCACCAATGATAAGATGCACTAAAAACTATACAAAAAAAACCCAGACAGACAGAACCCTAGGACAAATGGCAAAAGCTTGGCTATATAGACATAATCACACAAAGTCCACTGCCTCAATTTTGGGATGATTCATTGTCTATTCAGTTATTCCACAGATATAGGGTACATCAGGTTGATTGTGGAGATTTAATCTGCTGCTCCTGAGGCTGCTGGTAGAGATTTCCCTTTCTCTTCTTTGTTTGCACAGCCCCTGGTATTCAGCTTTGATTTGGCCCCGCCTCTGCATGTGGGTCACCTGAGGGCATCTGTTCTTCACTCAGACAGGACAGGGTTAATGGATCAGCTGATTAGGGGACTCTGGCTCACTCAGCCCGGGGGGAGGGAGGGGTACGGATGCGGGGTGAGCCTGCGGCGGCAGAGGCCAGCGTGACGTTGCACCAGCCTGAGGCGCGCCGTGTGTTCTCCCAGGGAAGTTGTCCCTGGATCACAGGACCCTGGCAGTGGCGGGCTGCACAGGCTCCCTGGAGGGGAGGTGTGGAGAGTGACCTGTGCTTGCACACAGGCTTCTTGGTGGCTGCAACAGCAGCCTTAGTGTTTCATGCCCGTTTCTGGTGTCCGAGCTGAGAGCCACCGCTCGCACCAGTCTCTGGAGCTCGTTTAGGCGGTACTCTGAATCCCCTCTACTCGTGCACTCTGAAACAATCTTCTGAATCCCCTCTACTCGTGCACTCTGAAACAATCTTCCCTTTCCTCTTAGGCAGGTCCAGACTTTTTCCCGGACTCCCTCCCGGCTAGCTGTGGTGCACTAGCCCCCTTCAGGCTGTGTTCACACAGCCAACCCCAGTCCTCTCCCTGGGATCCGACCTCCGAAGTCCGAGCCTCAGCTCCCAGCCCCCGCCCGCCCCGGCGGGTGAGCAGACAAGCCTCTCGGGCTGGTGAGGGCTGGTTGGCACTGATCCTCTGTGGGGGAATCTCTCTGCTTTGCCCTCTGCACCCCTGTTGCTGCGCTTTCCTCCGTGGCTCCGAAGCTTCTCCCCCCCACCCCCGTCTCCGTCAGTGAAGGGGCTTCCTAGTGTGTGGAAACTTTTCCTCCTTCACAGCTCCCTTCCAGAGTTGCAGGTCCCATCCCTATTCTTTTGTCCCTGTTTTTTCTTTTGCCCTACCCAGGTATGTGGGGAGTTTCTTGCCTTTTGGGAAGTCTCAGGTCTTCTGCCAGTGTTCAGTAGGTGTTCTGTAGGAGTTGTTCCACATGTAGATGTATTTCTGATGTATTTGTGGGGAAGAAGGTGATCTCCACGTCTTACTCCTCCACCATCTTGAAGGTCTCTCCCCACATATGTATTCTTAAAAGAGCACTTTTAAGGCACATTTCTTTAAGTTTTGGAGTCAGGTTTGCCTCTCCTTTTTCGTTGTGAGAGGACTTGGCCAAAATCATTACAAAGATAGGAATAAGCTGCATAACAGCTACAAAGAAACAGAACAAAATCCACACACAAACTACTAATAAGATTTATTTAAAATAATATTGAATCAACTCCTAAACAGATTTCATTCTTCTATGCCGGCAAGTGCCAAATAGAAAATGTAATGGAAAATTAGATGCCTTTCTCAGAAGCAATAAAATAAATATTGTGCCTAATTTTTATCTAATGAGAAGTTCCTAAGTCCTTGGTGAACAAAATTTGCAAAACTATTTGAGGACATAAAATGCCTGAACACAGGAAGAGATATACTCTTTTCAGGCCTAATATCTAAATATATTAATTGTGAATATGCTAAGTCTCTCCAAATCAATCCATGCATTCAATGCTATTCTAATTAGAATTATGATTGGAAAAAATAAATGTCCATGTATAGCTAAAGGAACTTTGAGAGAGATCAAGAAGAAGAGACAGACTTACCCTATATCTGCAAAGATGTCATAACAATGAAAATAATTTAAGAAATAAGTTACTAACACATTACAATAAATTTTCCAATGAAAAATAGCAGAGAAACCAGACATAAATCCACAAATATAGTGGAAATTAATGTAGAGATGACGTTATATAATAGTTAGAAAAAGACAGAATATCTCATAGATATGGTTGAGACAAGTTCTGTCTTCATGGAAAAGAACTATAGCCAGAATCCTGCTTCATACCACTTACTAAAAACAAACTAACCCCTAAAGGAAGACTAAATCTGTAAAATCGTAAAGTCAATAGAAAAAATTGTACCTACAGTATTTTGTGGCCTTATAGAAAGGACTTAAATTTGACCAAGTTTACAACACATGATATCAGAATATATCTTTTTCTACATTAACATATATGATCTACAAAAGAAACTATAGGCAACATAAACAGAAAAAACTGAAAGAATGCTAATATCAAGACTCTGAAGATATTAGTATGTACAGTATATAAAGAACTGCTGCAAATCAACATCAAAAAAGAAGAAGCACCCAAAAGAAAAATGAATAGTAATCAAATCTCAAAAATAAACACCTGAATTGCTAACAAATGCTTGACTAATTAGTTAAACTGACTAGAAGTAAGTAAAGTGCAAATTTGAAATAATGGCATGACACCGATGTACACCTATCATTTTGGCATAGGATAAAAGTGTTATAGAATCAAAATTGATCAGGACATTAGGAGACATCAAATTCCTGTATTTTTAATGAAAACATTATGAAGATAAACTGGTATTAGTTACTGAAATTATGTGCATAAATTAAGGGCCATGATGTTCCACTCTTTTGTATGTATCTCACAATATTTCAAGCACAGATTCATATAAAACATGAACAAGTTAAGTTCATTATAATATTGTTTATGGTAAAAGGGAATTAGAGGAGGCTTATGTGTCCATCACTAGAAGAAAAAAGCAAGTTAAATGTTGAGGATGCAGTTAGATGAAATAACCTAAAAATACCAAGTAACAGAGAGATTATGCAATTTTCCCAGCATATATGACTATTAAGAAGTAGAATCATTACAAACTCTGTCGTATTTCAGAGATTGTACTTTTAATCACAGCTCTCAAAGAAACTAGCTTTGTGTGAAAAATGTAAACAAGATGTTGAAAACTACAGAGAAGTACCATTTATATAAACTAAAAACAAATGTACACTCAAACCAGTGCTATATAATCTCAAGGATAAATACAAATGTAAGAATATTAAATACATAAGGAGTGGTGGGGATGGATGGGAATGGGATTGGGACACAAAGAGTAAAAGTACTCAAATAAAATAATACAAGCAGAAGTGCTCAAGATGCTGGCCATTATCATTATTAAGTAATTAGAATAGTTTATTTTTCAGAATCAGACGTATTTATAAATAATCTATTGTTAGGATAATATTTTTTTCCGATTTTGAGAAATCCTCAGTTATTTAAAAGTAAAATTCAGCATGTATTCAAACTTTTAATAAAAATAGTTAACAATTACATAAGCCATAGGTCACACTATGAGTCAGGCACAGTTTTATGATAGATAATAGATAGCTAGACAATAGATAGCTAGCTAGACATATTGAATACAGAAATATAGATAGATATATGTATAGCTATGTAATCCGTGATATACATACATGTATATATACACGTATCCTCATTCTTTACTCAGAACATCAGTGCTATTAAATACCTTCATTTTTGTGATAAGAAAATTAAGACCACGGAAACTGAAATGGCTTGTACAAGTTCAACCAGTGTGGTAGACGGAATAATGCCCCAAAGATGTTCACATTCTGATCCTTGGAATCTGTGAGTATTTACCTTATAGGGCAAAGGGGTGAATATCTTATGGCAAAAGATGTGATTAAGTTAATGATCCTGAGATGGACTGATTATCCCGGATTATCTGGGTGGATCCAATATAATCACAAGCATTCTCATAAGACAGGAAGCAGGAGAGTCAGACAGAGAAAGATGCTCTGTGAAGGAGGAAGATGTGATTACAGAAGAGGAGAAATTAGAGGAAAAGAGAGAATTGGCGATGTTACACTTTAAAGATGAAGGAAGGGACCACAAGCCTAAGAATACAGACATCCTCTATAAGCTGGAAAAGGTAAAGAAACAGATTCTCCCCTACAGCCGCCAAAAAGAAAGCAGCTCTGCCGTCACCTTAATTTTAACCCTGTAAGTCCCACTTTCTACTTCAAATCTCCAGAAATTTAAGAAAATAAATTTATTTTAAACAACTAATTTTATAGTAATTTGTTGCAGCAATTGGAAACTAATAGAACCAGCTAGTATCAGAGCCACATTTCAGTCTTATCTAATATTCTCCAATTGTACTTTCTATCTCAACTTAATAACTTGGAATATTCTTAGGTGACACATTATGGAATTATTATGAATATGTTTTTCAAATTAAGTCCTTCAAAATCTCCTCATGACTCAACTAAATTTGACCTTTGTAACAGACAGTGAAATTTCCTAACCCATGAAGCTGTATCACATTATGGCACAGAAATTCAAATATCCCTGTTTTATATGCACCCAGGCAGCATGCACTTGCTTTCCAAATTGCAACTTTTCTACTGATATTTGAATATGTGCTAAGGCATGATGATGAACCCATAATCGATCCCTACTTGAAAAGGTGTGAAATAATACCTAAATTACCTCAGTGACATTTCAGAATCATACGCTTACTGAAAGAAATGCAAAGAAACAAGTAATGACTTAATTCAGAAGAATAGCTCCCACTTATTAGCACAATGTCTGACATATAGTAGAGATTAAAACAATACTTGTTGAATAAAAATATATATGACATTTCAAATAATCTCACAGTGAAATTAATTTAGAAAAATTATTTCATAAATCTGCTTCATTTCTATTGTCACATAAATCTTTTATTTTGGTTCACATAGAAGAGAAGAACATACTGTTATAATTACAGCTATTATTATGAATTCGAATGATGTTATTTTTTTATCTATCATTTGGAGCTAAAAAAGAGCAATGTAGCTTCACTTGAGTTAGTGCTAAGACATTTACAATAGATGAGAATTAAATTAAATGGTATAATATACCAATTGTCATTAAATAAGCCTAGAGCCGCTTTAAAAAATTACTGTCACTTGATTTAGGAATTATAACTATCTCTGCTGTTTTATATTCATCAAAAAGACTAAATTTGGAATTAGAAGAAATGCAATGTACTGCTTTAAGCCACTTTTGTGTTTACAAGTTGATAGAACTTTTCTTTAAACACAGTTTACAAGAAGGAAAATTTGAACTGAAAGAAAATGGGACACAACTATGTCTCTGTGTTTGAGTATCATGAATACTTTGGTTATGAGAGACTATCTGGAAAATGCTTCTTTCCTACACACTATTCAATTGTTGTCCTATGTCATGAATAAATACATAGCTTTTTCTGTTTGTACATAAATGATCAAGGTCATACACAATCATATAAATAGGTAGAGATTTAATGAGAGGACAGTTCAAGGTCTGAGATAACTAAGGAGGCTTCAAAGCATTTCCTAAAGTAAATACAGTCTTGAGAAATCCTTAGGGCCTGAATTGACAGTGAATTACTCTCTTCTCTTCTTTTATTCCTCTCAGGAGTTCCTCTCAGGCTCCCAAACACAGGCCTTTAAAAATTAAATTTTCCAGATTAAGATTCCTAGACTTTATAGGTATTGTAAATGCATAGTTCAAAACCCCGTGAACACAGGGCTGTTGTTTTAAATCCTCACATGATAATCTTTTTGTTTGTTTATTTGTGTTTCACTGCCTAGAATTTTGTAAAAACATTATAGCTGTCATCTCTCTTTGCCTGTGAGCTGACTGAAGATGTAGCACTTCAAGGAGTCTCCACATTAAATAGGGGATCTCAGTCTCAATTCCTTTTACCGCATCTTTGCATGAGCCAAATGACTTGTCTCTGCTGAGTGGTTTCTGTGTAACCTTCAGATCTTTTTAGCCCAGTATTTTGAGCCATCAGCAGGGTAACTGAAATTTAAGTTCACCACTCTGCTTTTAAATTACTTCCAATTTTGGGCATCTGCAGATTTTCTTTCTTTTCAGTTCAACAATAGACTGAAAGGGCAGTTATTGTATTTATCCAGTATTTTTGTTTGTTTATCTGGTCCGCAATTGTGCTAGCATTAAAAAAAATGTTAGTGTAACCTCATTTTTAGGCAGAATTTGTGATTAATCATTTGAGTATAGTGCTGTCATAATTTAGTTTGGTAAAAGTAGTAATTTCTGATTTTGTTAAAGATATTGAAAATATTTATTCATTAAGACTACCTTTTGAATAATCCACCGAGAACAAATCAAGTTAGTTTTCTTTTTGTTCCGTAAAATGATTGATTCAGATAGCTTTATAAAAAATTTATATCAATCTGTTATAAATAATTGTTTTTACCGTTTCCAGTTGCTCAGGGTTTGTTTCCAGCCCTCTTTATCTAATTCCCCAAGCACATAATCCCATGGAATTTGACATTCTGAATTAATCTGTGGTAGATGTCTGCTTTTCCCTGTCCAACAAACCTTCTGTTGTCTTTTGGAAATACAAGCCAATTATTCTCTGAGGAACTTCTCATCTGTTATCGGATAGAGATTTCAATCAACAGGTCATGATTCCCCCGTGAACTGGGGTGGTCACCACAGTTATTTTTCCAGTGCAAAGTTTTGGTTGAAGAGAAAACTCTTTTCCTCTTTTCACATGTAGTCCTGGAGGTACTGAGGACATCATCACAAATGCATAATGCCTGCCTAAAATTAAAACTGCAAAGTTTAAGTCAGAACTGAAAAGGTAGATTTGGAATATTATGTGACTCTGTGCATTAAGCCAGGATTAAAAGGAGATCTTTTATTGAATATTTAACTTAAGCCAAAAAATTCAATATTTTAAAGTTAGTTGAATGTCTTTTTTTCACTTTTTTTTGTTTTGTTTTGTTTTTTTGTTGTTTTTTTAAACTTTTAAAAATTGAAATAGTTAATTTACAATGTTGTGTTAGTTTCAGGTGTGCAGCAAGGTGAATCAGAATGTCTTCAAAAATAGAGGTCATGCCTGAAATATTCTAGATCCATCCTTCTTCCATGGGCCATATCCATAATTTCAATTAAGATACAGATATTTATGACTACTAAATTTATATCTGCATCCCAAATTTCTACTCTTAGCTCCAACCATGAATAGCAAATTTATAAGATTTACTTGAATATTTTAATGTACCTCAAATCCAAACATTTCTATGATAAAAATCATTTCCTTCCATCTTTCCCTTTGTTACACCCCTCCCAATAACTGTTAACTGAAAAAAAAAATGCACAGTCTAAAAGTTGTGAGTTATGTTTTATCCCAGGACCTTACTGAGGACTAAAGCCCAGGAGACAGCCTCTTAGATATCTCTGAGGAGCTGTTCCAAAGAGGTAAGGGAGGAGCCAGGATATATAGGCGTTTTTTGCTGAAAAACAAAACAAAACAAAACAAAATATATAGTCAGACATCACAAGATTACTGCTAATCAGAAAAACAGACATCTCAATAATTTTAGCAGTTTTCTGTGTATGGGAAAAAGCAGGAATCTGAGCTCATTGAAGTGATTCCTTTGATGTGCATCTTAACTATCTAGGGCCACTATCCTGTTTTTCTCCATCCTGAATCTCCCTCATGGCACACTGTCAGGGATAGCTGCAGTGGCTGATGGTTTGATGGTGGGCAACATTCGTTATTTACTGGAATGGAAGGCAATATTTTTTTGTCTTCATAACTTTGTTCCTATTTTCCAATGGTCCCTAGCCTATTGAATGGTATTTATATGTATCCGTAAGTGCAAACCCAGGAATCATAGTTGGCATGTCCTTCACTTTGAAATCTCATATCAAATAGAACACCAATTTTTCTTAGTTTTACCTTCTTTTTTTTTTTTAATGACCTGGAAATACAATATAATGTTAAGTGAAAAAGCACTTTTGAATAGATTTTAGGTTAGATAAATTACATATTTACATATATGTACAGGAAAGAATAGTGGAATAGTATACCAAAACAATAATGGTTTTCTCTGGGTGATGAAATTTTCACTTTTACATTCATATATATATATATATATATATATATATATATATATATATATATATATATATATATATATATACACACACACACACACATATTTTATTAATAGTGATATGTCAATGTTGGCTTTTCTTTATTGACATATATTTGATTTACAATGTTGTGTTAGTTTCAGGTGTAGGGCAAAGTGATTCAGTTATATATACATATATACATTTTCTTCAGATTCTTTTTCCTTATAGGTTATTACAAAATATTGAGTATAGTTCCCAGTAGGTCCTCGTTGGTTATCTATTTTATATATAGTAGTGTGTATATGTTAATCCCAGACCCATAATTTATCCCCCTCTTTTCCCTTTGGTAACCATAAGTTTGTTTTCTATGTCTGTGGGTCTCTTTCTCTATCGTATATAAGTTCATTTGTATCATTTTTGTTAGATTCCACATATAAGCTATATCATATAATATTTGTCTTTCTCTGTCTGGTTTGCTTCACTTCATACAAGAATCTCTAGGTCCATCCATGTTGCTGCAAATGGCATTATTTCATTCTCTTTTATGGCTGAGTAATATTCCATTGTATAAATACACCACATCTTCTTTATCCATTCATCTGTTGGTGGACAGATAGATTGCTTCCTTGTCTTGGCTATACCGAGAGACAAATGAAAATGAAAACATGGTGATCGAAACCCTATGGGATGCAACAAAACTAGTTCTAACAGGAGAGTTTATAGTGATATAAGCTTACCTCAGGAAACAAGAAAAAAATGTCAAATAAACAACCTAACCATACACCTAAAGCAACTAGAGAAAGAAAAACAAACAAAACCCAAAGTTAGTAGAAGGAAAGAAATCATAAAGATCAGAGCAGAAATAAATGAAATAGATACTAAGAAAACAATAAAAAGATCAATGAAGCTAAAAGCTGGTTCTTAGAAAAGATAAACAAAATTGATAAACTTTTGGCTAGACTCATCAAGAAAAAAAGAGAGAAGGCTCAAATCAATAAATTTAGAAATGAAAAAGGAGAAGTTACAACTAATACTACAGAAATACAGAGATTACTGCAAGCAACAATATGTCAATAAAATGGACAACCTAGAAGAAATGGAAAAATTCTTAGAAATGTACAATCTCCCAAGATTGAACCAGAAAGAAATAGAAAATGTGAACAGACCAATTACAAGTACTGAAGTTGAATCTGTGATTTAAAAACTCCCAACATAAGCCTCTCAGATAGCCTCATCCACCAGAGGGCAGACAGCAGAAGCAAGAAGAACTACAATACTGCATCCTGTGGAGCAAAAACCACATTCACAGAAAGATAGACAAGATGAAAAGGCAGAAGGCTATGTACCAGATGAAGGAACAAGATAAAACTCCAGAAAAAAAACTAAATGAAGTGGAGATAAGCAACCTTCCAGAAAAAGAATTCAGAATAATGATAGTGAAGATGATCCAGGACCTTGGAAAAAGAATGGAGGCAAAGATCGAGAAGATGCAATAAATGTTTAACAAAGATCAAGAAGAATTAAAGAACAAACAAACAGAGATGAACAACACAATAACTGAAATGAAAACTACTCTAGAAGGAATCAATAGCAGAATAACTGAGGCAGAAGAACGGATAAGTGACCTGGAAGACAGAATGGTGGAATTCACTGCTGCGGAACAGAATAAAGAAAAAAGAATGCAAAGAAATGAAGACAGCCTAAGAGACCTCTGGGACAACATTAAACGCAACAACATTCGCATTATAGGGGTCCCAGAAGTAGAAGAGAGAGAGAAAGGACGCGAGAAAATATTTGAAGAGACTATAGTCGAAAACTTCCCTAACATGGAAAGGAAATAGCCACCCAAGTCCAGGAAGCGCAGAGAGTCCCATACAGGATAAACCCAAGGAGAAACATGCTGAGACACATATTAATCAAATTAGCAAAAATTAAAGACAAATAAAAATTATTAAAAACAGCAAGGGAAGAACTACAAATAACATACAAGGGAACTCCCATAAGGTTAACAGCTGATTTCTCAGCAGAAACACTACAAGCCAGAAGGGAGTGGCATGATATACTTAAAGTGATGAAAGGGAAGAACCTACAACCAAGATTACTTTACACAGCAAGGATCTCATTCAGATTAGATGGAGAAATCAAAAGCTTTACAGACAAGCAAAAGCTAAGAGAATTCAGCACCACCAAACCAGCTCTACAACAAATGCTAAAGGAACTTCTCTAAGTGGGAAGCATAAGAGAAGAAAAGACCCTACAGAAACAAACCCAAAACAATTAAGAAAATGGTCATAGGAACATACATATCGATAATTATCCTAAACGTGAATGGATTAAGTGCTCCAACCAAAAGACACAGGCTTGCTGAATGGATACAAAAACAAGACCCATATATATGCTGTCTACAAGAGACCCACTTCAGACCTAGAGACACATTCAGACTGAAAGTGAGGGGATGGGAAAATATATTCCATGCAAATGGAAATCAAAAGAAAGCTGGAGTAGCAATACTCATATCAGATAAAATAGACTTTAAAAAAAAGAATATAACAAGAGACAAGGAAGAACACTACATAATGATCAGGGGATCAATCCAAGAAGAAGATATAACAATTATAAATATATATGCACCCAACATAGGAGCACCTCAATACATAAGGCAACTGCTAACAGCTATAAAAGAGGACATCGACAGTAACACAATAATAGTGGGGGACTTTAACACCTCACTTACGCCAATGGACAGATCATCCAAAATGAAAATAAATAAGGAAACAGAAGCTTTAAATGACACAATAGACCAGATAGATTTAATTGATATTTATAGGACATTCCAACCAAAAACAGCAGATTACACTTTCTTCTCAAGTGTGCACGGAACATTCTCCAGGATAGATCACATCTTGGGTCACAAATCAAGCCTCAGTAAATTTAAGAAAATTGAAATCATATCAAGCATCTATTCTGACCACAATGCTATGAGATTAGAAATCAATTACAGGGAAAAAAACATTAAAAACACAAACACATGGAGGCTAAACAACATGTTACTAAATAACCAAGAGATCACTGAAAAAATCAAAAAGGAAATCAAAAAATACCTAGAGACAAATGACCATGAAAACACGATGATCCAAAACCTGTGGGATGCAGCAAAAGCAGTTCTAAGAGGGAAGTTTATAGCTATACAAGCCTACCTCAACAAACAAGAAAAATCTCAAATAAACAATCTAACCTTACACCTAAAGGAACTAGAGAAATAAGAACAAAAAAAACCCAAAGATAGCAGAAGGAAAGAAATCATAAAAATCAGAGCAGAAATAAATGAAATAGAAACAAAGAAAACAATAGCAAAGATCAATAAAACTAAAAGCTGGTTCTTTGAGAAGATAAAAAAAATTGATAAACCATTAGCCAGACTCATGAAGAAAAAGAGGGAGAGGACTCAAATGAATAAAATTAGAAATGAGAAAGGAGAAGTTGCAGCAGACACCGCAGAAATACAAAGCATCCTAAGAGACTAGTAGAAGCAACTGTATGCCAATAAAATGGACAACCTGGAAGAAATGGACAAATTCTTAGAAAGGTATAACCTTCCAAGACTGAACCAGGAAGAAATAGAAAATGTGAACAGAGCAATCACAAGTAATGTAATTGAAACTGTGATTAAAAATCTTCCAACAAACAAAAGTCCAGGACCAGATGGCTTCACAGGTGAATTCTATCAAACATTCAGAGAAGAGGTAACACCCATCCTTCTCAAACTCTTCCAAAAAGTTGCAGAGGAAGGAACACTCCCAAACTCATTCTGTGAGGCCACCATCACCCTGATACCAAAACCAGACAAAGATACTACAAAATAAGAAAATTAGAGACCAATATCACTGATGAATATAGATGCAAAAATCCGCAACAAAATACTAGCAAACAAAATCCAACAACACATTAAAAGGATCATACACCATGACCAAGTGGGATTTATCCCAGGAATGCAAGGATTATTCAATATATGCAAATCAATCAATGTGATACACCATATTAACAAATTGAGGAATAAAAACCATATGATCATGTCAATAGATGCAGAAAAAGCTTTCAACAGAATTCAACACCCATTTCTGATAAAAACTCTCCAGAAAGTGGGCATAGAGGGAACCTACCTCAACATAATAAAGGCTATATACGACAAACCCACAGCAAACATCATTCTCAATGGTGAAAAACTGAAAGCATTTCCTCTAAGATCAGGAACAAGACAAGGATGTCCACTCTCACCACTATTATTCAACATAGTTCTGGAAGTCCTAGCCACAACAATCAGAGAAGAAAAAGAAATGAAAGGAAAACAAATTGGAAAAGAAGAAGTAAAACTGTCACTGTTTGCAGATGACATGATACTATACATAGAGAATCCTAAAGATGCCACCAGAAAACTACTAGAGCTAATCAATGAATTTGGTAAAGTTGCAGCATACAAAATTAATGCACAGAAATCTCTTGCATTCCTATACACTAATGATGAAAAATCTGAAAGAGAAATTAAGGAAACATTCCTATTTACCATTGCAACAAAAAGAATAAAATACCTAGGAATAAACCTACCTAGGCAGACAAAAGACCTGTATGCAGAAAACTATAAGACACTGGTGAAAGAAATTAAAGATGATACCAACAGATGGCGAGATATACCATGTTCTTGGATTGGAAGAATCAATATTGTGAAAATGACTATACTACCCAAAGCAATGTACGGATTCAATGCAATCCCTATCAAATTACCAATGGCATTTTTTACAGAACTAGAACAAAAAATCTTAAAATTTGTATGGAGACACAAAATACCACGAATAGCCAAAGCAGTCTTGAGGGAAAAAAACGGAGCTGGAGGAATCAGACTCCTTGACTTCACACTATACTATAAAGCTACAGTAATCCAGACAATATGGTACTGGCACAAAAACAGAAACATAGATCAATGGAACAAGATAGAAAGCCCAGAGATAAACACATGCACCTATGGTCAACTAATCTATGGCAAAGGAGGCAAGGATATACAATGGAGAAAAGACAGTCTCTTCAATAAGTGGTGCTGGACAGCTACATGTAAAAGAATGAAATTAGAACACTCCCTAACACCATACACAAAAATAAACTCAAAATGGATTAGAGACCTAAATGTAAGACCGGACACTGTAAAACTCTTAGGGGAAAACATAGGAAGAACACTCTTTTACATAAATCACAGCAAGCTCTTTTTGATCCACCTCCTAGAGTAATGGAAATAAAAACAAAAATAAACAAATGGGACCTAATGAAACTTCAAAGCTTCTGCACAGCAATGGAAACCATAAACAAGACAAAAAGATAACCCTCAGAATGGGAGAAAATATTTGCCAACGAATCAATGGACAAAGGATTAATCTCCAAAATATATAAACAGCTCATGCAGCTGAATATCAAAAAAACAAACAACCCAATCCAATAATGGGCAGAAGACCTAAATAGACATTTCTCCAAAGAAGACATACAGTTGGCCAAGAAGCACATGAGAAGCTGCTCAACATCACTAATTATTAGAGAAATGCAAATCAAAACTACAATGAGGTATCACCTCACACCAGTTAGAATGGGCATCATCAGAAAATCTACAGACAGCAAATGCTGGAGAGGGTGTGGAGAAAAGGGAACCCTCTTGCACTGTTGGTGGGAATGTAAATTGATACAGCCACTATGGAGAACAGTATGGAGGTTTGTTAAAAATCTAAAAATAGAATTACCATATGACCCAGCAATCCCACTACTGGGCATATACCCAGAGGAAACCATAATTGAAAAAGACACATGCACCCCAATGTTCATTGCAGCACTATTTACAATAGCCAGGTCATGGAAGCAACCTAAATGCCCATCGACAGACGAATGGACAAAGAAGAAGTGGTGCATATATACAATGGAATATTACTCAGCCATAAAAAGGAACGAAATTGGATCATTTGTTGAGACGTGGATGGATCTAGAGACTGTCATACAGAGTGAAGTAAGTCAGAAAGAGAAAAACAAATATAGTATATTAACGCATATATGTGGAACCTAGAAAAATGGTACAGATGAACTGGTCTGCAGGGCAGAAATTGAAACACAGATGTAGAGAACAAACGTATGGACACCAAGAGGGGAAAGCAGCGGGTGGGGGGTGGGGGAGGAGTGTGATGAATTGGGAGATTGGGATTGACATTTATACACTGATGTTTATAAAATGGATGACTAATAACCTGCTGTATAAAAAATAAATAAAAATAAATAAAAACTCCCAAGAAACAAAAGTCCAGGACCAAATGGCTTCACAGGTGAATTCTGTCAAACATTGAGAGAAGAGTTAACACCTATCCTTTTGAAACTATTCCAAAATATTGCTGAGGAAGGAAAACTTCCGAACTCATTCTACGAGGCCACCGTCATCCTGATACCAAAACCAGGCAAAGATACCACAAAAGAAGAAAATTATAGGCCAATATCACTGATGAACATAGATGCAAAAATCTTCAACAAAATACTAGGAAACCAAATCCGAGAATGCATTGAAAGGATCATACACCATGATCAAGTGGGATTTATCCCAGGGATGCAAGGATTTTTCAATATCCACAAATCAATCAGTGTGATACAGGATATTAACAAATTGAAGAGTGAAAACCATATGATCATCTCAGTAGATGCAGAAAAAGTTTTTGATAAAATTCAACATCCATTTATGATAAAACTAATTTCACCTTCTTAATTGTTATTGTATCAGTCTGTTTTTCTCCATCCCCAGGGCAGCACACCAATTTATCATAATATATTTTTCCAAAAAGTTAAAAACATGACTCTTATGAACGTATAAAGTGAACACATATCAAATTTTTTGATTCAATGCATTATTTATTGGCTGAAGTAAATAGGGGGTAAATCTGGTTCAAAGAACGTGTTTAGGAATAAGGGAGGTGCAAGATATGTAGAATCCAACAGAGGAGACGTTTTTGACGCAGATTTGCTTCAGTTAGAAATAAAATTGATATATATTCAACAAGGCTATATAACTGTAACTTTGGAGTTGTGTTCTCTACCAAAGAGTAATTTATAACTTAGAATGTAATTCTTTTGACTCTGAGATCTTAATAGTCAATATAAAGTCAACCTAAGTACATTCCCTTAGATAATTAAATAATCTTTGTGTGAGTCCATCATTTTGCTTAACTATCAATTTTTAATTTTTTTCTAAGTATTCTTCCCATTTCGATCATGAATAATTGCCATGGATTATTCTCTAGCATAAAGAGCTGTTCTCATTATGTTCTGACCCATTTCTTTTTCACAGTGCAGCCAGAGTAATTTTTAAAATTACAAAAATTATCAATTTATTCTGCTCCACTCTCAATAACCGCATTTGAAACCATTCAATGCTTTCCTTAATGTGGCCTACAAGATGCTGTAGTTTTAGAGACTTCCCTGCCTTTCTAATTTTAATTTAAAACACTCTCCCCTTCTCCCTTGTTGTATACTTCAGCTTCTTGGAACTTGGACCTTCAATTTAATCTTTTACTAGTCCATATTCCTTCCAAGAACATAGGACCTTTCTGTTCTAGGGGTGACCCTTCTGCCCTGACCTTTCCTTCACCCACCTAACTTCTGTTTAGTCGTTGCAATGTAGCTCAACAGTAACTCCCTCAGAGTATCTTCCTGATACCCCAGTGTAAATCAGATTCTTTACTATGTGTTCTCACTGTGCTTTTATTCTTTCCTTCAGAATTATTGTCTCAATTTTTAATCATGCATTTATTAGCAGGCATATTTAATCAATGTGAATAGAAGCAGGGACATTATATATTTAAAATCTCATATGTAACACCATGCCTGGTGCATAGTATAGAGTCAGTGTTTATTCTGATTAATAGTTAAATGAATTCAATATAGTCTTTAATTTTTTGAGCACTGTATTCTTACAGTGAATAATAGATATAAAAAATCCAAAATCTTGTTTGCCAGTATTTTCTATTATGTTAAATGACACTGAAAATTATACCAAAGGCAGTATAAATTATGTCAGGTGCTTAGTATTTCAGACAATTTATAATTTAAATGTCAAATTAATAAATGTATAATTATTTTATTTTAATATAACAAAGTTCAGTTATTAGATTTCCTTTTTAAAAATTTTTGATTCTCCTGTGTATTCTTTTAGGACAAACACCATACGTATTTTTTTCCAGAAAGTTATACATGTTAACTTGTAACATTGCCTTAGGCTTATTATAAACTTATTTAAATGCCAACTTTTCGGTGCATTTTCCCACTGAATCTCATATATGTGATGCCACATACACCCATGTCTTATGTTCTGGTACAATAGATCAGCGTTCTGTGTTTTAAATGAAAATGCACACCTATTTATCAATATTCATGAGTCAGTATAAAGCAACCCAAATAATATTGAAAACATAAAGATATAAAAACCACCTGAAATTTCATCCATAGATTAATCATTGTTAACATCTTTATCATTTTCCTTACAGATATCTTTTGACACATGCCTGTAATTTACACAAATGGGATAAAATTATTCATGCAATTCAATGACTTTTAACAAAGTACCTTTTTATTTATTATAAAGTCAAATATGTAATAGTTCAAATTAAATAGTGATACATAGCTTTTAGAAAAAAATCGAAAACAAAACAGATCTCTTGCCTCATTTCTTCCTATTTTCCAGTTGTCATCCACAGAGGTATCTGCATTCAACTATTTTAGTTGTCTTCTATTCTCCCCACTTTTCCTCTGTAGAATATATATCACATGTTTAGTTAAATTATAATTTATTTAAATTATTAGTAATGTTTTAGACATCCTTACTTGGTGTTCAAAGATGCCCATGAATTGAATTCAATAACTCTGTGAACTTGAATGAGGACAATATTTCTATCTTCATTTCTATTAATTTCCATCTGAAATTCAACATTTCTTAAAATATGAATGTAGACAAAAACCAAGTAGTCTTAGCAGTATTTGTTACTTTATCACCAATAGCAATATACTTTAAAAATCACGTTCTAGTTGTCATAGAGATTTCAAAATAGCAACTATGTTCATCACTACTTATTAGCTCTATAATAAATCTTATTTGTTGAATGAATAGGGAAGCACATATATAACTGCAGTATATTTTTAATAATTCATGAATAGTATTTAAACATTATCTGTTTAAAGGTTTCCTTTGCAACATTATCTGTTTTGTTTTCTGTCTTTGAAAACATTAATCTAAGAAAGAGTCCATAGGTTCTAGCAGACTGTCACAAACGTCCATGGCACACAAATGTTAAAAACACCTTACCACATTATTACCATATAAATTTTTTCACAGCTGAATCAATTAATAGAATATAGTTATGTATATTTCTTTTGCTACTTTCTCCAAAATTAATAATTCCCCTAAAATGCTAAGCTCCAAGCCTCACCAGGGATTGGAATGTGTCAAATTGCTTCCTCTTGCAAGATCTCTGTTCTCACTGAACAGGAACTTTCACCACTCTTTTAAATACAATAACACAACCAAAAATGTGTTGTCATCACTCATCCAGTCTGTTGTGTCTTTCTACTCTTGTTTTTTGTTTGTTTTTTAATTTGTTCTGTTTTTGTTTTGTTTTGTTTTCTTTAAGGATACACGCACACAGAGGCATACACAGTCACACATGATTCAGTTACCTTTATTTTAGTTGTATTATGGGAGGGAGAGGAGATTAATGCTTTCGGTCAGTCTCCTCTGTTTAATTATAATTCATTAGTACTCAACGGCATGTTGCAGGAATTTTCCATTTTTCCATGTAAATAAATGAGCTACATTATTATTTTAAGGTTGCATTTTATAATGCATGGACCATCATTACCTTATCCAATCTCTATGATGCACATTTATGTGGCTTCTAAGTAATGCCGTTGTAAAAATGGTGTGATGAATAAATACTCTTGTGCATATAGTATCTTTCTGCAGTCTGATTATCTCATTGGATAAATTACTAAAAAAATGAATTTCTAGTGCAGAGTGGACACATTTTCTATCTAGACTCACATTAACTCTTCCACATACTTGCTCCATGTCCATGAGCAAATTTCTTAACTATTCTGAGTATGTTTTCATATGTGCATAAAGGAACTACTACAATAGCATTATCTTATTGGGTTGTTGGTGTTGTTTGAAATAATATGCATTCGTTTATCTCACACATTTATTAAATCTGGTTACTATTACTGATAAAGTAATTGGTGATATAATAATAATAGTAATAATAATAATCTTTTCAAATGGTGTTTCAGAAAGGTAGTGTACTAATATAATTTAATAGTGCAAGTATTTGCTTTCCCATATCCATTCTGGCATTGATATTTACCTATGCTTCTTCATATTTGCTGCATTTTAATTCTTTCTTAGTAAGTTGCTTTTTTATCTGCTCTATCCATTCTATTTTTATATTCAGTTGCCTATTAATATGTGAATACTTTAATATTTTTCAGTTTTATTTGAGGTAAATATTATTTTTTATGTTCTTTAATTTGTCTTCTAAAATTTTAAATGACTTCTTTTGTCATATGATTTTAAGCTGTTAAATATTTACAGGTATTTTAATTTTCCTTTAAGGTTTTAAGGTCAATTTATAATAGCCTTCCTCAGTTCAAGGTTAAAAATATCTTCACTACTATTTTGTTTTACATTTTTTTATGGTTTTAAATTCTTTTTGGAATCATTATTTGAATTGGTATTTCTTCTATTATAAAGCATAATGAATGAAAGTTTTTTTTTACTTGTTATTCCAGATGACATGGGAAGTTATCCTAACACCAATTAGTGAATAATTCATTCTTTATTCCACTGAATAGAAATTATATTTTAATCATATAGTAAATGCTTCTAACTCTGGCTTTATAACTGTGCTCTCTGTTCTGGTACATTGATTGAAATGTGAGGAAGAGAACTTGACTTGCCTATTCAATATCCTTCACTGCCTTTAACATTGTTAACATTATCTCAGTTATGGCCACAAGGAAAGATCATTGTGAGGAAAGGTCAGGAGATGAATCATAATAGCCCTCTGTCAGTAACTATAATTGCATTGTTTCCCTAGTGATTAGACAAGAAGTAAGCATGTAACCCACTTCTGGTAAATGGTATGTTGAGAGAAGACTTTTGTTTTTCCTGAAAAGAGAAACCATTACAGGAAGAAAGTTTTCTTTCCACCCATACTTTCCTTTCTTCATGTTTTATTGTGTGAGGACTTGATATTTGTTGCTATGGCAAGCATATTGTAATGATGAGGAAAAGGACAGAATAATTGTGACACAGATCTGGGGCTACTGAAAAAAATTCTAAAACTGCTTACTTCAGGGCATTTCAGATAAATAATAAAGATCATTATCATTTAAACCACCATTCATCAAGCATTCTGTAACCGGCTGCCAAACTAATACAGTTCTTTTGTTCCAATATGATATCACACTGTTTTAATTATTCAGAACTCAATATGATTCAACATCAGATATGAATAATTTTCTACTTCTTATATTTTCTTATACTTCCTAAATTTTTTTGTTGTTCTCACTGCACATGAGTATTTTTTAAGAAGGCTTCTAGACTATTTCATGTCATAAAAAGATTTGAAATAGTGTACTAGGGACTTGAATAGAATTACAGGGAATATATTAATTTACAAAGCAAGGATATTTTTAGAACACATATTTTCAAATATGCTCTTATGTGAATAAGTAAAGTTTTATAACCTTCTTCATATAAACTAGGTTGAATATATTGAAGTATTTCTTTTGATTTTCATTTAAGTTCTAACTAGTCTCTTGACCTATTTCTCATATACCTATTGCTTAGTTTTCTTATGTTTCACAAGCATACGAGAATAACATCTACACATAATAATAATTTTGACCATTCTTGTGTGATAGTATTTCATCTTATTGTGTTAATAAGTACTCCTATATTAATATTAAATAATAGTGGTGAGTCTAGGTTTTATTCCTGACTTTAGCAGGAATGGTTTGACTATCACCATTAGGCTAAAAATTGGCTTCTGTAGTGAGATACATTTTTTAATCATTTCAAAGATATATCTAGATAATCTTATTATGGGTTCTTTAAACATGTTTATATGTTTTATTTGGATGAGAATATGGGTTGTCATATTGATCTATAAATATGTTAACTTAGCCCGGGGAGGTGAAGATGACATAGTAGGAAGACACTGAGCTTACCTTAGCACACCAAAATTACAGCTATTTACAGAGCATCTATCTTTGAAATGACCTGAAGATGAGCAGAAAAAATTTCCCACAACTAATGATATAAAGAAGAAACCACAAGATGAGTAGGAGGGGGCAGAGACACAGTATAGTCAGTACCCACACCACTGGGTGGGTGACCTACAAATGAGAGGATAATCACAACTGCAGAGCTTCACCTCAAGGAACAAAGAGTCTGAGCCCCACATCAGGCTCCCCAGCCTAGGGGTCCTGCACTGGGAAGACAAGACCCCAGAATGTTTGGCTTTGAAGGCCAGTGAATCTTGCTTAAGAGAGAGCCGGAGGGCTAAAGGAAACAGAGTCTCCACTCTTAAAGGGAATACACAAAATCACATGCTCTGAGTTCCATTGTAGAGGTGGTAATTTAAAAGGAAGCTGGGTAAGACCCACTTGCTGATCTCGGAGAGCTTCCAGAGAGGCAGGAGGCAACCAAGACTCATTGTGGGGACGCAGATACAGCAGCCATTTTTGGAAGCTCCTTCTACCAAAAGGACACTGGTGCTGACAGAAACCATTTTGGAGTCCTTCCTCTAGACTCTTAACACTGAGAACCTACCTGCTTACCAGCAGACTAGCACCAGTCCCAGGAATCCCTGCGCTGCCAGGCTAACCAAGCCGGGACCTGGCCCTGCCCACCAGTAAGTTAGCAACCACTGCAAGAGGCAGGGCCTGGCAGGCAACTTAGCTGAGAACCAGACCCACCTACCAGTGTGCCCACTGTAGTCAGCCCCACCACAAGAGAGGGGCCCACACAGCCCACATTGGGTATCTCTAGAGTATATGTCTCTGGTGATCAGAGGGGAGTGTGCTGTTGGTTCCCATAGGATATATTCCTACAAAAGGCCAATTCTCCAAGATTGGGAAACATAACTGACATAACTACATAGAAATAAACACAGAGAATTAGGCAAAATGAGGAGACAGAGGAATATGTTCCAAATGAATATGAAGACCAAACCTCAAAGAAAGAACTAAGTGAAGTAGAGATAAGCCATCTAACTGATAGAGTTCAAGTAATGATCAAAAAGGTCCTCAACAAACTCAGAAGAATAGATGGGCACAGTGAAAATTTTAACAAAGTGTTAGAAAATATAAAGAAGAACCATACACTAATAGGAACCAGTGGTAGATTAGATGGTACATAGGAATAGATCAGTGACCAGGAAGACATAGTAGTGGAAATCACCCAATATGAACAGAAAAAAGAAGAAAGAATTTTTTTAAATGAGGACAGTTTAAGAGACTTCTGGGACAACATCAAGTATACTAACATTCATATTACAGGGGTCCCAGAGGAGAAGAGAGAGAAAAAATGGCAGAGAACGTATTTGAAGAAATAATAACTGAAAACTTCTCTAACCTGGGGAAGTAGACATCCAGGACCAGGAAGCACAGAGCCCCAAACAAGATAAACCCAAAGAGAACCACACCAAGACACATAATTAGAATGTCAAAAATTAAAGAGAGCATCTTAAAAGAAACAAGAGAAAAGCAACTAGTTACATGCAAGGGAACTCCCATAGGACTATCAGCTGACTTTTCAGTAGACATTTTGAAGGACAGAAGGGAGTGGCATGTTATATTCGAAGTGCTGAAAGGGAAAAACCTACAACACAAAAGTACAGCAAGGCTATCTTTTAGACGTGGAAAGATAAAGAGTTTTACAGACAAGAAAAAGCTAAAAGAATTCAGCACCATGAAATCAGCTTTATATGTTAAAGGGGTTTCTCTAAATGGAAAAAATAAAAAGACCACAATTAGAAATCTGAACATTACAAAAGGAAAAATCTCACTGGTAAAGGCAAATGTACAATAAACATAGTAGATCAACCACTTATAAAGCTAGTAGAAAGATTAAAGACAAAAGTAGTAAAATCGTCTACACTAAGGAGTTAAGGCTACACAAAAGAAAAGATATAAAATATTATTTCAATAAAACTGTACAAATGGGGGGTTAAAAATGAGGAGTATTAGAATGCATTTAAGCATAAGAGATCATCAACTAAACATAATTTTGTGTGTGTGTGTGTGTGTGTGTGTGTGTGTGTGTGTATGTATACAATGGAATATTACTCAGCCATAAAAAGACCAAAATCTTGGTATTTGGGAACACATGGATGGGTCTAGAGGGTATTATGCTAAGTGAAATAATTCAGACAGAGAAAGACCAATATGGCATAATCTCACAACCAAAATAAACAAACAAAAGGAAAATAGACTCATAGATGCAGAGAACAAATAGGTAATTGCCAAAAGGAGGAGGGTAGTGTGGTGGGTGAACAGGTGTAGTAGATTAAGAGGTCCAAGTCTCCAGTTATACAATAAATAAGTCACAGGGGTATAATATACAGCATGAGGAATATGGTCAATAATATTGTAATAACATTGTATGGGGCCAAATGGTCAGTAGACTTATTGTTGTACTCATTTCATAATGTATGAAAATGTCAAATCTTTATGTATTACACCTGAAAGTTACATAATATTGTATGTCAGCTATATTTCAATTTAAAAAGTTAACATATTAACAGATTTTTCTAATAATGAACGATTCTTGCATTTCTGAAATTATTATACTCTTTTATTATTTATTTTATTGCTAGTTATATTTACTATTTATTAATTTTTATTTATACTATTTATTCTATATAATCTACCTGTTAAGTATTGTACAATTTAGTATATTTTATGATAGTTGCTATAATAAATATTATTGTATTTATATTAATTACTGTTTAATACCTAATATTATTCCTTTCATCCATTCAATAAATAAAATATCAATACTTTATTCTTTTTATTCTGATTTTCAGTGCCATTTATTGATATTGCATACTGCTTGAAACCATTTAAGATGAAATTTCTGTAACACTGACATAATCAGAAAATGTAAGAACCAAGTCAGTGAATGCTTTTTTTAAATAGAATTAAATTTTAGAGCAATTTTAGATTTATAGAAAATTGAGCAGAAAATAGAGAGGTCCATGTATCTTCTCTTCCTTCTATCCTCAGTTTTCCCTAAAATTAATATGCATTGATGTGGTACATTTGTTACAATTGATGACACAATACTGATGAATTACTGTTAACTGGAGTTCATAGTTTACATTAGGGTTTACTCTTTTTGTACAGTTCTATGGGTTTTGATAAACAATGTATATTTTTGTTTATCTACCATTGCAGTATCATACAGCATACTTTCACTGCCCTAAAAATCTCCTGTGCTCTACCTAATCATCCCCTACCCCCACCCTGAGACCCCTGGCAACCACTAATTTTCTATTGCTTTGTAGTTTTGTTCTTTTTTTTCTTTTTTCTTTTTCTTTTTAAAACTATCCTTGCTTTTTAAGATTGAGTGATGTAGTTTTGAAGCAAACATTTGAGTGAGATAAATTAATGTGATTCAAAGTACACTAAGAACTGAAATGTGTATGTCTGTGTGAACATGTAGGAGTATTGAGTAAAGTAATATGGCCAACACAGTTGAGCCAGGGTTCTTTTATGTTTTGTATCTGCCAACAGCACTGGAGCCTATGCTAGATATGGATGAGAAATAAATTACCTCAGTCATTACTATCTCAAGAATATCATGTCTCTGTTTCTCTCAAAATTTGCCAGCTGCTAGCAAAATATGTATCTTTCAATGCCTTAGGCCGAACTTGTAGGAATATTTACAGTTAGTAGAGATATTTTATATGCATTTGCCACCACTAACTCTCCTTATTTAGATATAGAACAAGTACTTATCGAGAAGAAACCATGGGCAAGTCATTGTCCTAGACTGTGAAGATGAAAGGGGTAGAAAGTGAAATGAATATAAATAAATAAAATGTTTTATCTAAAATCTTCTTAAGAATTTTGTTACGAGTCTTTATGAGCATTCTGAATGTACCTTATTTTTCTTGGTAATAAAAATAAGATCTCCATATTTTACTCTTCCCAAGGGCGGCTTTGTTTAGGAGAATTTGTTAAGATATGTAAGAGAGGTGACCCCAACTCTCCAATTAAATGAGAGTTTATTACATATATATATGTAATATTTATTCTCTGATATCTGTATCATGCATATTGAAATTTTCACTCTAAAATTGAGTTTGCATTGTAGTGAAAAATAAATCAGGACTTTTTTGAAACCTGCTTCCATAATAAGCTATGTAAATGAATGATCATGAAGATTGAGGCATAAATGATAAACTTGAAAAAGTTTTTTGGATGTTGATCGGCTAATTTCCCATACTTCATTTGCTGGGAAGATGAGAGGAGATGGCTAAAGTTCTAAATATTGACTAAATCACATATTAAAATAGAAAGTTGATGACTCACTAACTTTCAGAACCTCATAATATTGCCAAAAAAAGTGAGCTATCAAAACATCAATATTTTGTCCATATTCATCTAGCCATCATTAAATGCTATAAATTGAGTTTTAACAGGTTTCTATTTTCTCAATTTTTATAACTCAAAATGCTTTATTCACAGTGAGTTGCCTCAGATATCAAGAAATTCTTGAAATATTGTTAGGTTAAGTATATTTTAACAATCTATATTTAGTGGGCAGGGCATTCCCGGGTCATTCAAAAACTATATGATATCAATATTTGTGTTTGGAAAATATGATAAAATTTTTATTTTTTAATTTTTTCCCTAGGTTTTAAAAAAATTTTTATTGGAATATAGTTGATTTACAATGTTGTGTTAGTTTCAGGTGTACAGCAAGGTGAATCAGTTATACATGTACACGTATCCACCATTTTTTTAGATTCTTTTCCATAAAAGCCATTACAGAGTATTGAGTAGAGTTCCCTGTGCTTTACAGTAGGTCCTTATTAGTTATCTATTTTATTTTATATATAGTAGTGTGTATATGTCAATCCCAATCTCCCAATTTATTCCTCCCCCCCCTTACCCCCTGGTAACCATACGTTTGTTTTCTACATCTGTAACTCTAGTTCTGTTTTGGAGATAAGCTTATTTGTACCCTTTTTTTAGATTCCACATATAAGTAATATCATATGATATTTGTCTTTCTCTGTCTGACTTAACTTCACTCAGTATGATAATCTTTAGGTCCATCCATGTTGCTGCTGATGACATTATTTCATTCTTTTTTATGGCTGAGTAATATTCCAAATTGTATATATGTACCACATCTTCTTTATTCATTCCCCTGTTGATGGACATTTAGGTAACTTCCATGTCCTGGCTATTGTAAATAGTGCTGCAAAGAACATTGGGGTGCACGTATCTTTTCTAATTATGGTTTTCTCTGGATATATGCTCAGGAGTGGGATTGCTGGATCATGTGGCAGCTCTATTTTTAGATTTTTAAGGAATGTCCATAATGTTCTCCATAGTGGCTGTACCAATTTACATTCCCATGGACAGTGTAGCAGGGTTCCCTTTTCTCCACACCTTCTCCAGCATATATCGTTTGTAGATTTTTTGATGATGGCCATTCTGACTAGTGTGAGGTGATACCTCATTATAGTTTTGATTTGCATTTCTCTAATAATTAGTGACGTTAAGCATCTTTTCATGTGCCTTTTAGCCATCTGTATGTATTCTTTGGAGAAATGTCTATTTAGATCTTCTGCCCATTTTTCAGTTGGGTGGGGTTTTTTTTTTATATTAAGTTGCATATGAGCTGTTTGTATATTTTGCAGATTAGTCCTTTGTCAGCTGCTTCACTTGCAAATATTTTCTCCCATTCTGTGGATTGTCTTTTTGTTTTTTTATGGTTTCCTTTGCTGTGCAAAAGATTTTAAGTTTAGTTAAATCCCATTTGTTTATTTTTGTTTTAATTTTCATTACTCTAGGAGGTGGATCAAAAAAGATCTTGCTGCAATTTATGTCAAAGAGTGTTCTGCCTATGTTTTCCTCTAGAGTTTTATAGTATCCAGCGTTAGGTCTTGAGGTCTTTAATCAATTTTGAGTTTATTTTTGGGTATGGTGTTAGGGAGTGTTCTAATTTTATTCTTTTACATGTAGCTGTCCAGTTTTCCCAGCAGCACTTATTGAAGAGACTATCTTTTCTCCGTTGTATATTTTTGCTTCCTTTGTCATAGATTAGGTGACCATAGGTGCATGGGTTTATCTCTGGGCTTTCTATCCTGTTCCACTGATCTATATTTCTGTTTTTGTGCCAGTACCATACTGTCTTGATTACTGTAGCTTTGTAGTATAGTCTGAAGTCAGGGGCCTGATTCCTCCAACTCCATTCTTCTTTCTCAAGATTGCTTTAGCTATTTGGGATCTTCTGTGTTTCCATACAAATTGTCAATTTTTTTGTTCTAGTTCTGTGAAAAATGCCATTGTTTATTTGATAGGGGTTGCATTGAATCTGTAGATTGCTTTGGGTAGTATAGTCATTTTCACAATATTGATTTCTTCCAATCCAAGAGCATGGTATAGCTCTCTATCTGTTTGTGTCATCTTTAATTTCTTCCATCAGTATGTTATAGTTTTCTGAGTACAGATCTTCCTTTGCCTCCTAAGGTAGATTTATTCCTAGGTATTTTATTCTTTTTGATATGATGGTAAATGGGATTGCTTCCTTAATTTCTCTTTGTGATCTTTTGTTGTTAGTTTATAGGAATGCAAGATATTTCTTTGTACTAATTTTGTATCTTGTAACTTTAGTAAATTCATTGATGAGCTCTAGTAGTTTTCTGGTAGCATCTTTAGGATTTTCTATGTATAGTTTCATGTCATCTGCAAACAGTGATAGTTGTATGTCTTCTTTTCCAATTTAGATTCCTTTTATTTTTTATTCTTCTCTGATTGCCATGGCTAGAACTTCCAAAACTATGTTGAATAAGAGTGGCGAGAGGCGACATCCTTGTCTTGTTCCTGATCTTAGAGGAAATGCTTTCAGTTTTTCACCATTGAGAATGATGTTTGCTGTGGGTTTGTCATATATGGCATTTAATAATTTTTAAAGTTCATGTTCAGAATATTTTAACTTTTTTGGACTATAGATATTTTTTCTCTAGAAATAAAGTGTGTCTGCTTTCTATGATTGAAAATATAATATATATTCCCATTATTTCTGATTCTTAAAATCTCCAGAAACTGTACGTTTTCAAGTTAAACTGTCATTTTCAAAATAATTTAAAAATGCATTGAAGGTACCCCTTTTTTTCATCTAGAAAATTTAATGGAAAGAGATACTGTCTTTAAAATACTTCCTACATTATTTAGCATTGAATTATTTATGTGAGATTATTGTTTATGCATTTGGTTCATGTTTGAATATATGTTTCTCCTCAAGAATGTTTGTAAGCTCTCTGAGAGATTAGAGCACATCTCTTATTTTTTTCTTTTAATTGCACCTAGCCTGGTGTTAAACATGGAATAGATATCAAATCAATAGTTGGTAATTATTTATGGAATTTCCTCTTTTGAAAATGAAAAAAAACTCTCAGAGTAGTTTTACTGTGATAGTTTTACTTATAACATCGTGTATTTCTAGATAATTTTAAGAATGTCTTTTATAATTAACATTCTATTTGCATGAAAATATTTAAAGAATACAAGAAATTCAAAACTAAGTTAACATTATTTCTCCTTATGTGTGGATCATAATTCAACCTATGAATCCAAGTTGTTGTCATTCAGATAGAGATCAGGGCTGTTTTATGTCCTGACCAATGGCAGTGTAGTTAAATATATAGTAGTGCTAATAGTGTGATTACCATGTACAGACACTGGCCTAAGCATGTTACCTGGATTATCTTAATTTAGCCATTCTAAAAGCTCTTTAAGATAAACTTTTTCCTCATTTACAGATGAGAAAATTGAGGATTATAAAATTTAAGTAATTTACCAACTTTTCTTTGAGATCAAAACTCATGCTCTTAAATTAATTGAAAGCATTATTTTAACTAAGTTATCCCATTCTCCATCAGAACTTCCTGTTTTCGTAGCTCACTATTTCCCTTATCTTATAATAAGAATCCTTTGGCAATACCAGTCTATTGGCCCTTTCCCCTTTTAATTTCCTCCCACTTCATGTCACCACCACTTTTCCTGCTCCTTGAATATAATAATCACTCTGTTGTCTCTGCCTTCAGCCCCTTAGGCCCCCACTCTCTTTGTAGTCTTGGGAAAAGGCAACCCTCTGTTAAATTTAACTCTTCCCTACTCTAAACCTAGCCTTGGAGAGCTGAGTGTGACAAGAGAAAAGTACAACCCTGTTGTCAGGGCTCACTTTAAATTCAACTAGTTAAAGCATGCCCAGTGTGATGCCAGGAAATCTTATTTCAGTTTTCTGATCTATTGACTCTCACACACTTCTAGAAGTAAGTTTCACATTTTTTTCTCTCATGAAACCTCCAAACTCCACCTCCATTGTCATTCTCAACTGATGATTTTCTTCCCCTTTGACTGAAAAATTAGGAGCTGGTGAAAGAGAACTTTAGCACAATGCCACCAGTGAATTACCCCTGTACATGAAGCCTTGCACAGATACTCTGCATTCCCTTCTGTTACCATGGATGATTGTCTGAGCTCCTACCTAACACAAACATCTCCACTTGTGCCCATTATTCTGTCCTTTACTTCCTCCTCAAGGACATATGCCTACCAATACTCTTGTCTCTTTCGTATACCACCAAGTTTTTTCTTGCCTACTGGAATTTTCCCAATAGCACCCAATCCTGCTTTAATTTTTCAAATTTTTAAAAAACTCTTACATATCCTAATTTTCTCTGTGATTTGTTATCACATTTCTATTTCCTTTACCTAAAAATCCTCAAAAGAATCACCTGTGCTCCATGTCCCCAATTCCTCTCCATGCTTTATCGAAGCTATTTCTAATAAACTGTTTTCCACCACTACTCTACTGAAATTGCTTTGTAAAAACATCAGTGGCCTCCACATTGCCAAACACTATCTTTATTGCAGTTGACAGATTATTGGATATAGCTGATCACCTGCTCCTCTCTGTTAGCAATTTTTTTGTCCATTTGCCTTTCAGGTCATCTACCTTACTCCCCTCCCTCTGCTTCCATGTCTCCTTTGCTTTTGTTTCTTCTTTTCTGTGAACTTGTAACATGGGAGAGTTCTAAGGCTCAGTAATTAGACCTTATCTCTTAACCATCTACATGCACTCTCTTGGTGATCTCATGAAATTGTATTGCTTTAACTGTCATAACTGAGCTGATGTCCCTATAATTTATATCATTCTTGAACTCCAGACTGACATATTCAACTACTCTCTTGGCATCTTCACTGAGGTGTCTAATAGATGTTACAATCTCAACATATCCAAAAGAAACTCCTTTTCATCTCTCCCAAACTGTGCCTTTTTCATCCCATCTTTCTCATTTCAGTTGTAGACTACTCCCTAATTTTAGTTTCTAGGGACAAAATTTAGATTCGCTCATGAATCCTCCATTTTTCTCACATCCTAAATTCAATCCATCAGCAGCCCATTTGCTCTACTTTCAAAATGAATTCAAAATTCTACCACTTCCCACCACTTCCATGTCTGCTTCTTGATCCAATTCATCCAAATATAGAAAAGCCAATTTTTAGCATCATATTTTCTCATCTAGATTTTTATTGCAATTGACTTCTAATTCTTCTCCCTAGTTCAGCCCTTGCATTTTTATATGAAACACAGTAAATAAAAAGATCTTTTACAAATTTATTTTATGTTATTACTCTTTAAAATTTCTACCCTCTAGCGCTTTTCAGTATCAAACAGTACAAGGATGTAAGTTTATATGTAGCCTGCCCTTCACAATACCAGTTACCTTTCTGACTTTATACCCTCCACTTTCTGGACTACTCTGTTGCCAGCACTGGTCTATTTGTTATACTTCAGGGCATTTGTACCTTGTGTTTTCTTTACCTTCAATGCCTTCCCCTCAAAAACCTAGTATATTTTATCCCATCCCTCCCTTGGTTTACTTTTCTCCATAGCACTTTCAGTACATACTACACATTATTCCTGTTTGTTTACTATGCAACTCTTCTATTAGGAATCAACTTTCATTAGAGATGAGGCTTTGATTTGCCCACCGCATTCCCAAAGTGTAATGCATAGTGATATTAGGTATTCAAAAAAGATTTGCCCTGTGAATATACAAATCAAATAATGAAAGTGATAGAAAACGAATCTAAATCTAGAAATAATGTACTATTACCCTCAATTTCCCCTTAATTAAAGTTAATGAGTCTGAATGGTTTCAGAGTATGCCACGCCAAATATGCCACTCAGACATAAGGATTATTTTAAGATGAAGGCAATTGAAAAGAAGCAGACACAAGAAAAACACTTTACACTGCACACCCTACTAGGAAAGGCAAAACCATTCTAATTACCTGAGACAACCCTAGACTCATATCAGACTGGAGACAGCACCAGAGGAACCTATATAACAAACCTTACTAACTAGTACTTAATCTTCCATTAGGTTTCCTCATAGATTTACTTCCCCACAATTTGCCTCCCCTAGAAGCTCAAAGTCCTTTTCTTTTATCTTGACACTCCTTTACAAATTTATTGTTCTTTTGTTAAGATACTCTATGCAACCAAGTTCTAAGAACTCCTTTGAGTTACTCAGCACTAAGTATTCCTTTGTGAATGTATGAATTAATAAACTTCTGGGTTTTTTGTTTGTTTGTTTGTTACTCTGCCTTGTCAGTCTGATTTGCAGGACCCCAGGGAAATAACCTAAGATGAGTAGAGGAAAAGAGATTTTTTGTCCTTCCCTACAAGTCCTAAGTATTTTCAAATGAGTACATATAAAAACTATTATAAAGTAGTATTAAAAAATCTCAAAGTTAGTTTGGCTTTCTGATAGTGTAAATAAGTTAATAATCTCCACCTTTTTATATCAATATCTAACATGATTCAAAACTAAAGAATGAGTTGGCCTTTAGAATAACTCTGGAGATGTGATTACATTGCACCTTTCAGTGTATCCAATTCAATAAACATTTATCATTTTCTAAGTGTAAATTACTATATTAAGTTGCTGATGAGTAATAACACAAACACTATATACATAACTTAAACAATGTCTTATACACCAAATCAAAGAATTGCAAAATTATAGGTGTTATTTGAAGCTAGAAAATTACTGAAAAGAAAAAAATTAAAGAGAAGCTCTCTTCTTCAGGTTAACTAAAGGAAAATATCAGGTGGGCGCAGCCTGAATAGTAATTTTCTCTCTCATTTATTAAATGCCTACTATATGCAACACAGTGCTAGGCATTATATATATATATCCTAGAAAAAGATTTGTAATAAATCCATTCATATAGAAATATAGAAAAGCCAATATTTAGCAGAAGTAGAGAATATTTTTTTACATATTCATGATATTTTATTTCAATATCAAGTAGAAAATGATTTCCTGTTGTTCAATTATTACTGAATGCTAAGAAGAACAAACATTAGTTAAAGTACATAGTTTATTTATATATTCTTTTGCTAAGCATTTGTGTTTATGGTGCTTTGGAAAGCTTCCAATATGGAATGGAGACATGAAATATACTATCTGTCATATAATAAAAGGTATCTTAATTATTCAACATGGTATTCTAAGTGCCAAGTAGCTTATGGCAAATAGGTGCTTAGTAAATATTTAAGCAAATGAAGGAATTATTCTTTATATATAAATATTTTTAACACAGTTATTTACTAACTCTTGATAGAACTGTACTCTTTAATGCTAAGATATTGACATTTAAACAAGTGGATGTTTCTGGAAGTATGCATAAAGAGATGTCAAAAATGATGCATATACCTAACATAACCCACCAGGTCATTCAAACCTGGAATATAATTAAAAATATTTAAAAACCTGTATTATACTGGTGGAGAGCAATCAGAGCGAAAGCTTTCTATATCACTGGCATCCCCTATTGTGTCAGGTATTAACCCTGGAGCTCTGCAACATCTGGATATTGTGGGTGAGGGGATACTGAGGATGGACAGAGTAGCTTGGAAAATGAAGGAAAGGATGTGGCAAAGTAGCAGACAATAAAATAATTTGCTATTTCAACAAAAGATATGTCAATACTAGAGTATTCAGGTAAAATATCAGTCTAGAGATAGATCTTGATCAATATGGAGGCCAAGTTTCCTAAGCAAATTAATATTCAATAGTTTAAAAGGGAAAATTAATCTCAGGCATTTAGAAATTTTTACTTTCAAATCACTCCATTTACATCCATGTCAAACATTAAACACCTGCTCAGATGGTAGACTTTCTGATCTTAAAAAAATAAGTACAACAAAAATGTGCTCTGAGTACTAAAGCTTTATGAATTAATGGTCTGCAAACAGTCTCTAGAGCTAAAATTCTAATTTTACTGCTCTGTTGCATTCTGAAAAACTTTGTTTTATCCAAAATTGTGCACTAGGACTAAGATGAATAACTTTAATGTAAATTAAACTATTTTTGGAATTGTGGCAATTTACCCTTTGTGAAGTTAGCATCCAACTGCTTGCCTTTGTTTTCTAATACATAAGATTGCCAGCTGTTTTGTGTTTTCTGACAACGGCTTTTACATCTGTTCTTAAAGTTTGCAGTTGAATTATTTGTTTAATTATTTTTAAAGTTAAAGGGTACATTCTAAAAACCAATGAAAGTATTTTTATTTACTTGAACAAGCAGCTTAACTCCTTTTCTTCCTTTCCCTTTTCTTCCTTCTTTTATTCGTTTCTACAAGTAGCCTAGAGTAGTGCTCTAGTAATACTTAACTACCATGGACTTTTTCTATGTAGGTGGCAAAGTTTTGCTTAACCTGAAATTTAAATAGAAGCTTTATAAAAAACAAATATGACTGAACATAAATTAGATGAATTATCTGCTGTTTTTCATTTGTAAAGGGAAAGGGTAGGTGAGACTATGTGCTAACAAGTAGTACCAGAGTATGATACTTTTCTTTAAAATTAACTCAGGAAAGAAAATCTGCCTACTCTAAGTGAGGAACACAGTATGTAGAACAAAATGTTTAGTGTTTAATGATCTGTTACATTCATACTAAAATTAATTACATTTAAATTTGTATTGTACAATGGTCACACTTTTCCAACAATGATCATTTCAAAATACTCAAATTATTATATGATTATAAATAAAATAAATCACAGTGGCTCTAGGAAGAAATATATGTTGCTATGGACATTGAGAGGTTTATTTCCAGGAAATACATCTCTGAAATCACATCTCAAAATATAGCCTGGCCATGTTTTAACATTTTTATTTATCAAAACCTGCTCACTTATTACCACTTTGTATTGGATACAACTCTAGTGTTTATAAATCCTGATATATATATGTATATATCTGTGTTTGTATACACAGATATACACACATTATATATCTTTATCTATCTTTCTATATAATGTCTATAATCAAATTTTATAATGTTCACCCAATTTATTTCTTTTGCCGTTACACAGAAAACTTTCCTTTTGTGTGGGAGAACTCAGTCATATTTTCAAATTACTTTCTTAACACCTGCATGATGATCTGCTGTCTCTTAAATATAGTTAAAATATTTACTTTATACTAGAGTTATTTGTGATACTTGTCTTTTTCATAATATTTAAAATTCCACAATTCCTTCCTTCATTCTTTTTAGTGCTTTCTCCTGCAGCACTTACTTTAGAGTTGGGGTCAGAGAGATTGTAGGTAAAATCCCCAAAATGTTACTAGTTGAATGGCCATGTAGATACGCTCTACTTCCTATGGGTCTAAATTTCTGCATTTGTAAAATTTGTAAAATAGAGTTGAGCTCCTCTTGTCAGGTCATGGAATAACTGGAATGTGTCTGACAAAATGCAGACATTCAACAAATGCTTCTCCTATATACTTCACAGATGAACGTTTTAATCTATAGTCTTATTTACAAATTAAAATATAATAAAGTAAGTTCTAGGTAAGAGACCATGGCATTAAGCATAATAAGAACAGGATGGATATGTGTCTAAGGAAAGTCCATCTTTAGGGGCCACAGCACTAAGTACACCGTACTTTACAGTAAGTGATTTTGAGAACCTGCTGTGAAATATTGACATGTTAAATTTCCCAAATTGGTTATTTGTAAGAATAATATTTTTAGATATACTATATCTATAATATAAACTTGAACTGTGAAACAGAATATATGTATTATACTTCGGTTAAAAAATGTCATGATATTCAAGCCCAATAAATTTTCAGAGGCATTTTAATATCCTTTTGGGGTTTCTGTGCAGTTTTACATTCGCATTATTCTAACCCTACTGTCCTTTCCTCCTAGTCTTCTCTCCTTAGTATACTTGGTTGCAGAAACTCTTGAATAAGACAGACAAAATCTCTATCCTCATGGAACTTACAGCATAGCAAATTTAAAAAGACAAAAATCACTGAAACAAATAAATAAATACTAAGATTATTCTATATAATGTATCAGTTAAGACTATCGTTACTAATACTGTATTATATAATTGAAACTTGTTTAGAGAGTAGATCTTAAGTGTTCTCACTACACACACGCACACATACACACACATGCACAAAATGGCAACTATGTGAGATGTTGGATATGTTTCATCACATTGTACACCGTGAATATGTACAATTTTTATTCTTCAATTATACCTCAATAGAGCTGGAAAAACTAATACATTTTAAAAAATAAGAAACAAAATAAATCTTTAAATAGGGTAATCTGAGGCACTCTGAGGAAGTGATATTTAAGCTGGAAATCTGACCGTGAATAACTTAGGAATAATGAACCCCATGGCAGAAGTGCAGAGCTAATAGCAAGTGTGTAAGTTGGTAGAAAGCTGAGAAATCATACTTTGGTCTATATTTTGTTAATGTTTTTAAAAGTCACGTAAAATAAACCTGAAACCATCCATTTTAATACCTTACCTTGCAACTTCAGGTAAATTTGTAGTTAAGCTAGCCAGACTCTTGTATCAGTAGTCGAATATTTTAGATTCGGGAAAATGAAAATATCTAAAACTTACTAAAAATCTTTATAAATATGAAAGCCAGTGATAAGTGTGCAACACTGAAATAGATAACGTGTCTATAATATGTTTTTATTTTTATATGCATTTTTATGCAAGCATGGTAAGTGCATCCCTCAAGAACATTCATCTGAATTTTTCAGCTCTTTGAATAAATAGATCTGTGCTCCACCAGGGTGCTCTGTACAGCTTTACATGAACAGACATATCCAGGACCTCAGTTTTAAAAATAGATAGTTGCAGAGCTGTAACGTTCCAAATCAGTGACACATTTATAGAAGTTTAAATACATGCTCAGAGATGAATAAAGAGCTTCATTCTGAGTTGACCTGGTAACTAAAGTTGACACATTCATTGTCTATATTAAGGCATAATATAAGGAAATGCAGATTTGCACTCTTCTTATTACAGTTTAAGAAAAATTAAGTTACATTTTACATTTAAATTTGAATCAAATAATGAAAGAATCCTGATGCATCAATGGAAAACACTAGAGGTTTCCTGAAACACATTTTTTAAAAGTATTGGTATGTGTTAACTCACTTTCAAAATACTTTGTCTTTCTCTCCAGAAGCCACATAATTCAATCTATGGTGTTTATCACCCTCAACTGTAGGGCCAATAATATACTGGGAACTAAATTCCAATTAATTTAGCTATCACAAAACATTTAGGAATAAATCAACTATGACTTAATTTGGTCATTATTTATGTGAGTGTTTTAGGTTACTAAAATAATATAATTGTGAGGTATTTCATTCTCACATGCAGTATGAGTATGCAATAAGCCAGCAGAGTTTTGATTTTTGTACTTACAATATAAAATCACAGCACTTAAGACTGAACTCTACAGCCCTCTAGAATGCGACCTACTGTCCTTGAAATGTTAATAGAGTTGAAATTATAACATTTCCTTCAAGATGAGCTTTTTATATTCCTATCTGAATATCTGGGGTTGTGTCTCTGTTATCCTTTCAGAATGCTGTGAAAATGACCTAAAGAGGCAGATGTCTTTAAGGGGACTTCAGACCTTTTCAAGAGTTATGTCTGCAACGTTTGAGTGGATGCGATGTGATATGACATCCTGTTTCTGATTATTCACAAATCCTTTCTCATCACAAAGCAGAGTGTGCTAAGCAGTCTTTAAAAAATCATCTCAGCAAAGTCTAAAAAAATACATAACATGCTGAATAGGTGTTTACTATTAGTGCTTTCAGGGAGTAGATTCTTTGCTATAAATGCTCCATCTGGCATATCGAAATGTTATACAGAACATTGCATAAATGTTTCTGTTCTAAAAATAGCCAGCTTATACTTATAACTACATTTATAAAAACCCATTTAAAAGCAACTAATTTCTTGCAGAAATCTTCACATACATAATTTTCATATGTCAGCTAATTTAAGCCCAAAGAGTTACCATCTGTTAACTTATTAGTCTGTCCTCCTCACCAGGTACTATTGGATGAATTCTTTTTACTCCATTCCACAACAACAACACTATTCTAATTAGAATAAGTTAGAAACATTTTTTAATTTTTATGTTAAATACAGATTTTAAAATACTTCGACAAAAGTGGAAAACTGAATGATTAACAGGTGTTGCAGGTTTCTAAGAAACTGACTTCAATTTTGACAGCTCTAAGAATACAGTGCTTGTTGCCTCACCTCTTTAAGGTCTAAGAAGTGGTCCTTGCCTACTGGACACTAATTTTTAGATAGTTTTAGTTTTGAGGATGATATTGTTCGAAAGTTACTTGTAAGGCTTGCAATATGATGGAGAAGATATTAACCTCACATTTCAAAGACCTTCATTTTCTCTTTCTTCTAGCACTTATGAGTTCTTCTACCATGGGTATATTATTTTCAGTTGAACACTTGAGAATTACCACATTGAAGAAACTGTTAAAAATTTGCACATAAATTAAAAATTAGGCAAAAGAATGACCACACATCTTTTCAAGGGTCAAAGTGAAGTGTTTAACAGTCCCATCCAAGAATTATTTGATTTTTTAGGGAAAAATGCCTTTGATTAATTTAATAGTTACCATTAATTTTGAATCAGACTCTCCAAGATAACGTGATATCTTCCAGATATTTGTCTGGTGGAGATAAACATTATTTCTGTGCAGTACATCAGATAACAGTAACCCAAAGGTTACTATTTCATTGCCTTATAATCCTATTAACCAGTTTTGTATCTCAATTACTAACCTCTTTCTAGAATTTTTTTTCAGTGCTGACACATACTCACAGTATACCATATACTATATGTTCAGTGCTCACAGCATACTATCAAAATCTGTTTTGAACTAAATTTACCATCATGCAGTTTCTCTCATTAATTAGCTAAATGTGGCACATATTCATCCTATATTTGTATGAGTCATTTATAATGTTTTGGAAAATGTACTTTGATAAAAACTATCAATACATCTTTTTTTTTTAAATTTTATTTATTTATTTATTTATGACTGTGTTGGGTCTTCGTTTCTGTGCGAGGGCTTTCTGTAGTTGTGGCAAGCAGGGGCCACTCTTCATCGCGGTGCGCGGGCCTCTCACTATCGCGGCCTCTCTTGTTGCGGAGCACAGGCTCCAGATGCGCAGGCTCAGTAATTGTGGCTCACGGGCCTAGTTGCTCCGCGGCATGTGGGATCTTCCCAGACCAGGGCTCGAACCCGTGTCCCCTGCATTGGCAGGCAGACTCTCAACCACTGCGCCACCAGGGAAGCCCTATCAATACATCTTTAAACTGCTATTGAAAGAAAGAGTTTACTCTCTTACCACCATTCTTAGATCTAGTATTTTGTTTTGTTTTCTTATAACTTCCAAATTGTGAGGAAGTTACTATTGCTTTGTAGTCATAAGAGATTTTACCTAAAATTCACTTTTAACATGGAATCCTGTACATTAGTGGATTATTCACATTGGAGGGGAATACTTATTTTCTGCTCCTGAGATCCATGAGGAGAGATTTTCTCTAGAACATTGCAGCTCTCTCTCTTCTCCTCTATAATCATGCCCATGAAGAAGTAGAGTGATAAGTTTGGGGAAAAGTAATGAGGTATGCTTGGTTCTACCCACATTTCCCTTGGGAGCCAGCTGCCCACAGGTTGCACATATGTTCTCATTCTTTCAGGGGCGTGCTGTCCCTCACCACATGGAAAGCCCACATGAGTTTTCCTTCTGTAGCTGAGTCGTTAACAGCAATAAAAGGAATATTCTGGTTATCATCTAATACCCTTTAATTCATTCCTTACTTGTTCAGAATTCTGACAGGGGAATTGTTAATCATATTGGGTGACCCCTTCAGAGTCTCAAGCGGTTTCTAATAATCTAGTCATAAAATATTACTTCCCAAGAAAAAAATAACAAGGTACCTGTTACTGCATTCTCATTCAATTATATTGTTGTAAGTCTTGGAATTAATTGCCTTAGTATTTCTTCAGGAAACTAAATCAAATTAAATACAGTATATATTAAAATTATGTTGTTATATCTATAAGAAATAATTAATTTAAAGATTTTTTTGAAAATGAAATGAGATTTAAAATTCTATAAATATTAAAGACTTTTTGTGAAACTATCCTCTACTTGAATTTTGACCCAATATTTACCAATATTTACCAGTCACTGATTTGAAGTCCATCAAAACAATTTCATAGGGAAATTCAAAATCAGCATGTTTCTGTTTAGACCAGAGTGCAATTTTTAGCTAAACAAAAAAGTCTTTTTTCTATTTCTTTAGAGCTTGCAAAAGGTATTTCTACAAATACAGAGATGAGGTTATATTTAGGGTAGCCAAGACTATAGAGTTATTGGCAGGTTGAAGGTTTTCCTCCAGTATGTCAAATTTTGCAAAGTGTTATCATTAGCCTTTTAAAAATCTGGTTAAAGTCCCAAATATTCCTTAATACAAGATACATTTATCAGTGATGTTATGTATACATTCCATCCATTCTAGAGTAACAGATATCCAGTACATTATAGAAATAGCATGTTACAGTATAATAAGAGCAAATATTACTGAGGGTTTACCGTGTGGCAGATCCTGGACTAGCACTCAGAGTGCTTTTAATTCTCAGAATAAGTCTATGTATCAAACACTGTTATTATCCCCATTTTAAAGATGTGTATCCCAGAAAATAGGGAACTTAAGTAACTTATCCAAAGTTAAACAGATTTAAGGGGCAACATAGGTTTTAACCCATATATGTCTTAAGTCCAAGATGTTTACTCTCAAGTATGACACTTGGACTCTATGTCGTGGAGTCTGCACAGGCCCCACGAGCTGAGGTGTCAACCCAGCCATTTTGCACTAGGAAATCGGGTCTGAAGTACCAGGGGTGAGGCCTCTGCATGCGGAACCCTAGGAGCAAGTGAAATTAGAAAAAGCACAAAGGAAAAAAAGGAGTTGCCAGGCTGACACCTGCTAAGGAAGAGGACGTGTCACCAATACCTGCCGTTGGAATTTCTCCCCGGGCAGAGAGCTGTGTGGATGACAGGCTCTTGGTGCTCCAGCCAGGCATCAGGGCTGTGCCTCTGAGGAGGGAGAGCCAAGTTCAGGACACTGGTCCACAAGAGACCTCCCAGCTCCATGTAATATCAAATGGCGAAAATCTCCCAGAGATCTCCATCTCAACGCCAAGACCCAGCTCCACTCAACAACCAGCAAACTACAGTGCTGGACACCCTATGCCGAACAACTAGCAAGACAGGAACACAAACCCATCCATTAGCAGAGAGGCTCCTAAAATCATAAAAAGGCCACAGACACCCCAAAACACACCAACAGACGTGGATCTGCCCACCAGAAAGACAAGATCCAACCTCATCCACCAGAACACAGGCACTAGTCCCCTCCATCAGGAAGCCTACACAACCCATTGAACCAACTTTAGCCACTGGGGACAGACACCAAAAACAACGGGAACTAGGAACCTGCAGCCTGTGAAAAGGAGACCCCAAACACAGTAAGTTAAGCAAAATGAGAAGACAGAGAAACACACAGCAGATGAAGGAGCAAGGCAAAACCCCACCAGACCTAACAGCTGACGAGAAAATAGGCAGTCTACCTGAAAAAGAATTCAGAATAATGATAGTAAAGGTGATCCAAAATCTTGGAAATAGAATGGAGAAAATACAAGAAACGTTTAACAAGGACCTAGAAGAACTAAAGGGCAAACAAACAGTGATGAACAACACCATAAATGAAATTAAAAATTCTCTAGAAGGGATCAATAGCAGAATAACTGAGGCAGAAGAACGGATAAGTGACCTGGAAGATAAAATAGTGGAAATAACTACTGCAGAGCAGAATAAAGAAAAAAGAATGAAAAGAATTGAGGACAGTCTCAGAGACCTCTGGGACAACATTAAACGCACCAACGTTCGAATTATAGGGGTCCCAGAAGAAGAAGAGAAAAAGAAAGGGACTGAGAAAATATTTGAAGACATTATAGGTGAAAACATCCCTAATATGGGAAAGGAAATAGTTAATCAAGTCCAGGAAGCACAGAGAGTCCCATACAGGATAAATCCAAGGAGAAACATGCCAAGGCACATATTAATCAAAGTATCAAAAATTAAATACAAGGAAAAAATATTAAAAGCAGCAAGGGAAAAGCAACAAATAACATACAAGGGAATCCCCATGAAGTTAACAGCTGATCTTTCAGCAGAAACTCTGCAAGCCAGAAGGGAGTGGCAGGACATACTAAAAGTGATGAAAGGGAAAAACCTACAACCAAGATTATTCTACACAGCAAGGATCTCATTCAGATTCAACAGAGAAATTGCAACCTACACAGACAAGCAAAAGGCAAGAGAATTCAGCACCACCGAACCAGCTTTACAACAAATGCTAAAGGAACTTCTCTAGGCAGGAAACACAAGAGAAGGAAAAGACCTACTATAAAAAACCCCAAACAATTGAGAAAATGGTAAAAGGCACATACATATTGATAATTACCTTAAATG
Source organism: Balaenoptera physalus (assembly GCF_965194825.1). Lineage (NCBI taxonomy): Eukaryota > Metazoa > Chordata > Mammalia > Artiodactyla > Balaenopteridae > Balaenoptera > Balaenoptera physalus. The sequence continues at coordinate 81,233,779 of NC_138884.1, read as the reverse complement.
TAGATGGATTAAATGCTCCATCCAAAAGACATAGACTGGCTGAATGGATACAAAACCAGACCTGTATATATGCTGTCTAAAAGAGACCCACTTCAGACCTAGGGACACATACAGACTGAAAGTGAGGAAATGGAAAAAGATATCCCATGCAAATGGAAATCAAAAGAAAGCTGGAGTAGCAATACTCATATCAGACAAAATGAACTTTAAAATAAAGACTGTTACAAGAGACAAAGAAGGACACTACATAATGATCAAGGGATCAATCCGAGAAGAAGATATAACAATTGTAAATATTTATGCACCCAACATAGGAGCACCTCAACACATAAAGCAAATACTAACAGCCATAAAAGGAGAAATCGACAGTAACACAATCATAGTAGGGGACTTTAACACCCCACTTTCACCAATGGACAGATCATCCAAAATGAAAATAAATAAGGAAACACAAGCTTTAAATGATACATTAAACAAGATGGACTTAATTGATATTTATAGGGCATTCCATCCAAAAACAATAGAATACACTTTCTCCTCAAGTGCCCATGGAACATTCTTCAGGATAGATCATATCTTGGGTCACAAATCAAGCCTTCGTAAATTTAAGAAAATTCAAATCGTATCAAGTACCATTTCCAACCACAATGCTATGAGATTAGATATCAATTACAGGAAAAAAATCTGTAAAAAATACAAACACATGGAGGCTAAAATATACACTACTAAATAACCAAGAGACCACTGAAGAAATCAAAGAGGAAATCAAAAAACACAGAAAGAAATGACAGTGAAAACACGGTGACCAAAAACCTATGGGATGCAACAAAAGCAGTTCTAAGAGGGAAGTTTATAGCAATACAATCCTACCTCAAGAAACAAGAAACATCTCAAATAAACAGCCTAACGTTACACCTAAAGAAATTAGAGAAAGAAGAACAAAAAAACCCCAAAGTTAGGAGAAGGAAAGAAATCGTAAAGATCAGATCAGAAATAAATGAAAAAGAAATGAAGAACAGTGGCAAAGATCAATAAAACTAAAAGTTGGTTCTTTCAGAAGAAAAACAAAATTGATAAACCATTAGCCAGACTCATCAGGAAGAAAAGAGAGAAGACTCCAATAAATAGAATTAGAAATGAAAAAGGAGAAGTAATAACTAACACTGCAGAAATACAAAGGATCATGAGAGATTACTACAAGCAACTATATGCCATAAAATGGACAACCTGGAAGAAATGGACAAATTCTTAGAAATGCACAACGCTCTGAGACTGAACCAGGAAGAAACAGAAAATATGAACAGACCAATCACAAGCACTGAAATTGAAACTGTGATTAAAAATCTTCAAACAAAAGCCCAGGACCAGATGGCTTCACAGGAGAATTCCATCAAACATTTAGAGAAGAGCTAACACCTATCCTTCTGAAACTCTTCCAAAATATAGCAGAGGGAGGAACACTCCCAAACTCATTGTATGAGGCCACCATCACTCTGATACCAAAACCAGACAAAGATGTCACAAAGAAAGAAAACTACAGGCCAATATCACTGATGAACATAGATGCAAAAATCCTCAACAAAATACTAGCAAACAGAATCCAACAGCACATTAAAAGGATCATGCACCATGATCAAGTGGGGTTTATCCCAGGAATGCAAGGATTCTTCAATATATGCAAATCAATCAATGTGATACAACATAGTAACAAATTGAAGGAGAGAAACCATATGATCATCTCAATAGATGCAGAAAAAGCTTTCGACAAAACTCAGCACCCATTTATGATAAAAACCCTCCAGAAAGCAGGCATAGAGGGAACTTTCCTCAACATAATGAAGGCCATATATCACAAACCCACAGCCAACATCGTTCTCAATGGTGAAAAACTGAAACCATTTCCACTAAGATCAGGAACAAGACAAGATTGCCCACTCTCACCACTATTATTCAACATAGTTTTGGAAGTTTTAGCTGCAGCAATCAGAGAAGAAAAAGAAAGAAAAGGAATCCAAATCCAAAAAGAAGTAAAGCTGTCACTGTTTGCAGATGACATGATACTATACATAGAGAATGCTAAAGATGCTATCAGAAAACTACTAGAGCTAATCAATGAATTTGGTAAAGTAGCAGGATACAAAATTAATGCACAGAAATCTCTTGCCTTCCTATACACTAATGATGAAAAATCTGAAAGTGAAATTAAGAAAACACTCCCATGTACCATTGCAACAAAAAGAATAAAATATCTAGGAATAAACCTACCTAAGGAGGCAAAAGACCTGTATGCAGAAAATTATAAGACACTGATGAAAGAAATTAAAGATGATACAAATAGATGGAGAAATATACCATGTTCTTGGATTGGAAGAATCAACACTGTGAAAATGACTCTACTACCCAAATCAATCTACAGATTCATTGCAATCCCTATCAAACTACCACTGGCATTTTTCACAGAACTAGAACAAAAAATTTCACAATTTGTATGCAAATTCAAAAGACCCTGAATAGCCAAAGCAATCTTGAGAAAGAAAATGGAGCTGGAGGAATCCCGCTCCCTGACTTCAGACTATACGACAAAGCTACAGTAATCAAGACAGTATGGTACTGGAACAAAAACAGAAATATAGATCAATGGAACAGGATAGAAAGCCCAGAGATAAACCTACGCACATATAGTCACCTTATCTTTGATAAAGGAGGCAAGAATAAACAGTGGAGAAAAGACAGCCTCTTCAGTAAGTGGTGCTGGGAAAACTGGACAGCTACATGTAAAAGAAGGAAATTAGAACACTCCCTAACACCATACACAATAATAAACTCAAAATGGATTACAGACCTAAGTGTAAGTCCAGGCATGATAAAACTCTTAGAGGAAAACATAGGCAGAACACTCTAGGACATAAATCACAGCAAGATCCTTTTTGACCCACCTTCTAGAGAAATGGAAATAAAAACAAAAATAAACAAGTGAGACCTAATGAAACTTAAAAGCTTTTGCACAGCAAAGGAAACCATAAACAAGATGAAAAGACAACCCTCAGAATGGGAGAAAATATTTGCAAATGAAGCAACTGACAAAGGATTAATCTCCAAAATTTACAAGCAGCTCATGCAGCTCAATATCCGAAAAACAAATAACCCAATCCATAAGTGGGCAGAAGACCTAAATAGACATTTCTCCAAGGACGATATACAGATTGCCAACAGACACATAAAAGAATGCTCAACGTCATTAATCATTAGAGAAATGCAAATCAAAACTACAATGAGATATCATCTCACACTGGTCAGAATGGCCATCATCAAAAATCTACAAACAATAAATGCTGGAGAGGGTGTAGGGAAAAAGGAACCCTCTTGCACTATTGGTGGGAATGTAAAATGATACAGCCACTATGGAGAACAGTATATGGAGGTTCCTTAAAAAACTAAAAATGTTTTTAAAATTTATTTTTGGCTGCATTGAATCTTTGCTGCTGCGTGTGGGCTTTGTCCAGTTGCGGAGAGCGGGGTCACTATTCGCTATGGTGTTTGGGCCCCGCAACGCAGTGGCCCCTCCTGCTGCAGAGCATGGGCTCCAGGCGCATGGGCCTCAGCAGTTGTGGCATGCAGGCTCAGTAGTTGTGGCTTGTGGGCTCTAGAGCGCAGGCTCAGTAGCTGTGGTGCACAGGTCCCAGTTGCTCCATGGCATGTGGGATCCTCCTGGAGCAGGGATTGAATCCGTGACCCCTGCATTGGCAGGCAGATTCCCAACCACTGCGTCACCAGGGAAGTCCCTAAAAACTAAAAATAGAACTACCATATGACCCAGCTATCCCACTACTGGGCATATACCCTGAGAAAACCATAATTCAAAACGAGACATGTACCACAATGTTCATTGCAGCACTATTTACAATAGCCAGGACATGGAAGCAACCTCAGTGTCCATCGACAGATGAATGGATAAAGAAGATGTGGCACATATATACAATGGAATATTACTCAGCCATAAAAAGAAATGAAATTGAGTTATTTGTAGTGAGGTGGATGGACCTAGAGTCTGTTACAGAGTGAAGTAAGTCAGAAAGAGAAAAACAAATACCGTATGCTAACACATATATATGGAATCTAAAAAAAAAAAAAAAAGGTTCTGATGCACCTAGTGGTAGGACAGAAATAAAGATGCAGACGTAGAGAATGGATTGAGAACATGGGGAGGGGGGAAGGTTAGGCTGGGACGAAGTGAGAGGTAGCGTTGAGATATATACACTATGAAATGTAAAATAAATATCTAGTGGGAAGCGCTGTATCTCATGGGGAGATCAGCTTGGTGATTTGCGAAGACCTAGAGGGGTAAGATAGGGAGGGTGGGAGGGAGGTGCAAGAGGGAGGGGATATGGGGATATATGTATACATATAGCTGATTCACTTTGTTTTACAGCAGAAACTAACACAACATTGTAAAGCAATTATAATCCAATAAAGATGTTTAAAAAAAATGTTTTAAGAACTCATGGGAAACAGTAAGTTCTCCTGTGGCAATTGTTTTCCTATATGGAAAACAAGTAAAAATAGATTCTTACTCATACTCTTATGAGTATTAGTTCCTTATGAATAAAAACAAAATGTATTAAAAATTTTAACCATTAATAAAAATAAAGAAGCATATCTAGTTATTTATTTATTAACAAAGCCCCAAGGCAGAGAAAATAAAGGAAAAAAGCATACATATGCATAAAAAAGTATGTATAATTTCTTATACATAATATTCTGTACAAAGAAAAAGGCAGAAAAAGATCCCCAAGGAATTAAGTTAGAAAGAATAACAGCAGATAAGGAGAAATATGTGTGATGTACACAATTGAAAAAAGTGTTTAGATATTTAAAGCCTAAAAACAAATAAGCAAAAATCCACATAAGCCAGTAGAAAAACTTGAAAAAACATCTGAAAAAGAATTTATGGAGCAGACTCCTGAAACATAAATCTACATGTAAAAAGATGAAAAATGTTTAATCTGACTCATGATCAAGGAATTGAAGAGTATAACAATAGTGAGCGATTAGATTGGCAAACGAATAAAGTCTGATAACATTAATGGTGGGGAGAAATGTAAATTGGTTCTGCCACATTGGAAATCAGTTTAATAATACCCGATAGAGCTGAAAAAACTGATAACCTACAGTTTAAGTTTTGTTCTTTTAAGTATTTACCTTTAAAATAATGCTTCAAACATTTTTTTTTTTCAAAAAAAGACCTTTACAAATATTAAAGGTACATTTTCTTACTGGATGGCAGTTTAAATGAATGAACAAGGTCTATATACAGTACTCACTGCTCCTAAAAATCATAGCCCTTAATTTAATCAACAGTTTTACAGTAATGGAAATAATAAATTGATTTAAGAATACACTTACAACTGTGTTAGGTATTATCATTACTTAATTATGAGGTAAAATTGTAAAAATGTGGATGAGAAGTTTCAAAGCTAATTAATCATAGTGGATGCCTATAATGAGAAAGAGAGGTAAATGGAAATGGGCAGGCATAAATAAATGGACATCACTTATATATATATATATATATAGATATAGATATAGATATAGATATATATTTACTTTGGGGAATATTGTTATTATATTTTAATATTAAACACATGCATATTCTGTGACCCAGCATTCCAATACTTAATTATGCTCTTAAAAAATTCATATGCTTCAGACAATGTGTACAAAATGTTTATAGCATTTCTGTTTATAATATTAAAAACTTAGAAATTATACAAATGCTTACCTGAGAGAGGTTGAACATACATATTTTGGTGTACTCTCTCAAAGGAATATTATACATGAGCAAAAGTGAATAAACCACAGCCACACACAGCAACATAGATGATTTTTTAAACTGTAATGGTGAGAGGGGGAAAAATAGGTCTATGAGACTCTGTTAGTGTAGTGCCTTTTCTATAAAGCTCAAATATAGACATATAGCAACAATACTATGCTTAGAAATACATTTACATAAAATGAAAATATTTTATGAAAGTCAAGACAATGATGAAGATAGAATTCAGACTAGCGGTGACCTCTGGTGGGTGAAAGGCAAGAGGAAGATGGTGAAGACAAGTACCTGAGGGGATACAGTTAATGACAGGGTTCTAGTTCTTGAGTTGGATTGATGGTGTCACATGTGTTTATTACAGTATTGGGCTTTATGACTTGCATAAATATTACATGTATTTTTAATTTATCAACTATTATATTAATAGGAATGAAAATATAAATCTCTGAAGAAATGAGTATGGAAAAGATTAACATAAAAAATGTTTCACAGCATGGGAATGTTTCTTAGACATCTTTTATTCTAAATAATTTAAAAAACAATAAAAATAATACACTTGAAATTTATTCAAATAAACTATATTTTGGAGGTCAAAAGAACATTAATATGACAACTAACATTAAAAATGTGCATAGTTATTAATATGGAATTTTAATTAGACTTATTCTGTATATTTCAGAGGTGCTAACTAATAATATTGAAAGAGGAAAGACTATAGGAGGGCTGAGGGTAGGCATTTTTGCCTCACAAGAAGGAGACTAGACTTTTAAACAATTAGGGATGCCCAATAAAATAAGAGCCTTCTTAAAAAACATAGATATGATAATGTGCCATAAAACATTTTAAAGTAATTTTTTTTTTCTTTTTATAATTTATTTATTTATTTTTGTATGTGTTGGGTCTTCGTTTCTGTGCGAGGGCTTTCTCTAGTTGCGGCGAGCGGGGGCCACTCTTCATCGCGGTGCGCGGGCCTCTCACTATCGCGGCCTCTCTTGTTGCGGAGCACAGGCTCCAGACGCGCAGGCTCAGTAGTTGTGGCGCACAGGCCTAGTTGCTCCGCGGCATGTGGGATCTTCCCAGACCAGGGCTTGAACCCGTGTCCCCTGCATTGGCAGGCGGATTCTCAACCACTGCACCACCAGGGAAGCCCTAAAGTAATTTTTATATGAAGTAGTTAGAAATAAATTTCTCTCTAGCTCCAGTATGTCTCTTTTGTGCATACATATTGCTAGAATCTTCTTATTTTCTATAGCTTAGTGATAAAAATCTTGCACTCTGAAACTAGAGTTTAAATATAAGCTTTGATCTTTACTAATTTAACATTTCTACACTCATCCTTTCATCTTTAAAATAATTCCACCTACTCTAAAGATTGGTTTTGAGCAGTAAGACAATCCATGTAATGGGCTTTTGCACAGGGATTAGCATATAGTTGTTGCTCAATAAATTTTGAATTCAATCATTATTATTATTTTATATTAATTATCAAATATGTTCTTGCTAGCATTGGTGACACCATGATCACTTAAAAGATTCTACCCTCACTGTCAGACTTACCCTTATCTACTAGGAGAAACACATAAATTAATAAACAATTATAGGACATGATAAGTGCTATACTAGAGGAACTATAGGATGTATAGTAACATGCAGGATGTAGACAAAAATCTCGACCTGAGAAAGCTTCATGTCCAAACTGACACCTGAAAAATGAGAAATTCATGAGAACATGATTGGAGGACTGTTTAAAACAGAGCATACAGTAAATACAAAGGCAGTGTGATGAAAGAACACATAATATTCAGTAAGCTGAAGAAATTTAGTGTTTTAGGACCACAGAATGTAATGGAGGAAGTAACCAGAGGTGAAACAGCAAAGGAAATCAGAGGCTATATCAAGAAGGACCTTGAAAGCCTTTTAAAGTATTTTGAATTAATCACAAGATCCCTGGAAAGACATCCAAACTATTTTATTAGACCGTTGAACATAATTAAATTTATATTATAAAGATGACTGGGATTTCTTCTTGAGATTGGACTTGAGAGAGCACATCTTCAGGCCGGAAGACTAGTTAAGCGCTCTTACATTAACCCTTGTGATAGGTGATGATGACCTACATGGAAGAGTGGTAGAAGTGAGGAAGACAAGTGGCAGTATTTCAGAGATAAAAGGAAGCTATAGTAAATGACACTGGTGATTGACCTTGATGAGAAGCAGAACATGAAGATAAAGATAGTGCCTAAAGTCTTGACTGCTAAAATGTTTAAGTTCAGGGCCATCACTTCTTAAAAGAAAATAGTTTTATTAGTATATTTATTATTTTACAATAATAAAATAAAAATAAACCAGACATTATCCCGTATATATAACACTATCAAGGCATTTAACATAAAATATTTTGCACTCTGAATTTTAGTCACTCTAATTAGTAAATCAAAATTGCTGTTAAAATAATCTGTGATAAAAATTTGTCTTATATGTCTTGTTTCTATCAAAATTAAACTATGAAAGTTTAAATGCTAGCTTGTCCCGATATCCAGTTTTATATAAAATGGTTCTTAGATTTGACAGACTTTCATGTGTTATTCTAGACCTTAAGTAAGGTTTTTGTTTTTTCCCCAGCTTTTCATTTTGTCAAGCTTACAGAAAAGTTGAAAGAGTAATACAGTAAAATCCGTATGATCCTCACCTTCACACAGGATCAACTGTTAATATATTGTCACATTTGCTTTCTCTTTTTCTCTATGTGTGTGTATGTGTGTGTGTGTGTGTGTAAATGCATGTTCTTGTAAGTGCTTTTGTACATATGCTTTTGCTGAATCATTTGAAGGTCACTTCCAACCTATCAGAAAAATTATTCAAAACTTGTGAAAAGGCAAAAGAGGTTACCAGGAATTTTTTCAGATCATCACTGGGCATGGTTTTGTGTTTTCTTGGCGATTTTATGACCATATAGGAGGAGAAATTAACTTGTACTTTTTTTTTCATTGAAATGCATACAAATAGATGGAAAAACATATGCATAGACTGAAAATAAGGATAATAGTTAATAAACAGGGAGATTAAATTCTGACGTAGGCAATCTCTAAGCTGGCCCCAAATACTTCCTTTCCTTGCCTCCTGCTATTCATACCCTTTTAGATATAGAATACACTAAAAATGATAGGATGTTATTTCCCAGATTAGATCACAAACTCTGGCTTCTGTCTTGGGTGCCGTCTCCCACTCTTTCACTCACTCGATCTGATGAAAGCTTTGGATTGAGTTTTGAGCTGCTTTAGGAGAGGCCTGTGTAGCAAGTAACAAAGACCTCTGTACAGTGAGAAACTGAATCTGCTCACAGTAATGAAGGTGAGCTTGGAAGCAGTCCCTCCATCTCCCACCACAGCCTCGGCTCACAGCTTACTGTAACCTTGAGTTACATACATGAAGCAAGCAGCTCCTAGTTTCTTGACCCATGAAAACTGTAAGATAATAAAGAAGGCTATTTAACGATATCATTTTTGTTTCATTTAGTCCATAGCGTCCATTTTTAAAAATGATTTCTCTTCTTCTGTGTATCTTTAAACCACATTTATGTTTATTTGCTATTTTACATAGTGTCCCTAACTATGACATGGAAAATTAAATAATACAAAAGGGAAGAAATACAAATAATATTAAATATTATACGTACTATTGCAACAAAGTGAAATAAGAATATATAGGTTAAAGCCATATACTTAGTCCTATGAGTATCCAAATCCAAAGGATATATAATGTATAAAGTCTTAAGATCTAAGTGTTTATTTTGTTAAATTACCCATATAATTAGAGTTTTTATTAAAAATTATGCTAACGTTCGAAATTATAAAAGTAGTACAAATGCATGGTCATAAAATGATTCTGAAATATTAAATTACATTAATTTTTTAAAATTTAAAATAAAAATATCTGAAAATTATCCAGAGATAACTACTTTTTACACCATATAATACAATTTAACTTTAAATTTTGCTGGGAAAATAATAAAATTAAATACTAGAAAAAATGCCGACTATAAGCAAAACCAAATTTACTCATAATAAGAAATGAGATCCTATGAAAATCTCTCCTTCCTTCCTTTTTTCCTTTCTCTCTCTCTCTCCCTTCCTCTTTCTTTCTTTTTTTTCCTTATTTAGCTGAACATGAATTAGCATACCCTGACTTAGGAATCATTTTTATGAATGACTATGCATGGCACATATACTCAGAAAGAGAAAGTACAAGATTGAGATTCTTTTTAACAATCCTGTATTCTGATTTCTATTGCAAATTATGGATGGAAAATGAGTTGTCTACTTTAAAATATTATCTACTTAGTTATTTTTCATTCATATACTGCTTTTTCAAAACTCCTCTTTCTTTTTCCTGTTTCCAAAGGTAATGAAACCTCTGAACTTTATTTAGATTAAGTAAAAATGAATAGAATTTGTAAGGTAATGCATATGGCCAAGGGATTATTTATTGATATATCACTAAACATTTTAGAGCTCAGTGTGGCCCTGGTCCGAGGCATCCTGCTGCCTGCAACAGCAGAGGTAGCCAGGTACTGTAGGGTGGTATCTATCACCTAGCAACTAATCGAAGCAACAGTGTGCTAAGGAGTGAACCAAGCTATCTAACCAAGATTAAGTGGGAAAAGAAAGAGCCTTGAGTGTTATTTTTCCTTTAAAGCTGTCTAAAATACACAGCATCTTACTAAAACACGGAGTAATCTGTTTGTACAGACTTTAGGTCTAACACTGGCCAAAAATTCAGAAAAATCAATTAGTAAAGATAAAGATAGTCAGAGTTATACTCCCAATTCCATTCAGTAAAAAATGTCTACATATGGATTTTCCAAAAATTGTATTTATTTAATTGCTTATTTATCTAGTTGCCTATTTATTTACATACATATTTAAATAGGCTCCACTTTGAATACATGCTTTTTAAAAACTATGCAAAACATGCATATTGCAAGGCAAGTTTCTTTGTATGACATATCTTGTGTTCTACTTCTCATTCGCTTGGCATCACCTATGGTCATTTTTGATCAGAGGCTGATCATTTTCTTCAGGCTTCAACGAACCTGATGCAGGAGCCTAGAGAGTGACCCTCAAAATTGCTCAATATCTTGAGGCCTCAAGATAAAGCTGGCTTTCTTTTATCATAGGTATGCATGCCTAACCATTGATAACCCACTAACTCATGGTCATCATGCCCCACAGGCCATGTTCCACCAATGTGGGGGTGGGCACAGGAGCCAAAGGCTAAATGTTCCCCCAAGGCAACTCACTGTTGAGCAATTCTGAATCACTCGCTAGGCTCCTCTACAGGCCCAGGGAGGAACAGAGCACCAGATGCCCTCCCTAGTGACCTCAGTAATGCTCTACCTCCTCCAGTTGCTTTTGCAACATCAGGTTTGAGGTAGTACAGAGAACTCAAGCTACAATTGTTGGCATTGGAAGTAGCCCTGGAAACAGATCCCAAGAATAGGACTCTAGAAATAAAATACTTAATGGGCAGATAGAAACTAGGGCCCCATTTCTGGTACTAAGTGAAGTGGTGATAATACCTGCATATAGTAGCATCACAGTTACTAAAACTCACACAGGTATTCATATGAAATTGGTACACGTGGAGGATAAAGCTGAGAAGACTTTGGACTCTAAGGCAACAAAGGCACTTGGATGCTATTTAAAGATGTGTGAAATTAGCTGGTTTTGGTTAACAACTTTATGGGGTATTTTTTGACTCTGCCACATAGCTTGTGGGATCTTAGTTCCCCGACCAGGGATGGAACCCAGGCCCCTGGCAGTGGAAGTGTGGAGTCCTAACCACTGGACCTTCAGGGAATTCCCCCTGGTTAACTACTTTAGAAGTCTTGGAAAAATGAAATGAGGGGCTCAGGTCAATTAAGTATTAGCTGAAATCACTCAGAAGACCTCCAGGGTAACTTTGAAGATACCCTCATGTCTTGCAGCTATAGTACAATTTGTGCTGAAAATTAGTCCTACAATTTTATTCTAAATGTGGCAGGGCTACAAAGGAGACTTATTCTGCAACATCAATAGGTTCCCTATGCAAAAGTCTAAGTCTTGATAGGAAAAAAGTGAAAATCTGAGCTCTGGGATGGGGAAATCTTGAAAGCACAGTTTCCTTTGAGCAATATTGACAAAAAGAAGAGCTCTCATCCTTGTGATATGATGAAAACCTCAACTTGTGTGGGGACCCAGCAAAGATATCACCTGAGGCAGAAGCTTTGCAAGATGATGCTGGCCCTCCTCTGAATATTTCCTGCTTTCTCTCCTTAGGGCTTTGAGACAGTTAACAAGAGAAGAACTCAGCCTGTGTTCCAAGAGAAAATAGTATTTACTCTGAAATAATTGCAAGACCAAATATATATGTACATATTTGAGCAGGAACTGAAGGAACACATATAATGGTGGATCATAAAGTTTCTGAACTAGAGTTGGAGTACAGAATATAAAGCTGGGTGGATAATTTATTGTAATGGAAGAACTCTACCACGTATTAGAGATTAACTTCCTGCCAAGCATATCTGCAACTTCTCTTGATACACTGCTAGAAGGGATTATTGATACAGGATACAAAATTTGCCCTGAGTTAATGAGGTGAGAATGATGGAACTGCCTTGGCAGAGTATTGAGGAAGGATTTATGAATTTTGTATGTGGTACCAGAGATCTCTCCACCAGAATATGAACCCTGGGAGACCTTCTAAGTGAGATTGTAAAGAGAATGGAGGATGTCCTGGTGAGTGGGTCTACGAGACATTGTTGAAAACCTTGTCTTGGGCTGTCCACCAGAGGTTGGGATCAAGAGTAGGAAAAGCACTGTTAAACTGGGCTCCATATCTTCATTGGAAAATGCAGGATTTGGGAATGGCTGAGGCTTGCTGGCAATTAAACATCAGAGGTGATATAGACCTTATTCTTCTAATGTTCATAAGTAGTAAATATAATACAATGAACAGGGAAAGGATACCCCATTTATAAATAGCAACTATATCTATGAAATGAGAAGGATGGGAGGTAGCTATATCTGTAAATTTTTATTTATGTTTTAAAAGATCTGGTGTAAAATTTTTGAATTGGTATTATGTGTTTAATCTCAGTGACAGATGCCCATGTTCAATCTATGCAATTTACTGTACTTTATGTATGTTTGGAATGTCCTTATTAGATTATTTTTATAAAACTTTTGCAACAGTTAGTCTAGGCTAGAATATTTTTCAGTAAGATTCAACCTAAATATCCTAGAGACTCCTATGTGTCAAAGAGGGGCTGTGTTCGAATAGTTCCTTATGTATCCAGTTTCACTGAAGCTCTATTTTGACACATGCTTCCATAATCACAGAGGAAAGGGAAAGAGAATACAGTGTATCATGAGCTGGCTTTATAAATTTCTAGCCAAAAGTGAGCCTTTGTGACCTCTGCTTACATTTAATTGGCCAAAGAATGTCACATGACTGTCTTTTATTTCAATAGGGTGAAAATGTACAATCCTATCACCAGAGGAAAGAGTGACTATCAAAATGTTGTATATAGTCATACAATTGATTTTTTTTTTTTTTTTACTTTCAGAATTAGGCCAAAGTAAAAAACCAAACAAATAAAACAAAACAGGAAACTTGAAAGAAAGTATTTTGATTTGTAAATACCAGGCATCATTGAGCAAAATTCAGCAAGAGTTTGGAGGACGGATATAGGGCTAATTAATTATAGAGCAATATGATATAAGTAAGGTGCTGAGAGTAGAAGTTTGTGTGAGGACTAGCTAAAGGGCAAAGTCTCAGATACTACAGGTCTTCAGTCTCTTATCTATGTTTTCAACATTGAAAGAGCCCTAAAAACCACTTGGCCTGAATATTTATACATTTTATTGCAGAAATATACCAATGTACTGATTTAAAGGATGCTTTTTATTATCCACCAAATTCTGAATTCTAAAACATATTTTTCCTCCAAAAGTTTTGGATAAGGTAGAGTAAACCTGTACTATCCTGGGTCAAAATCATGTTTAGGGTGGAGCTGGAAGAATTATATGAGAATACAGTAACAGTTGTTTCTTTCCTACAGTGTTGGTTCAAGAATAGTTTGTCTCTCACTGAAGGCCCACATTTGGCATGACACAGGGTCACAGGTATCTGAGAGCAGCTTCATATATTCCTGTAGTTGATGGTATAGAACAGATTAAGGGTGGAATGTTTCCTGATGGCAAAGATATAATGAGAGGAGTATTAATGTGAGATAAAACGCAAAGGCTAATGTAGACTCAAGAAACAGTCTAATGAGCACAGTCCCCTCTGCCTTCCATGGTGAAGATGATGAAAATGAAGAAGACGATGAAGTTTTTCTTGATACTTAGAAGACAGTTTGAAAAAGGGATTGGAAAGGGCAAGCCCTTGAAATGAGGGGGAAAAAACCACACGTGAGTAGGGAAGTTGCATTTTGAAATTGATACTTTACCTAAAATAAAATAAATGAAAATAACTAATGTAGTAATTTTAGCTTTAGTTTCTTTTCCTCCCCGTCAAAGAGATGCTCTTTCTCCAACTCTGAGCAAAAGTGGTGGGTTATATATAAAAAACATAAGAGAATTTTACAAATCTATGCATATCTGAATTATATATGATAATACCAATACCCTTCTTTCAAATTTTCCAATAAATATTGCATTTAATTATAATTCCTTTGATTATTTAAATAGATCTGGTAGAATTTATAAATAACTGGGCAATCAGTAGGTTTCAGAGCAAGCTCAATGTTTAAAAAAATTCAATGTAATACTAAAATCATCAAAGTTTCTGCATTTTATTTTACTTTTTTAATATTTTTTGGCTGCATTGGGTTTTCATTGCTGTTTGCGGGCTTTCCCTAGTTGCAGGGAGTGTGGGCTACTCTTCATTGCGGTGCGCAGGCTTCTCATTGTGGTGGCTTCACTTGTTGCGGAGCACAGGCTCTAGGTGCGCGGGCTTCAGTAGTTGCGGCACGTGGGCTCAGTAGTTGCAGTGTGTGGGCTCTAGGGTGCATGGGCTTCAGCAGTTGTGACTCGCAGGTTCTAGAGTGCAGGCTCAGTAGTTGTGGCACATTGGCTTAGTTGCTCCGCACCATGTGGGATCTTCCTGGACCAGGAATTGAACCCATGTCCCCTACATTGGCAGGCGGATTCTTAACCACTGCGCCACTGGGGAAGTCCCTCTCATTTTATTGATACATGTATAAGCCTACAACATCTTGCATCTCTTACTTCACCTGACATATCTTTCATAATTCAGTTTTCAATTAGGCATTGATTCCATAAAATAACAGAAAAGACCCAGAAATATTTAGCCTCTGCAGAATATCCATGAACTGTTTTTATTGTGAATGGACTGATGATAGAGAGTGTGTAATCCAGACTTAAGTTGACTGGCTTCCTAGTGATCAAGGCTGATAGATCTGTGTTTATGTTCAGATTTGTGGGGTGTCAGCTCTTTTCCATGTAAGGGTTTAAGTGTTTTTTTAAAGGCTTGTCTCCCACTGGTTCTCATATTCCTATCATTTCGTTGCAGTGGCAGAAAAGCTGTGGGAAGTCTCCAGCATGACAAAGCTCAACAGGCTGTGAAGGCAAAAAAACCCAAAACCAAAAAACAATTTTTTGAAATGGGAACCAACAGAGGAAAAGAGACTCTGTCTGGAATAACTTGATGATATTTAAGGCCCACTGTACAAATTTTCCAAAGGAGACATTTTCTTAGCAGCAGATGTTTGTTAGTAAACCCTCTAACACAGCAGTCCCAACCTTTTTGGCACCAGGGACTGGTTTTGTGGAAGACAGTTTTTCCACGGACGGAGTGGGGGATGGTTCAGGCGGTAATGTGAGCAATAGGGAGCGGCAGATGAAGCTTCCCTCGCTCTCCCGCCGCTCACCTCCTGCTGTGCGGCCCACTTCCTAACAGGCCATGGACCGCTACCCATCCGCGGCCCCGAGGTTGGGGACCCCTGCTCTAACATGTTAGTTCAGTTAACAAAAATGTGTTTTTGCCTGATCTAGAGCTAGACTCTGAAGCAGTATTCTTCGTGTGTTTATTTAAGTAAAGTGAACTGGGTAAGTTTGTTATTGTTAATGTAACCAATTACCATACATGTAATGGCTTAAGAAACAACGCATTTATTATGTTGCAGTTGTGGAGGTCTGAAGTCCAAAATTAGTCTCTTTGGACTAAAGTCAAGGTGTCAGCATGACTGGTTCTGGCTGGAGGCTTTAAGTGAGAATCTGTTTACCAGTCCTTTTCAACTTCTAGAGGTTGTTCTAGAAGCCTCTGGAGGCCAATTTCTAGATGCTCCTAGAAGCCACATTCCTCAGCTTGTAAACCCTTGTGTCACTCTAATCCTAGCTCCAACATGACGTCTGCTACTACCACTCTAAATTCCTGTTTCTCTTATATAAGGGCCCTTATGATAATACCAAGCCCATACAGATAACACAGGATAATCTCTCTGTCTCAAGATCTTTAAATTAATCATATCACAGGTTCCAAGGATTAGGACTTGGATATCTTTGAGGAGCTATTATTCAGCCTACCACACAGAACAATGTTGAGTTGCCATATCAGCATACTTTTTTTTAAAGCTCTTAATGCAACCACATTTTTACCTTCTGCTCAGATAGATTTGAGTTTAAATGCAAGTTTCCCCACTTATTAGCCATGTGACTAAGGGAAATATAACTTATGCATCTGAATTTCTGAGTCATCTAACAATCGGTTATGATTATAGAGTCGTGGATTAAATTGAAATTTTTAAAAGATAATGTCCTTAGTATTTTGTATGTGTTCAGTTATGTTCTCTGATATTATTATTGTTATAGAAAACATGGCAGAAACATAGTGATGTCCCTAAGAAGTGAACTTTCACAGGTTCAGAAGGTAGCTTTCCAAAAGATTTTAGCAAGGAATATTTTATATTTTATATGCCAGTGGTCTTTGTATTTAACAGACAATTGCAGGAGCCACTGTGGGATTACAATTTTGGGGAAATGGTTTCTTAGTAAAGCAGCCCTTCCTTCTGAGTTCCTAATTAGGAACAATTAATAAGAACAATTAACTAGAAACTAATTTAGAGATTGTACATTTTTATATGGACATTCAAGAGTCCATGATTTTTTTTAGTGAAGGAATTAACAGTGGGGCAACAGAAGAGGAAATATGTGATTCCTAGACAAATCCTTGAACTCCTTTTCTAATTGTATCTGATCATGAATGGCTTTGGGGTTTTCTACTCACTATTTTTAATGTTGAAAAAGGAAGCATAGAAAATACATTATCACGTCAAAATTTCAGTTGTAATTGTTAAGTAATTTGATATATGATTATAAAATTTATGTGGTAGAACAAAGGCAAGAAGCTGCCAGAAAAGAAATGTAATGTGATGGTTTTTCCTTAGCAGCTATCAAGGCTTATTCTAAAGTTACTATAATTTAAATTTTAATAGTTGCATGGAAACAGAAACAATTAACCCATGGCATAGAATAGAGAGCCAGAAACAGATTCATTTATATATGAAAAATTTTTTTAAACAGAAGTAGCATTGCAGACCACTGGAAAAAGAAGGGAATAGTTCTGAGATAGCTGGGTTATCTGGGATACTTAAAATCGGATTCTTACCACAGCACTTGCAGAGCAATCAATTTAAAATTAACTAAAGATTTAACTGTGAAATGAAAAATGTAAAAACATTTAGACAAATTAGAGAGTTATAGTTTTATGATCTACGGATACGAAAGGATTTCTTAAACAACACCCAAGAAGTAATCACCATCAAAGGAAAGACTGATAAATGTCGTTTATCAATGAAGAATTTGAACTTGTAAAATGGTATTATAAAATATTTGACATACAAGCTGCAAATTAAGAAAATTATTTACAATGCATATAATCAAATTGTATTGATCTAAAAATATATAGATTCCCAAGTATATATAAAACTATCAAACCAATAAAAAATGAACAAAAGACACGAACAGACTTTTCTCAAAAATAAAACATTAATGACTAATAACATGAAAAGATGTCCAACCTCATTAATAATCAGAAATATGCAGTTAAGACCACAATTAGTAACTACTTTACTATTCTTATTTGAAATAAAAAAAATGCATCTAGTACAAAGTGTTGATAAGAGTATGGAACCTAAAGAACTCAGATAAGTTCTGGTGGAAATATTAATTTGTACAATCATTTTGAAATACAATTTAAAATGATATAGTGAAGTTGAACATATGAATATATTATGACTCAACAGTTTTATTCTCAGTTGTATATATTGCTACAACTCTTGAAAAATGTGCACTAGAGGAAATGCACGTAATAACTCATAGTGTAACAGTAAAAAACCATGAAACAGACTAACAGTAAAAAACCATGAAACAGACTAAGTGCCCTTTATAACAGACAAATAAATTATGGTAAGTCACAAAGTGGAATACTGTGAACTCTGAGAATTAATAAACTACTGCCACATAAGGCAACATAGGTAAATCTAAGAAATGTATAAACGAACAAAAAAACAAAAATAAGGGTGGATAAAGATGATTGTTTCTACAAAGATCAAAACCAAGCAAAACTAAGCATCATATTGTTAGGCATTCATAAAAATGTGCTAAGCTATTTTTAAAATACAGGAAAAATAAAAATTAAGGTTATTAAGACAGTGTTGTCAGATGTCAAAAGAGTATTGTCAGAGAGCAGCAGGGAGTTTTCTTTAATGAAATGAGCAATTTGGGCAGAAGTTACACAAGTATGGAAACTTGTGTTGCATAGCCACTACCTGCACCAAGCTGTTTAAATTCAGTTTTTCGGCTATACTAGCCACATTTAAATGTTTAATAGCTACATGTGTCTAGTGGTCATTATATTGGATAGAGCTGATTATAGAACACTATAACTTTCTGTCACTGCAGAAAGTTATATTAGACAGCACTGTTTGCTATAAGCTTCACGTCCATTAAATATACTTTTCTGTATCAAGTACTGCATAAAGATTTTAAATGTACTATCTTTTAACCTAGTAATCTATTTATTTCAATGTACCTTAAAAAAATACTATGAAATACAGATAAACATTTTAGGCATAAACATGATAATTGTAGCGTTATTTAATTCTGAAAAAAAATAAAGACCTCAATATCTAACCAAAGAA
The DNA here is from genome assembly GCF_965194825.1 of Balaenoptera physalus. Lineage (NCBI taxonomy): Eukaryota > Metazoa > Chordata > Mammalia > Artiodactyla > Balaenopteridae > Balaenoptera > Balaenoptera physalus. The sequence goes on along the minus strand of NC_138884.1, from coordinate 81,214,745 downwards.
AAAATTGAAGGTAACTATGACACCTCAAAAAATCACAATTTGTAATAAATAAAAAGCTATTTTACTGACTTGAGAAAGCTTCTGAAATAAATGCTAGGTTAAAAGGAAGGATACAAAATAAAATATTTTGTGTATTCTCAACTATTAAAAATTGAATATAAACAAGATGGGAGAAAAAACAACAAAAATTGTACAAATAATAACATGAAAACAAACATCATAGACCCTGTTCCAATTGCTTTACAAAAATTAAACCTGATATTCCTCATAAGAACCCAATTTCATAGTTACCATTTATTTCCTTTTTCAGACAAAGAATATGAGAAACAGATAAGTTATATGGCTTGCCTAAGGTCACACAGCTAACAAGTGTCAGAGTTGGGATGCAAATCCAGGCATTCTGGCTATCAACTTCAAAAGGTTAAAAGTGATACCAAGATTTAGTCTGACTTTATTTATTTTACTTTCCACTTTTGCTTTTAGGGGTGTGTGTGTGTGTCTGTGTGTGTGTGTAATTTATGTGATCTACACAAGTAACTTAGAAGAAATATAGTAAGATTACAGAACAGTCATAGTATAGCAACTAAAGTGGAGGCAATGGCCATGATAGAGGGAGGATGAAACACTGAGAATCCTGATGTGGAACTCAAGGCAATAAGGCATAACTTCAGGCATAGCTAGTAAAAGCAGTCTAGCAGGGAATTAGTGATGACAGAGTGGTCTTGATCTATCAGGTAAACAATCTGAGCTGATAGAAAGACCAAGGCCAATTTTAAAGATACAGACATCATTAAGTTATAAATCAGTGGCTGCGATGACAAGTTTCATATATGATACATATGGAACTTTTGTTATATCTTTCAACCAACAACTGTACATAATTGAATAATTACAACAACATCGAAAATGACAGTAAGAGTTCTTTTACGTGAAATAAGAATTTTGGGGTAAAGTAGCCATGATTTGTCACCAGAGATTATTTCTCTTACTCCTCCAACAATTACTATTGTTCAACTGAAATATTAAAATAATTCTGTTTTTTGTTAAAGAAGAAAAGTTTTTTATGTTAAAGAACTGGGAAATTTTAATTTAAAAACCTAAGCAAAATAATTTAAGAATCACCTATAATGTTTAATTCACATAAAACATTTACTATATTTTTCTATTTATCTTTTTTTCTTGTGAGTGCATATATACTTTTAAATGCTTCTTTTTATCTTCTAGTTCAAGAATCTGTATTTAATCCTTCTTACATATTCACAGTCATTCTAGATTCTTTTCTCTCTTTGAATTTTTATTGAAACATAATATATTGCTGAAAAGTGCAAAAATCATACATGTCAGCATAATTAAATTTCACAAATGGAGCATGCTATGTGCTCACAACCCCACAACCCTGAGCAAAAAACAAAAAAATGAAAAAACCCAGCATATAAGAAATATACATTTTTGTGTGTCTGGCTAGTTTTGTTTAAAATGCCGTTCGTTAAAATCAGTCATACTCTTGCATATAACATTGGTTCATTCATTCTAATTCCATTATAGTATTATATTGTGTGAAAATGCCATCATTTATCTGTTCTAGCTTTGATGGCTATTTATCCATTTTTTTACTATTACAAGGAGCACTGTTATGAAAATTCATGGACATTAATTTGGAGATCAGATGTATGCATTTTGTTGAATATAGTCCTTGGAGTGTAATTCCAAGTTCATAGGCTATGCATATGTTCAGCTTCAATAGACACTGACAGATACAGGTATCCAAAGGAGTAATAATGGTTTAAATTCCCACCAGTAGTGAATGATAGTTTCAATTGCTCTGCATTTTGCTAACAGTTGGTATCGCCTTGTGTTTTAATTTGCATTTCGCTGTACCCAAAAAAGTTGAGCACTTTTTAATGTATTTACTGTTCATTTTGGATATCCTTGTTTAAAGAGATGCCTGATTAAGACATTTGCTTTTGCTTTTTCAATTAGATTTTTCAGTCTCTTTGATACTGATTGGTAGCTATTTTATAAAAATGCTGGATATGTGTCCTTCATCAGATGTATTAGTACATATATCTTCTACTTTGTAGCTTGCTTTTTCACTGTCTTTGTGGGGTTTTTTTCATAAATGTAAGTTCTTACTATAAATGTAGTCTAATTTGTAATTTTTAAAAGAAATCTTGTGTTGTTCATGGTAATAGTTTGTCCTTATAAGTTTCTTCTAAGGTTTTCCTGTTACTCTATTCAAATTTAGATTTGAAATTCATCTGGAGGAAATTTTTCCCTGTAATACAAGTCCTGTTTACCACAGACACTCTCAGCTTTAATTTATTTGAAAATGTCTTTGTTTCACTTTCACTATAAAAGTATATCTTTACTGGTTATAAACTTCTAGGTTGGCAGTTATATTCTTTCAGCAATTTAATAATGCAGTCCATGTTTTCTGGCTTTCATAGTTTCTGGGGAAAAGTCATCCCTTACTCTTCTTATTTCTGCTCCCAGAATATATTCTTTTTTCTCTCGCTACTTTTAAGATTTCTTCTTTGCCCTTTTTCTTCAATAGTTGCACCAGGATATACCTAGATGTGATTTTCTTTGTATTTATTCTGCATGGGGTTTGCTGAGCTTACTGAATTTGTGATTTGGTGTCTTTTTGTGCTTTGAAAGGTCTCAAACATTATAACTTCAAACATTGGTATTACCCTAATGTCTCCTTTTCTTTCTGGACTCTGGTTACACTCCACTTACATTTTCAGTGTGCCCTAATTTCTTCTCATGCACTTATTTTTCTTTCCTGTTTATTTCTGTGGCTCAATTTAGGTATATTAATGGGACTTCGAGGTTACAGAATCTGTATTTTGTAGTGACTGATCTGTGTAGTGGGCACAAAGATGCACCTATCAGCCTTCAAGCAGTAACTTGTTGCCCCACATGCCAGTAGAAAGCCTGCTATCAGTATCTTCAGGCTTGATTCAGCTGCAAAGAGCTGCCCTGCCTAAGAGAACACTCTTCCTGGGGCAGCATATGATCAGTGATTGATGGAGGAAGAATAACGACCCAGAAATTTTGGCCCAAAGTAGGACAACTCTGATGGGCCATACGTGCTCCAGACTTCCCTATTGTTTTGAGCAATATTTTTCTGAGCCTGCATGGCGAACAGCTTTTTCACAATTCCCAATCCTGCTTTTCTGCCTCCATTTTACATGTGTGGATCCCTAACAAATACTGTATACAAATGACCATCTCAGCATCTCCTTCTTGAGAAATCAGACTATGACCACCAGTGATACTGGGGGTGTTCAGAGAAAGCCGGTTATGATGATGTTTTGGAGGTGGATTACTTGCTGTCAACCTGGTGGTGAGGATTACATCCATGGCTGTAGATGGAGCACAGGAAGCCCCTAGAACAAAAAAGCAGTTCAATTGTTAAAAACCACTGGTGGTAAATCAGGATGGCATACTCGATAGTAAAGAATGTACTAGTTGGTGTGACTTATTGATTGTTTGAAAATATAGGGCGAGTAATAATTATACAATGATTTTGGATTGATATTACTAAGTTTTAATACTCTAGAAAAAATAATAAAAAGCTACAGGCAACTCACAGACTACTGAAAGCCAAGTGTAAAGGCCAGAGGACCTTCCTAGCAATTTAAAAGAGGCTCTTACCTCTTACAATGGGAGGGGAGAGCTGAGGACTAGTCCCAGGACTTAATAGAGTGGTAGAATACGATAGAAGGTTAAACATGCAGATGAAGTAGTTTCTCTCTTTGGGTGAAAGCTCAGTTTTGGGAAAAAAATGGGACGCTGACAGTTGGGATGGGACATCTGTTAAACTTTGTAACTCTCTCAGATCACTTTTAACCCTTTGGCCCTGCTGCAGTAGCCCACTTCTTCCTATTAGGAGCTATCACTCCCAATTTTCTTGAAGACAGTGCAGAGTCCTCTCACCTGCATAGTAACATGTGCACTTCTCAGGATATGTCCATCACTCCCCTCCCAGACACTAGCCTGTAAACAGGTTATTTAATTCACAGCATAACTCAGCCAATATCATGCTGAACTTGATAAGAAGGGAAAAGAGATCACACCGCAAAAGAGCTGAAGACTTGGCCAGAATATAGTCTAAGGAACTGGGAAAGTATATGTGTGAAGAGATTCCAAATATTCTTGAATAAAGGACAGAACCTAAGTTTGGCTAGGGAAGAGTTTGATTTGGGAGCACTCAGCTGAGATACATTTTAACACTATGGTAAGGACCTCAGAAGGAGTTCCAAACTAGCTACCAAAGTGGCTCCTAAAACCTGAAAAGAGAAACGACACTGTTGAGCAAAACTGAAATGCCAGCACTGCTGAGGCAGACAGTGGAGGAAGAGGTCAAAGGTGCATGGAAGTAGGCGTGCTGGAATATGTACACAATATAAGGCCAAAAGACCCAATAGATTATGTTCCACAGTAAGACTTAGAGATTACATTATTTACCATGGCCATAAAGAATGGGCTGGTGAGAGAAGTATCAACATTTACTAAAACAGTCAGTGATGAAATGCTGTTTTGAGTTCAGAGCTGAAGGAAAGAGAAGCTGTTACATGACTAAGCTTACTGCAAGTAAGAGTAACAGTAGAGATGATAGGACCCTGAAAAACAGAGAACAACAGATAACAGGTGGTGGCACTCAACTGCCAAGAACAAAGTGGACACAATATTCATGAGTCACAGGATCAGAATGACATCCAAGGAAAACTGACCCACAGTGATTGTTAATACACAGTGGTATCACACAGGACAGCCAATAAGGGTACTACTTAGCTTCTACCATCAGAGAAAATCAAGGATAAATGACTAGGAGACTAAGGGCAATTGTCCCCAGTTAAAAAGTCATATCCTTTGCCCAGTTTCCAGATCTGAGTAGTTTTTCAGACTAGAAATCCATATGCTAGAGAAGAGAAGAGACTGGGATTTCCAGCAAGCATACTGGACAACTTTTTACATGACTGTAGGCAGTGATCAAAATTCATAGATCTCTATACCTGAAAAGGGTTCATTTTATTGTATATGAATTATATCACAATGAAACTTAAAAACAGAAAAATTAATTCAAAGCATGCCCTACTCCACTACCATTCTTTTTAAAATCCTCCAGTGGCTACACATTACTTTTAATCTTTTCAGCTGCATTCTCTGGACTGTTTTACTCTTTTAGCTAATCGTATACAATTCTTCCCCTTGTGGTTAGATGTCACCCTGGCTCTTCAAATCGCCTGGCCTTCACAGTAGGGTTTGTGTGCCTGCTAATTAATCCCCACACATCTATAACATATCAACATAAGCATCGCATACTTTAAAGAAGCCTTTTCTAAATTCCAAAATCTAGGTAAAGCACATACATGTAAGTGCTTTCATACAAAGCACTTACTTTAGTATATACTTAACTATTCATAAGTGCAATTATACGATTGATGCTTTTCTCCCCACAGTAATCCATAAAATTATTAGAGCAGAGGTCCATTTTCTTTTCTACATCATTTTACCTCAAGGACTTAGCACAATGTCTGGCACATACCATGTGTGGAATAAATATATTTCAAATTATAGGATAAATAGATATTTTTATCACATGATTTTCTATCTTTATTACTAAAAAGTATTGGGGATTATTTATTTCTTTATGTGTATTACTATGTGTATTTTAATGGTAAGTATCAAATTTACTGGGTACTCCTATATCTTGTCTTAAATAGTCAGTAAAAATGACTTTTAAACTAAATTCCTTTATAATAATCACGAATGCTCTTTTGTACTTATTCCACAGGAATCATAGAGTCAAATGAAATGTTAATTGACATCCAATTTGAGTCTTAAAGCACTACCAAATATAAACTCTAAATAATTACCATTTAAAATATTCATTAAATTTTAGATGGAGAATAATTGCCATTTTAAAACCTTTATGGAGTTAGCTATGACCAACCTAGGTAGTTTTGAGAAAGAATTAGATGGTTTAAATAAATACAAAACACTAGTAAATAACATTTTCTGCAAACATTCACCATTGTTTATGTTTTTAGACCTTCCGCTTGGTTTAGTAGATTTCTCGTCTTATGTGTTTCTCAGAGCATAAAATCGAGATGGTTCAAACAGCCATCTGCTACATTCTATGAAATTTTTTATGTCCCTTGTTATCTCTACGCCTGCACATCTGGTTGTGTTTCGGTTGAAACAAATAAAATATTCAAATTCTTTTCATATGAACCTTAAATAATACTTACCAAGTAAACACGACAATTGATAAAAGGCAAAATGGAAATAAACATCACAGTGAATTAATGATTGGTTACTAAAATTTGAGTGTAGTAATCCAGATTTAACTTACTATGTTACTTGTGAATATTTAATTGCTAAAAAATAAGACTAGAGATGTGTGTGATATAAAATTTATGTTCAAAGTGGTGAAATAAAACAAACTTCCTTTCAGAGTTTTAAATGTGGTTAAATCCACTTCTTTTATGGTGATGATCATATAAATCAAGTTGTATATGTGATATATATCTCTCTATGTATATATATGTATGCCTCGAGATGACAAAAAGACAATATATAAGTGATAATTTATGTCATTATCCCCTGTGTACACTCTCACTAACAGCTTGATAGATGAATAAATTCTAGATGTAGACTGAGAAGGAATAAATCTTTAACTTAGAAGTTGAATACAAAAACTCCATTGAACAGATGACTATTTCCCTAAAGAAATAAGCAGGCATGTCCAACACATGGCAAGACCACTGATTCAATGTTTATTTAGAAATAAAATTAAAACATATGGCAATGTATTTCCCAAGCTCATGTGGATCTCTGGATTAATAGTTAACATGTCAAGTCTTTTTTTTTTCTCATCAGTATTATTTAATACATTTAAAATTATTGCCCTGAACTGATAGATCCAATTGTTTGTGTTAGAGTGATGAGCTCAAATTAGTCGAGATAATTACCTTTTTATGGCAAGATGTCAGAATAATTAAGTTTCCATAGCCACATTACCACCAAGCTATGTTATACAATATTCAAATATATTTAAGAAGGCCAAAGTTTGATTCTGGCAAACCTCCACCTACATTGTTTATCTTAGAGAGCTAGATTTTAATTTCATGATTAAAGGAGACTTTGCTTTCTGTCTCACCTCTGTATTCCAAGTGCTTTGTATAGTGGCTAACATAATCAAGTTTCAATAATTACTTGTGAAATTAATCAGTAAAAATGAGTGAGTAATGAGTGACATAACCAGAAGTGTGACTGAATGAGAGACAATCACTGATTGAAGAAACACAAAAGCTGCATTGGAAAATAATATGTGGTGAGGAAGGATTATGAAACCTTTTAAAAAATCTGCAACTTAAAATCCCTCAGGCAGAGCAAGGGGTTTAAAATAAGAGATGTCAAGGAAAAAAATATCCCTCAGGAATCATCCTAAATCAAGGGGAATATGCTGGATTGTTTACTGAACCTAGGATAGAAGTTCTAGCTATATCTAAACTTGATAATTAAAGGGAAAAAACTGAAATGGGAAAATTTGGAGATATTTATGTTACAGTGTCTTGAATTAATGTATCACTCCCTATGCTGTGGAGATAAATAACCCCCAGGAATAGTTGGCAAAAGAATGATCAGTCAGACTCCTACAAAATTAGACTAAAAAGTCACATTTGATTTTGTCATTATTAATTAATCAGCAGTGACATGTTATTTTCCAAGATGAGAGCACAAATATTTTCCAATGTAAGTAGCCTGCATGGAAAAAAAGAGTGAGTTATAAACAACAGGACTAGACATATGCATACATAGCTCACAGGCAGAGTTTGGTATGGAGAGATACGTTTAGAAATGTGTCTTTTTATTCAACCAGTATTTCACGAATTTAAGCATTTTCAACCTGTGTTCACTTCTCACATGAAGAGGAGTTTGGCTGAATATGTATGGCTTAGGGTGGCTCACAAGGTTGCAACAGAGCTATTGTCTGGGGCTACAGTGTCTGAAGACTTGACTGGGACTGAAGAATTCATTCTAATCTCACTCACTTGAATGTTGGCAAGAGGTTTCAGTTACTCATCATGTGAACCTTTCCATAGGGCCGATAGGAACATGGCAGCTAGATCCCTCAGAGCTAGTGATCTAAGAGAGAAACAGAGAATGCATGTAACAGAAACAGTTGCCCCTGTACCTTTTATAACCTTATCTTGAAAGTGACATAACATCATTTATGCAAAATCCTGTTGGTCACGCAGACCCACCCTGATGCAGTGTGGGAAGGGATCACACAAAGTTTGAAATACAAGATGTGGGAATCACCGGGACTATCTTGGAGCTGGCTACCTCACTGCTTAAGTGTTTGCACCCTCTGTCCATACTTATGTTAAAAGACAGATGTAACTTAAAACGCTGTGTGTCTTACCTTATGATTCTGTAAGACCAATAAGACTCATTTCATGATGAGGGGTTTTGGATGTATAGTCATTAGGTGTCCCATGGTCAGCCATGCTATCTCTATCAGGAACAATTAGCATGTCAGGGGTTGTCTTTCAAAAGCATTGAACTTTCTGAAGCAGATGTAATGGACTTCCTTCAGAATTCCAATATTCTGGGTTATGATTCTCCCGTGGATCTTGTCTCACAGTCCATATAATATCTTTTCTCACCATTGATAGTACCAAAACCAAAGGGTCTTCCAGATTCCATGGTCCAAGGGGCAGTGTTGCTTACATTACAGCCTGGATCTGCTGCAGAGCTAATTCCTGCTCTAGGCTTCACACACAGCTGTTAGCCCTTTGTAACACCACGATATAGGCCAGAACATTTTTCCTAAACGTGTAATATACTGTCTCCAGAATTCACAGAGGCCCACCAGGAATTGAGCTTCCTTCTTTGTGGTAGGAGACATAAAATGCAATAATTTGTCTTTTAATTTGGATTTGCCCCAGCATTCCCTTGACAACTTGTCCCCTAAATATTTTATACCTGTGACCTCTTCCATCACTGTAGTTTTTGGGGAGAGGTAGACAACTTGTCTCTTTAGTTCATAGATTTCCAGATTGAAAGAAATATATCTGGGAGCTACACTTAAAGAACAAAACCTGAGGAGCTATATTTGCCCTTAAACCTGAGGAGATTTTAAACTTTGATCTGATTCTGTAATGGGATAGCATGTCTGTGGTCTATGAGAGTAGATAAATTAATCTTGCATGTGGGGAAGAGCATGAATCTCTTTGAGGGTATGAGAGCAGACTGTAGTGGTCAGGTTTCAACATGGCCCTCAATCATCCCTGCCTCTTGGTTTTAAACCCTGTGTGTGACCCCTCCTCACATTAAATAGGGCTGACCTTTGTAATCACTAGGATATTGTATAAATGATGGAGTGTGACTTCTGAGATTAGGTCATAAAAGACACTGTTGTTTTCATCTTGCTCTCTTAAATCTAAGACCTCCTGCCAAGAGCCAGAGTTCACCTGAGTCCTTATGCCAATAGTTACACAAGTGATATCTTGGTAGCACACCCTACAGCCCCAGTCAAGCCTTCAGATGACACTAGCTCTGATGACATCCCAATTGCAACCTTTTGTGAGATCCTGAGCAAGAACTATATTGCTAAACCACTCCTGAATTTCTGATTCGCAGAAACTTGAAATTAATAAATGTTTGTTGTTTAAAGCTGCTGAGTTTTTTAAACACCAGTAATTAACTAATAGAACTAAACCTCCCCTGGGAAGAAAAGCTGTGGACTTTGCATTCAAATGGACCATCTGTAATGTTTGGTAGCACATCTAATTTGGAGATCTAGAATTCAACAAGACTTTCTATAATACACATCCATAAATATTGATCAGAGACTCTCCAATAGGTTTATAAGTTATCTGAGCTACTGCCATCACAGATGTTAATTAAATGAGAACCGGAGCTGGAATCTTTTTTTTTTTTTTCCTTTGAGAGGTTCTCCCCACCCCCACCCCCCATGAAATAAAGATAGGCAATAAAGTTGCTTTTCACACAACAGAATTTCTAGGGACTAATCACACAAAAAAAAAACCAAGTTGGATTTCAAAGTTTCCCTTTTTTTTTTTTTCAAGGGAGAGAAAAAAGAAAGCCAATTAGTGTAACAGATTGATGGGAATGGTATGGTAAGCTTTAGGCAAACAATTTTAACCATATTAATAATGAACACCTGTATATATACAGCCCTACTAGCAATGACATGTATGCTACTGAAATACTCTGAATTCTCAAAAGGAAGTAATTTGGAGATAGATAATTATGCAGATTCTCCCATACTGCAAGGAATACTGCTACAAGCTGTAATTGAGAGTCACTCAGTCTTATAATTTTTATACAGGTAGATATCTGAAGGTGAGCTCAAAATCTGCAAAATTCCTTTAAAGGTTAATTCTGCCCAAAGTACCTTAGATTTTTCTTTTCCTTCCTTACGGAATGACACAGATCTTACCAAAAATGATTTTGTTTGTTTATTTGAAGATAAAAATAATAAGTGATACAACTAAAATTCAATTTAAAGCATCTTGGGAAAGACTAGAGATTTTTAAATAAGCATTTTATCACTGGGGTCAGAATACAGTGGAGCCTTATCTGTTGTTTGCTTATATATGTACAACTAAAGGTAAACTTTTCTCTTCTCTCCCTCATTTTCTGCTGAAACAATAAAGCCTGAGTAAAGAGCACATATTGCCTGTATTCTACATATTCCAGAGTGATGAGATAGCCCACCTACGGGGGCAAGCCCTTCTGTTACTAGCTCACGTTGAGGATTTAAGAAGCCTGTAATTAAAAAGAGAAGAATGTCTTTGGAAAGGGTTGGTTGTTGATTGGACTGTGATCTGCTGCTTATCTCAAGCATAGGGGAGTGAAGAGGGGCACTTTCTCCTCGAGTTAAGTCAGTACAAAAATGGAATTCATGACAACCACTTAGTGAGCTTGTTATGTGTCCTGTAACATATTTTGAGTTTGCACCATGTCTGAGAAATATAAAGTCTAAGAGCTGCAGTTTTGGTGGAAAGGTGAAGAGGAATGGCTCTTCTGGGAGCTAAGTGTGCTGCTTTCCATTGATGAAATGTGCCTTTCACTTGTATACTCTGTGCGTCACATGAGCCACACTGGGGCCTTTTGAAATTAAATGCAACCACAAGTATGCCTTGCATAAGGGGACCTCTGCAATAAGTTGCTGGTCTTAGTTCATTATACGTATTTGCATATGGGGGTGGGAGTGGGGGAGGGGTAAATGGGCAGCCAGAGAAGAGGCATTGACCTGTCAAGAAAGCTCCCTTGATAAGCAGAGTCACTTAAGGAGGCTCCCTTTGAGGAAACCATAAAAACTCCCAACTGAAAAAAAGCAGATAGATCAACATTGAGACTCTGCCATGCCTAGAGGAAATCTGAGCCAGATTATTTTGTGCTAATTAATTAAGAGTTTTCTTTCATTTACCTCTTTTCTGTATCCTCAATTCCAATCCTGGATGTATAAGATGCTGTTTTGGAAGGGGGAAGGAGTAGGAGATAACTAAGAATAAGTGAGAAGTCAACCACAGTCCCCTTCCTCAAAGGAATTTCAGACTGTCAGAAGGGACAAACTTAATGTTAAATGAAGTTGAGTGTTGACATGATTAAACTGGTCTGGACATTTCCATTTTACTACCTAAAAGTAAAAAAAAAAAAAAAAATTATAATTACTTTTATAACCAAATGTCAGAAATTAAATAGTACACTGAGTAGATCTGAAGATATTTGAGGTAGAGTGGGAAAAATAAAGTTATTTTCTGATTCAACCTTATTGAATACTAATTACACAGAAAAAAATATAGACAGTATCAGGTACATAGTAAGTGTTCAAAAAGCATGGCTCTTTGTGTATATAGAATTTCAACATATAAAAATAAAATCTACTTTCATGTTATTGCCAAGGATGACATAGATATTGGCATCAGAATGACCACGGCAAAATGTCGACGTTTTACACACTAAACTGCATCTTTCTCATTTAAATGTATTTTTGTTCAGAAGGAAAATTGATTTTTTATTTTGGTTTGAACTTTTTTTCATAAAGTGATCATTAAATTTTTCATGGGTGGAAAAGATATAACTCATTGTAAAAGTTGTTCTGATATTCTGTTTATTTACAGTAAATACAATTTAACAGAATGTAGTATATACTAAATGTTTGTAGATATTGACAGTCTGGCTCCTGGCCAGTATCCTCTGTGTGATTGTTCAGGCCTGACCACAAGCAACTATGTGGCATTGCCTAGCAGGCGTCATGAGGGAAAGTGACCATCCACACACTAAACTGGACACATAGCCAGGACATTATAGTCTCTGGAGGGAGTTTCAGTCAAAGACTCGAGCTTGCCAAGACCAGCCAAGCTCGTAAGTATATTTGCATTTCTAGCCCAGGCACCTTCATTCTGAGGTCTTTTTCTTAGGGGGCCTTGGCAAGACACTTTTCTCCACTCCGACTCTGCTTTTCTAATACTAGTCCTTCCCCCTCTCCATCCTCTGGCTCCTCAGGTCCATAAGGAGACTTCTCAGGCATCTTTGTTCAGTCCCCCTCAGCAGTGAGAAGATTACTCCAGTCTCTGCTGCAAGTCACCTGACCCTCTCCCATTACCATTTTGTGGGTGGAAATGAAGCACTCGGGAGCTGGTGCTTTTCTTTTCTGCCTCCTGCATATACTGTCACAGTATACACAATGGAATATTATCCAGCCATAAAAAGAAAGAAATGAATAAAGTCTTGATTGCTACTTTCAGTTTAGCTCATTGTCCTAACTGACCACTTCCCTACCTGGCAAGCTCAACAGATGAAGCTTTCATTAGATTCTCAAAGGGGACTGGTGCCCCCAAAATGATAAAGTATCTTGCTCGGTGAGTCTCAGACAATCTGGAAGCTTAGCTTTGTGACTAAGAATAAGAATGGATTTGAAGAAGTCTCTCAACCAAAATGCAATATGTTTTTCGAATACTTGTTGAAAGAGTCAAGGAAGCCACTGACACAATGAAGCAGGTAAACAAGCTATGTTTCATGTGGTAGTAAATATGTACAAAGCTCAACACTCCGCACATTACATTTTTTATCTCATTTAATCAATAAAACAGACCTAAGAGTAAGTACTATTATTATCCTAATTTTATTAAAAACAAACAGATAAACTAAAGCAAGGAGTGACTAAGAAATGTTAACAGTATTATACAACAAGTATGATGTTTGACTCCAAAGTCTGCTTTCTTAACCACACTATTACCTTCTATGGTGAAAATAAAACTATCTTCATTCTTAGATTCTTAGGAAATTTTCCATAAGACCTAACTCATCCAGAATGTATCATTTGTCTTATAATTTACTTTAGTAGACAAGGCATAATAAAAACTTACTTAGGTCCAAGTATTCTTTACAGTTTTTGCTTCCTTAATTATCACCAATTCAGCTGTCTTCAGTACCATAAACTTTAACCCACTTTTCCACTACACTTAATCATACGGTTGCACATCCATGTACATTTTTGTTAGGGCTGCCATATTCTCTAGGAAAATGGGTCACTTTTCTTGGTCGTTAAATCTGACAGTTTGTTTGTTTTTCTAATAGCAAATAATATTGTATCCCCTACAAGATAACAGTTACCCACAAAATCACAGAGTTCATGTTTCCATTCCCACATCCTGCTATAGCCACATGGTAATCTTGAAAATCACCAACAATTGGTGTACACCATGAATCATCACTTTTTGAAAGTGGCACATTTTGTGCTATGTTCCATTGTATTCCCTCTTTCCAATCATTTTTAAAATTGTAAAAATATTAGGTATATGACTCTAAATATAAACCACCAATAGCTACAGAAAGAAGAGGTATCTTGGCTTAATATATAAAACTGGGCTTTGGAATCAGACAGACAATGGTGCTAATCCTAACTCCAGCCCTGAAAAGCTGTATTATTTTGGAGAAATATTTACTTCTCTGCGTCTCAGTTTCTTCACTGTGAAAGGAGGATTACTCTCACTTTGCAGTTATTTTGAAAAAATCTCCATAATGTATCAAAAATGCTTGGATCACCGCTTGGCAGCCAATAATATGAAGGTCAAACCATTTTGACAGCTAGGCTTCTGTTAAGAGCTTTACACTTTTTATCTGATTTGATTTAATCCTCACAAGAACATTATGATGTACACTTGTTACAAGAGGTGCCGTCTCCATTTCTTCATTTTCTGAAGAAAGGCATATACATACTCCATTTCTGATGTTTTGGTTGAGAGCTGTGCTATGTCCCTGACAAAATTCATATAGTGAAACCCTAACTCCCAGTATAACTATATTTAGACATGGGGCTTTTGGGAGGTAATTAAAATCAGATGAGATTATGAGGGTAGAGTCCTCATGATGGCATTAGTGGCTTTATAAGAAGAGAGAAAGATTGTTCTCTCTCTGTCTCTTCCATTGAAGACACAGAGAGAAGGTGGCTGTCTGCCAACCAAAAAGAGGCCTTTACCAGGTACCCATCCGAGGGCACCTTGATCTTGGATTTCCAGATGTTGATCTTAGCTTCCAGAACTGTGAGAGGTAAATGTCTGTTGTTTAAGCTACCCAGTCTATGGTATTTTGGTATAGCAGCCCAAGTAGATTAACACAAGCTGAGATGTAATATCTATATATCCTTATTATTTAAAATAATAATCGTTATCTGATTGCACATGTTTATTCCAGCAATTGAATGCCACTTATCAAATTGTATATATTTTTAAGAGCTCCATTAAATAACCATTTCCTTTTTCTCTCATGCCATCTAAAATATAATCCCTTTATTCTTTCTTCTTTTCTCAAAAGAGACATTGCGTTCTTGAGGACAGGGACTATTTCTTTTCAACTTTTAATCCTGTGTAACCTATAGCAGAAACTTACTAAATACCTAGTGGAACTAAGGCAATAATGTGATGGAAGGAGATTAAGTTTCATTCTATGTACTTTGTACTATTTGATTATGTTGATAAGGAGAGGGATGTGTTATTTATTAATTTTATTTTAAAAAATCTCATAACAAATTTGTGAAGTTTGAGCTCATTCATATATATATATATATATATATATATATATATATATAATAGGTATATATAGAGAGCCATATATATATATACATATATATACATATTTATGATGAAATGACACATATTTGTGCTACTGGATTGTGGCTTATGATACACTTTACCTTGTCAACCTCATTTGGATCTTATCAATTCTTCTGTCTTTAAATATTGATACTTAAAATTGGTGGCTGGCTGTTTGGTCAAAATTATCTTTTTTTTTTTTTTTTTTTTCTGTGACTGGTTGCAAATGAACTACACAGCCTAAAAGAAAATAATGCTAGCTTAACATCTCTTTCCATGATGATTCTCTTCACTACTCTTCAATGTGGTAAGGAATACTAAAAAGCTTTTCTGTCATAACATTTCCCAGTACTTCTCTCTCTCTTCACCTATGTGAAATTTAATCAGGTATTCTGCTTTAATAAAGCATTCTATTACATTAAATAACTTGGGGTGATGGGATAGAGACACCATAAATGTTTCCATAATACCCACAAACACATCAAGCTTTGAAGTTCACTCTTCTCTGAACATGAAATTCACTTTTTCATGTTCTTTCAGAATGTTCTGATCCTTCATTCATCCCTTGCTGACTCTTTTCCCAATAAACACTACTCATTTTGCAAGATCTCATGATGTTTCAACGTCTCTAATGAAGATTTTCTATTTCTCTAAACATTTTTTTTGCCTTTTTTTATTCTTCCATTCACAGTCTTTGGTCCTTAACCTTATTTTAACACATAAATAAATTGTATAATTATAACTAGATATATTTTAATAACTGTCCCAAGTTATAACTTACCCAAGTACACATGTTGGATTAGACACATGCTCTTATCCTCTACTGGCTCTTTGAGTGTCAGAGAATTCTGCTGTAGTTTACTTGTTTTCCAGAAGTTTGGTTGGAAAGACTGACTGAACGGAGGAGTTTAACTAGACTGGCATTACTATTACATTTGCTTTTTGTTCATTCTATAGAATGAGTTGACCTGACTTATTTACAAGCCTGGTACTCATGTAAATGGTGCACAGGTGTTAGCTCAACTTCTACCAGGCTTCTTGATTTTGGCCCCAGACTGCTTGGTCATCTCCCTTCCCTAGGGACTCTATCTCCAGCCTCCCCAGTTCACTTCCTCTTGAGATATTTTCTCTCCTCTCTTTCAGCCCAGATGATGCATGTTTATTTCTCAGGGAACAGGGAGCAGTATTATACATTCTCTTCTCTATGCATTCTTGTCATAGCCTTGATTCACTCAGACATTACTGTCCTGAAAAGTCAATACTGGAAATAAAATACAAACAAATTAAAACTGAATATTGGCCTTGTTCTTTTTAGGATCCCCTATCAAAATGTTAATATTCTTCAAGGAATAATGGATAACTATGAATAATTGGAAAAGAGCCAACTAGATGAAAAATGAGAAAGAAAAGTTCAGTGATTAATGTTACAAAGTATTAATTGCAATACAATCTTTTATGTATCTATCATCATGTCTGTACTGTGAACTCTTCCAGGTCAGAAACTGTATCTTATTCACGTAGCACAATGTCTGGCAGGTTCAGAGAAGACACAACAATACCTGCATTCAATGAATAAAGTTAAACTACATTTCTCTAATTTTATGCTTAACTATATATTCATTCTTCAATTTGAACTTTAAAACATTTTTCTTTAACTTTTTAGAAATAAAGCAGAGCTGAAAGGTGTATGAAATAGCTTACCTTGTAGACTAATGATTCAAGGACAAAGGACATCTTCATCAAATTCTATAACAAATGAAGCTCAATAGAAAAGCCATTGCGTGCTCTCCTCTCCTGCATTTGCAAGCAGCCAAAAGCTTTAATTAGTGGAACATTTGGCAGTTATTCTTCTCCATGACACTTTTCTTTGTGTGATGTCTGATTGTCTTATCCTCTCCTTAGCTGACAGTGACATGGTCATTGTGTTCACAGACACAGAGCTCCCATGTGGGACTTTCTCTGCCCATAATTTACTCATCATTTGTCTTCCTTCATATTCTTTCCCTCTGTCTCCGTCTCTCTCCCTGTCTGTCTCATCTCTCCGCCTCTATGAATACACACAAACACACACACGCACACATGTCCTATTAGCTCTATTTCTATAGTGAACTCTAATACAGGGATAAAATTATTATTATGATGTAGAAAAACAATTATGTTTTAACAATGTTATGTATTTTGATTGGCCTCTCAGCTAATTTTGTCAAAATCTACACCTATACATTGTTATAAAGTATAATAATAAAGCCCAAATGATTCACATGTATTATGTATAATCCAAGATGATATTATCCGATTTTATATATGAGAGGATGAGGCACAAAGAAGTAAATAACTTCTCCAAGATGACCTGGGTGGTGATCACTGAGCCACTGAGTCCAATATTATTTGAATCTGATGTCCATTGCCTTTCTTTTAGGTTAGATGGTTTTTCTTTAATGCAACTTCTAAATAATTGGACATTTTTGGTAATGCAAAGGCCATTAAGTGGCAACTATGTATATTTTTTAACATCTTTGTTAGAAAGTTCTTCCATATTTTGACTGAGATCTTACCATGGGTTATGCCTTCTGTAGCTACATTTTCATGTCAGCCCTTCAAGCAACTGAAGCTAGCTGTTTGACCCAAAATATTCTCTCTCTTTCTCTCTCTCTTTTAATGTTTTGTCATAGGAAACAAGAGAGAAGAAAAAAAATTCCTTCTCTCTTATGATTGCTTTTACTGATGTTCTCTGGTTAGCTGTCCATTGGTCTGTGGCTTCTTGTTTCTAGGGCCAGAGAGAAAGCAGTGCAACAACTTTGTACAGACTAGGGAAAGCTATGGATACTTAGAGGTTTCTGCTGCTTAACTTGTAGAAAATGAAGAACACTACATTAGATCATTGCCCCTCAAAAAAAAAAAAAAAAAAACAACAGTGCAGGGGAAAAATATTGTACTTAGGCGTTTATGTTTCATTAAAAAAGGGGAATCTAATGACTAGAGGATGATTAGGGAAATTTAGCATGTATGACTACATTTACAATAATTAAATAAAATAAATAATAAAGTTATAAAACATACTTATTATTTTCTACTCAAGCTAAATGTTCACCTTAATTTCTTACATAAAAAGAACATAAATATTTTACATGATTTTTCTGTTTTTCTTATAATCAATTTTATTGAGATAAATACACATATAATAAATTACATATATTTTGCTGGAAAGTTTGACAAATGTATATACTGGTATCAAGACTACCTCAATCAATATTAAAAACAGAAAGTTGAGCAATCAGAGAAGAAAAAGAAATAAAAGTAATCCAAATCGGAAAAGAAGAAGTAACGCTGTCACTGTTTGCAGATGACATGATACTATACATAGAGAATCCTAAAAATGCTATTGGAGAACTACTAGAGCTAATCAATGAATTTGGTAAAGTAGCAGGATACAAAATTTATGCACAGAAATCTCTTGAATTCCTATACACTAATGATGAAAAATCTGAAAGAGAAATTAAGGAAACACTCCCATTTACCATTGCAAAGAAAAGAATAAAATACCTAGGAATAAACCTACCTAAGGAGACAAAAGACCTGTATGCAGAAAACTATGACACTGGTGAAAGAAATTAAAGATGATACAAACAGATGGAGAGATACACCATGTTCTTGGATTGGAAGAATCAACATTATGAAAATGACTATACTACCCAAAGCAATCTACAACTCAATGAAGTCCCTATCAAACTACCAATGGCATTTTTCACAGAACCAGAACAAAAAATTTCACAATTTGTATGGAAACACAAAAGACCCCAAATAGCCAAAGCAATCTTGGGAAAGAAAAATGGAGCTGGAGGAATCTGGCTCCCTGACTTCAGACTATACTACAAAGCTACAGTAATCAAGACAGTATGGTACTGACACAAAAACAGAAATATAGATCATTGGAACAGGATACAAAGCCCAGAGACAAACCCACTCACATATGGTCACCTTATCTTTGATAAAGGAGGCAAGATTATACAATGGAGGAAAGACAGACTCTTCAATAAGTGGTGCTGGGAAAACTGGACAGCTACATGGAAAAGAATGAAATCAGAACACTCCCTAACACCATACACAAAAATAAACTCAAAATGGATTAAAGACCTAAATGTAAGTCCAGACACTATAAAACTCTTAGAGGAAAACATAGGTAGAATACTCTATTACATAAATCACAGCAAGATCCTTTTTGACCCACCTCCTACAGAAATGGAAATAAAAACAAAAATAAACAAATGGGACTTAATTAACCTTAAAAGCTTTTGCACAGCAAAGGAAACCATAAACAAGACGAAAAGACAACCCTCAGAATGGGAAAAAAATATTTGCAAATGAAGCAACTGACAAAGGATTAATCTCCAAAATATACAAGCAGCTCATGCAGCTCAATAACAAAAAACAAACAACCCCTTCCAAAAATGGGCAGAAGACGTAAATAGACATTTCTCCAAAGAAGATATACAGATTGCCAGCAAACACATGAAAGGATGCTCAACATCACTAATCATTAGAGAAATGCAAATCAAAACCACAATGAGGTATCACCTCACACCGGTCAGAATGGCCATCATTTAAAAATCTATAAACAGTAAATGCTGGAGAGGGTGTGGAGAAAAGGGTACCCTCTTGCACTGTTGGTGGGAATGTAAATTGATCCAGCCACTATGAGAACAGTATGGAGGTTCCTTAAAAAACTAAAAATAGAACTACCATACCACCTAGCAATCCCCCTACTGGGCATATACCCTGAGAAAACCATAATTCAAAAGAGTCATGTACCACAATGTTCATTGCAGCTCTATTTACAATAGCCAGGATATGGAAGCAACTTAAATGTCCATCAACAGATGAACGGATAAAGAAGATATGGCACATATATACAATGGAATATTACTCAGCCATAAAAAGAAACGAAATTAAGTTATTTGTAGTGAGGTGGATGGACCTAGAGACTGTTATACAGATTGAAGTAAGTCAGAAAGAGAAAAACAAATACCATATGCTAACACATATATATGGAATCTAAAAAAAAAAAAAAAGGTTCTGAAGAACCTAGGGACAGGACAGGAATAAAGGTGCCGATGTAGAGAATGAACTTGAGGACACAGGGAGGGGAAAGGGTAAGCTGGGACAAAGTGAGAGAGTGGCATGGACATATATACACTACCAAATGTAAAATAGATGCTAGTGGGAAGCAGCCGCATAGCACAGGGAGATCAGCTCGGTGCTTTGTGTCCACCCAGAGGGGTGGGATAGGGAGGGTGGGAGGGAGACGCAAGAGGGAAGAGATATGGGGATATATGTATATGTATAGCTGATTCACTTTGTTATAAAGCAGAAACTAACACACCATTGTAAAGCAATTATACTCCAATAACGATGTTAATTTAAAAAACAAAAACAAAACCAGAAAGTTGCCTCATGCCTCACTGCAGACAATCTTACTCAGCCCTCTGGCCTTGGTAACTAGTAATGTGATTTCTATCACTATAGATTAGTTTTGGCAGTTGTAAATTCATATAAATGGAATCATACAGTTTGTACTCTTTTGTATCTTTTTTCAATCAGCATAATGAAAGTGAGATTTATTCTTTTTGTTGTACACATGAGTATATTGTTACTCAGTGTTTCTTTGCTCAGTGAAGGAATTTACCACTGAGTTGATTTTTGCTTATGGTGTGAAGCTGGGGTTGAGGTTCTTTAATTTTTATGGATATCTGATTCTTTCATTATTATTTGTTTGAAAGAGTATCCTTTCTCCTCTGAATTTCCCTAAAATGCATTGCTTACTTTTTAAATGTTTAACCAACATTTTATTCCTGGGGTGAAACTCAGTAGGTCATGATATTATCAATTTTATGTATTGCTGGATTTTATTTAACAAAATTTTGTTGAGGATTTTGCATATATGTTCTTGAAGTATGTAGGTCTTCATTTTATTTTTGTCGTGTGTATCAAACTTTAGTGTCAGACTTATGCTGACTTCACAATGAGTTGGAGAGTGTTCCCTCTTCTGTTTTGTAAAAGAGTTTCAATAAAAGTTTACTTGCATTTTCCCTAAATTTTCTTTTAGTATTCATCAATGAAAATATCTGTGCCATGTGTTTTCCTCATGGAGAAGATTTTTTAATTTTTCCTTTAAATAAAAACTCCATTTCTTTTACAGATACATGGCTATTTATTTTAGAAATGTGTTCTTGAATCATGCTTGCTAATTGTGTTTTTTAAAGAAAAGTGTCCGTTTCAATTAAATTATTGAACATATTTTTATAACTTTATTATAACCTCTTAATTTTCATAGCATCTATAGTGTATCATTCCTATTCCATTCCTGATATTGGTAATAAGGGTTTTTTCCCTCCTTTTTCTTGATTATAATCTGTAGGGATGCATCAACTTTATTTTTTTTTTTTTTCAGAAAAAAAAAACTTTGGCTTATAACATTTTTATAACTGTTTTTTATTTCATTGATTTCTTCACCTCTCATTATATATAATATTTGTAGAAAGCACATTAAGTCCATCAATCTGGCTGAAAGTATTGATCAGATGTTCTATAGCCTTACTGGATTTTGTCTGCCTGTTTTATTACTTACTCTGAAATAGATGTTAAAATCTCAGACCATGAGTTTTCTTTTTCTTTTTCCTATTCTCAATTTTGAAGCTCTTGTCAAATTATGCCTTCCTGATGGGTGGATGTATTTTTCATTATTTCTATTTCTCAAAGTCTACTTTTTATCACTTTGCTATAGTAACATAAACATCCATGTGTCTTTTGTTTACATTTTATATCTTTTCATTTTTTAATTTTATCCTATTTTTGCATTTGCATTTTAAAGTACGAATGACAAAGACTCCCTTCTTGACTAAACTTTAGCCAGGATGCTCTGAGCCCTCTTCTTGACCAGGCCTCAGCTTTGGCAGCTGTCCTGCCCTTAACCTGCACAGTCCAGTTTTAATAAAGAATCCAGCTAAATCACTTTAGCAAGAATCTGCTCACCCTGGCTATTTGATTAAATTCTCATCCTCCACTGATGTCTAAGTCTTTGCCTTCCTTTAGCTATAATCCTGTTAAGCCAGTTTATCAAGAATCTTTCTACCCTTGATATAACTTCTTAGTAATTTTCCTTCCACTGACCCCCTTGCTCTGCTCACTGGCTGTAAATCTTCAACTATCTTTGCTGTATTCAGAGATGAACTCAGGTCTATACTGAAGTCTTTCTCCTGTACTGCAACAGATCAAGTAAAATCTGTTTTGCCATTTCTATCAAATGCCTGGTATATATATTTTTCTTTTTCGCATCTCTTGTACAAAGCTTATAGTAGGTACTTGCTTTTATGTGTAGTCTCATACTCTTGGCCTTTTTATTGGAGAATTTAGTCCATTTGTAATGTAAGTTCTGTAATTGTATCTTACCTTTGATTTTTCATTTGACTGTTTGGCTTTTGTTACTGTTTCTACCTTCTTGACTTCTTTTTGGTTATTTTTTTCCTTCAATATTACAGTGAATTCCCTATATTAACCTTTTATCTCTATCCTATCTATCTATCTATCTTCTATCTATCTATCTATCTATCATCTCTCTGTCTATCCTTTTTCTTGAATACTCCAGGTATTACATGATGCATTTTTAACTTATTAGAATCCACTTAGAATTAATAGTGTACTATTTTATCCCACATCTCACTTCAATTAAGAAATTACGCTTCTTATTTACCACTTTATACTAATATCTTCACATTTTTAGCACTAACATGACTATAATTCCATTTCCCCTCATACTTTTCTTGCTATTATAGTCATATAATAATGCTCATTTTATAATGCTATTATTTTTAATTAAAATTTAATTATCTTTTAAAGAAATGATGTGAGGAAAAACACCCAAGTTTGATTTAAAGTAAGCACTTTATTAAGCACTTTTAAAGAGAACTATAGAAGCACATTTGTTTCTGTGCAAACCAAAGTTCAAAAGTATTTCTTATGCATTTGCTTTAAGATCCAGTTCTTGACTTTATAAACCACAACTGAGACACTTGGCACTTCTGTGTTATTGTGTGTTTTAAATTTATTTTTATTTTATTTTGGTTAAGAGGACAGTAGAAAAATATTCTCTTACACTCTTGTTCATTTGGTTATATTTGTATAAAGTTCTGATTGCCAGTTGCTCAGCTAACAAGTGACAAAGGCAGAATTCTTTAAAGTATTAAAGTTACTTAAACCTAAGGATAAATCTTGAATACATTATTGAATTCTTTAATATCCTTATGGCTAGCAGATTGACAGCTGCACCTGTGATATTTTTTTTTTAATTTTATTTTACATTGCAGATTTATTTGGCAATGTATAGTAAATGTTGTGAACTTGTATCAAATTTATGAATAAAGAATTATTTTTTAAAAAACCTTTTTTTAAAAAAATTACTCACTTCACATACCACATCTGGTGCCTTTCTTTTCTTTCTTAGATCTGGTATTTCACTTTATATCATTTCTTCAGAGTATCTTGTAATGAAGTTCTGCTGGTTACCAATTATCTCACTTATCTAATAATGTGATAATGTCTTTATTTAAAAATCACTTTTACAGTATATTTTTACTGGGTATAGAATTCTGGGTGGCTTTTTTTTCAGCACTTTAAAAATGTCTTATTTTGGTATTTTGGCCTCCACCATTTCTGATTAAAAGCTTATATATTGTCTCTTTTTACTCTGATTGCTTCCAATAGTTTCTCTGTTATTGGTTTTAAGCAGTGTGAAAAAGATGTACCTATATGTAGAATTATTTTTATTTATTTTTCTTTGCAGTTTGTTGAGGTTCTTGGATCATTAAATATTCTTATGCAGGTGAGGAATTCTTACTGTCTGTAAGTGAGACTTCAGACTTTATTTTGCAAAATCATTTTGTTAAGGTCAAAATTTCCTATTCTTGTTTACTAACACTAATTATCTACAACATAACTAGTTATCACAGTGAATATTAACAATATTTAAAAAGCAATAATTTGAATCATCTAGATTTGAAGTTAGTTTTAATCACATGTTGTTTAAACAGAAGATGAATAATTCCCAGGATTGGATTAGGACTTGCTCCCCCTGTGTGTTCCTAGAGCCTCTTGTACTTAAACTGATCACAACACTTATGTGGTAATATATTCTTTATAGTTTCCTCTCTGCCAAATTCCACAGCAAAATAGTTACAATGAGGAATCATTACTGTCCTGATGGTATTTTCATTATATGGAATGGAAGGGGACATAAGGCATTCAGTAATATGTTGTTGATTGAATAAATAAATGAATGAATAAGATGTCATAGCCCTCTTACTCATAATTCTATAACCTAAGACTATGCCACTGCCGAGGTGGGGGAAAAATTATAACCAAACATACAAACCCTGTCTCAAGGAGACCTTTATATGTTACCTTTCTGTCAAGGGCATTATACCTTCCCATTGTTTCTTGCCAATTTTGCAGAGTATTTTGTTTTTCTTTTCATATTTAGCCCTGTGCATAAGAGATAATCTAGCATGAGACTGTTATTTCTATTAAACTAAAAAATAGGTAGCCTTTTTTGATTGTTCTCAGGATCCATTCTCTAAGACTCTGGGAAGGAGTAGGTAACACTCAACAGGTGGCTTGTGGTCAGGTGTGTCTCTAAGCCCCCGAGTTACTAGTCCTCTATGCCTTTTTAAAAAAATTCATGAAAATCCTATTCTCATTTGAAGTGGTTTGGGACTGCATCTTCAAGACATGTACCCTAGCTGCATCCCCAGCCACATTGCTGCCCTAAAGCCTTCTTCCATCCCCACTCAATAAAGCAATAAAGAAATTCTAGAGCTGCCTCTGGCAGAAAGTGAATCACTGCCTTGTCTGACCAAATTCCTAAGATATTATTAGAACTCCTTTCTCAGCCCACATCATTTTCTGATCCCCTGCGGAGGGAGACTGGAAAATTTCAGTATGAAATATGATTGATGCCTAACGTCCAATTTTCATTTAACTTTTTAAAATGAAATTACACTAAATTAACGTACAATAAGGTAATATTAAATAAGTGACTTTTGTCTAAAGGGATATGCAATTAATGATCCATTTTGTTGTGATGCATTTTGGGGTTTTTTATACGTTTCTTAAATGTAATTAAGATTCTTCTCTAATTCTTAAAAGTAGAGAAAACATTCTTCATATTAGAGGATTCAAGATTTTAAATATTTATGGAAAATACTGCAATGCTGAAAAATTATATTAAAAGGATGAGTTAACTTGAAGACAGATTCTGAAATTAAAGTATATGCTTTTAGATTATACATAGAAAATAATTTTAAGACAAGAAACTTGTTACGAATGAAGGCATATAAAAATGTGTAATAATTCCTTAAATGAATTATAGAGTTATAGCTCCCCAAACAGGAAAACTGATATTAAGATTTGAAACAAGTGACTAGATCCTAAAAATTAACTTAATTTTGTTTCCTAAAATTTAGGACAGATTAAATCTTAGAAATAAATCTGCAGCATTATGGGCCAGAAGGATCAAGTCAAACTTTATTTGGGCAAATATCACTCATGTTAGCTATAATCAAATTGTAGAAGCTTCAAAAATTCACGTTAAATATACTGCTGAAAGCTCAGTTACATGAAGCTAAGGCTTCAAGAAGGATATGCCTAAATAATTTTCCTTGCACATTTTCTTCTGTTTTTAAAATATAGCTTACTAAGCAAAGGATTTTCTATTTATCCTAATATCCTAAAGTACATTCTACCCAGTTCATTTTTAAATGCCCAAGACAAAATACAATTTGGGGGAAATAAGTAAAAAAAATAATAATAATAAATTAAGACACGTTTTAAGGCTATTGCCCTGCTATATAAAATGATTTGGAATAGGTCAATTTAATAAATAGATTTACTTTGCAAATATTATGTTTTCCAGTGCACAAGTCATAACTCAGAATGAAAACTCTGTATATTGGGGAAAATAATAATCAGCCTTCATCTCACAAAAGAAAATCACTGTTACTAATGATTTAAATCTTTTTTACTATGTGGTTATAATATATCCCTGAGAATATCATAAAATAATTTGCAGCTTTTCTTTTACTTAATATTACAAATAAGCTTTATACAACCTATAAATTATTTCTAAATATTATTTTAACAATATTTAATGTTTTAATGCACATATTTTGTGACTACATATAATTATACACACACACACACACACACACACTATCATTTTGCAATAGCCACCATTTATGTGTGAGAGGAGAGAACATTCCCTTGTTTAGGAAAAAAACAAAATAGAAATACACAAAGAAAGAAAACTTCACTTTGCACTGTGATGAGTGGGGGCATCCTTTTATGCAGAGAATGCAGATGCTATAAATTTGAGAGATTCTGAGAAAGGTTCTTCTTACACACTATCTAGTCTAGAGCTAATCAGATCTGGAAACAAGCAGTATGGTGTACTATTCAAGGTTGCATATTGGGGCCTTTAATCCCTTGTCTCCCAATACATATTCTTTTTTTTGTTGTTAACTTTTTATGTGGAATCTAAAAACAAATGATACAAATTAACTTACTTACAAAACAGAAACAGACTCACAGACTTAGAGAACAAACTATGGTTACCAGGGGGGAAGGGCGGGGGGAAGGGATAGTTAGGGAGCTTGGGATTGACATGTACACACTGCAAATACATATTCTATTAGGCACATAATGTCCTCATTTTTCTCCCTTCACTTATTGCTTGGATTTAACGCAGTGCTTTCTGTGTTCCTGGGAAATATTTCTGTATGGAATCGCTGGTCAATTATACTTATCCTTCATGTTTTATATCCTATACTATAGGCTTTATTGATGCAGTTAATTCTATCAGAATTTTAATATGTAGCTAATAAAAATGGTGATGATGAAAGACACTTTAAATTTATATAACTCTCTTAACTCTCCAAGGTACATTTACATGTAATTTTCATTTTCTTCAATGAATGCCAAGTCTCATTCATCTTTGTAACTGGTCTAGTGCCCTAGCAAGTTGACTGCCATATTTGTAGACTTAAGTAAATGTGTGAGAAAACATTATTCATAGAAATCCTGTAAGGTAGGGAGGACAAATGTCATTATGCTGGTTAGACAAAAGAGGAAAATGAAGACAGAGATATTTAATTGATTTATTCAAGGCCACACTATTTGTTAACAGCAAAGTTCATACAAAAAAATACTAAGGTTCTATTTTGTAGCCTAGAAATGCTTACAATATAATAGAATATGCCCTTCTTGTTGATAGAATTTTGTGCAAAAATGTAAGTATAGGTAAAGTATGTGTTGTTATTCAGCATTTTCTCCTTTTTTTCCCCCCAAGGAAATGTAATATAATACCAAACAGGTTCATTTATGGCAGTAAAGTGAATGTATGAATTAAAATGTATCTGGGATTTTTATTTAATCAGGAATGGCAAGATAACAGAGAAAACTGCCTTGAAAGAATAGCTTATTACTTACAGTTCCCCACAAAAGAGGGCACATCACAGCATGTAGAATTACCTGTGGAAGCACATGGGTTGATCAGAAGGGAGAAGGGAAAAGCCAGGCCCCGATCCTTTATTGTGATTTTCTCTGCAAAGAATGGGCAAGGCAGGGTAGATATTCCAAGTAAGCTTAGGATGTAATACATTGAATAATTTCCATTGCCTCTGGTATTAGGGGCAGACTCCTTGTCTGATACCTGGCCCTGGGGTGATTTGGTGGAATTTGGGGGTATCAGGAATATTGTCATATGTGAGGTAGTTGAAAAAGGAGGTGGTTGGCCATTTTGGACTCTGGATTGGTTGGTTTGCATATCAAAGGCATGCTTTTAGACAAGGTGCTATCTCTAGGAATTAGCTAGCTCTGGGAGGAACAGGGCTTCCCCTGGGTCTACAAGGCTCTAAGATGCCAAAGCATTATAATAAATGGAAAAAAAATTTTTAATGAGGATTTTGTGCATGCAAAATACATTTTCTAAATCTCAGATTACTTAGAAAATTGAGTATCCTCTATCTCTTACATATAACGCTCTAGATCTGTCTTGATGAGTAAGAAAAATGGCACAAACTAAATGGTATTTGTTTCCAAGGACTGCCATAATAAGGTACCACAAACTGATTGGCTCAAAAGAACAGAAATGTATTGTCTCACAGTTCTGGAGGCTACAGGTCCAAAAATCAAGGTGTTGGCAGGGCAATGCTCCCTCTGAAAACTGTAGGGGAGTATCCTTCCTTGTCTTTTCTTAGCCTCTTGTGGTTTGCCAACAATCCTTGGCTCCTTGGCTTGCATACTTCAGTCTCTGCTTTCATTGTCACCTAGTGTTCTCTGCTCATGTGTCTCTCTCCCTGTGTCTCTTCTCTTCTTTTTATAAGGACTACAATTCTGTTGGATTAAGGGCCCACCCTGCTCCAATATGACTTTATTTTAACTAATTACATCTGTAGTAATATTGTTTCAAAATAAAATCACATTCTAAGTTTCTGAGGGGTTAGGACTTCAACATATCTCTCTTTTTTTTTCAACATATCTCTTTGATGGATATAATTCAGCCCATAATTGTCACTATTCATCTATTTTTCTACAGAAAAATAATTTAAATTGCAAAAAATTATTCATATTTTTGTACTGTACAGTTGACGCTTTCTCAAAATAACACCAATCTGTGATTTATGAGAGAACATAAACTAAGGTTACATCAACAATAAGAATATAATTAAGGTGTGCACTTAAACTTTAAATAAATTGTCTCCCTACCCAATGCTATTATTTACTTCTTTTATTTTAATGTAAAGCTCAGTCTTCTAAAATTTCAAAAATCATACACTTTTCACTTCCTACTCTGGTACGAGAAAGGAAGGTAATATAACTATAATAACTAATGTCAAACTTACTTTGAAAACCATCATTTAACAACATGGAAACATTGTTGCTTTTTGTAAAATAAGATTTAATGCACGTGGCATACTCAGTAAATGGCCATAAAATGTATCTAAACTTCTAATGTAATGACAACATCCTTCAAGGTACTAAAACAGATAAGAAACTAATATATAAGAAGGAGTCTCACCATTCAGAAAGAGACAATAAATGAATGCTTCTGCCCTTTTACACGAGTTTAGTAATGAAATCTCATATCTTTTCCCTGTCCAATGATATATAAATGGAATTTTATTCTACAGCAGAAATGAAGTTAAGTGATTTGCCCAATATTCCATAGCATGAGCATGATTCTGTCAAAGTTTCTAATTCCCTTATCAGGGCTGACTCTGATAATTCTTTCAATATTCCACTTCTTCTGCCAAACTTCTCATAATTCAACTATGATATATTTCTTTTAAGGTAAATATAGAAATTAATATAGATAAGAACACTTCAGATAGATTAACTTTATGGTTTACTTACAAATGCCATTCTGTCTCTTCTCAAGTACTCTGAATAGCACAATTTCCAGCACCAAGATTATTATATACGAGTGAAGAGAGAGTACTGGTCTGAACTAGAGAACTTGGAATCGAGTTCTGACTTTTCCTCAACTAAGTACCGGTGTAACATCATACAAGTGATGTAACTGTGGACTTTGATTTTTTAAATGCCAACTAGAGGCATTAGATTAATAATCTCTGGAATTCCATTAAGTGCCTATATTCTGTGATTGTGTGTTTTTTGTTTATCTGAATTATAGTCTCTGATGTAAGGTAACATGGAAGAATAATCATCCAAACATAATTTTTTTAAACATCTTTATTGGAGTGTAGTTGCTTTACCATGTTGTGTTAGCTTCTGCTGTATAACAGAGCGAATCAGCTATATGTATACATATATCCCCATATCCCCTTCCTCTTGCTCCTCCCTCCCACCCTCTCTATCCCACCCCTCTAGGTGGTCACGAAGCACCTAGCTGATTTCCCTGTGCTATGCAGCTGCTTCCCACTAGCTATCTGTTTTACATTTGGTAGTGTATATATGTCAATGCTACTCTTTCACTTCGTCCCAGCTTACACTTCCCCCTCCCCATGTCCTCAAGTCCATTCTCTACCTCTGGCTTTTTAAACTACTATTTATAACCGCTGTTGTTTATGTCTTTGGTGAAGTGGAGGAATAAGAAGAAAGAGTCAAGAAAGTCCCCTGGCAGAGTCCTTATGTTTATGAGGTATGAACTTCTTTTATTTGAGTTTCAAAGGACATCACTGCTACAAAGATATATATCTTAGAAGTCTGGAAATTTCTGATTCTTAATGAGTGAATTTTGAAAATTAGCACATTAAAGTAATATTTTATTACATTAAAATAAGTGTGTATTGTAATTAACATGGTTTGAAACTAAGCTCTGGAGTTAGACTAGCTGAGATGGATCCCCAAATCCACCACTTTTTTGCAATACAACCTTCAGCTAAATTAGAAATGCTTCTAAAATTCATTACATATTTAATCTTTTTTAACAGTTAGTCTTCTCCAGGTATAATTTACATACAATAAAATTCACCCTTTTTAGATATATATTTCTATGAGTTTTGACAAGTACCTGAATTCTGTATCCTCCATTATAATCAAGATATACGATAATTCCTTCACCCCATATATTATCTTCGTGAAAGAGTCCATTCACTTAAAATTCAAAAAATTGCAAGCTAGCTTTATAGTGACAAAAAGCAATTCACTGGCATCATGGAAATGGGGTGTGGTGGTTGGGGGGGGGTGTTGATTTGCATAAAGGACTAAAAAAAAACTTTTGGGGTGATGTATATATTTATTATCTTGCTTATGGTGTTGGATTCACAGGTATATGCATATGTCAAAAATTATCAATATGTGTAGTTTAGAGGTCCTAGTCCTTAGAAGGGAAGGACTACTACTAGGGGAAATAGCTAGTTACTTAAACTTTGAACCCTAGCTACCAGTTGGTCACTATAGGCTTCTAATACCAAAAGCCAAAAAGCAAGGAAAGGAGTCCCTTCCTCAGAAGGGGTAATTTACCCTGATCATTAGGAGACTGTAAGACCCCTCATATAAAATGGTGACAGATAAGCCTAAATTTGGCAAACAGGTGATCCATCAGAACTTCTTGGCACTCTTGACCAATTTTGACATTAAATAGACAAGTACTGCAACCATGGGGTGAAAAAAGCATGGAAACCAGGGATGTGACAGACTTCTGATCTATAGAACTGTAAGATAATAAATTTATGTTCTTTTAAGTCAGTAAGCTTGTGGTAATTTGTTACTGCAGCAATAGGAAACTGATACACCCTATATATCGCTTTGACTCTGTAGAGATATTATAGAATGATAGAGCTGTTTCTGATTTATTTAAATCAGCTTTTGAAATGTCTATCATAGTTATGTTACCTAGGAGATAATTAAGAAATGTTCATTTTTCATCCATATTTTAATAAAAGAGAAACAGTGACAGTCTGTATTCTGTCATTCCCAACACTCCATACTCCTCATTTGTAAAATTCCCAGTATCTGGGATAAGGATTACTGTGAGTTAAAAAAAAAAACCTATTATTTTTTTAATTACAACTTTGCTTATGACACACCATAAAGTAATTATGTTTACTTCTTCACTAAACTTCCTCTAGATCTGAAAGATTATGATTATTGCTAAATTTTCCTAGCAGCTTTGGTGTACATCCACTATTATGGCATAGCAACTACACTTCTAGATATTTATTTAAGATACACAAATGTATATGATCATTAAAAGATTACAAGAATATTTATAGCAACCTTTTTTATAATAGTCTAAAACTGAAAATAAACCAAATGTTCATGCAATGGAGACTGGATAAAAAAAAAAATTGTATCATGTCCTATGATGGATTTGGGCAGTGGAACAAATGAATTACTCTTGCAGCAAAACTGGTGAAACTCAAAATCAACTATACTTCAATTAAAAAGAAGAGATTTAAGTAAAAAGTGAGAAAAAATAATATGTTAAGTAAAAGAAGCCACCCTCTTACATGCATACATGTACACAAAACATACATTGTTATTTTATTTTATTTATATAAAGTAAAAGAGCAAGAAAAAATCTATGATAATATAAATTAAAAAGTGATTTCCTGAACGAGGACTGAAAAGGAGTGTGAGGGTACTTTCCGATGTGATAGAAATGTTCCATATCTTGTTTGGATAATGATTATACCATTACACTTGTACATAAAATGGTTGGATCTCATGGAATTGGGCAGTTAAGACAATGAATTTTAACGTGTATAACATTTTCCCAATAAAATGATAAGCCTTGGGAACAATGACTAATAGGGAGCAAATGGGAGATTCTAGGGGAGTAGTAGTATTCTTTCTCCTGATTGTTAAAGGTTAAACTATGTGTTACTTTATGAAAATCTTTTTATTTGTTTACTTATGCTTTTTGCTCTTTTCTGTGGATGTGTTATACTTCTACATATATATATATATATATATATATATATATATAAGTTTACTAAAAAATAGTATTTAGGCAGCAGATAATTATAGATAAAATGTTCTCAAATAAAATGCAGACTATTATCATTGTGCTACCAAAAAGAAATTTAGAATAGTTATAAAGAAACCTGCCGTCAAGGGTCTGACATTTCAGATTTTTACGGCAACTATAATAGCTTAAGAAATAGTAAAAAGACACATAAATTTAGATTTAGATTTCTCGTGCATAATATGGAAAGAGTGAAGAAAAGGACTGATACAAATAATTTACGGGATTGAGTGGGGTCAAATGAGATTATATATATAAATATATAGGAGAACTGTAAAGCACAATGTAAATGTTAGATATTAACATCTTCCTTATCAATTGCACTTTGAAAGACTATTCTTTAACAATAAATTTCACCAAATTTTTCAACAACACCAGTCGAGATTGTTAATAAGAATAGCTCCAGCCATGATGGTCTGTTTGTCAGTGATCCGAGAAAAAAAAGCTTTGGGGCCTCTGGATACAGAATGAGACAAGTATTTAATTTAGGCTGACATTGGTCTTTGGGCTTTCCAGGAGCAATAAAATTTGACAGCCGAGTCATATGTGTCAGCTGAAATCAGACCTACCCAGAGTCTGTGAGCATAGCCTTCTGTCAAATCATGCTCTTCTCTTCACTGTCAAATTTTCTTCCTATGTATATAACGATTCATCGTCATCATCATTATCATCATCATTGTCATTGCCCTTGTTATCACTGCTTTCATTCATGAGATACCTAACTTTACATATGCTTTTCATGGATTATCTAATTTCATTTCTACAATTCTAGAGTGACTATATGCCAGTTTTCTTAAAGTTTCCATTGTTCAGCACATCTACATAGGTCAGACTATTTCAACCTCAATACCACTGACATTTTGGTGTGGATAATTCTTTGTTGTTGGGGCAGAGACTCTTCTGTGTCTGTAGAATGTTTAACAGCATCCCTGGCCTTGACCAACTAAATGCTATTAGCACCTCTACCCAAGTTGTGACAATCAGGAATGCCCACAGACATTGCCAGATATCCTCAGGGAAGAGGGAATGTAAATTCTTATCCCCCTACCCTGCCCCTGGTTTGGAACTACTGCTGTACATTAAAGTAGCCACAACCTAACGCCAATTAGGTTTCATGAAACATAAATTTTACTTTTAGTCAAAAAATCCGGGCTTAAATTCCAACTTTGTCATTATAGTAGCTTTCTGACCTAACACAAATTATTCAATTAAGTGCTTACTTTTTTGACTATGAAGTGAGAGTAATAATATATTTTCGTGTGAATGAGTGTCATTTTTCAGTCTTAATACAAAACTGTTCACATGTTCCCATCGTACTTAAAGTAATCCTTTACCTTACTTTACCTGTTACTTTGTAATAAATCAGAATGTCTATTCCCTTTGTAAAACATTTCTCAATAACAACTTGTTTATTTTTGTTTGTTCATTTGTTTTCATTAACATCAAATATACTAGAATGTTAAATGCATGAAGGGGAGCCCTGTCTGTCTAGGTAAACATGTTGTGTGCCGTACCTTACACATGAAAGGTGGTTACGTGGAAAGTGCTCAGTATATATTTAGTGTGTAATGACTTCCTGTGATAATTTATGGGAAGGTAACAGACTACTTCTTACTACATTGCTGGTGCTCACTAAATGACACTTCCTTCTTCCCTTGCATTTTAAAGAAGAATGTGTCTCAAGATTATTTCCTTGGTGGAGAAACCACCGTGTAACAATCTGGAATAGGGTATGTTGCAGGCAAAATAAAGACTCCCTGAAGATATCCATGTCCTAATCCTTGGAACATGTGAATATGTTCCCTTAAATGGCAAAATGGACTCTGCAGATGTGATTACATTGAGGTGGGAAGAGTACCCTAGTTCATAAATCCAATCTAATCACAGGGCCCCTTAAAAAAAGTAGAAGAGAGAGGCAGCAAAGTGCAAACCCAGACATACGGCAACACAGGAAGAATTCAGCCCAAAATTTCTGGCTTTGAAAATGTAGTAAGAGGACCACAAGCAAAGGAGAGTGGGTGGCCTTGAGAAGCTGGGGAAGGCAAGAGAACATTTTCTCTCCTAGTGAACCCAGAAGGAACACAGCCATGTCAACAGCATGATTTTATCGCAGTGAGACCCGTTTTGGACTTCTGGCCTCAATAATTGTAAGAATGTAAATTTGTGTTGCTTTAAACTGTCCGTATTGTTATAGTAGCAATAGAAAACTGATAAAACAAGGTACCCTGCATATGTTTTTTAACTTCTGTTTTCTCCTCATCTCTCGAACAGAAAATAGGACAGGTTTTTCACATTGCTTGTTCTTTACCCTTTCACTTCTATGTGATACTAGCTTCCTGATTTGAGGAAGGTAGCAGTTTCCTGGAATGAGAAAAACAGTTAGTGTAAGGAAAGTACAAATTGGTTTGTAATCCAATTGTGTAATGTAATCATTCCATCCATTTAGTCAATAAATATAATTCAGCAACTGCTAAGTGCTGTCATTCACTACATACAGAGAATATAAAATAGTTAAGACAGAGTCCCTTTCCTTTATAAATTCAGACTCAGTGGAGAGAGGAAAGGGGGAAGGAAACGGACACTTTAAGAGATATTTTTAAACACTGTCAGAAACAATAACAGAAGTGTTCCTGAAGCCCCACAGGGACATATAACTCGTCCCCAGGACATTCTTTTGGAGAAAATAGATACACACTGGCTCTCCCTTGTAGTACATCCTTTTTAAGCTCATTGAAATGCTGAGTGAAATCTATTCATAGAGAATTAAATTAATTCACACAATACAAGGAAAAGAAACATCTCTTTTCAAGAGGCATTAAATCTACTCTCCTTAATAGAGAAACCGAGATTAAAAGAGGTGAAAAATGATGAGAATGACCTTTTTAGTTCTAATCACACAAATAAATCAGTGCACTGGTGATGAATTCATTAATTTTGATTAAACACGGAACTATGAAGTCATTTGAATTAATTCAGTAATCACCATGAAGAAGAGATGCTTTAGAGCTTGATGTTGAGTAGCCCCTTTAATTTGCCCTTTGACCCAGTCTTAGGGAAATATGTACCAAGATCTTCAAGTGAGCTGACTTTGTATACAGGAGGATCAAGTCACGGAGTTAAACACCTAAGGCCCTTGGTTCTGAGAGGAGATGAGTTGTTGGTGAGAAGCCCTAGCCACGATTATAAACCTATTCCCTTTTTAGAGAAATAAAAATGCTTTGGGATTAAAATTTGCAGGAATATACAGCTAGCAGTAATAGAGGAAACTAGTAGATATTTTTCATAGAATTTTATCAAGATAAATGAAAACAATTGTACTCAGAATTGATATGGTTTTCCCAGTCACCATGTTGGAAGGCACATGGCTTAATGCACTAGAAGTGTCAGAGTATCAGAGGATCCTCACAAGTTCTTACAACAAATCAGAATAGGAAAAGATCTAAGCCACGTGTGCAAAGTGTACATTTTCATCTCACTTTTAACTTCCTTCAGGTTGCATTGATAAATTATCATAACAGAAAATGGAAAAATAATTTTCACACTGAACAGTTGAAAGTTTTCTATAGAGTAATAGTTCAAAAAAGCAGAGAGAAGTTATTTTTTTTATTTTTATTTTTTATAGATTTATTGATTGATTGATTGCTATGTTGGGTCTTCATTTCTGTGCTAGGGCTTTCTCTAGTTGCGGCGAGCGGGGGCCACTCTTCATCGCAGTGCGCTGGCCTCTCACTATCGTGGCCTCTCTTGTTGCGGAGCACAGGCTCCAGACGTGCAGGCTCAGTAATTGTGACTCACGGGCCTAGTTGCTCCGCGGCATGTGGGATCTTCCCAGACCAGGGCTCGAACCTGTGTCCCCTGCATTGGCAGGCAGATTCTCAACCACTGCGGCACCAGGGAAGCCCAATAATTTTTATAATAAGCCACAGAACTTTTCATTGACTGTGTCATGAAAAACATTATTCAATAATAAAAGTACTTAATTGAATTAATCATTCCATGTGTTACCTGGTTCATAAGTAGGTTGAAATGAAGTTGAACAGGATATCTGCACACAATTAAAAACAACTGACCCCTTTGAAAATTGTTGTTTTCAGGGTAGGATAAAAAGCACAGTAAATCAGTGGTGATAGGGAGTAAAGCTTATTTTTCTCTCTTATTCTGGAAACCAGAATTTTGACTATTTTTCCAGGCAGAAATCACTCTGAGCAGGACACTGTTGGTAAGAATAAAAAGAGGGACTCTTTAATTCAGGATTTTAAATAAAGTCAAATAGATTTTTAAAGACAATCCCAACTCTAAAATTAAACATTCACATACACAGAGGACTGTTCCTGTATCCTATATCCTGTTGCTGTATTCTGCAAGAATCGTGACTGCATCAGATACAAAGCTATCTACTGGGATTCTGCTATGCCTTCCCAGTTCCTCAAACTAATGCACTCCACTAACCGGGGAGCCAAGCAACTAAGTAATCTCCTCTGTGGTGTAATCCGGGCTCCTTCTGTGTTTTCTACACCACTCATTCCATTCTGTTCTGGGCTAAAATTGTAGGGGTATGTTTTAGCACTCTTATTGCTTGGAATTCATACACTACAAATCCTCAGTCTTTGCCTACAGTTTATATCAACTGATTCTATGAAAGGCTTTGCTCCTCATTAATGCTTTTGTAGAATGCTTATTTCTTGCTTTATTCAGTAACCCATGCATATATTTTTTCTGTTTGCTTGGCCTTTTGACACACTCTTTAGGTTCAGCACTTTTTTCTTCCTAGTGTTTGCCAGTAAGATTTCCCCTTGCTCAGCAATGGGGTGAGTTTTATTATTTTTTTCTCTCTTTGAGAAGCATTCACTTCACTATTGGACTCCATCTTGACAATCAGACCCCCACTGTGAATTATTTTATTACTTCCTTTGTAACAGTTACTTTCCCCCTAGGAGCAATCCTTAGAATTTCACAATCCAGCAACATCTAATCCAGTATCTTTCCTTATACAGGGGTGAATACTCGTTTTCTTCAGTGGTAAATATTTTAAAATGTTATTGTTACATAGTCACCTATATATATCTTAGCTTTCCAACTTTAAAAAAAACCTTTCTAATGTCAAGGAAAATAAATGCTGGGAGGTATAGCTACTGAGCCCTAAATAACCCAACATAAGCAGTTCTATTATTTTAAAAAATCATATTTTTCATTTTCCTCCATAAATTCACATTGGTTTTATTGGATTATCATAGGTTATCTTTAGTTTTTTGAAGTCAATATACATATTAACATAGATAATGACCCTGTTAAAGAAAACAATGTTCTGACACATTAAAACATTAAGGAAGACTTTATTCAAAGATTTGCAACAGGTGTCAAGACTATCACAGCAAGGGAGAGAGATGGGACTCAACTCCAAGTACAAGAACAATGGGGATTTCCAGTTGAGGAGCAGGTTGTGGGCCCCATGGGGGCACCAAGGGTAAACTGATGTAACCCATTTCTTGCTGGAGGCAGGCCAGGGTGACCAGCTATCACTTGGGGGAGGGTGGGAGATGAGGAATGTGATCAGATATTTACTGTGATCAGAAATTAAATGTGGGAGGATCCTCTCTAAACCTAGTTTAGCAGGATTTTGCTAAAACTGGATTCTGCAAGGACAAGGACCGACAAAGAAGATCAAATTTGAAACCTAGTTGAGAAGAGGGCTCAGAGGAGCTTGACTAAAATTTGGTCAACTGACTAAAAATTGACTAAAGTCTTTGTCAGCTTCCAAAAAAAATTTACTTTACTCAGTGAACGGTTTTATTATTTTCTTCCTCTCATGCTGTTCAAAAATCACTGGCTTTCTTGCTATTTTTGAACGTACCAGGCATGCCATCTACTCAGATCCTTTGTGCTTGCTCTTCCTTTTTCTAGAATTCTCTTTCCCCACATATTTACACACTTTCTTCCCTTACTTCTATTGCACCTTTATTAAAATATCACCTTTCTTAGATTAACCTAACCTACAAGAGTTTCACCTACCCTCTACACTTCTCTTCCCTTTCTTCTGCTTTATTTTTCTCCTTAACACTTATCAACTAAAATTATACATGTGTAGTATAATACATGTAATACACACTTTATTGTGTGTGTGTGTTTATCTCTCTTATTTTTTTACCCATTTGTGTGAAAGCGTCTTAAGGGTGGAGGTTTGGGGCTGTTGTGTTCACTTGTTTAGTCCTAGCACTTAGATCTGTCCTTAGCATAGTCTGATAGAGAAAGTGTTCCACAAATATTTGATAATGAGTGAACATATACAGCTTGAGTGTTTTATTTCCTTCAGGGTAGTTATTTAACAGCTTAAGCCCTAATTCCTATTATTATTCTTTCTCATAGAACATGCTTTAGAATTGCATTCATAGACCATGCTCTATACTTTTAATATGTAATGGTGGGTAGGGGGATCTTCAACTCTGAAAGTACATATACTTTTATAGAAATATAAAATCTAGAGTACCCATATCAAATAATTAATGTATGTATTTACTCCAATTTATATCATTTTCAAGGAAAACTCAGCATGATCATAAAGCATTGGGTTGCTTTAAAGTGAATCACTGAGAACTGGATTTACATGATCCATTCCATCTAAAGCTACAAAGTTTGTGATCACTGATTTAGAGTCATACTTCATTGCATTTTAAGTGACTAATACAATGATCACCTGAAAGATGGACTCACATGTACCACTATTGATTCCTAAAGAACACAATAAAGGAACCAATACTCATAAACAGTGTGGAAAATAAGAATTTAAAAGGAAGTGTCAGTCTTTCAGCAAAAATTCAGCATATACTAGAAGTTTTGTGAATTCTCTTTTGGCTTCTAGAAACACACAGAATAAAAATGTTTTCATAGAACTGTGAGAGTCATCTTGTGGGCTCTCTGGAGACCTCAAATAAATTGGTCATTATCTATTCATTAACTAGCAGAGATGGTCTGAGCAGCATGAAGATGAGGTATCAGGGGCTAATCTGTCCATAATCCTCCTCCAATATCCCCCACCCCCATGTTTCAAGGACCTCTAAATGTGGACAGGACAAAGTACTTT
Organism: Balaenoptera physalus; assembly: GCF_965194825.1. Lineage (NCBI taxonomy): Eukaryota > Metazoa > Chordata > Mammalia > Artiodactyla > Balaenopteridae > Balaenoptera > Balaenoptera physalus. The sequence goes on along the minus strand of NC_138884.1, from coordinate 81,174,985 downwards.
TTATTATCTTGCCTAAGGGATTTATAAACTCACTTGTTTTCTGCCATATTCTAGTCAATGAAACCTTCATCATCTTGACATTCCATAGACTGTCATACTAGTCTACTTCATTGATAAATTTATTCAGGTTGGACCTAAGGGAAAGAAAGTAGAAAAGGCATATAATCCATAGTAAGACGTACTTGTCAGAAAGTGGGAGATGAGTGCTATGAAAGTTCTCCAAGCTTTGAAAGACGTTCCAAACTTCCAGTGAGATCTCTAGGAATCTAGTGATGTAAAGCTTTTCAGAATACCTCCTACAGGGTGAAAACATTTGGCAGGCAACACATGCCACATTTGACTGTGGTGCTCTGATCCATTTACTGAATTGTTAGATTTCCATCTCTGAGTGGGGCTCTGAGCTGGAGAAGGCTTTATTATGGGTCCAGGCTATAGTTCAAGTGACTCTGCAATTTGGAATTTGTAATCCAACAAATAAAATGACAACAAGATTGCTTTTGGCAAATACGAAAGTTACATGGAGCCTCTGGCAATTTCAGTTAGAATTTTGGCGAAATTTCATACATTCCTCCTTAGGTAATTGTTCTCTTTTTAGAAATAGCTCATAGATTGTAGCTTGGTCCTGATTACCGTCAAGTGACCATACAACGTAAGCTGTTGGATGGACACAAGAGCAATGCATCATTAATTCTGCTGCATTACTTACCCTCAGTCAATATATAGCTACAGATTAATTAATGGGGAGTTACATATGAATAGTTAACCAAACAACAAAAACAAAACAGACCTGATTTATAGTTGGTTTTGTGTAATATGCTGGCGCCAAGCAGAGGTGGACTGCAGGACTGCTGGAGGATGAAAGGCCAATCAAGAGTATCTCTGAAAGATAATGTAGAGAAATTCTCCTAGCGAATGGAATTCCAAGAGTTTACTTGGTTGCCTAGTTTGCTGATATGGCTTCTTTCTCTGTCCATGAAAATACTCTGTAAAGAAAACTGAAAACCTGAAGCATTGCCCATTACCTGTTACCAGTGTAGGGATAACAACCACTACTCTTCATGTGCTGCTCTCTCCTACTGCTGAGTTCAACCTGACTTATCTTTCAAACGTTATGTTAGGTGGGAAAAATGGGGTTGAAGTAAGCAATGACTGTAGAACAGAAAGAGTATTTGTGTTAGATACCATGTTTCTTTATGTGTGACAACCCACTAAATTTTAAAGAAAGTGCTACTTCACCCAAATAAAGTGGTAAAAAATTATATACAGTTATGCTTCACTGATGTTTTCTTATTGACTACTATATATTATAATTATAGTTGTTTTGACTCAATGCCCAAATTAAACACTTTTTACAAAAATAAATATACTAATTTTTAAGACTATTTTAGGGACAAAAAGATGGGATAGTCAACCTCAAGTGGTGTTTATATACATGAACATTAAAAAAAAATCATGTCCTCATAAGTTATTTTTCCACCTAAACCTCTCAAGGGACCATTACATCTTCCTTTAACTAATGAATTCCCACATCCAAAGTAGCATGTCATATTTTTACATGTTGGAATGGACGTATATAGGGCAACGTTTGTATTTATTTTTCTTTTGTGATTGTGTCCTCATGCCTTCTCTGTTAAATGCTAACATGCATTTAGTTCTTTCAACATGAGACCATCATAACTGCTTTGACATTTTGAAAGACTAAATAAGACTTCTATTAGAAGTAGCATCCACATGGTCTGTCATTTCTAGAAATTTGGTTATTAGGTATTATATTCCTCCTACATATAAATGGAAGTTTAGAAATGAAGAGAGACTTTTTGGCTCCAATTTTTTCTTGTCAATTAACAGTAGCAACAACAAAAATGCAAACTTAGAAAAAAATAAAACATTTATTTGAGTCTCAGAATGGATACTTGCAACTGTATTCATTTGAATAGATCAATCTGCTGTGAAAGTTTGTACCAGACATACCTATAATCACCACACAGAAGAAATCTCTTCTTTAGTGACTTCCCCCTCTACACTGAAAAACACACTCATGTACCCCACCTTAACACATCTAACTTTGTATGTATATATACACATATAGAACTAGATCTGGATAAATAGTTAATAAGTAGTTTATAATATATTTAAAAACCTATAGAATCTGATTCTTGCTATTTCTTGGAGTTTGGCCTCTAATCACAACATTCCACTGGAATCTTCAACTTCTCAACTTCTTTCTGCATTTTTGATTTTTTAAAAAATAGTTTATTATGGAATATTTTAAACATAATGAAAAGTAGAGAGAATAATATAACAAACACCTAAGTCCTGATCACCCAGTTTCTACAATCATTAGTGCGTACCATATTTCATCAATGCCCTGGACCACATCTTCTGGAGTGAGCTAACAAATAAGAGAAGATTTGAGGTGCAAAGGAAATGAAGATAAGGGACTGGAAGGATTAGGTACAAGTCAAAGTGAGTAAAGAATAAAGCTATAACTGGTGACCTTGATCATCCGAAGACTAGGATTTGAAAGTATCTTCTTGGAATATGGAAGAAAGGAGACTGGAACCTTGAGGATTGTGGGAAAGGCTTATAGTAAGTGCTAAAGGGAATAAAGTTAGCTATGGAAAAGAAACTGATAAGAGGATTTTGAGGAACATTAAAAGTGTAACTAAATAGCAAAAATTTTAAGTGAGATTAGTCAACAAGCTATTCTGATCTTTTCCAAAAATCTTGAACTCTAAGAGGAGAATTTTGGACACTGAATGCAGCAATACGCCTGACATTAAGGTGTTTGGGGTACTTGCAAATGAATGATTATTCTAACAATATTAAGTGACTGAAAGTAGTCACTCAGTTGACTAGGGTACATATCAATTGCTTGGCAATCTCCATCTAAAACTGCATCTATCCAGAATGTTTGCCACTTGACTGCCATGGGACATTTCATCTGTGCCTTATGTTTTGTAACTAATCTTGACCAGGAACTCAAGTTTAATGTTACATCAGATGCAACAGCAAAAAGCCAACTTCCTCCCAATTTTATTCTGACCTTTTATTAACCAAGTATTTAAACGAAGTCTTGTTTATATAAACAAGTTCCCTGATGCAACCTCATGCTTTTAGGCTGTGAAACCAATTTTCTTCTTATCATTTTCACTCACGCAGAGCCTTAACTGTAATACCAGATCTTTGCCTCAAGTTTTGCTACATCAAACTGTATTATCCAGTCACCATGCAGCATGTCTTTACCTACTTAAATCTGTAGTTTTCTAATCTTGGAATCTTTGTCTCTATGCATTGCCTATATCTCAGGAACACACTTCTTTCTATATACTTGCTTTCCGACTGTGTGACAATCTCAGTAAAATGCATTTTTCCTCAGATACTCAGAATACTTAACAACAGGCATGTCACAGACATCACAGACACCAATCAATCAGAACATAGAAAGGTCAAAATGCTGGAGCAAGGTCTGGGAGTCCCCTGCCATGTTAGGTATTAACACTCTTGTAACTTAATGCTCTGCTGTTAGTGGAGTTCTGAGGGAAATTCAGGGCAGCTAGAAGTGGGGATATTCAGGAGGCAAGGGGGAGCAGGTTTTTTGCCAACTGGCATAGAATTATTCCGATATTTTACCAACTGGTATTGCTGTACCAGTGGTTGGAATGATGTCAATACTGTAATACTTGATGAAACAGACTTCTCTTTAGTTACTTGTGCGTGGCTTACTATTCTTTCTCTGTATCTAAGTTTTTAACCTGGCCTTTCTTCTATAGGAAATCATTGTTTAGTGTATGCTATAGACTGAATGTTTGTATTCCTCCCAAATTCATATGTTGAAATGTGATGGTATGAGAAGATGGGACCTTTGGAAGGTGATTAGGTCATGAGGATGGAACCCTCATGAATAGGATTAGTACCCTTATGAAAGAGACCCAAGGGAGCTCCCTCACTACTTCTGCCAGGTGAGGACACAGTGATGGCCATCTGTGAACTAGGAAGCTTGCTCTCACCAGACTACAAATACACTGGCACCTTGATCTTGGTCTTCCCAGCCTCTAGAACTGTGATAAATAAATTCCTATTGTTTATAAGCCCCCTGGTCTGTGGTATTCTCTTATAGTAGCCCAAACTAAGACAGTGCAGTAATTCTAACAATGTTTTTATATTGCAGAGTGGCAAAAGATACCCCGCACTTTTAAAACCATGAGGAGTGTGTGTGTCTTATATATATAACATATTTTGTGCTACATCAGTTAACACCGTATATATACAATGTAGTTGAGTTTGGGGAAGAAGGTATGGTTAGGAGAGTGATAGAACACTTTGTAGCCTGTAGTGACTGGATCAATTTATAGAATTAGTAGAAGTTGAGAAGACCTTGAAGAAAGAAAGAGATTAAATAAGATATAGTCAATTCTATGAATAGAAAACCAAGAATTTTGACATGGGGGGTGAAAATATTCATGCCTTATTAGTAGACAACAAGTAGGAGAGTTTGGGTGAAATCAAAATATCATTTTATAGAATAGCAAGTAATAGATTTGGAAATTATAATTAGAGCCAAATTGTGTATGGCTTTAAACAGCAAATTAAGAAATTAATCTTCATTTGTAATTTTATTTTCAAACTCTGTAATTTAAAATGTGTCCTGAAAGTTGTGAAGTGTTTTTGTAAACAGCGGGTTAGGGCAATTAATTTGGAAATACTTTGAAGAATCATTTGAGGCTGGCAGAATGTCATTAAAGTAATCCAGCAATATTAATGGTAGGAGATAAATCCAACAAAGGGGAATGTCTTCTTTGTGATCTCAGACCAGAAGAACACAAAGCCATAGATGGCTCCTAACTCCACTTACAGTTGGCTCTAATTGTTATGATAGTATTGAGGAAAGGACACATAAGGTATTTCACTTTCATCCCCGTGGACTTCACATTTTATCTTTGTAGACTTTAATAACTTATGCTCTAGAAATAATACAAAACATTGGCAAATGTAACATAGAAACTACCTTTTCTATTCTTAAGCCGATTATGACATGCAGCCATAAATAATGCTTATTCTATCATAAACAGTCACGTCTATGAATCAATGATTATTACTATGGTAATAACGGTAAAAATTTAAAAAAATAATTAATATTTTAAGCACTTATATTTTACTATGCACTGTCCTAAGAATTTTGTTATACATAGTAACACATTGATTCTTACTGTACTATGATTAAGATAATGAGATCTTTTACCAGTAAGAAAACTGAGGCACAGAGAATTTTAGTTAATTGTCCAGTGTTGCATAAGCTATAAGAGTTAAGCAGAATGTGACTAAAATAATACTGATTCAAATCATCTATGTATTAGAAAAGGATTCAAATTGCCTTGAAATTACAAGTACAGCCATTTGTTTATTGGACCACCACAGATCAGAAGAAAAGGAAGAAAAAAAATATAATTAAATAAAATTAAAAAGTAATAGAATAAAAGATAATAAAATAATAAAATTTTAAAAAATAAATAAAAAATTAAAAAAAAATAAGAGAGCAACCAAACCAATAAGTAAATCCACCAATGCTAACAAGCACTAAAAACTAAACTAAGGTAATCATAAAAATCAGAAAATAATCAGTAGCAGACAGCAAACCCCAAGTCTACAGTTGCTCCCCAAATCCACCACCTCAATTTTGGGAGCATTCCTTGTCTATTCAAGTACTCCACAGATGCAGGGTTCATCAAGTTGACCATGGGGATTTAATCTGCTGCTCCTGAGGCTGCACAGAGAAATTTCCCTTTCTCTTCTTCATTTGCACAGTTTCTATGGTTCAGCTTTGGTTTTGGCCTCGCTTCTGCCAGTAGGTCACCCTTAGGCGTCTGTTTCCTGCCCATACAGGAGGGGGTTAAAGCAGAAGCTGATTAGGGCTCTCTTGCTCACTCAGGCCAGGGAGTGGGAGGGCTACGGTAGTCATAATTGAATTGCAGGGCAAGCCTATGGCTGCAGAGGCCAGCATGACATTACAACAGCATGAGGCATGCTGTGTGTTCTCCTGAGGAAGTTGTACGTGGATCTCGGGACCCTGGCAGTAGTATCTTTCCTGACCACAACGTTATGAGACTAGATATCAATTAAAGGAAAAAAATCTGTAAAAAATAAAAACACAAGGCAGCTAAACAATACACTACTAAATAACCAGGAGATCACTGAAGAAACCAAAGAGGAAATCAAAAAATACCTAGAAACAAATGACAATGAAAACACAATGATGCAAAATGTATGGGATGCAGCAAAAGCAGTTCTAAGAGGGAACATTATAGCAATACAATCCTACCTAAAGAAACAAGAAACATCTCAAATAAACATCCTAACCTTACACCGAAAGCAATTAGAGAAAGAAGAACCAAAAAACCCCAAAGTTAACAGAAGGAAAGAAATCATAACAATCAGATCAGAAGTAAATGAAAAAGAAATGAAGGCAACAATAACAAAGAGAAATAAAACTAAAAGCTGATTCTTTGAGAAGATAAACAAAATTGATAAACCATCAGCCAGACTCATCAAGAAAAAAAGGGAGAAGACTCAAATCAATAGAATTAGAAATGAAAAAGGAGAAATAACAACTGACACTGCAGAAATACAAAGGATCATGAGAGATTACTACAAGCAACTGTATGCCAATAAAATGGACAACATGGAAGAAATGGACAAATTCTTCAAAAAGCACAACCTTCTGAGACTGAACCAGGATGAAATAGAAAATATAAACAGACAAATCACAAGCACTGAAATTGAGACTGTGATTGAAAACTTTCCAACAAACAAAAGCCCAGGACCAGATGGCTTCACAGGCGAATTCTATCAAACATTTAGAGAAGAGCTAACACCTATCATCTTTCTCAAACTCTTCCAAAATATAGCAGAGAGAGGACCACTCCCAAACTCATTCTACGAGGCCACAATCACCCTGATACCAAAACCAGACAAAGATATCACAGAAAAAGAAAACCACAGACCAATATCACTGATGAACATAGATGCAAAAATCCTCAACAAAATACTAGCAAACAGAATCCAACAGCACATTAAAAGGATCATACACTATGATCAAGTGGGGTTTATCCCAGGAATGCAAGGACTCTTCAATATTGGCAAGTCAATCAATGTGATAAACCATATTAATAAATTGAAGGAGAAAAACCATATGATCATCTCAGATGCAGAAAAAGCTTTTGACAAAATTCAACACCAATTTATGATAAAAACCCTCCAGGAAGTAGTCATAGAGGGAACTTACCTCAACATAATAAAGACCATATATGACAAACCCACAGCCAACATCGTTCTAAATGGTGAAAAACTGAAACCATTTCTTCTAAGATCAGGAACAAGACAAGGTTGTCCACTCTCACCACTATTATTCAACATAGTTTTGGAAGTTTTAGCCACAGCAATTAGAGAAGAAAAAGAAATAAAAGGAATCCAAATCAGAAAAGAAGTAGTAAAGCTGTCAACATTTGCAGATGACATGATACTATACATAGAGAATCCTAAAGATACTACCAGAAAACTACTAGAGCTAATCAATGAATTTGGTAAAGTAGCAGGATACAAAATTAATGCACAGAAATCTCTTGCCTTCCTATACACTAATGATGAAAAATCTGAAAGAGAAATTAAGGAAACACTCCCATTTATCATGCAACAAAAAGAATAAAATGCCTAGGAATAAACCTACATAAGGAGACAAAAGACCTGTATGCAGAAAATTATAAGACACTGATGAAAGAAATTAAAGACAATACAAACAGATGGAGAGATATACCATGTTCTTGGATTGGAAGAATCAACATTGTGAAAATGACTCTACTAACCAAAGCAATCTAGAGATTCAATGCAATCCCTATCAAACTACCAATGGCATTTTTCACTGAACTGGACCAAAAAATTTCACAATTTGTATGGAAACACAAAAGACTCCAAATGCCTAAGTAATGTTGAGAAAGAAAAATGGAGCAGGAGGATCAGGCACCCTGACTTCAGACTATACTACAAAGCTACGGTAATCAAGACAGTATGGTACTGGCACAAAAACAGAAATATAGATAAATGGAACAGGATAGAAAGCCCAGAGATAAACCTATGCACATATGGTCACCTTATCTTTGATAAAGGAGGCAGGAATATACAATGGAGAAAAGACAGCCTCTTCAATAATTGGTGCTGGGAAAACTGGACAGCTACATGTAAAAGGATGAAATTTGAAGACGCCCTAACACCGCACACAAAAATAAACTCAAAATGGATTAAAGACCTAAATGTAAGGCTGGATACTACAAAACTCCTAGAAGAAAACATAGGCAGAACACTGTATGACATAAATCACAGCAATATCTTTTTTGATCCACCTCTTAGAGTAATGAAAATAAAAACAAAAATAAACAAATGAGATCTAATGAAAATTAAATGATTTTGCACAGGAAAGGAAATCATCCACAAGATGAAATACTATCCTTAGAATGGGGGAAAATATTTGCAAATGAAGCAACTGACAAAGGATTAAATATACAAGCAGCTCATGCAGCTCAATGTCACGAAAACGAACAACCTAAATCAAAATGAGCTGAAGACCTAAGCAGACATTTCTTCAAAGAAGATATACAGATAGCCAACAAACACATGAAAGGATGCTCAGCATCATTAATCATTAGAGAAATGTAAATCGAAACCACAATGAGGTATCACCTCACACCAGTCAGAATGGCCATCATCAAAAAATCTACAAAGAATAAATGCTGGAGAGGGTGTGGAGAAAAGGGAACCCTCTTGCACTGTTGGTGGAAATGTAAATTGATACAGCCACTATAGAGAACAGCATGGAGGTTCATTAAAAAACTAAAAAATAGAACTACCATATGACCCAGCAATACCAGTACTGGGCATATACCCAGAGAAAACCATAATTCAAAAAGACACATGCACCCAAATGTTCATTGCAGCACTATTTACAATAGCCAGGACATGGAAGCAACCTAAGTGTCCATTGACAGATAAATCGTTAAAGAAGACATGGCACATATATATAATGGAGTATTACTGAGCCAGAAAAAGAAACCAAATTGAGTTATTTGTAGTGAGGTGGATGAACCTAGAGTCTGTCATACAGAGTGAAGTAAGTCAGAAAGAGGAAAAACAAATACCATATGCTAACACATATATATGGAACTAAAAAAAAAAAAAAAATTGGTTCTGATGAACTTAGTGGCAGGACAGGGATAAAGACGTAGACACAGAGAATGGACTTGAGGGCACAGGAGGAGGAAGGGTAAGCTGGGATGAAGTGAAAGAGTAGCATTGACATATATACACTACCAAATGTAAAATAGATAGCTAGTGGGAAGCAGCTGCATAGCACAGGGAGATCAGCTCGGTGCTTTGTGACCACCTAGAGGGGTGGGATAGGGAGAGTGGGAGGGAGGCACAAAAGGGAAGGTATATGGGGATATATGTATATGTATAGCTGATTCACTTTGTTATACAGCATAAAGTAACACAACATTGTAAAGCAACTATACTCCAATAAATACGTTAAAAAAAAATGACCATACTACCTAAGGCAATCTACAGATTCAATCCAATCTCTATCAGAATATCAATGGCATTTATCACAGAACTAGTAAGAATGTTATTGAAAGTAAATAAAATATTACCATAGACCAGTTAACACTTGATTAAATTATTTATTTCTTCTTAAATTCTTAAAGCTTCATAGCTGGGTGTTAGCCCAGACTGTTTTTTGCCTACTTTGTTACTGATGGTTTAAGCATTCTTGCATACATTAAAAAATCAAAACAAAAGAAAACTCTCCCAGAGTTTATGGCCCTCTAAGTTATGTTGTAAAATTTTTCAGAGTTTCAAGATAAAACTGAGTAAGAATATTATCTGGATTTCTAAAGTATTTTCTTGGTACCAAGCATTGTAATATTTAAGTGTAGCTACAATTTTTCCCAGCTATAATAAGAGTTATAATAGTTAATCATAATATTAAAGATCTTATATTAATCAATTAATAATATTTAATAAATTATTATAAATTATTAATATTAAATTTTATATATTATTTATATACAAATATTTTAATAAATATTTTATAAAGATTTATATGCAAATAATTATATATTAATATTAAATACATATTGATTTATATATTATTTATATTACATAATTTATAAATAATTAATATTAAAGATTTATATATTAGTATTAAATCTAATGTTAAACATTTTGTAATATGTAATATTAAACATTGTAATAGTAAAACAATAATATTAAGTATTTTAATATTAAAACAAAATGTGCTTTATACTTTTTGTATTACATTCATCACATGCTTTTCTTCCTGAAACTTTTATAAGGCTTCTATAAAAGAAAAAAATTGCCCAAGTGGTTTCTTCAGAATAATACCATCTTGCACTTATGGGAACATTCTGACATTTTTTCATTTCAATGCATAAGTGATTCTCCTTGCCAAAATAATTCTGAATGACCTTGGACCTTGAAGCTGAGGGCTTAAATAAACATCTATTTTAATGTCTCATGATCTTAATAATTTCATATGTCCTATCCATTTATTTGTGAAAAATAAATAAACCACAATGTGAAATTTATGAACATGAATTCTTATAGCAAAATTTATCTTGTTTCATATATACAACTCTTCAATAAAATGGCATTTGAATCAATCGTCTTTTAAAAGACATTTTTAAAAAGAAATAATATGCATGTTTTTCATTGGTTAAATGACACATCCTTACTTACTCTAGCACCCATTTTCTCTTATATTTGTCATTTTCCTCCCAACACATGCAGAGGGTCATATGAGAGAGGGAAATATAAGTGATAAAAGTGCAAGTGCTAATGTTGACAGGCTTTAGTTATATTGCTTCTAAATAGGGCATTAATAGCAGTGATCTTATGATTTAGAAGTCGGACATAAGTTGGAAAGTTGGAAACCATCACACTATATTAATGTGCAGAGGAAAGTATACATACAACCAATAAAGCAACAGGATCAGAGAAAAACACATTGCCTAATACTAGATTTCATAAGAAAATGACAAAAACTTCTTGATGGTACAAAATTAGAGGTCAAAAGGGCTGGCTTGAGTAGCCCAGATTATCAAGAGGTAAATGTTGACTTGATACTAAATGAAAAATCCTGTGAGACAGAGTTGTGGCAACTCTGGAATCACTTCTGATGCCCTGATAATACACATGTGGAACAGAACAGGCACTATCACCGTGGCTCAAACAGTCTAGTCCTAATCCTCTTACACAATTTTATTTGGGTAGCAAAATAAATGTATCTGATACAATAACAATAACTAGTGACAGTGTGCTAGTCAGTTTTTGCTGCCTACCACACCAATCACAAATCCCAGTGGCATATAGTATTAAGTACTGTATTTCTTGCTCACATATCTTATACTATAGAAATAATAGAAAGGATTGGTAAGTGGAATCTGAAAGTCACTTTTTATATTCTTAAGCCAATTATGACATGCAGCTGTAAATAAGCATATTCTATCATATGTGATCATTATTATGGATTAATGATTATTACTCTGGTAATAATGGTTTTAATACTGTTTATTTTCAACATCTTCCTGAAACAGTTTCTTCCATTTACATCTGAAGTCTCATACCTTCCTGTATTTCTTACTACTATTGATTATTTTCAGTTGCCTTTGCAGGGTCATCAGCTTCTACCTAGCCATTTAATATTGGTGGTTATCAAGGCTTGGTTTTACCCTGTGTTCCTTTCCGACATTATTGATTTACTCTATGTAATCTCACCCATGATTATGGATTCAATTATATACAATAATGGCTTCCAACTATGTATCTTCAACCAGAATCTCTAGACAAATCCAGATATCCAAAAACTTTAAATCTGCAATCTTACTATTTTCTTTCTCTCTGTACCATCTGTTCTTCCTCTTCTTCTCCTCCCTCCTCCTCTACCTCCTCTTTCTTTTCCTTCTTCCTCTTTTTATGGTTTTCTTTGGACAATTTGGCTATTTATTTACAATTTTGTTTTTTCTCTACTATTGTCTCATTAACTATATGTCTTTTAAAAAATTATTTTAGGGTTTATAATATGTATCCTTTACTTACTGCAGTCTAACTTCAAGGTTATACATGCAGTGTAAGAATCTTACAACATTATAGTTGCATATGTTCCTTCACATTCTTTGTGCAATTGTTACATATTTTATTTCTACATGTTATAAATTTTAATATATATATTTTTTACTTTAAATAGTAAATTACCTTTTAATAAAAATTTTAATGAGGAAAATTATCTCGTATATATTCCTATATTTAGGAGTTTTGTAGCTCTTCATTTATTTATGTAGACTTAAATTTTTATCTTGCATCATTTTCTTTCTGCCACAATTGTCTCTAATAATTCTTATATGGTAGATCTGTTGGATGTGAATTCTCTCAGTTGGTCATGTTGCAAATATCTTCTTTTTGTTTTCATTTTAGAAAGATATTTTTACTGGGTATAAAATTCTAGGTAGATAATTTTTCTTTCAGCTCATTAAATATATGATTCCATTGTCTTTTGGATTACAGGGTTTCAATGAGACATGTGTTCTTATTTATATATTTCTTCTCTATGTACGATATGTTTCTTTCCCCTATCTCTACCTACTTTCAAGATTTTTTTCTCTCTTAGTTTTGTTCAACAATTTGATTATGATCTGCCTTGATCTGATTATCTTTGTGGTTTTTTTTCTGTTTGGAGTTCTTTGAGCTTCTTAAATCTGGGTAGTTACATTTTTTTTCCCTCAAATTTGCTATTGCCATGGATATTAGGACAGAATATTTTCTACAGTTTACTGATAATATGTCCTTCTTTTCTAATCATTTTTCCTTCTGCACTTTATTTTGGACAGTTTAAAATTCTATGCCTTTAATTTTACTGATCCTTTCTTCTGCTGTTCCTAATCTATTAATTTTTTTTTTTTTTTTTTTTTATTTAGTTTTGGCTGTGTTGGGTCTTCGTTTCTGTGCGAGGGCTTTCTCCAGTTGCGGCAAGTGGGGTCCACTCTTCATCGCGGTGCGCGGGCCTCTCACTGTCGCGGCCTTTCTTGTTGCGGAGCACAGGCTCCAGACGCGCAGGCTCAGTAATTGTGACTCACGGGCCTAGTTGCTCCGCGGCATGTGGGATCTTCCCAGACCAGGGCTCGAACCCGTGTCCCCTGCATTGGCAGGCAGATTCTCAACCACTGCGCCACCAGGGAAGCCCCCTAATCTATTAATTTTACCTTGTGTATTTTTTTTTTTCATTTCAGGTAGCATATTTTATGTTTCAAGAAGATCCATTTTGTCTTTTGTTTCATGCCTAATGTTTCTATCCTTATTATGGTCATATTTTTTTCTATATTTTGTACATACTTCTAAGGTTTATATAGCTTTCAAAAGAACATCTCTGCATTTAGAAATTTCTTTCACTAATTGATTTTTCTCCCAGTTATGGGTCAAGATTTTCTGCTGCTGTGCAAACTTGGTAAATTTTTATTAGTTCTTGTACATTGTAAAGTTTACAATTATTAGTACCAGAGTCTTAATATTCTTTTAATAGTATTAAAATTTGTTATGTCCTGTAGTTATTTTAGATCAGTTTAATACTGTTAAGGCTTGTTTTTAAGCTTTGTTATGCCATGTCTAGAGCAACCTTCACTTTGAGACTAATTTAACTCTCCTCTCAAAGCATAATGCTTTTAAGGACTCTGCCGAGTGTCTTATGTAATAAGGCCTCTCTAGTCTGGCTGATGGGAACTGTAAGTCTTCCCACATGTGCATTTACTCATGTGAGTTACAGAAATTATTTGCCTACTATGTTTTTTAGTTGTTAATGGCCTAAAGGCAATTGCTCTGAGAGTTAAAACAGAGTCTGAAGGCAGAAAAATAATTCTAATTCTAAACATATTATTTACAAAATAGAAGATGAGGGAACACTAAATAACTCATTTATATTACTACCAATATCCTGACACAAAAAAGAGACTAAGGCATTGTAAGAAAACATTATCCTCTATGAATACAGATGACAAGATCCTTAGCAACATTAGCAAACTGAATACAGCATATATAAAAAAGGTAACTTATGATCACTGAATGGGTTTTATCCCAGAAATGCAAGATGCTGAATTAATATTGAGAAACAAATCAATATAATTTGCTGCATTACAGACTATAAAAAATGAATAATTACAACAGAAGCAAAAGAACATTTTACAGAAACCAATACCCATTCATGATAAAAAAACAAACAAAAAACAAAAGACAAAAAAAAAAAAACCTCAGCAAACTTGGAAGAGAAATAAACTTCTTCATCCTGATAAAGAACATATACAAAATACTTGCAGCTAAAATGATACTTAATGGTGAAAAATGGAGTGCTTTTTCTCTAATATTGGGGACAAAACAAGTATTTGCTCTCATCACTTCCATTTAATATTGTATATTAAGATCCTAGCCAGTGCTTTAAAGCAAGAAAAGGAAATAAAATCCATACACGTTAGAAAGGAGTATAAAGTTGTTTTTGTTTACAGACTACAGAATAGTTTATGTATAAAAATGCCACGGGCTTCACAAAAATGGTACATGAGTTAATAAGGGGGTTTAATAAGTTGACAGGATACAAAATCAATATGTAAAGGCCAATTGTATGTACCTATGCTAGCAATGCAAATTTTAAAATTGAGATTAAAAACAAATGCCCTTTGTAAAAGGATTCAACAACACAAAACACAAAACCCTTAAAGATAATTTTATGAAAGTATTTGCAAGACCTCTGCACTAAAAACTTCCAGATTGCTGAAATATATAAGAACAGCATAACTAGAGAAACACCTATGTGTAATGATCAGGACATTCAGCATTATAAAGCTGTCAATTCCCTTCAGATACATAGTTTAAGCACATTTCCAATTAAATTTCTGAAAGAATTTTTATAGAAGCAAAGAAGCTGTTTCTAAAAAGATATTTTACTGCATCTCTGCTTTTCAACCTAGATTTTATTTATTTTTTAACATCTTTATTGGAGTATAATTGCTTTACAATGGTGTGTTAGCTTCTGCTGTATAACAAAGTGAGTCAGCTATACATATCTAGATATCCCCGTATCTCCTCCCTCTTGCGTCTCCCTCCCACCCCTCTAGGTGGTCACAAAGCACCAAGCTGATCTTCCTGTGCTATGCGGCTGCTTCCCACTAGCTATCTATTTTACATTTGGTAGTGCATATATGTCCACGCCACTCTCTCACTTCGTCCCAGCTTACCCTTCACCCCCGCCCCGTGTCCTCAAGTCCATTCTCTACGTCAACCTGGATTTTAAATTAATCTATTTCAATCAAGATGCTTTTAAAAACCTATGTTGCAATAGTAAGAGAGCCTAATTTTCTGATAGAGAACAGAGTAAAAGTAGTCTAATATCCATTATCCAGAGGATAGCTATGTTAAAAATGTGCTTGGGACTTCCGTGGTGGTCCAGTGGTTAAGCCTCTGCACTTCCACTGCAGGTGACGTGAGTTTGATCCCTGGTCAGGGAACTAAGATCCTACACGCAGCGGGGACAAAAAAATGTGCTTGACTACAAACACAATATACAAGGAAAAAAAAAAAAAAAACTGTAGACATATATTTTTCCCAGAAGTTCATAAACATAAAAAGTTCTAGCAGATAGTGCCAGCAGGGGTAAAACCGAGATTCAATCAAGGAGTTCATACGTGCCCCTAAAAACTAATTGCTAAAAGCTAAATAAACATATTGCTATGGCAAGTGGCAGAGTCCTTAATACAAAACCCCACCTAAATATTTCAATATTTTTGTGGTAGTTTCAGTTATGCTTTTGCTGTGCAAAGTATTTTATTTGTGGGAAAATGTGCAGAGGATCAGAAGAAAATATAGAGTAAAACATGATACCCCAAGCTTTGTGGCACATGCTTACTCACAAGCACACTCACAAACATGTGTACTCCAGATGATTTTCATGAAAAGTTATTTTCATGTTATAGGATTTGAAGTTTAGAGACATTAAATGTATTTCCCAGACTTAGAAACAATGATTTGATGGCTCAACAATGATTAGAACTTGTTTTATTTTAAACGTTGTAAGTGAATATATGTACATATGATTTATATATATATATGTACATATGATTTAAATTTCACAGATTACTCAATAAAAATACCCATCATTTTGTTACATTTAAACTAACTAATTTACGTAATACAAATGCTACCTTCATAGGAAATTGAGTGTATATCTTTAAAAATAAGGAAATCTCCTTCAGCAAAAATTTAAAAAATATAGTCATGTGAGATTTATTCTAATAATCTAAAGATGATTTGACAATAAAGTTCTCATAATTGTGCTTACTCAAATTAGTTTTTTTGTTGGTTTTTCAGATAGCAATATTATAGCATGTTCATATGCTAAGAGTAATGAGAGGGAAGGATGACAGAAGGTGGGATATGATCCATTGATAGAGGAGTTGGCCTTAGAGAGAACCATGGATTGTCCATCTGGAGTAGTAGGAGGGAAAGGAGAACATATAGGTATACAGACAATGATTTTGTAGATGTGCTTCTGAGAATGCATGAAATTTGTCTTCATATATTTTTCTCATAAATTAAAGTAAGAAGAACATAGAACACACACATACAGTGCAGAAAATAGTTAACACAGAAAACTGGAGACTGCTGTTTTGAGAAAGATTTGTTTACAAAGTGGACTATTTTCTAAAGGTGTCTGTAAACTTATAATCATGGGAGCATACCCACCATTCTCATAACTTGTTAAGACTGGCTCACACTGTATAAACTGCACACACAAAAAAATGTGGCTTTATGCTGAGCACCTACTTTCCTACTGGATGTCGTAAAATGTGGTAAGTGCTACACAGAGGGTGCCTATATGAATAACATCCAACAAAACCTCTGAGCACTGAGTCTATAATGAGTTTCCCTTTTAGACAATATTTTATATGTGTTGTCACACTGGTTACTGAAGGAACTGAGCACATTCTGTGTGAATCCACTGAGAGAGGACTCTTGAAAGCTTGCACATGTTACCTCTGGATTTTGTCCTATGTGCCCTTTCCCTTTGCTGATTTTGCTTTCTACCTTTCATTGTCATATGCCATAGTTATAAATAGGACTATATGGAGAATCTTGTGAGTTTTCCTAGCAAATAATCAAACCTAGGGGTGGCCTTGGGGACCCCTTACCAAAACATACACACACATGCACATACATCCCCACACATCCTATATATGGCTAAACTATTAAACAACTTGGATCAATAATTTAATCAATTTTTGGTGAGAGGTCCCACTTTCTATCACTGTTGGGATTATTGTTTAATGAAGTGTGTACATATCTATGAATATAGGATAAATATTTTAAATGTGACAAAATATGCATAATAAATGCAAAATTTATTTAACTTTTAAAAATTCCTAATAAATTAAATAGAAAGAGGATATGCAATTGACAATTTAAAATTAGTAAGATCCTGAGGTTGGACTTGTGTAGTCTGGGGTTCTAATGTACTATCTTTTGAATTAGAATTAGAACTTATTCAAAATAAAGTTTTGGAAATATTGGGTGGGGAATATAAAATAATAGCATTTTAAGGATATAAAAGTTAGAATCAAAACCAGAAAAAGAAAAGACATATTTTTAAAAATAGAACTTTATTAAAAAAAAAAAAGAACTTTAATTAATGAAAACTATAAGCCTTACAGAAAAAAGAAAAAAAAATTATTGATATTTTAAACAGCAGTATAGAGATAAAGAATTATATAAATTATATGTGTATATATATATATATATATATATATATATATATATATACTGTGAATTATATTTAAAGACATTTTGCAGAATTCAGGGGATACAGTCAGAGAGGTAGAAAATATAAAATAAAAGATGAATGACATAGAATGTAATAAGGTCTAATATATATGAAATCAGAGTCCCAAAATAATAAAATAGACTGTGAAAGAGGCAATATTTGATGCAAATGTTTCCAGAAATGATGATAGACTTTAATAAACACTAAGCAGTATCAATAAAATGAAATCCATTGTAAGCCACATAATAATAAAACTACAGAATGGGGCTTCCCTGGTGGCGCAGTGGTTGAGAATCTGCCTGCCAATACAGGGGACACGGGTTCGAGCCCTGGTCTGGGAAGATCCCACATGCCATGGAGCAACTGGGCCTGTGAGCCACAACTACTGAGCTTGTGCGTCTGGAGCCTGTGCTCCGCAACAAGAGAGGCCGCGATAGTGAGAAGCCCACGCACCGCGATGAAGAGTGGCCCCCTCTCGCCGCAACTAGAGGAAGCCCTCGCACAGAAACAAAGACCCAACACAGGCAAATAAATAAATAAATACATAAATACATAAATAAATAATTAAAAGGGGTATATTTATAAAAACAAAAAACAGAAAACTACAGAATGTTAAAATCAAAGATATCTTAAAGCATCCAGAGTGTATAGACAGTTTACCCATAAATAATAACAAATGAATAGAAAAATTATCAGTAGCAACAGTGAAAGCTAGAAGACAGTAGAATAATATCAACAAAGTTTAAGAGAGAATGGAATTTTCACAGTAAACCTTATCCCTAGTTTAATCCTAATTCAAGAATGAGAGTGAAATATAACATTTTATACTAAAAGAAATTAACAAAATTTACTATTAATGGACTTCACTAAAATAACCATTTTTTTAGACTTTTAAGAGCAGGTGACACCTAAACTTAATCGTTTTTTATTTTTAAAAATTTTAATTGATTTTTTTGAATGAAAGATTCTTTAAATTCTATAGTGTTTTACAATTTTCAAAAGTTTCACACATATTTCTTATAATCTCATAATAACACTTTTTTTTCCCATCCCTATATTTTTCCTCCCCCTCTTCCCTCTCTCCACTGGTAACCAGTAGTTTGTTCTCTGTATCTGTGTCGGCTTCTTTTTTGTTGTATTCACTAGTTTGTTGTATGTTTTTAGATTCCACATATAAGTGATATCATACAGTATTTGTATTTCTCTGACTTATTTCACTTAACATAATGCCCTCCAAATCTATCCATGTTGCTGAAAATGGCAAAATTTATTCTTTTTTAATGACTGAGTAGTATTTCATTACACATCTTCTTTATCCATTCATCTCTTGATAGATGGAAGCAATTTAGTTTGCTTCCATACCTTGGCACTTATAAATAATGCTACTATGAACACTGGGGTGCATGTATCTTTTCAAACTAGTGTTTTTGTTTTTAAAAATAACTTTGAAAGGCTGTACATCAAGAAAATGGAAAATCATCCGTGAAAAAATATGAAATGCAAAAAATAATCAGAAGAAAAATAACATGAGTAATTACAAGAAAATGCTTACTGTATACAAATACTAATGATAATGTCTAAAATTGGGAAGAGAAAAAGCAGAGCTAACAAAGATGTTGGACAGTCCTAACCATGAGAAAGAATAGAGATGAAAGGCGTTATTGTGCTTTAAGATACTTAAGAAATGTATATTTATAGTTTTATAGTTTTTCCTAAAGTACGTTTTTCACAGTTTTAAGAGCAATCAATAAATGATAGTAATACAATAAACTGGTATGTAACTGTCATTCAGTAAGATGAAAAGTTTTTTCCATGCCTCTAACGTTTGTTGAGCTTGACAAATTCACAGTGTTCATCAGTATCATTTGTATCATTATTTGAAGTGAGTTTCTTGTACCTTGTACACTACATATAGTTGAATTTTTTTTTTTTTTTTTGGTCATGCCACATGGCTTGCAGGATCTTAGTTCCCCTGGATTTTTTTTTTTTTAATTCATGCTGTCAATCTTTTATTTGGTGTACTTAGATCATTTACATTTAATATAATTATTAATATGTTAGATCTTGAGTTAGGCATTTTATTCTTTAGAGTTGTTTGTTTATTCTTCATTGCTTTGTTTTGTTTTTTGTTTGTGTTCCTGTGTGTTATTTGTCCTTTTTTAAACAATTTAATTTTGATTTATCTATATTGTTTCTGAGTATATCTCTTTGTAAATGTTTTAGTAGTTGCTTTAGACATTACATTATACATATAAAATTTATCACAATCCAGTAATGCTCACCAGTTTGAAGGAAGTGTAGAAAACTTATGTCCCTTTAGGTTTCTTTACATTTTCCCATTTTTTAATAATTGTCATATATTTCTTCTATGTATTCAAGAGCCACATCCGATATTATTATAATTTTTACTTACATTTTCAAACATAATTTAGAAAACTCATGAGTCTAATGTACTTACTTGGATTTCAACTTTTTACATTGTGGTTTCATCCTTTTTTGATGCTCCAAGATTTCTTCTTTTATCATTTTCTTTTCATCTCAAGAACTTCCTTTAGGCTTTTATTTGTGGTCGACTGATGACAAATTCTCTTGTCCCAGACCTGAAAATGAAATTATTTGCATCTTTATTAATTAACTCATAGGCTTATTGTAGTTTTGAGGATCTATTTTATTCTAAAACCAATAAACAATTATCATTTTATCTCTTTCCAGATTGAGCAAGTACCACAGAGACTGAGAAAAACATTGACACCTTAAATTGTCCCCAATCTCTTCTGAGTAGCCAACCCTCTATTTAAATCTCTTTGGAGAGAAGAGTATTTTTTGGAGCAGGTAAGAAGTCAATGTCTTTGAATTTCTAGGAGAATTTTATTAAGTAGACAATTACGATATCTGTCTTTAGTAGATCTGGATGATATATGGAAGGAGATCCTCCTTTGTAACTTCCTTTATTGTTTTTACTTGAAGTTTTCCATTACCAGGATTGTTCTCATGAATAATCAGAGGCCTTTGAATTGCTAGATTATTACAACCCCCATAATATATTAATATATAATATGTTAATACTTATATTAATATAGTAATACTTCTGTGATTTCAAATATTATTTCAAAACACAGTCTCAAGAGTTTCATCACTGAAATACCTGTTGTCACCAATTCAGTATGTCCCAATTTGACTGAACTTCCACTTTTATTTCTCAATCTTCTATCACCAGATTCTTAGCAATTTACAGTTAAGTTATGTTCTGGCTTTTTTTTTTTTTTTAATGATTTATCTACTAACTGGTTTTTGGTCATATTCTTCTTAAAGTTTTTGATTTTTCTGGTATTTTATTATACAGGGAGGCTGAAGTGACCTACAGATTAGGTGTAAATCACTTAATCTTTGAAATAAATACCTGGGAATAAGTGAAAGAAATGAAACTTGACTGAGGATAGACCACTGTTCTCCACACTTGTTCATAATAGACATCTTGCCTGGATCCCAGAAAATGAGTTGATGGGTTTGAAGCTCTCCCAGATTTCCTCAATCTCTTTTTAACTTTAACTCTTCTTACAAAATACCACTTGTTTTTATGATACTGAGATTTTCTTTATTATTCTAGACCATCTCTTTTAAAACCTGACAAGTGAAGTATTGTTTAGTTAGTTTTTGTTATAACTCATCATACCTTTTCTTTAATTTAGATTAGCTTTGTTCAGAAATAGATGATTCATACTTTTTATGGCCACACTTTAAAGCTCTAGGCAAGAATCACAAAAACACTGCCAAAAGTTATCAGTTAAACATGAGTGCTTGGACACAATACCCTTTTTATCTAAGATATTTATTTATTTTGTCTTATTTAACATGTTTAATTTATTTAACATATATATATATACAGTAATATTTCTCATTTGGCCAGTTCCTAGTTCCATGATCTTGCCCTGTGGTTTACTATTATCAGGTACAAGTATTGTTTAATAAGTTCCATAATGACTCTTGGAAGAGTCTAAAGGGAAAAATAAATTTTTTCCTTGGAATTTTCAAGTAGCCTTTTTTACAATATCTCATGTTTTAAAAGTTAATCAAATACCAAAAACATAATAGTAAAAAAAGATAAAACTATTAAAATAGATTTTAACAATGAGCTATATAGTCACAAAAGGGAAAGCTTCAAAATTACTCAACATTAACAAATCAATTAGGAGTGTTTTCCCTGTCAGGCAGTGACTGGAAATTTCAAAACTCTTAGAGAGATTTTATTTTACATAGAATAAATTTAAATAATAATGTTTTATCAGAATTTGCTTCTTAGTTCTCTAGTCACAATATCTCTGGCCTTAAGAAAGTTCCAAGCTCGGAGAGAATTAAACATAAGATGTATTAGAAGATACACATACAAAAAACTCTGTGGATAGGGCATGCAGTGTTCCTTTCTCTTAAGATGGCTTGTCTCCCTCTTTTGCACAAAGATAATTGACACTGAAGACACACTACTGCAATTTTCCCCTTAACTTAGATTTTTTTTAAAAAGTCTCTTTTATTTGCTAGTAGATACATAACAAATTAGCAAGCATGAAAATATTTTTCTAACACAATTCAAGATAAAAAACTCAAGATCATACTATATATTTATTTTACTTCCCTTTTAAAATACTCTGATGGCTTTGGTCTGTCATGTTCTCCAACTGACATATTTCAATTCTGTTTTTTTCAACGGATACATTTTAATTCCATTTGCTAACAGATCAAGTAAACAAATATCAAAGGTCCAAAGATTCTCACTCATCTTGGTTTATGGAACTTTCAACACTCACTAAACACATATTCCTTCTCCAGCACACTGGCCAAACAAAATTTGGCTATTAATTTACTGATAGCTAGAACATAAAGGGAAACAATATTAGACATTTCACATTAGAGAAAGAGAATCTCTGGGGAAACAAAATTTTAACAGGATTTGGTTGTGAATGAATTTTCTCATTGTCATTAGGTATATTTTATTATCTTGTTTATTGGTAATACCTTTGGAAATAATTTTATATCAATTCTAAGGGTGATTTCCTTACTTCCATTCCTTGTACTAATCAAAGAAAGTCAAGGTCTCACATTAGATATGATTGCCATAAAATGATTCTCTGAGGATCTGTGCTAATGTTTCAGCGATGCACCTTAATAGAAGAATATGCCTTATAATAAGAAAGCAGGGGAGGACTCTTCACCAACTTTACACAGACTTCTCTAAATATAACTCCTTTCTAAGCTTTTGATAGGTCCTGGAGTGAAGGCAACTTGAGTTTATATTTTATGACAAGTATTATAAGTGTTTTTTTTTTAATTCCTTTGGTAAGCTATGATAGAATTATATGCTCTGTAAAGAAGAGAAGTGTGTAGTAGATTTGACATTTTTATACAAAATCTAAAAAATTGTGGAGAGGTAGAAAAACAGGAGTTAAAAACCTCATACACAACTATGCAACATATGAAGGTGTTTCATGGGTTCAGACTTTAGCAAGTAATCAGTAGCAGTTTTAGTTTCTTTCAAATTACAATTAAAATGTTTATAAGTACTGAGAAGAAACGTGGATAAAACTGCTATAGGATTGGCAGCTAAGACAGATATCAAGTAAGCATGACAAAAGGAAAGCAGAATTATAATTTTAACACCCATTGCAGTAGTATTTAAGGAAAAAAATGCTATATGGAAAAAGAATCATTTTATATTAATAAATGTAACAATCTTAAGTGAAAATATAGTGGTCATGGACTTTTATGCCCTGAAAAGCAGGGTAGTCATCATTGGCACACTACTATCCATCTTTGTCAGATCAAGTACATAAAAAAATTAGTTAAGCCTTGCTTTGAAAGATTCAGATAAAATTTTGAATGAAGAAAAGCAGATGAGGTATATACATTATTTTCAAATAGTTAAAGGGTGATATATGAGGTTTGAATTATCTTTGCATGGTTAGAGTACAGACAGAGATAAAGCTAGAGCTCCTCAATTGTTGAAAGGCCTTATTAGAGGCTTTAATTTGTGTACAGATATTTAGCAGGCAAATTGACATTTGAAGAACATTCACACTGAACTATATAGGGTGGGCAAGAGAGGACAGCGGCTGAAAGGAAAATCAGGATTCTATTACAATGGTGCTTTAATGAATAGTGAGTGCTGTTATAGGGTTAGAGAAGATCTGAAAAATATTGTAGAGGAATCAGTGGTAGATTGCCATGGACTAAATGAGACTAGTTGGCAAAATCTCATAAATCAATGGGAAATTTACATGTGATTTTGGTTTATAATGAGGAGTCTATGTTATTATAATCAGCTCCCACCAACATCAATTCTTATTCACCTGCAGATCTCTTTTCTCCCAGATGCTGAAACATCTATGTCTGATTGCTTTTTCCTATTAAAAATTATGCAAAGATAAGAAGTTGTTCTGGCCAATGAATTCTTCATGGCCCAGTTCATTTAGTTGCTAGAAAACCACATTATACAAGATGAAAATCATTTCATAAATCATAAATTGCCACAGGTGTTTTTCACCAATTATCCTGAAGATATAGCCTAACAAGGATGCAGGTCCCTAGAAAAGAATTCATTAGTATATCAGAGGGAGCTAAAAGTAATTGTAAAACACATGATTGTATGGTAACTCTGTATTTAACTGTTTGAGAAACTGCCAGACTATTTTCCAACGTGGTTGCACTATTTTACATCCCACCAGCAGTGTATGAGTCTTCTGATTGATGCACTGACATTCTTGCTAATACAATTTATCATCTGACTTTTTGATTATAGTCATTCTAGTGGGTGTGAGGTGGTATCTTACTGTAGGTTTTGATTCGCATTTTTTTGATGACTAATGATGATAAATATCTTTTCATGCACTTAGTGATCATTTGTATATCTTTTTTGGAGAAATGTCTATTCGTATCCTTTGTCCATTTTAAAATTTGGTTATTTTTCCTTCTATCATTAAGTTATTTTTATAATCTAGACACAGGTTCTTTATTAGACGTATGATTTGAAAATATTTTCCTACATTCCGTGAATCGTCTTTTCATTTTCTTGATTGTGGCTTTTGAAGCATTCTACTCCCAAGTATATATCCAAAATAAAACATCTGCCCACACAAAACTTGTACACAAATGTCTATAGCAGCATTATTCCTAACAGCCCAAAGTTGGGAACAACCCAAAATCCATCAGCTGATGAATGGATAAACAAAATGTGGTATGTCCATACAATGGAATATTATGAATAAAGTACTAATAGATGTTACAACATGACTGAACCATGAAAACAAAAGACTACATAGTATATGTTGCCATTTATATGAAATGTCCAGAATAGGAAAATTTATAGAGACAGATTAGAATAGTGGTTGCTTGGAGATGGGTGATGGGGGATAGGAGATAACTAAAGAGTATGGGGTTTCTTTTTGAGTCTAAGAAATCATTCTAAAATTGACTGTGGTAATGATTGTGCCTATCTGTGAATATGCTAAAAAACCATTGAATTGCACAGTTTAAATGGGTAAATTATATGTTATGTAAATTATATTTCAATAATACTGTTATTTAAAAAAATACATGATCAGATTGAGGGACTAGACTAGACTAGACTGAGGAGCTCTGACAATTATATTCAAGATTCTGATTCTCAGAGTAGGCAGCCAGGAGCACAGCCCACTTACAGCAAGAATTGTTAACCTTCTAGCCATAAAGAAAATATTTGAAAAACTATTGAATGTTTAGAGATCTCCAGAAAAATTATACTTAAGCACATTTTAAAACAATAATTTCCTTTATTACATTGGAAACTGATTTTTTTTTAACACAGGCACAGAAAAATATGGCCTTCACACTTGTCTGTTTTTTCTTGTAAAAGTAAGTTTCCACTGATTGATAAAAAAGACAATATTATACAAAAACACAAAAGCAAGTTTGGATTCAGCTAGAAAGTGATTTCAATTACATGAATCTTTGGTTTTGCTTTCATAATAATTAATAATGATTCATGATAATAATAAGAAGAATTAAAATAGAATCTCATACTATACATTTTTATTTAGAATAAATAAACAAATATCTTCAGGACATTGACAAAAATTATTTTTTCACATGAGCAATTTTCAAATAGAAGAAGTAAATTGACATATAAATGTTTTGCTTATTTGGCTCACGGAAACCTGAAGATCATCAGCAGACTTTCTATATTTAACAACTTTTTAAGAGAGAGTAAGCTCTGGCTTCTGGCCAAGGCATACATTTCTTAAATTCCAGAACCAGTGCTTCTTAAATGGGGCTTATCTGCTAGAATCTGCTAAGACCCATTTGAGAAGTAGCAGGTTCTCTCTCTCAATGAATCTTCCCTCAGCCCCAAGAATAGCTTATCATTCTTTATTTCTCCTCAAATATTTTATAGATGCATTGCACATATAAATAATAATCAGTAATTATTCTGGTCTCTCCTTATATATTCTCTTATCATGTATAGGAAAAAAGCCATCTCCAATGCGTGATAGAGAAATTAAGAAAATGAACTTAACTCCACAATCTTTCCACAAGCACCATGTCCCCTGAAACTACAAGTACATCTCGAATAAAAAAGGATTTTAAAAAAATTGTGTGGGTAGAAATATCTTACAGAATAAATTAAATGAAATAGTTTACATAAGAAGTAAAATATCTGTCAAGAGAAGAAAAAAGGGGGTGATGTCATCATCATGGCAGCATGAGATACTCCCTTTTATTCTCCCCTTTAATCTACAACAAGTGAAACATCCACAATTCAACAAAATGTTCCTCTGCCTAACACACCAGGATGCCAGAGAGATCCACACATCAGTACATCCGAAGGTGGGTAGATTGGAACACATAGAGAAGGTGGAACTCCGGGAATAGCAGAGGCTATGCCTCTGATCGTGGCCCACCATCTGTGATGGTTGAGCCTGCAGGCCCAGAGAATCCAGCACCTGCAATAGCGGTTAGAGGTGACACACAGGACTCCACTTTCCTGTCTGCAGTGGCAGCCATCATGGGCACAAGGACCTGGGCAGCAGCAATGCTCCATAGAGCAGATCACATGGAAGAAAGACTTAATGAGCTCAAAGATAGAAGTCTACAAATAATTAGGTAGAAGAGCAGAGAGAACTAAGATTTTTTTTTAAATGAAGAAATTCTACGAGGACTCTTCAGCTCCATTAGAAAAGGCAACATAAGGATAATGGGTAACCCAGAAGGAGAAGAGAGGGAGAAGGGGGCAGAGAGTTTAGTTGCAGGAATAATAGCTGAAAATGCCCCAAACCTGGGGAAGGAACTGTATATATAAGTCCACAAAGCTAATAGAACACCTAGTTACATCAGTGCAAAATAACCTTCTCCAAGACACATTATATTAAAACAGGCAAAAGTCAATGATAAAAAAGAATTTTAAAGGCAGCCACAGAATAAAACACAGTAACCAACAAAAGAACCCCCATTAGGCTATCAGCAAATTTCTCAGCAGAAACCCTATAGGTCAGGAAGCAGTGGAATGACATACTCAAAATATTGAAAGATAAAAACTATCAGCCAAGAATATACAGCAAAATTATCCTTCAGATATGAGAGGGAAATAAAGGCTTTCCCAGACATACAGAAGCTGAGGGAATTCATCACCAATAGACCTGCCTTACAAGACATGTTAAAATGAAATGGCAAAACCATGCAAAACTTTGAGTAAGGTGATCAGTACATAGACAGAATAAGAATATTGCAACTCTATAGAAGAATAGATTGTTAAACACTTTATTATAGCATAAAAATTAAAGGGAAAAAAGCATCCAAAAAATAACTATAGCTATTTCAATTTGATAACAAACTCAAAATATAGAAAGGGATAATGTGGGACAACAAAAACATAAAAGGGGAAGAGGAAAAAGATAGAACTTGTATAGGCAAATGAAGCTATGATGCTATCAGGAGAAAAAGACTATTTTATTTATGAGACATTTACTAGAAACCCCATGATAACCACAAACAAAAATCTAGATCAGGGACACAAAACATAAAAAAAGGAAGCTGAGAAAACATCATAGAAAACCATCAAACTAAAATGGCAGACAGAAACACAAAGAAAAAGAAATAATGGAGATATAGAACAATCAGAAAACAAAAGATAAAATGGCTACATTAAATCCTCATTTATCAAGAATCACCCTAAATGTAAATGGATTGAATTCAATCAATCAAAAGACAGAGAGTGGCTGGCTATATTACAAAACAAGACTCAATTACATGCTGCCTCCAGGGGACTCATCTCAGCTCTAAAGATAAATATAGACTCAAAATGAAGGGATGAAAGATGATACTGCAAGCAAATGGCAGACAAAACAAAGCAGGCAAAGTATGTGTAGCCATACTCATATCAGACAAAATAGACTTCAAGCCAAAAAAGGTAAAAAAGACAAAGATAGACACTTTATACAATAAAGGGGACTATCCATCAAGAAGACATGAGTAATTAATATAAATGTACATAATATAGAAGCATTAAATATATATAAAAGTAATTATTAACAGACTTAAAGGTAGAAATTGATAGCAACACAATAATGGTAGGGGACTTTAACACCCCACTTACGCCAGATCATCCAGACAGAAAGTCAACAAGAAAACACTGGCCTTAAATGAAACATTAGATTAGATGAACTTGAGACATATACAGAATATTTCATCCAAAAACGGCAGAAGAAACATTCTTCTTTAGTGCACATGGAACATTCTCAAGGATAGAACGTATGTTGGGACACAAAACAAGTCTCCATAAATTTAAGATTGAAATCATTCCTAGCATCTTTTCCGATTGCAGTGGTATGAAACTAGAAATCAACTACAAGAAGAAAGCTGAAAAAAATCACAAATATGTAAATCTAAACAACATGCTACTGAACAACTATTGCCAACAACAACAACAACAACAACAACAACAAATCAAAGAAGAAATAAAAAATACCTGAAGACAAATGAAAGTGAAAATACAACATACTGAAATCTATGGGATGCAGCAAACCACCACTAAGATGGAAGTTTATAGCAATACAGCCCTATCTCAAGAAACAAGAAAAATCTCAAATAAACAATCTAAACTTACACCTAAAGGAACTAGAAAAAGAAGAGCAAGTGAAGCCCTAAATTAGGAGAGAAAACGAAATAATAAAGATCACAGTGAAAATAAATGAAGCAGAGACTAAAAAGACTAGAAGATCAATGAAACTAAGAATCGGTTCTTTGAAAAGATAAACAAAATTGACAAAACTTTAGCTAAACACACTAAGGAAAAAAGAGAGAAGGCTCAAATAAAGAAAATCAGAAATGAAAGAGAAGTTACAATGGATACCACAGAAATAACAAAGGAACAAAAGAGAGAAGGCTCAAATAAAGAAAATCAGATATGAAAGAGAAGTTACAATGGATACCACAGAAATAACAAAGGCATATAAGAGATTATCTAACAAATTAGATAATCTAGAAGAAATGGATAAATTCTAGAATCAAACAATCTTCCAAGGCAAAATCATGAAGTAGAAAATCTTAATAAACTGATCACTAGTAAGAAGATAGAAGCAGTAATCAAAAACCTCCCAAAAAACAAAAATCCAGGACCAGATGGCTTAACTGGTGAATTCTACCAAATATTCAAAGAGATTTAATATATACATCTCAAACTCTTGTAAGAAATTGAAGAGGAGGAAATACTTCCTAACACGAAGCCAACATTATTCTGACACCAAAACCAGACAAGGACAACACACACAAAAAATTACAAGCCAATATCTTTGATAAACATACATCAAAAATTCTCAACAAAATATTAGAAAGCTGAATACAGCAATACCTTAAAAGGATCATACACCATGACCAAGTGGAATTTATTCCAGGATGCAAGCATGGTTCAACATTTGCAAATCAGTCAGTATGATACACAGCATTAATAAAATGAAGAACAAAAATCATATGATTATCTCAGTAGATGCAGAAAAAACATTTGACAAGGTTCAACACCCATTTATGATGAAAACTCTCAATAAAACGGGTATAGAAGGAGTGTACCTTAACATAATAAAGGTCACATAAGACAAATCCACAGCTAACATTATATTTAATGGTGAAGAACCAAATGCTATTCCTCTAAGATCAGAAACATGACAAGGATGCCCATTCTTGTGACTTTATTCAACATATTATTGGAAGTCCTAGCCAGAGAAATTAGGTGAGTCAAAGAAACAAAAGGTATCCACATTAGAAAGGAAAAAACAAAACTGTCAATATGTGCAGATGACATAATATTATATGTAGAAAATGCTAAAGACTCCACCAAAAAACCTCTTAGAAATAATAAACCAATACAGTAAAGTTTACAGGGCACAAAATCAATATACAAAAATCTATTTCATTTCTATACAATAACAATGAACTGGCAGAAAAAGAAATTAGGAAAAGAATCCATGTACAATTGCAACAAAAGAATAAAATACAAAGGAATAAATTTAACTAAGGAAGTGAAAGACCTGTACACTGAAAACTATAAGACGTTATTGAAAGAAATTGAAGAAGACAAAAAGAAATGGAAAGCTATTTTGTGCTCATGGATTGGAAGAATGAATATTATCAAAATATCCATATTCATTCACAGATTCAATGCAATCCTTATCACAATACCAGTGACCTTTTTCACATGAACAGAACAAAAAATTCTGAAATTGATATGGAACCACAAAAGACCCCAAATAGCGAAAGCAATCCTGAGAAAAAAGAATAAAGCTAGAGGTATCACAGTCTCTGATTTCAAATTTTACTACAAAGTTCTAGTAATTAAAACAGTATGGTATTGGCAGAAAAGCAGACACACATATAAATGGAACAGAATTGAAAGCCCATAAATAAACTCACATATATATGAACAACTAAATTACAACAAAGGACCTGAGAACATATAATGGAGAAAGGGAAATTTTCAATGAATAGTGTTGGGAAAACTGGACAGCCACATGCAAAAGAATGAAACTAGACCATTATTTTTTATCATACACAAAAATCAATTCAAAATGGATTACAGACTTGAATGGAAGATCTGAAACCACGAAACTCTTAGAATAAATCACAGGCAGTATACTCTTTGGCATCAGTCTTAGAAATATCTTTTTGGACATGTCTCCTCAGGCAAGAGAAATAAAAGCAAAAATAAACAAATGGGACTATATCCAACTAAAATGCTTCTTTACAGCAAAGGAAACCATTGACAAAACAAAAAGACAAACTACAAAATAGGAGACGATATTTGTCAGTAATATATTTGGTAAGGCGTTAGCATTCAAAATATATAAAGAACACATACAACTCAAGAGCAAACAAACAAATAATTTGATTAAAAAATGGGCAGAGGATACGAATAGACATTTTTCCAAAGAAGACATAAAGATGGCCAACAAACATATAAGATATTCACAGATTCAATGCAATCCCTATCAAACTGCCAATGGCATTTTTCACAGAATTAGAATAAAAGATTTTGCAATTTGTATGGAAACACAAAAGACACCGGATAGTCAAAGCAATCTTGAGAAAGAAAAATGGAGCTGGAGGAATAAGGCTCCATGATTTCAGACTATACTACAAAGCTACAGTAATCAAGACAATATGGTACTGACACAAAAACAGAAATATAGATCAATGGTACAGGATAGGAAGCCCAGAGATAAACCCAGACACATATGGTCACCTTATTTTTGATAAAGGAGGCAAGACTATACAATGGAGAAAAAACAGCCTCTTCAATAAGTGGTGCTGGGAAAACTGGACAGCTACATGTAAAAGAATGAAATTAGAACACTCCCTAACACCGTATACAAAAATAAACTCAAAATGGATTAAAGACCTACATGTAAGACCAGACACTATAAAAGTCTTAGAGGGAAAGATAGGAAGAATACCCTTTGACATAAATCACAGCAAGATATTTTTTGACCCACCTCCTAGAGTAATGAAAACAAAAACAAAATAAACAAATGGGACCTCTTTAAACTTATAAGCTTCTGCACAGCAAAGGAAACCATAAACAATACGAAAAGACAACCCTCAGAATGGGAGAAAGTATTTGCAAATGAAGCAACTGAAAAGGGGTTGATCTCCAAAATATACAAACAGCTCATGCAACTCAATATCAAAACAATAAACAACCCAATCAAAAAATGGGTGGAAGACCTAAATAGACATTTCTCCAAATAAGACATACAGATGGCCAACAAACACATGAAAAGATGTTCAACATGACTAATTATTAGAGAAATGCAAATCAAAACTACAATGAGGTATCACCTCACACTGGTCAGAATGGCCATCATCAAAAAATCTACAAACAATAAATACTAGAGAGGGAGTGGAGAAAAGGGAATCCTCTTGCACTGCTGGTGGGAATGTAAATTGATATAGCCGCTATAGAGAACAGTATGGAAGTTCCTTAAAAAACTATAAATAGAACTACCATATGACCCAGCCATCCCACTACTGGGCATACACCCTGAGAAAACCATAATGCAAAATGACACATGTACGCCAGTGTTCATTGCAGCACTATTTACAATAGCCAGGACATGGAAGCAACCTAAAATGTCCATCAACAGATGAATGGATAAAGAAGATGTGGTACATATATACAATGGAATATTACTTAGCCACAAAAAGCAACGAAATTGGGTCATTTGTAGAGATGTGGATGGACCTAGAGTCTGTCATACAGAGTGAAGTAAGTCAGAAAGAGAAAAACAGATATCGTATATTAATGCATACCTGTGGAATCTAGAAAAATGGTACAGAGGAACCTATTTGCAGGGCAGGAATAGTGATGCAGATGTAGAGAACGGACATGTGGACACAGGCGGGGAAGTGGAGGGTGGGATGAATTGGGAAATTGTGATTGACATATATACACTACCATGTGTAAAATAAATAGCTATTGGGAACTTGCTGTATAGCATAGGGAGCTCAGCTTGGTGCTCTGTGATGACCTATATGGGTAGGATGAGGGGGGTGGGGGAGAGGTCCAAGGGGGAGGGGATATATGTATACTTGTAGATGATTCACTTTGTTGTGCAGCAGAAACTAACACAACATTGTAAAGCAATTATACTCCAATAAAAAATTTTTTAAAAGATGTTCAGCATCACTAATTATTAGGGAGATCAAAACCACAGTGAAATATCAGCTCACCCCTGTTAGAATGACTATTATCAAAAAGACACACAATAACAAGAGTTGGAGAGAACATGGAAAAAAGAGAACACTGATATACTGTTGATGGGAATATAAGTTGGTGCCGTCACTGGGGAAAACAATATGGCATTCCTCAAAAACTTAAGAATAGAACTACCATATGACACAGCTGTTCCACTACTGGGTATTTTCTGAAGAATATGAATACACTAATTCATAAATATATACACACCCCTATGCTCATTGCAGCACCATTTACAGTAGCCAAGATATGGAAAAAAACCTAAGTGCCCACTGACTGATCAATGGATAAAGATGTGGGGTATATATACAATGGAATATTACTCATCTATAAAATAGATGAAATCTTTCTGTATGCTACAACATCATGGACCTTTTACGGGATTATGCTAAGTGAAATGAGTCAGACAGAGAAAGACAAATATCTTACTATTTTATTCATGTAGAATATAAAAAAATAAACTAGCAAACAAAATAAAAACAAGTGCATAGGTACAGAGAACAGATTGGTGTTTACCAAAGGGAAATAGAGATGGGGGAGGGCTAAAAGGGTAAAGGGGGTCAGTTGGATGGTGATGGATGGAACCTAAACTTTTGATGGTGAGCACAATGTAGTGTATAGAGAAGTCAAATTCTAACATTGTATGCAGGCACCCTATATAATGTTATAAACCAAAGTTATCTCAATTTAAATAAAGAGGAAAGATGAATGTACTAAGGCAAGCATATAGAACAAAACTAAAAAGAGGAGAAGTGAATATGCCATGTGACTTGTCTCAGTGAGTGCTGCTGCCTCATTCACTTTATTTTTCCATTTTGTGCAAAGAAATCATATTGTGAGTGAGAGACTGTAATAAGACTGGCTGAATATGACCCTAAATTATTCTATAATAACTGAAGAATTAAAGGATTAAAATACTTTTAAATGGAATTTAGTTAATAGGAAAACTCTAATCCTGTAATTAAAATGTTTAAAAATGTTAAATTGAGGAATCAACAAGCTATGCATGTTTTGGTATTTAATTTCTTTTTTCAAGATTCATCCCTACAAAAGTAATCCGAAATACAATTATACTCCAATAAAGATCTATTTAAAAAAATGAACTGAAATACAATTGGAGAGAGATTAGGTATATTAGAGGTTGACAAAAAGGATCCGTTTGGGAAATAGAAGAGGTTTTGTTTTGTTAATTTATTTTATTTTACTTTGGTTTTCAGAGTTACTGAAATTGAACACTTACATATTCAGGACAAGCAACTTGTCAACCTCTTTGTAATTAAGTCTGTGGATGACCCCCTAAAATAAACACACATGAACACAAATGACTATCTGATCTAGACAAAGCTATTGATCTAAAAATATGTTACTTGGTACCTATTCAACAAAGAAGCAAGTATTCACATACTATGACACCAAAAACATGTTTGAAATATTAGGAAACCAAAAGACATTTTTTAAAAAGTTGCTTCTCAAACCAGGTTCCGTAATCTAACAACTGTTTTCACTTTTTAAAATTTCCCAACATTAATCATATGTAAATTCATTTTATATAATTGTAATTATGTGCATGTTTGCATAGGTTCTTTGATAGATTTTTTTTCAAAGAATATATTATTATATGAAGATTGTTATTCTAATTTCCTGTCTTCATAAAATGATCTTGAAAGAACACATTTATGTTACAATTTACTGTATAATTTCCCAATTGTTAAATACTGTGTTTATGTTTTTATGATAAAAAATTCTTTAAGAACATCTTCAAACACAAAGAATATGTTTTATTAATAGCTAAAATGTATTTACCTCTAAGCATGTTTCAGAGACTGTGCTAAGTTCTTTTCAGTTACTTACACGTTTATTCATCACAACAATCACATTGAACTGGTGCTATTATAATACTCGTTTTACAGATAAGAAGGCTGAGATCCAGAGGTACAGAGTAACTTGCTCACAGTGACACAGCAGTATAGGTGGAGCCAGAATTCAAACTATTTGTGACTCTTGAGTCTGTATATCTAAATAGTCAAGTTATAGTGTGTCTCCTTATTGTATACAAAAAGTAGAAATCTTATGATCTGACAAGCATTTACAGACTATCTTCCCCAAAATGGCACAGATTTGCAAAGCTTCTAGCAATATTTGAATACACTACATCTTGTGAGGTAGTACCAGAACACCCAAATAACATGTTATTCTTAATCAAAGAAAGGATTAAGACAGTTACAGATAAAAAATTGACATGCTTTGAGTTACTGGATACGTACAAAGGAATGACAGTTGTTATATGCAGTTGATATTATCAGTTATGAAGCTGTTCCTTTAAGGAGCCCACAGGTGATTGGCAGATATTGTGACTTCTGAAAAGAACATTTTTAGGTGGCCCCAAGTTTGATGCAAAACTGAATTTTAAATATTAAAATGTCATAGTGGTATTAGAAGCTACAGCTGCGATTGTTTTATGTGATGTTACTGGTGGGAAAGAAAAACATGAGCAACCCAGAGAGACATCACAGAGAAAAGAGAGCAATGTGGTTCCTGAACTCTCACCTGAATTTACATGAATTAAATTCTGTATTAGACATGTTTGGTTAAAAGTAATAGAACTCAACCAAAACTGATTTTTTTTTGAAGTGGTATTTAATTACTTCCTCTCTTGGAAGCAGGAGTTTAAACAATATATTTAGGACTAGTTTTTACTATCTTTTATTTGCAGTTCTTGTTTTCTCATAGTTGGCTCTGTTCTCAGGCAACATATAGCTCTGTTTTCATTGTCTCGTTCCATCCCTGGACCTTCAACTATAGCACAGACCCAGTGTCAAATGGTCAGTAAGCTGACTCTGGCCAAAACATAAGAACTGACAGTGGTGGGTAGGTAGTTCTCAGAAGTTAATTGCCAGACAAGAGATTAGATGTTGGAGAAGCACAAACAGTGATTATATACCCTCTAGTCCTCCAAATATTCTGTTTTCTTTCCAGTACACTCCTCATACTCAAATGACAGTACTAATCATTGTATTTACTTCTTCAAAATCCTCCACTCAGTGGATCATTTTTCCTTACTCAACAGATCATTTCTTATTCAATAGATCATTTTTCATGCTTTTAGATGGGAACCTAACATCCTTCAGATTAAGACCTCTAGCAGGGGGCTTCCCTGGTGGCGCAGTGGTTCAGAATCTGCCTGCCAATGCAGGGGACAAGGGTTCGAGCCCTGGTCTGGGAAGATCTCACATGCCGCGGAGCAATTAGGCCCGTGAGCCACAACTACTGAGCCTGCGCGTCTGGAGCCTATGCTCCGCAAGAAGAGAGGCTGCGATGGTGAGAGGCCCGCGCACTGCAATGAAGAGTGGCCCCCGCTTGCCGCAACTAGAGAAAGCACTCGCACAGAAACGAAGACCCAACACAGCCAAAAATAAAAATAAATTAATTAATTAAAAAAAAAAGACCTCTAGCAGTCTTTCCTGCATCGTTTTCAGCTGTTCCTTGCTCTAGAGTCTGCAATCAACACAACAGGAATCACTTGGATGCTGTAGGGCAGCTTTACCAGATCTGCTCTTTCCACCAACTACACCTTACTTATCTCTTAAGCTCCTCTAAAGTGAGGCATGCTTTCATATCACACATTCTGCATTCCGGGACAGAAGGACAGGTAAGCATTCGTGAAATCACTGATTCAGAGAACTCTCTCCTTCCTTTCTGTCATTACTGAATATATAACCATAAGGTAAAAAATAATTAGCTCTTCAAAGGATTCAGAGTAAACTATCTGCTGTCTATTAGAATCATTGTGGACTGATGGCTCCATTGCTTTAGTCTTCCAGCCTTCTTTGCTCACATCAGCTTTTGAACCTAGTCTGATCTCAGTCTTTCTATTTTTGCAATTACCTCTCTTATTTGAGCATTTTTATTGCATTAGCCTGGCATCTGACTCAGGTCACACCATGAATCCTACCTCTGCTCTGTGAAATGAGTATGATTTCCCAAATTTTCAATTTATATTTTAATATGGTGGATGATAGCATTTCAATGCTTTGGCAAGTTTTTAAATCTCTGACTTAAAATATTTATTATATTAAAGAATATTCGGTTGTTTATTTAAAGTGAAGTCTTTATCCTCAAAGTAATATATTCTTATCAACTCATGCTATATTATTGAAAAAAAAGAATAAACTGTAGACAAATGTCTCAGCACCGGTTTATATGACATATGAATGAAATATGCCATTTCCAACAAGCTAAAATTACTTATTCTATATTTTCATTAATGAGTATATTTGTATTCATTTTCCACCTACAGCAATGAAAGTTTTTTTTTTTTTTTTTTTTTTACAAATCATACATTACTGTGAAATTTTTGTAGTGATTTTTTTCTTACAATGATAGTTTATGTTCCTTTTAGGTTAATTTTTATTGAACGTACTGCTACGTTAATAAAAAATGTTTAAGCCTTTTTGGGAAAAAAGCTCTGTCAAAATCTATGACTATGTGAATAGTTTTGTCTTATTTGCTTAGGTTTGAATGTTTTTTCAATCATCATTTTTTATTTAAGTCTTAATTTTGAAATCAAAATAGTTAATGCAATTTTATATATATTTTATAAATGATATACCATTATATTTATATAATAATCCTGTCAGATGTTTATTTCAATCACTGAAATCTGAATTTTAAAACCAATTCTAGTACATCTGAAACTAACACAACATTGTAAATCAACTGTGCTCTGATATGAAATAAAATTTTTTAAAAATAAAAAAAGGAAAAAAGATTCTAACTCCAGCATCCACATTCTCTTTACGATAAGTAGTATTTGACATCAAATCTTTATATGTATATGATGAAATTATATACATACCTATCACGTATATGGCACTACATGTATTATATTTATATGACACATATATAATCTACATATATATATATAATGTTGAAATCAGGGAGGTGAAGTTATTAATACAAAGTCATAAAACAAGATGGTGTCTGGGTTTAAAATAGAGTTTTATCTCCAAATTCTTAGTCGAATCTCCCTTTCATACTTTATGTTGCTTTTCAATCATAAGGAATGACCAAAGAAATCTATGTTCTTTACTAGGTAGCCATTTTAAATACCACTTTTTATTCTCTATTATGCTTCATTGTATCTCTAAATATCAGTGGCTATGAATTGGATAAAATGTAAAACTATCTACTTGTAGCTGAAATGCAAGGTTTGGCATCATCTAAAACAAAATGAGTTTGAAATCCATAAGCACTCAAACCTTCACACAACTGCCTTTTGTTCTGTCACCCTTTTCTTTCTCTCAGACACAAACACACTTTTATTCACACATAACACATACACACACATACACACGATGAACACAAGAGCTAATCTTGCTACTGTATTTTAAAGGAATTCCTTAACATCCCTAAGTTCCCATTTAAAATATTTTTCCTGCTTTGATTACTTAATTAGCCAACTGTGTGGCTTCATAACATTTCATTGATTATAATGACAATAATTATGGAGACTGGCAAGTATAATAAAAATAATGAAGATGACTCTGGAGGTGACTCTCATAAAGTAAAAGATAAGGGCCATTTTGGTTAGACCAAGATAATATATCAACTTTAAAGTAAAAGATAAGGGCCATTTTGGTTAGACCAAGATAATATATCAACTTTAAAGTAAAAGATAAGGGCCATTTTGGTTAGACCAAGATAATATATCAACTTTAAAGTAAAAGATAAGGGCCATTTTGGTTAGACCAAGATAATATATCAACTTTAAAGTAAAAGATAAGGGCCATTTTGGTTAGACCAAGATAATATATCAACTTTAAAGTAAAAGATAAGGGCCATTTTGGTTAGACCAAGATAATATATCAACTTTAAAGTAAAAGATAAGGGCCATTTTGGTTAGACCAAGATAATATATCAACTTTAAAGTAAAAGATAAGGGCCATTTTGGTTAGACCAAGATAATATATCAACTTTAAAGTAAAAGATAAGGGCCATTTTGGTTAGACCAAGATAATATATCAACTTTAAAGTAAAAGATAAGGGCCATTTTGGTTAGACCAAGATAATATATCAACTTTAAAGTAAAAGATAAGGGCCATTTTGGTTAGACCAAGATAATATATCAACTTTAAAGTAAAAGATAAGGGCCATTTTGGTTAGACCAAGATAATATATCAACTTTAAAGTAAAAGATAAGGGCCATTTTGGTTAGACCAAGATAATATATCAACTTTAAAGTAAAAGATAAGGGCCATTTTGGTTAGACCAAGATAATATATCAACTTTAAAGTAAAAGATAAGGGCCATTTTGGTTAGACCAAGATAATATATCAACTTGATTACTATATTAATTAACTCCCATCATATTAATAATCTTTACCTTTCCAGGTAAGATTGTTTAAAAGCAGTTGCATGCATTTCAATACAACATCCAGGTTGCCAAATTGCAGTTTTATTTAACTTTATATATGATTAGAGTGTAAAATATTTTAACATTGAAGAGTCAGATAATTAAAACCATTACTAGTTTTTAAAATATTTAATTATAAGAATACATTTTAATATTTTATGTTAGGAAAATGTGTTTATGTTGTATTTATTTGGTATATGAATATTAGGAAAACTAGGGGAAATTAAAGAAATAATGCAAATTAATAATCAGGAAAGAGGAAAAAAACTTGATAAAATAGTAAGATTTTTATGTGATTTTTAGGTGATTGCCAAATGTAAGTAGAGTAGAAGTTAATGTGTTGTGATATGTTCACTGCAGAAATTCCCTCCAAAATTTTAAACCACTTAATTCCTCCTAGAAAATGTAAGTGAACTTTCATTAAAAATGCATTCAGAACTTAAATGAAGACCAAAAAAGAAGAATACTGAAAAGATTTTATTGATAGAGTAGGTTATGGACATCACTATTAAGTCTTATTTTAATGAAAGGTAATCTCAGCAAAAAAGTAAAATGTTCGAAGAAGTGAATATACTGATAATGTAATGGAAAAGGAAGCTTTATCTGCATAATGATTAGCATCTATCTGCTGCCTTCACATCAAAAGAGCAAAGCTCATCATTTAACCAGAATGAAGGACATTTCAAAGTTACCAATTTAGTCAGTATTTAAATTTCTTTTTCAGATAGCAAGTCTGCTTATCATAAACTACTATTTGTGAAGAAGATTTTGAAGATATAGTGACTTTTAAGATGCTAGATCAGTTGATGTATAAAAGTGGGAAATAAATGATACAGAAAATGATATTCAATAAACATCTCAATAGAAAATGTACTTCATAGGTGTATGCATGTAATTCCATTCTCTGATATTTGTAACAGTAAGATATAGAAATCAAATGTTTATCAGTAGATGGCTGGTTGGATTAATCACAAAATATCCACAGAAGGTAATTCTATGTTATTTTTTTAAATGAGGTATTTTCTACACATACTAACATGAAAAGAGATCCACAGTGGATTGTAAATGAGCACAGTAAGTTACAGAACTGAGTTCAGGGTATCTTTCCACTAAAATAAAAAGCTTCAGAAGGGGAAGTAGGTAGGTAGATGATAGACAGATTATAGATAGATAGATAGATAGATAGATAGATAGATAGATAGATGATAGATAAAGTTAATATAGTATAGAACAAGATTTGAAGTGAGGAAGATACTGATTTTGATTATGCATAGAAGGGATGAGGGACCAGGAGTCACTAAAATATTACTAGTGGCTTCTATAGGGGAAGTGAAATTAAAGAGAGATTGTATGAGCTTGGAGATTTATCTTTTTATATTATATATTTCAGAGCAGGTTTCTTTTTTCTATATAATATAGGCACATTTTATAGTGTAAAAAACTGATGAAAATGAAATTAACTAGCTTTAACTGTTTATGAATGCTATTAAACCTATGATCATAGTTAATGCTGATTTAAGAAAATATATATTGTTTTATGATCCATTTTATTCTGCATGCAAAATGCACAGAAATTTCACAGAAGTATAAATGGGAATAAATGGAATGGCAGACATTTTTTTTCCCCTCAAAATTAGGTTCCTAGAATAATAATATCAGAAACTTCTGGGATTTTTATTAAAATTTCAGACCCTGGACCTACCCCAAACCTAATGAAGCAAAATAAGGTTTCTGGATTCTTTAATATTTAAAAATATTTCTCAAGTGTTATTTGTGAGGAAAAAGCCTGAAGAAATAACTATAGAAAATACACAAATATAGAGAAATATCATGAAAAAAGACCTACATTTTAAGCAAGGATGTTAATGCTTGAATATTGCCATGGTGCATTAGTAAATTTTTCTAGGATATATTGCATAACAAACAAAGCTTCACATCTTTGTAAGTTTCACTAATGAACATTAATTTCTCACTCAAGCTACATGTGGGTTGTGGGTCAGCTGTAGCTCTACTCCAAGCTGTGGTTTTGGCTACGCATTTCCTTTCTCTGTAGGACTAGGGTGAAGGAGAAGCCTATCTTTGAAAGTGTTCTTAGAGGGAGAGAGGGGAAATGCAGGAATCTAGCCAAACAACTCAAATGAACTTAAAACAC
Organism: Balaenoptera physalus; assembly: GCF_965194825.1. Classification (NCBI taxonomy): domain Eukaryota; kingdom Metazoa; phylum Chordata; class Mammalia; order Artiodactyla; family Balaenopteridae; genus Balaenoptera; species Balaenoptera physalus. Next base: position 81,133,233 of record NC_138884.1, on the reverse strand, counting down.
TGTTTGGGAATGGCATTACTGTGGTGATATACATTCCATTAGCCAAAGAAGGTCATGTGGTCAGGCCCAGCAATGGGACAAGCAAATGTCATTGCAAGTCACATTCAAAGGAAAAGGACATGAAATTATCTTATAATGATAGAGCAGTAAGTTATGAACAATAACACACAATCTACTATACAGGGAATGGTTGAAGGAAGATAGTATAAAATTATTTTATAACCTTCCTACATAAAATTACCCATCAATAACATTACATCATTAGGTTTAGATTACATAGAATTTAAGTTATATGAAGCTTTATCTTTTTATTTTATTTCATTCTAAACTGTCTCCCTCCCTCCTTTCCTTCCTTTCTTCCTTCCTTCCTTGCTTCCTTGCTTCCTTCCTTTAATAATTCAAGATTCTATAGCTCTGTTGACTTAATTCAAATACATTGTCCTGTATGCGTCTATGAGAATTACCAATTTTGAATACCAAGTACATGCTAAGCATTAAATATGTGTGTGTATGTGTTTATATTCTTCACAAACCTCGTCTAAAATAAGTGAAGGCAGCACTCCTGAATTCTTTTGTCCCACGAGCCTCCCTGAAGCTCTTTGTGCCTATGTCTTTCTCTGTAAAGTAGGGATAATTATATACCTACTCAAAGGGTTGTCAGGGTTAAATGAGTTAACATAAGTGATTTGTTACAATAATGTCTGCCATATAGTAGGCAAAAAGTATGTTTAAGCTCTTATTACTATCACACTATTTTTATAGGTGTAGAAACTTTCTTCAGTGAAGTCATATAACTACTTCTGAAAGATCTGGGTTTTGAATTAATATGTAACTCTGTAGCCTTTTTGTTTTTCTCTGTGCCATGCTCTGTTGCAGTTATTGGATACACCAATGTTTGATTGTTTTATTTAATGGAGAGTTGTTTTTATTAATATATTACAATCTGGAAATTGTATATATATATATATATATATATATATATATATATATATATATATATATAAAACTATTGAGAAACTGAGACACATGCTTTATTTTTCTGAACTCAGATGGTTTGAATGATTTTAGGGTCTGATCATTATTTTTATAGTTGACTTAAGCTTAAATGCACATTCAAATATAATTGGAGCAATATAGTATCATAATTTATAACATACATGTTATTAAAGAATAAAATATATAGAAAAGTATATTTTAAATGTATCAGAGACTATAGCATTAAAATATAAATAACAATGTTTTATTTATTTGTAAAACATGTTTATACTTTTTAATATAAGAACATTAAAAAATTCTTAGGGCTTCCCTGGTGGCGCAGTGGTTGAGAATCTGCCTGCTAATGCAGGGGACACGGGTTCGAGCCCTGGTCTGGGAAGATCCCACATGCCACGGAGCAGCTGAGCCCGTGAGCCACAACTACTGAGCATGCGCGTCTGGAGCCTGTGCCCCGCAATGGGAGGGGCCGCGATAGTGAAAGGCCCGCGCACCGCGATGAAGAGCGGTCCCCGCACCGCGATGAAGAGTGGCCCCCGCTTGCCGCAACTAGAGAAAGCCCTCGCACGAACCGAAGACCCAACACAGCCAATAAATAAATAAATAAATAAATAAATTAAAAAAAAAAAAAAAAATTCTTAAATTGAAAAATTATACTTTTTAATATAAGATAAATTAAAATTCATACTAGTTACATTTCCAAAGAAAATTCAATAACATAGTGAAGATTAATTCCTAAATCAATACAGGCTTAAGTATATAATAGTTTAAGTCTTTGGACTCTTATATATAAACTTTGGATAACTTTGAATTATTATATTTAATTTTTAGTCATTTACCTTTATCTCAGATGCTCTTTCATTTCTGAAATTCAAGTGCACATCATTCCACTAATATTCATGCTCACAATAACATTCTTCCCTTACAGAAAGGTCATGTATGTAGAGGAGATTTTTATCCAATGTAACTTCACAACTATTCATTGGACAGCTGGTATTTGCTGACCTGCTATCTTTTAATTTCTACTGACACCTTCATCTCACAAAATACACACAATTTAGTAGCAAAAATCTTGTGAATTTCACTATTTGCCTTTTGGAATTTTGATTTTCATATTTCTTAACTGCTTTACATTTTTAAAAGTTTATACATGTGAATTAATCTTTCTCTTTCTCATATTTCTGCACCATCTTAACATCATAATGGCCAGATGTATTGTAGGATTTTCAACAGGCATGGAAATAAGAGAGTAATAACTTCATCCACTAAATTCAAAAATAGATCTCAAGTACCTGCATGTCATAATTGTTGAGCATATTGAGGTATAATTATATTGCCCCACTGCACCAAGTAGGATCCCACCACTCCACTTGGTCCTGTATCATTCCATGTCAATTTTTGGAGTGTGGTCCCAATGTCCTGTAAGTGCACTTTCTAGAACTATAAAAACCTTCAATATATGTTCTCTGCGAACGAATCAACAGAAATATGTTTCCATGGCAACCTAGCTTCCAAAGCAAACCTTGTAAGTATTTATGTGGGAAATGTTTTTAGGTATGCACTACTATGTGTTTGTTTAAAATTGTTACCACACTGTCCATTTCATGATGTGAGGAGTGACAGAAAGTGTTTATTTGAGACTTAAATAAATTTGACACCTTTTCCAAATGGTGAGGTTTTCTTCATGGTTGGGTAGATGATTTGCAACTTTATTACAGACAGGTTTTATCAAAAAAATTATGTAAGATACCATCTTAATCTGAATGAAAGATTGTTCAGGGGTCTGAGGGAATGGGTTTATGAAGAAGTCAAAAAAAGATTTCATGGGTAAGAAAGCTGACCATAGTTTAATTTATTAATATTTCTACTTATTTGTTGGCCCCTGCTCTTCTTGGCACCTTTAATTTTGGTATGACAATGGTGGGGAAATATCTCAGAGTACCTCATTTTCTTTGTTTCAAAGCAAGGGTATGAGTTTTCTATATATACGTTCTTGTTCATATAGTAAAACCAGTATCCTTGACATGGTAACTTATAATTTAATGTTTTCACTGGCACAATTTTTTTTGACTGGTTCTTTTTCTCTTAGATAAATTCTTAACATATTTGATCTTACTCTAACACTAATCTTCTTTTTTCTTTTTTTTATTGAAGTAGAGTTGATTTACAATGTTGTGCCAATCTCTGCTGTAGAGCAAAGTGACTCATTTACACACAACATATCCTTTTTTTAAATATTCTTTTCCATATGGCTTATCCCAGGAGATTGGCTATAGTTCCCTGTGCTATACAGTAGGACCTTGTCGTTTATCCATTCTAAGTGTAATAGTTTGCATCTACCAACCCCAAACTCCCAGTCCGTCCCTCTCCCTTCCCTCTCCCTTCCCTCCTCCCCCTTGGCAACCACAAGTCTGATCTCTATGGCTGTGAGTCTATTTCCGTTTTGTAGGTAGGTTCATTTGTGCCATATTTTAGATTCCACATATAAGGGATATCCTATGGTATTTGTCTTTCTCTTTCTGACTTACTTCAATTAGTATGATAATCTCTAGTTGCATCCATGTTGCTGCAAATGGCATTATTTGGTTCTTTTTTTATGGCTGAGTAGTATTGCATTGTATATATGTACCACACCTTCTTTATCCATTCATCTGTTGATGGACATTTAGGTTGTTTCCATGTTTTCACTATTGTGAATAGTGCTGCAATGAACATAAGAGTGCATGTATCTTCTTGAATTATAGTTTTGCCCAGGTATGTACCCAGGAGTGGAATTGCTGGATCATATGGTAATTCCATTTTTAGTTTTCTGAGAAACTTCCATACTGTTTTCCATAGTGGCTGCACCAACTTACATTCCCACCAACAGTGTAGGAGGGTTCCCTTTTCTCCACACCCTCTCTAGCATTTGTTATTTGTAGACATTTTAATGATGGCCATTCTGACTGGTGTGAGGTGGTACCTCATTGTGGTTTTGATCTGCATTTCTCTAATAATTAGTAATGTCGAGCATCTTTTCATGTGCCTACTGGCCATCTGTATGTCTTCTTTGGAGAAATGTCTATTAAAGTGTTTTGTCCATTTTTCGATTGGGTTGGTTTTATTTTGTTGTTGAGTTGTATTAGCTGTTTGTATATTTTCGAGATTAAGCCCCTGTCTGTTGCATCATTTACAAATATTTTTTTGCATTCCTTAGGTTGTCTTTTTGTTTTGTTTATGGTTTCCTTTGCTGTGGAAAATGTTGTAAGTTTGATTAGGTCCCATTTATTTATTTTTGTTTTTATTTCTATTGCCTTGGGAGACTGACCTAAGAAAACATTTGTACAGTTTACGTCAGAGAATGTTTTGCCTATGCTCTCTTCTAGGAGTTTTATGGTGTCATCTCTTATGTTTAAGTCTTTAAGCCATTTTGAGTTTATTTTTGTGGATGGCTTGAGGGTGTGTTCTAACTTCATTGATTTACATGCTGCTGCAATGGTCAATTAATCTTCACTAGCACAAAGTTTTGATCCAAGGATTTTCATTTCATATATTTGGTGCATGTCTCTTCAAAATACCCTACTTTACTGTTTCCATGGAGCATCCCCTTTCAATGTACCAAATAAATATCATTGAAGAATTTAAGAATATCTTTTGTATGCCATGTGAGACATTGCATTAATACCGTCTTCTTTAATGTTTTATGTATTTTGTATGAGGGGCTTAAGTGAAATATCTAATATCTACTGAATTCCTGGCTTAACATTTTATAAATGCAGAACTATGTGATATTTACTGAATTTTCTCATTCATAGTAGAGAATTCCAGTTTAGAAAGTTAGTGGCAGGCTTTACTGGCTATAAGTTATTGGTAATCCAATTAGTGACCACATGGAAACTAATATGAATGAGCATAGTGAGATAAGTGAAGTGTATAATTTTATTTTGTAATGAATTGTTAGCAGTCTTTATTCAAAATATGCACTTTGATTCAATTAAAGCCCCATTCAATTTATTTTATTTCCTGCACACTAATTTATTCATGTATGAGTATCCTCTATTTTTCTTCAATTTAAAAAAAATATGAAATCAGGGTGAGGGAAGTATCAGGTTGTGAGAGTGCATAATCACAGATGTGCTCTGATATCTCTAGTTATCACTGGGTTCCACATCCCTGGGTACCAAAGAATAGTGATAAAGGCTAATGATGGATAAGCTGATGACATTCAATGTCTCCTTTTCTTTCAATAACTCTTCTTATTGCTAAGATCCAGAGTATAAGCTGTGCGTAAGCATTTTGCAATATTGTATGAGCCAGACACAAGCAGTGTATGTTCTAGTATTCCTATTACTTGCATCATAAAACACTTATAAAATATAAATTTGGGAAGCATTTTAATTGCTGCATTTTATGAAGTAATGTAACTTTCTTAGAATGACAAAGAACCACATAGCCACATCTTTCTATGCACAAAAATGTATATGCTATATATAAGTAATGAATACTAAAGGAAAGACTGATGGTGACCAGCATTGTATTATGAAATGTCAATGAAATTCCTGTCTTAGTGACATTCTGTTTTCTAGAAAGCTTTAAAAAAATCCACTTGATCTCCTCATACTTAGAACACCAGTATATCAGTAAATTTAATTTTTCAGACTTAATTAAAAGCAAACTTTATTAGATATTATATTCATCTCTGAATGGGGATTCTATAGTTGTCTATCTAAAATAGCCCAAAACTGTAAGTCAATCTTAACCCTGCCTTGCATACCTTTGAGAAGATTTTCTGACAAACCCAGAACAAAGGAAACTATTTTCTACATTGTCTATTCTGATACTCAGGTGTGAAAATATGACTATACTTTACTAAGCTTGGTTTATTCATGGGAATAGCAATAAAATGTTTTTATGACTTTTATGGAACATCATGCTGAGCAAACAGTTGGAGTAACTTATTAATATCAGCTTCTGAATCAAAATTAATGGCACTGACTTTTAAATGATATTGTGCATTTTAGAGAATTTAAGCAATTTTTTACAGTATATTATTGTTTTTCTACAGGAGTATAATATTTTTCTAGATCACTTCCTCTTTTTTTCCACCTCAAATTTTTTTAAAGTATGGTTAAATATTCTTATTATTTTGTTAAATTATCAGTGGCTCAATCATCTCAGGTAGCACAGAATAGAACTTTCACACACTGTGACAGATTGTTCAGAATACATTTCCACGTAGGAAAATGTACACTGGTTTCAAATAGTAGTTTTCTTATATAGATGAAGTTCCATATATTGAGAAATATTTGTCTCTTTTGCCAGTTGTCTGATTATTTCCTTTGCCTATTTTTCAAATTGGATTCCAGATTCATTCTTGAAAAAGCTATACTTGTAACACATAGGTACAATACAATAGTCCCTCAGCATCTGCGGGGTATTGGTTCCAGGACGCCCCACAGAGATCAGAATCCACGGTTGCTCAAGTCCCTTATTTAAAATGGTGTAATACAGTCAGATGTACTTATCTGTGGGTTGGTTGAATGCACGGATATGGAACTGTGGATACAGAACACTGTCTGTAATCAGTTTCATTCTTTCAGTTGAGCAAGAAATTAGTCACTTGCAAAACAATGAATGCATATTTTTGCTAAAAAAATTTGTTCTATTATAAAAAAAATTTCACATATATACAAAAGAAGAGGAAGAACCAGTATAACTAAATCTACCTACCCCTCCTCTAGCTTCAACACATATTAATGTTTTGCCAATCATGTTTCTTGTTTTATCAATCTCCAGAAAAACACACATTGCAACCCTCATTCACATCCCCTGGAGTTGTTTTGTGTGTGTCTGTTGTTGTTGTTGTGTGTTTTTTTAAGTATAATCTGGGCATCATGATTACATATGTGATTACATGAAATAAATTAGTATGCCTAATAAAGATATGATTAAATAAACCAGCAAGCCATTAACATAATTCTTTAATGCAATAAATATACATATCTAAATTTTCTCAATTGCTTCAAAGATGTCTTTTTACTACTGAGTTTTTCAAATCAGAATTCATAAATTATACCCATTATATATTCTTGATATGACACTTAATTCTCTTTTATTATCTAGCAATGTTCCCCACCCTTTATTTTTTATGATATTTGAATTTTTTGGAGTAAACAAACACAGAACGCCCTATAATTGGGATTTGGTTGATTAGTTCTTACTACAATAATTGGAGGATCTACTAAATACCACATTAATTCTTTCAGCAGTCTTCACATAGGAATATATCATTCTTTGGTTTGTTCTTATTTGTTTAGAAGTCTAAAAAAGACATTCTTCAGTAATGACAAATTCGTAGCTAAATGCTGATTGCCAAAAGGAAAACAAAACCCAAAACTATTAAATATAAATTTAACAGAAGTAAACACAGCCTTATGAAGAAAATTAATATGGAAGTTTGAAAAAGAATAAAAATGAAGAGCTACACTAATTATATGAATGGAAATACCCAATATTATAAAAATCAAGATGCAGTGACTTATGGTAACTTATTAGTGGCAGAGAGTGTTCATTTCATTTAACTTCCCGATTATGCAAGGTAAATTTTTATTTATTTTTTAATAATTAACAGCAATACATTATGCAGATAACTACAGGAAATATTCTACAAAGATAGCTGCCTATCTTACATTATTACATAATTCTTCTTTCTGGTAAAAATTCTATTTAGATTATTTTCCCACACAGTACTTGGATCCTGAAATTTATATGAAAGAATAAAGAACAACTAATGGGCAAGATGATTTTGAAGAAGAGGAAAAGGAGAGAAGAAAAAAGGTTTGTTTTAACAGATAGTGCAAATATTATAAAGCTATAATAATTTAAAATGTGACATTTGATAAATGGATAAATGTATAATTATATAAACCTGAGCCATGGACATTCACATGTATGGAAAAATGGGAAAATAATAAATGATTTTGGATAATTCGCCTTTATTATGAAAATATAAAAATTAGAACCCTGGAAATTTATAAACAGAATTTATACTTAAATAAAAAAGAATGTACAGAAAGTACAAAAATAATGTTAAAATTTGTTTATAAAGGGCATGAAGTATTATCTTTTCATATTGGCATATATTTGCAAAGAAATCTCTGGAAGGTAAGCAAAAAGCTCACAGCTTTTCTACTCCTTGCAAGGTATATGGTATTTTAGTAAGTGGAGGACAAGTGTGGGAAGACTGTCATTGTGTATACAGTTTTTATTTTTGACATTTTAAAATCTAGCTAATAAATATTCAGCAAATGAATATAAAATATTAGGAAATACAAGAGTGATATCTTAATGCTATTGGAGAGAAAGGTTTATTAATCAAAATATATAAAGCTGAAACCAGAAAAGTATGTGTCTAAAGGAAAGTATTCTTAAGGATAAATATGGAATTTATCTTAGTGATGGTTGTGATTTTGATAACTGGCAATCAGTGGGCTTAATAAAATTATTCACATATATCTCCTTAATTAATAATTCTGGGAAACATTCACTCAGCTTCTTACTTTCACTGTCTCTTTCAAGCACTACCCCAAAGTTTGGTTGATTTCTATAATTTTTTCCTTTATGTTAAAATGAGGATTTGCCAAAAAGAACCACACATAAAGTGCATCAGGTTCTCACAGGATTTGTCCTGCAGCTGAGTAATGCAGACCTGCTTCATGAAACATGCATTGCCATGTTTTTTTTTTAATTTAACAAATTATGCTTCATATAGCAAATTGCTTCAAAATTAAGAATGAATTTTTCTAAGATTATGAGAATAGATTTTACGCGCAACAGACCAGAACACTTCATAATCTGCCAACAGCGCTAATTATACGATCAGGGAACCTGTAATTGTTATTAGCTATACAAACCCCTGAGTAGTATTTCAGGGATTGAAGAACAACCATAGGACATCAGAAAAATGGGGATCGTTTTTCAGTGGAGCAGTGAAGTATGCAGCATGCGTATTATAGATTCTTAGATGCTGTAAATAGTGGACACGACTGTATCAACAATCATCTATCTTATGAGTGACAGTGATTGAAGTAGCTGGGAGCTCCTTAATACTTTCCAGAATTTGATAAATGTCTGAGTTTACAATATCCACTCTCTTTGTAATTGTAAGTACTTCAAAAATATCCCTCATCAATATTTAGAATATCATACTAAACCTTCTTGGCCTGTTCTTCTATTTATTCCCTCCCATTTTCCCCTTCATTCCTTATGTTTAGTAGCCTGTCAAGGACCTTGATAGTTTTACCATAGGACTTTTTAAATGACACATGATTCTAGTGTAAGGGCCAACTAGATTTTTTCCAAGAGCAGTAGAATCTTAGACTTTCAGGAAGAATAACAACACCAAAAACCCTTCAAAGATGATGTGATCCAGATCTTTTCAAATTACTTTTCTTAGGTAACTAGGGTTTTCCAAAAACACAATGGAGAGACATCTTCGAAGAAGCAGGAAGGGAAATAAATTAAGTAGGCAAGGCTTTACCCCTCTCCTACTACCCAAACCTGTACACATGCCTGCTTTATCAGGAGATTCTCTATATTTCTGTTTTTGATAATATTCTGTAGATAAGACCATTTCCTTCATCCAACAATTCCTACACTTCTGTATTATTATTAATAATCTGAATAACAGTGAGCCTTAGCTCAGTCTCAGCACTGTATTTAAGGTCTTTACATCTATTATTTCATTTGGCCTCACAAGAACCCTGCGAAGTAGGTTATTATCCTCAGTTTTAAAAATGGTAAAATCAAGACCCAGTGATATACAGTGACTTATTAGTGGCAGAAAATTTTTGTTTTATTGAACTTCTTGAATATGCAAGGTAAATTTTTATTTTTTTCATTATTAACAGCAATACATTGTGCAGATAACTACAGGAATCTACAAAGGTAACTGCCTATCTTACATTATTACTGATGTTCAGATCTCATCATGCATGATATTATAAAATTAAAGGTAAATGAAACTCCTTAAACAAAGTTAATGATGTTTAAAATGGCTATATAGTTTAATTTGTCAAAAATTGATTGCCTGGTTAAGCGGAGAATCAGGAGAGGTGGAGGAGGGGAAGACTGGTGCATTCTTGGCAAAAGGATGAAGAATTGACATTATACACTGCTATAACTAGTGAGAGCCTGCTGTATAGCGTAGGGAACTCTACTCGATTCTCTGTGACCTGGAAGGTAGGGAAACCCAGAAGGGAGGGGATATGTGTATACATATGGCTGATTCACCTCGCTGTACAGCAGAAACTAGCACAGCGTTGTGAAGCAACTATACCCCAATTAAAAAAAAATATCTAGGTCCAGGATCTGAAGGATTACAGTCACTTTTACCAGCAGAGGTCTCCTCGACTCTTGGTTGCTAGCATTAGAAAATCAGCAGGAAAGGGCTCCATACTAGGATGGTTTAGACAGAAGCATATTTATCTAAAGCAATATGAGATTGTGGAAGAGAGACTGACCAATTCTGAAACACGAGAACAAAGTTGGTTCTTCCCTTGCCTTTCATTTATTCATTCAACAGATATTTTGAGAGCTATGAGGTGAACAGAACATATATACCCTTATGGAAAATATAGCATATTACTACAGTAGTAACTGGTAGTTTTTTGTGCCCGTTTGAGACATCAAATGTGTTGTGTCGCTTAATGTTAACTACTTCTTTTCATGTGCTCTTGAATTCTAGATAAGCATTGTGTTATCATGGGTACCTGAGAAAGCAGTAGGTATCATTAAAAGTAGGTTTTTTTTTTCTTTATTTGACATATTGCTACAAACCTGCACTGTCTAATACACGAGCCACTAGCCACATGTGGCTAAAAAACACATAATATGGCTAGTCCAAACTGAAATGTGCTGTAAAAATATACCAGGTTTCAAAGACTTAGTACGAAACAAAATATATCTCATTCATATATTTTATATGATTTTTAAAATAAAATCTTGAATATAAATATTGTTATGTAAATATATCATTAAAATATTTTCATCTGTTTCTCTTACCTCTTTTTTAACATAGTTACTAAAAAATTTTAAATGACTTATTTGACTCACATTATACTCTCTTGCACATCACTGCTCTAACCAAAGTTTATATTACCTTTTCTGGTTTGCACCTCTTAGAGAGATCCCTGTAGTAAAACATTACTCTCAATTCTATATCTATGCATGGAAAAATTGCCTTTGCGTAGATAATTGCCAAGGAAATGTTAAGGTCTGAGCATTTCCACATTTATTTATGTCCTTAAATGTTACTGGTAAATTAGAAAAGTATGATTTCCTTTATAGAAGCAGTTTTGCAATTCTTCAAGTAGGAAGTTTACTGAAGTGGAAAGGAAATTACTAAATCTTATTATGCATTCTACAGGCTGTCATTTGAAGACATTATGCATACTGGTCTATAGTTCCCCAGGGCATATTTCAGTCTTTCATTTAAAATGATTCAATTTAGTCTAGACCTATCTAATACATATTGGCTCCAGTTTTCAGTGGCAACTTGCCAGACCCTGCTCAAATGGGTTTCTCTGCAGCTTATTATCAATCAAGAACAAATCGTGCAAAGGGTACACAGGGATAAGAACTTAAGTGAATAGAAATAGTTCCCTGGCATCTCCCTAGGTCCTAAAGGAGGCAGAGTGGAAGCCAGCCAAGTACTAAGGGCCATATCAGTATTCAAAGGTCTCAGAGGTCTCCCTCAAGATATGTGAGGCAACCCTATAATAATCTACTTACAAATCCTATTTCTAGGATAGTATAGTATTTCCACAATTTAGAAAAATGCTCATATGTTCATGGTGAATCTAAAACCCTCTTTTATAGCAATGTGGTAGAGTAAAAATTGCAGTTACAGGATTCACAAAAATATAGGTTCAGTTGCAAAATTAGCCACATTTGTTCACTGTAATCCTAGATTAGATTTCCTTAGGGCACAGTAGCTTTTTCAGATTGTCTGTTTACACTAAGTGATATGCAGTAAAGATTCCTCCATGTCTTTTTATGGATTGATAGCTCATTTCTTTTTATCACTGAATAATATTCATTTAATGGATATACCACAGTTTATCCATTCACTTATTAAGGGATATCTTGTTTATTTCCTGTTTGAGGAAATTATCACTACAACTGCTATAAATATTCACAAGTAGGCTTTTTTGTAGACACAGATTTTCAACTCATTTGGGTAAATGTTTAGGAGAGCAATTTTTAAATCATATGCTTAAAATATGTTTAGGTTTGTAAGAAAGTGCCAAATTTTCTGCCAAAGTGGCTGTATCATTTTGCATTCCCACCAGTAATGAGTGAGAGTTCCTTTTGTTCCACATCCTTATCAGCATGTTGAACCTATTTACATATGCTCATCTACCATCTGTGTACCATAATTAGTGAGGTGTGTCCTCAGATATTTTGCCCACTTTTTCCTATTTTCAATTTCATTGATTTCTTATTTTCAATTTAGTTTATTTTGGCTCTAATTTTTATTATTTCTTCTGTTTGCTTTTGGCTTAAATTTGACTCATTTCTTCAGTTTCCTAAGGTAAAAGCTTAAATTATTGATTTTAGATTTTTATTCTTTTCTAATATACGCATTCAATGCTATAAATTTCCCTTTAAGCACTATTTTTGCTGATTCTATCATTTGACTTGTATTTTCACTTTCATTTGTTCAAAATATTTTTTAAAATTTCTCTTAAGATTTCTTCTTTATTCCATATGTGACTAAGAAGTGTGTTGTTTACTTCCCAGAATATTTTGGGATTTTTTTCAGCTATGTTTTCATTATTGATTTCTAGTTTAATTCCATTGAGGTCTCAGAGCATACTTTGTATGATCTATTGTTTTTAAATTTTTAGTGTATTTTATGACTCAGACATAGTCTATCTAGGTAAATGTTCCATGTGAACTTGAGAATAAGTATTATGCTGTTGTTGAACGAAATATTCTATAAATGTCAGTTAGATCCAGTTGATTTGGTGATGCTGTTCAGGTCAACGATAGCCTTACTAATTTTTGGCATGATTTATCCATCAGTTACTGAAAGAGAGATGTTGAAGTCTCCAAGTATAATAGTATAATTTTTCTATTTCTCTTTGTTGTTCTGTCAGGTGTTGCCTCACATATTTTGATGTTCTGTTTAGATTTGTACATATTAAGGATTGTCATGTCTTCTTGTAGAATTGATTCTTTTGTCTTCATGTGATGTTCCTCTTTATCTTTGATAAGGTCCCTTGTTCTAAAATCTGCCTAAACTGAAATTAATGAAGCTATTTGAGTTTTATTTTGATTAGTGTTAGCAATCTAACATAACATACATAACACTGTATGTCTTTCTCCAACCCTCTACTTTTAACTGATATGTGTCTTTATAGTCAAAGTGGGTTTCTTGAAAACTACATAGTTCAATTTTTTAAACTACTCTGACAGTCTGTCTTTTAATGGGTGTACTTAGACCATTCACATTTAAAGTTATTATTGATATGGTTAAATTAATATTTTCAGTATTTGTAACTGTTCTGTTCTACACACTTGTAGTTTGTTTCTTTTATTTTATTTCCTTCTTTTTCTGTCTTCTCTGATTACTTGAGCATTTTACCTTTTTCCATTTTCTCTCTTCTTTTAGGATGTGAATTATACTTCTTTTAAAAAGCTTTTTAGTGATTGCCCTAGAGTTTTCAATAAACACTTAGGCTAATCTAAGTCCACTTTCAAATAACACTATACAGCTTCATGAATAATGCAAATACTATATAACAGATTAATTTCAATTTTCCCCTTCTGTCCCTTGTGAAATTGGTGTCTTTCATTTCACTTACTTATATCCTATAATCACTCAATATATGGTTACTATTATGACTACAGAAAGTTATCAGATTATTTTTAAAAAGAAGATTTTATTTTACTTTCATTTATCCTTTCTCTAGTGTTCTTCCTTTCTTTGCCTAGATTTATTTACCAAGTTTCTGATCTGTATGTATTTTCTTTTTATCTGAAGAACTTTTAAAATTTCTTGCTGCTAGGTGCATCTACTGGTGGTTACTTCATTATTTGTCGGATAAATTCCTTATTTCTACTTCAGTTTTTGAAGAATAATATCACTGAGTATAGAAAATTGTTTGGTAGTTTTTGTTTTTGTTTTTCAATACTTTAAGCATTTTACTCTACTCTTTTCTTGCTCTCGTGGTTTCTGATGAGAAATTCACTATAATTATATCGTTGTTCCCTCATAGGTAAGGTGCATTTTTCTTCTGGCTTCTTTTAGTACTTTCTCTTTTCTTTCTCTCCAGTTTGAGTATGATGTACCTAGGTATAGAGTTTTTGGTATTTATTCCATTTGGTGTCCTCTGAACTTCCTGGAACTGTGCTTTGTTGTCTGTTGTTAATTTGGGAACATTCTCAGATATTATTGTGTCAAATATTTCTTTTCCATTCTCTCTCTGTTCTCCTCTTCTATTGCAATTGCATGTTTGTTGCCTCTTTCAAAGTTGTAACAGTTTTTTGATATTCTGTTTCATTTTGATTAATTTTATTATTACCAAACTTCAGTTTGGGAAGTTTATATTTACATATTTTCATATTCTCTGATTTCTTCCTCAGTTATATACAGTCTTCTAATTAGCCTAACGAAGACATTTTTAATATCTGTTACAGTGTTTTTGACTTCTAGCATTTTCTTGGAGTTTCCATCTCTTTGTTTAGAGTACCCACCTATTCTTGTACACTGTCTACTCTTTTGCTTAGTGCTGTAAACATATTAATTATATTTATTTTAAATTTTCTGGCAATTCCAAACTCTGTGTCATATCCAAGTCTGTTTTGTGTCTTCAGACTGTGTTTTTTCTACATTTTTATCATGCCTTGATATTTTTTTTTTGTTAAAAGCTACAATAACTGGTGTCAATAATTGCAAATTATGATGAATATCATCATAACATGAGTTGAAGGAAATAAAACATTTATTTAGCATTTACTGTGTAGCAAGCACATTGAATGTCTTATTCAATATTAAAAGCAAATTATTATCTTCCTTCTACACATAAGGAAAATACAGTTCTAAGAAACCAAATACCAATGATCATAGAACTAGTGAACAATGGAATCTAGATTGAACTATTTTATATGGCTATATGGCACTTAGTTCTGAAATATATTTCATAGATAATCAATGTAGTTAATCTCAGTTTTAGTGAAAAAAACAAATACATATATTTCTGTAAGGCAGAAAATAAATAATACTAGGCTTTCAAAGACTAGATTTATAAAGGTGATGACATTAAATATATCAGAATTATTTCCTAAAATAAAAAATCAATACAATTATGGATTTGCCAAGTCAAATCTATTGGAAATAAAGCTTCAAAGAAAATCTAAACTTAAAATATAATTATAAAAAATATAATAAATGCTTGTGTATTTATTATTTTTACAAATCCTAAAATTAAATTTTCGCATTCTGGAAAATGTTGAATTACCAAGCTGTGAAAGGTACAAGGAAAAAAAAAACATTATTCTGAAGTTTCATGGAAATATTTATTATATCTAGTCTCAACACCTCTTTATCCATTTTTTTTTTTTGAAATTTTAAAGTATTTTTAACATTTGCGTGACCCAAAGACCACAAAGCCTGGGCATTTTTTAGTTTCTTTTCCTACAATTATCAGATAGCTTTATTTCCAAAAAATGGGAGTACACTGGAGTTGAAAAAAATGTTAATTAATGCCTGAATTAAATGTTAATTAATGCCTGAATTAGTGGGAGAATTGTGTGTTACCTCAATGGAAATCTGGAATTCAGATAAATTCCTATGCAGAATAGCAAGCAACTCTTTCTATCAGAATTAGGTGTGTGTGAGTGTGTATATTTCCTCACAGTATTGTCAAGTAAAATAGATTTTAATATAGGAAAAATTTGATACCATATTCATTCATTTTTTGATTATTTACTTATTGAGCACATAAGTAAAAAGAAGCTGTTTAGTAACAAGACCTAGTCCCAGACTTAAATATTTAACTTCTATAGCTTTTCATTATTATTTCATTTTTTATTTGATTTTCCAAATGACACATACTTCCCAAATGGCAGAGATAAATACTGTAGTAGTTCACTTGGGTGAACAGTGTAGATTAGAATGGGCATATAAATCTATCTTTCTTTGAGTAACATATTAAAGAAATTGGAAAGCATCCTGTATAATGTGAGATACTTTACTATTCTTGTCAGGAGGATGACATATAAACATGAAAACATGATGTTATGTAAATACTAACATAACATCGACTGTTCAAGATGGATTGGAGGCAGCCAGAATTTAACTAAGAGGACAAGCCAGAGACCAATGTGATCCAGGCTTCCACTGATAGACTCAAACTAGGTTAGCAGAAATAGTCAGAGATAAAATTGGGGTGTATAAAGAGAAGTGTGCAGACCTGGTAACTGGTTTTGGATGAAAGTTAGAAAGAAGAGATATTTACAAGCCTGAATTAGTGGGAGAATTAGTGGGAGAATTTCCTCAGTGGAAATCTGGAACTCAGATACATTCCTATCCAGAATAGCAAGCAACTCTTTCTGTCAGAATAAGGTGTATATGAGTATGTGTATCTCCTCACAATAAAATTCAAACCTAGTAGAAATATTTATTTTTTAGTTTGCTTTATTTTTTACTTTATTAAGAATGAGTTGGAGGACAAAATATATATAAATAGGTGTTTTTCACGACCTGATAGACCTATCAAGACGATAGCCAGGGAAATTTGGGTGAGCAGTAATCAAAATATAGTAAAAGATGTTGAAAGGGTTTAAAAAGAACTCTAAGAAACCAAAACTGTAGCTTAAAGAAACATCACTGAACTTGTCCAAAGCATAAATTTTAATTAAATAAAAAGTAGAAAAATAGGCCCATATTTAATCAGAAGAGATTATGCCCTCTGAGCTTCTCTTTCCATTATTCCAGAGAAGAACCTATTTATCAGAATTTAAGTTTTAAGCCCAATACTATGCTGAATGGACATACTTACTTACTTATAGGGAAAAAAAGAACTTTATCAGTGATTAATATGGAAAATTAATCATCTAAATTAGCAACAACTCATATTTTCTGTGGCACTGCTCCTTTGCAATGTGTTTCAGAAAGCCATTACAAAAAATTATTTTGAATCCCTGATAAAGAGGCTAAGATAGAAGTATAAGACTTAGGTGCTAGAAATTGGCTTTCAGTTGAAAGTCTTTAATAAGACATAATTCTTTCTGCCACAGTAACTGTGACATATATCCATTTATTTTTTATATATTAAGGGTTTTACATGAAAAAAGGTATATGCAGTTTTATTTTAGTAAATAACTCAAAAAGTTCTTAAGAACTTTCTCATAATTCAGTGTTCTTAAGAAGACTTAAAATATGATTAAGTGGATTTTGTCAATAGCTTGTTTAACCTACAGTGTGATTTTTCTTTCTTTATATTCCAATTTAACCCCACTAACTAATCACTTCACAGTCTTAAAAGTTGTGAATATACTCAGAATTTGGTCCAACTGAGTAGTTTTTTTTTTGTTTTTTTTTTTTTGTATGAAATACACAACTAAACCACAAGAATTTAGAATACATTCTATACACTGGTCAGGGAACTTTTTATACCTCCACATAATTTAATCAAATATTTGCTCCATTATTCACTGGGTGTTGAATCAGTTACATAGCAAAACTGAGATTAAAAAAAGCAATAAAACAACAAAAATTGCTCGAGAAATTTCTAACTCCTCTGGCTACTTTAATTCATGATTTACTTAACTATCCATCAATATAGACAATTTTAGCCTATTGATTATTCTAATTATAGCTTATAGAGGATAATGTAAATATTTAACTATTGATAGCCTAACATTCTGAGAGGTATATTTGAATAAATGTTATTTTCAAGCCTTGATGGGACACACCTGGCATAGATTTATGGAAGAGGAAGCAATGGGAAGTTCTAAATTTCGTTCTACACTTTTGTCTCCCATAGAACCCTTGCAAATGTCTGTATGCACTCTAAAAAAAATATCTTTAGGTGCCCAGATATAGATATAGATATATCTACATCTATATCTTTATCTTTAGCTGCTTAACTCTTATTCATCCTAAGAGACTCAGCGAGACAGACTTTTAGATACCACATGAAAGCATTGTCATATATCCTAGAAACCTTCATGGTCTGCCCTTCTGAGTCTCACACCCATCTCACCACTCCAACCTGATTTTTGGTATATCTCTATCATAATTTTATCATACATTTAAAATATTCTCTTATAATTGCCTGTGTTTTTTCCTCTCCTGCACCAGAGCAAAGCCTTCTTAATGACATAAATTTCCTTTTATTCATCCCCAATATTTAAAAAGGACTGATACCAAATAAGTACTCAATTTTTTGAAACTTACCACTGTTTCTAGATCATTTATAAGAACGTCTTTGATAACTTCAGCCCTCGTGTTTCTCTCTACACTGAATCACCTGTTAAGTGTACCAGTTATTTTGGTACTTCCTCATATGTAGCATTGTATTGTTGCCTAAATATTTTATGTTTTAGCTTTTGTATAACAAGAATATAAGCTCTTGAGGTCCGGAGTTCAACTCCTTTATTCCATTCTTACCCTAACATGAGCAGTACAGTCCATACAGATATTCAATAAATAAATATTAATAGAAAAACTTTCAATTATTTATTTATATAGATTTGTTTTAAATTAAAAATAAAACTATTACATGTTAAGAAGGGAAGTGAGTAATCCATTACATGAACTAAATGAACACAAAAAATTAAATATTTTTCCATGGCTAAGAAACATCTTAGAGTTGGGAATAGTCTCCTAAATTTTCATTCTGAGATTTTTATATTGTAATGCATATGGCATTCACAATGTGTATTTGAATATATCACAAAGACACATCCTCTGGCAATAATTAGGTGGATGAAATCTATGAAAATAGATGGAGAGTTATGATTTAAATCACAAATACATTTACAAAAAAATCTAAAATTATCTTAAAAAGGGTAATGATAAAATAAATGATTATCAAAATACCTACACTGTTTAAATGAGGAGTCACTTACTGTAATATAACTAAAGGGGTTAAAGGATTTTTATTTGATTCGATTTTATTTGTTTGTTCTAAATCCCATGGAATAGTTGTCTCTTTAGATGGCTAGAGACAATTATGAATGGAACATATTGGTAAAAAGAGTTAACCTGATGTGATAGATTAGACTATTCTTCTTCTCTTCCTCCTTGTTGTAGATTTATGTATCCACACTCTAGCAATGTGACTTTGCAGCACTTTCCATAAAAGTGGGCAGGACATATTTCTCCACATCACTGATATTGGGCTTACACCTATGTAAAGCCAGTTCCTCAGCTTGAGTAATGGAGATTTCATCCTTCATTGAAAATTAGAACACATCACATTAATTCTCCTGTTGCCTTCTCAAAGGCATTGCTTCAAGATTTTTCCCTCCTCTCCTACATCGCATGTGCGTGTGCTTTGCTTTGCACTTGATCATTCCAAGCAATATACAAGCATGAGATTATTTCTTCCAACTTAAAAAGAATTACAGACTTTCTCTTGACCATGTTATCCTGACCAGCTATGCTTTGCACCAAAATCCCTCAAACGGGTGATGCATATTTAATGTCTACAAGTCTTCATTTCCTGTTCATTCTTCAGCACATTATAAGAAGATCTTGTCAAGGTCACCAAAGAAGTCCATTGTTGATAAACCCAATTGTCAATTCTCATATCTTATCTTACTTGATTTCCACAGTTTTTGACAAATTATCACTCCTGGTTACCATCTTTTCACTTGACCTGATGCCACACATATTCTTGGTTTTCTTTCTATCTCACTGGTTTCTTCTTCTCAGTCTCCACTGCTGGTTCCTTTCTTCTCTCTTACATAGAACATCTCAATTTCAGAGTATCTCAGGAATCAGTAGTACTTGTGCCACTTTTCTTCTCTATGTACACCTGTTTCCTTGGTAATCTCACAACCGTGCACTAATTACATCCAAATTTGTATCTTTAGCCCATGCTTCTCTCCTGAATTCCAGACTCAATATTTCTACTGCAATTTTTCATAGAAAATTCAAACGTAGTATCCCTACAACTTATGTCCTGATTTTTCCTTCCAAATTGTTCTATAGTCAACCATTTCCATCTCAGTTAACTGAAACTCTAAGGCCTGCCTAATCATCAATGTTCCTTTCATTAAAGTTAAAATCCAGTTCAACAAACACTTATTGAGCAGCAAACACTTCAATATACTAGAGTATAAGAATTCTGTAATCCAACCCACCAGAACCCCACCCATAGAATCTCATTGGGGAACCCCAACCCATGGAACGTCACTTGTGGAATCTTACCCTGGGTCCTGAATACAGTCTAATAGTTGTACAGTTTATATTATTGGACACTGTATAAACACAAATAAATGAGGGGCTCCTATCCCAAGCTAAGACTGAGGGCAGAGAGCAGTGATGGTCATCAGGAGTTGAGCCTAAAAGTTGGACATAGATTTTATAAGTGAACCTTTGTGTGCATGTTACATTTAATTGAGCTTTTGCAAGTTGAATTCAGTAAACATATACTGAAAACCTATTATGGGTAAAGTCTTGGGTTAGGTGCTTTAAAAATAAGTTATCTTAAAAATATATACAGTGTGATCTTTAACCACAAGGAGAGAAGAAATAGATTCATCTTTATATTGAATGAAACTAAAGATGGAGAAAGTTGAGACTCAAGAAAAGAAATCTGATAAACTCTAAAATACATTTGAGCCAAGTACAAAAAAGAGTGACCAAAGAATGAATAAACATGATCAAAAGCCAAAAGTCAAGAAATATTAGACAGAACACAATCATGAACATCAAGAAAAGAGAAAAGGGCACCAGCGAACAAGTTTTAATTTCTTCAGCCTTCTATTTGGAAGCTTGACTAAGTTTATTGGTCTCTGTCATACCTTCCACCCATAGGAGGAGTTCTGTATCTGATTAATGTTTGTGGAAGGCACATACAGCCTTTCCTGGGCTATCTCTCTACTTTTCAAGGTGAAACTGTCCTCAGAACACACATATTTACTGCTCTATCATGGGGTAGACTCTTCACAGGTAGGGAGAGTTGCAGTTGTCAATCACTGACAGTGACTAAGATAAGGGTGTACTTTATCAAGGAGCATAATATTATACAGTTGATTGTGACCCTATACTTAAAGTCTCCTTCACCATCTGCTTTATTAGTAATAAAGTCTGATGCCCATTTGTCTATATTCTGCATCTCTCAATTCATTCTCCATTCTGAAGAGGATAATGGAGCAGTATTGAACCCTAAACCCAATGGAGATATGGTTTAAAAGTGGCCATCACTGCACTAAGACCAGGAAGAGTAAAAAAGATATGTTTTTTAAACTAGTTAGTTTAAACAAAAGAGTTTAATTAGTATGGGGTTGGAGAGCAGAAGCCAGATCACAAGAGTAAAAGAAGTAAATAAGTGATTAAGAAACAAAATGAGGATATTTAAGTATTTTGAGTGCTTTATTAATTGAAGAAACAAAAATTGAATACTAGCTCAGGAATAATAGGAAATAAAAACATATTTTCTTTATTTCATTCTTATTACTTTTAGAATTTTGGCATTTAGCAGAGAGGCAATAGATTATGGAAAGAAAGAGCCAATAGAGATAGAGATAACTCATGAAAAAAAAAAAAAAAATATATATATATATATACAACAGCATGAAATCAAGGCATGATAAAAGGATTAATTTTAGATCAGAAGAAGACAATCTTTTAAAAGAAAAAAGTAGTGAAATTATATTAAAAAGACAGATATTTTGAGGAAAACAAGAGAGAATTTCAGGAAGTATACTTCAAATAATCTCTATGTTCTCAGTCATAGTCAAGGTAGACTCTTCAGCAAAGAATCTGGTAGGTAGAACACTTATACACATTTTTGAAACTGCTTCAGTAAAGTGTCACTGAGAAATTTTAAAAGCAGATTCTAGCTACAAAGCTACAAAGCAACACAAGAACTATGGTAAAATAACATATTTTAGTGGATTTAATTTTTCTAATGTTTTCTGAGGCCAAGTGTAATGGGAAATGTCTTTCTCTGTTTTGTGCAATGATCTATTCTTATTTTAATTTCTACATAGTTGCTTGGCTAAGAATAACAGAATTTTGGTGCTGGAAATATAAATATATATATAT
The DNA here is from genome assembly GCF_965194825.1 of Balaenoptera physalus. Taxonomy (NCBI): domain Eukaryota; kingdom Metazoa; phylum Chordata; class Mammalia; order Artiodactyla; family Balaenopteridae; genus Balaenoptera; species Balaenoptera physalus. The sequence continues at coordinate 81,110,972 of NC_138884.1, read as the reverse complement.
AAATATATATGTATATATATACAGTATTAAAAATACTAGTACCTATTTCCCCAATTATTGCCCTTGTTTTCAAGGAATTAAACACCTAACGAGATATACTAAATTATGTACAAATATGTAACTATTTTCTAAAATGGACAAATATTAAATAACACCAGGGTGATTTTTTCTGCATGAAAGGGAAGTATCAGGAAATCTTCATATAGTAAACAGGAGAAAGCTCACACTTGAAATCATTCCTTTTCCCATGAATAAAACTCAATTCAATGTCAAGTTCATTTTATGTGATCATTATAATCCAAGGATAACCTGATTACTGACACTAATAAATTTCTCAAAGAGTTTGGATATATAATATTTATTTGATGTTTTTGGTTTGTTTCATAATAATATGAATTAATTTCTTCAATCTTTTGTAAATTCAATAAGCAGAATATGGGCTTTCTTCCTAAATATTTGGAAGGAATATAATCATTAATTTTATAATTATAATGAATTATATTCTTATTACTGTAACCAAAAATGCAATTCTTTGCAAGGAACAAAATAAGATATTTTGAAAATAAAGGAGAATGAAAAAGATGGTCAGTAATAAAAAATATTCTCCAGCATAGATAAGAGAGGAAAAACACATCATTAGTATTTGTCTCAGAAAAAATATATATAAATGAAGTTTAGTAAAAACCCATAGAGCTGGTGTCACCAAGTCCTACTTATTTTCATTCTGTAATATTTCTTTCAAAAATATTATTTAATCTTAAAATTATCCCAAACCCTTGAGTGTTTCCTTACTGTTTTCTATAGGTTTAGTTTAGAATACTATTAGGTAAACAATCCAGTAAATGCTGAAGAAATAGCTAGTTTTGCTTCCCAGAATTTTTTCAGCTTCTAACATAAGGGAAATCTGGAAAGTTGTTAAAGAAAATAGACATAATCTTGCAAAATCTGAGAGTGATTTCAAAATCTCAGTGATTTATTTGAGTGATTTCAAATAAGACATAGCATCAAAATTTAAATAATTTTTTATTTCTTGTTTTCAGAATACAAAATAAAGCAGGTTAATATTTTTCAAAGTAATATAAAATATGTAATTAGATATGTAGTTGGTAACATGGAATGTCTTAGAGCAAAAGTGCTTTGAATCTCATTTGACATAATGGGAATGAGGATACCATATTTATTATTTACCCTTTTGTGTACTAGTTGTGCATTCTTTTATGCATTTGTCATTATCATAGTACAGAAGAAAATAATCACTTTAAGCACCCACTGTGTCAGACAGACACCATGTTCATTGGTTGGAGATTGAAAGATGACTGTGCCATAGACTGCCTTATCAAGAGCTCAGATGCTTCTATTCTGTGCATTCTTCCTCAATGCCTGTACTTATAAAACCTCTCTAGTTGTGCTTTTGTTGTCTGACAACCAAAATTTAATAAAAAGGAGATCTATCATTTATACTTTATAGGATATGTAAAAATGCAGAGCTAAAGTGATTGATAGAATCACTACTGCATTTCTATCTAGTACTAGTTAGCCATCCCCTACCATGCTTCCTTTTTTTTTGTTTTTAGTTCAGCTTCCATAAGTATGGATGTATGTTGAGTGCAATGTCCCATGAAGAGGAAAGATTGACCATTTATAAATGTACATATGCCTTCCTCAGCATCATGTTGACACCCAATTCATGGCATAAAAAGGAATAATCTGGCTTATTGACTATTTGTCCGTCTCATAGTTTATATTTTATATGTTTGTTCTTTTATTTCTAAGGAATAAACTAGATTCCAACTGTCAGAAATGGATGTAAATAACCATTGTTTCAAGAAATACCCAGTGAACTTTCAGATAGTGTTAATGACACAAAAAGAAAATCACATTTGGGGTTATTTTCTCTTAGAAATTTGAGCTTTGATCCATGATTAACTTCAAAGAAATGATAGAAGTGATGAGATCTTTGTACAAAAGAATGTGTTATAAATTATTTGTGGTGCTCCAGCCTTGACGAAGATGTTTGAAAACTCCCAAGTAAATTTCTTCAGACATTACGTTAGCAAATCAAAGATAAATTTAGAAGATGGTGGAGTAGGAGGACCCTGAGCTCACCTTCTTCCATGGGCACACAAAACTTACAACTATTTATGGAGCAACTATCAATGAGAATGACCTGAAGACTAGCAGAAAAGATGTTCTAAAATTAAAGATATAAAGAAGAAACTGCAATAAAATGGGTAGGAGAGGCAGAGAGGCAATATAATTAAGACCCACACCCCCAGGTAGGCGATGCACAAATGGGAGGATAATGACATTTGCAGAGGTTCTCCCCAAGGAGCAAGGGGTCTGTGCCTTACTTTGGGCGCCCCCAGCCTGGGGGTCCTGCACAGGAAGGACAAGCCCCTAAAACATCTGGCCTTGAAGGCCAGTGGGACTTGAGTAGAGGAGAGCTGGAGGGCTGTAAAAATAGAGATTCCACTCTTAAAGGGCATGCACAGAATCTCACAAACTCCAAGTTCCAGCATAGAGGCAGTCATTTGAAAGGACCCTGGTGGAGACCCACTTTCTGATTTTTGGAGAACTTCCCAGAGGCAGGAGGCAACTAGGCCTCCTCCTGGGGACATAGATGCTAGCAAGCACCATTTTGGAGTCACCCCTCTGGCCTATGATTGCCAGAAACTTATCTGCTCCCCAGGATCTGGCACCAACCTGCGCTCCCTGGGTCCTGCAGCCGTGTGCTGGGGCCTGGCCCTCCTCACCAGCAGGTCAGCACCAGTCCCAGGACCAACTGGGCCACACAGGTGTACCTGTGTGGAGACCCAGCTTTGCCCACCAGCAGACTTGCTGCCACCACATAAAGCAGGACCTGGCAGCCAACCAGTGCAGCCACAGTAGTCAGCCCCCCCATGACAGAAAGGCCCATGCAGCCCACATAAAAGGCATACCTAAAGCATATAGCTCTGGTGACTGGGAGGGGTGGGTGTGATGTTTGGCCCCATAATATGCCTCCTAAATAAGGTTATTTATCCAAGATCAGAAAACATAGCTGACCTATTTAACACATAGAAATAAACACAAAGTATTAGGCAACATGAGACAGAGGAATATGTTCTGAACAAATAAGACAAAACCTCATAAAAAGAAGTATACAAAGTGGATATAAGTGATCCATTGAATAAAGCGTTCAAGATATGATTATAAAGATGCTCAACAAACTCAGGAGAAGAATGGATGAACACAGTGAGAATATTAATAAAGAGTTAGAAAATATAAAGAAGATCCCAACAGAACTGAAGAATACAATAATTGAAATAAAAAATACACCTAGAAGGAAATAACAGTAGGTTAGATGATACAGAGGAACAGATGAGTGAACTGGAAGACTAAATAGTGGAAATTACCCAGGCTAAATAAAAAGGAAAAAAAAAATTTTTTTTAATTAGGACAATTTAGGAGACCTCTGGGACAACATCAAGCATGCTAACATTCACATTATAGGGGTCTCAGGAAGAGAAGAGAGTGAGAAAGGGGCAGAGAACTTATTTGAAGAAATAATAGCTAAAAACTTCACTAACCTGGGGAAGGAAACAGATATCCAGTTCCAGGAAGCACAGAGGGTCCACAACAAGATGAACTCAAAGAGGCTCACACCAAGACACATTATAATTAAAATGGCAAAAATAAAAGACAAGAGAAAAACTTAAAAGCAAGAGAAAAACAATTAGTTACATAGAAGGTAACTCCCATGAAACTATCAGCTGATTTTTCAGCAGAAACTTTGTAGGCCAGAAGGGCGTGGAATGATATATCCAAAGTGATGGAAGGATAATACTACAACCAAGACCACTCTACCCAGCAAGTCTATCATTTATATTTCAAGGAGAGATAAAAGTTTTACAGCCAAGCAAAAGCCAACAGTTTGGCACCACGAAAATGGCTTTACAAGAAATGTTAAGGGGACTTCTGTAAGTGAAAAGACCAAAACAAGAAACGTAAAAATTACAAAGGAAAAAATCTCATTGGTAAAGGAAAACATACATTAAAACTAGTAGATCAGCACTTATAAAGTTATTAGGAAGGTTAAAAGACAAAAGTAGTAAAATCATCTATACACACAGTAAATAACTAAAGAATACACAAAACAAAAATTTGTATATTATAATGTCAAAAAGATTAAACATGATAGGGGTGAATGTGGGGTTGTTAGAATGTATTTGAAGTCAAGAGATCATCAACTTAAAATAATCACACATATATAGGTTGTTATATATGAACCTCTCGGTAACCACAAGCCAAAAACCTATAATAGATACTCACACAAAGAGGAGAAAGGAATCCAAACATAGCACTAAGATATTCATCAAATCACAAGAGAAGAGAGAAAAAGAAGATGAAAAGAACTACAAAAAGAACCAGAAAACAGTTAACAAAATAGCAATAAATACATAACTATCAGTAATTACTTTAAATGTAAATAAACTAAATCCTCCAATCAAAAGACATAGGGTAGCTATGGACAAAATAAAAACAAAACCTGTACATATGCTGCCTAAAAGAGGCTCACTTCAGATCTAAAGACACACACAGACTGAAAGTGAGGGAATGGGAAAAGGTATTCTATGCAAATGACAACAAAAAAAGCTGGGGCTTTCTCTTACTTATATCAGACAAAATAGACTTTTAAAAACAAATTATTTATTTATTTATTTATGGCTGCATTGGGTCTTCATTGCTGCACGCAGACTTTCTCTAGTTGCATTGAGCGGGGGCCACTCCTCGTTGCAGTGTGTGGGCTGCTTATTGTGGTGGCTTCTCTTGCTGTGGAGCATGGGCTCTAGGGTGGCAAGCTTCAGTAGTTGTGGCACGTGGACTCAGTAGTTGTGGCTCGTGGCCTCTAGAGCACAGGCTCAGTAGTTGTGGCACACGGGCTTAGTTGCTCTGCAGCATGTGGGATCTTCCTAGACCAGGGATCGAACCTGTGTCCCTTTCATTGGCAGGTGGATTCTTAACCACTGAGTCACCAGGGAAATCCTAGACTTTAAATCAAAGACTGAACAAGAGACAAAGAAGGACATTATATAATGACAAGGGGATCAATCCAACAAGAAGATATAACACCTGTAAATGTGCATGCACCCAAAATAGGAGCACCTAAATACATGAAGCAAATATTAATATATATAAAGGGAGAGATTGTCAGTAACACAATAATAGCAGGAGACTTTAATACCCCACTTACATCAATGGACAGATCATCCAACAGAAAATCAACAAGGAAACACTGGCCTTAAATGACACATTACATCAGAGGAACTTAATAGATATATACAGAACCTTCCATCCAAAAGCAGCAGAAGACGCATTATTTTCAAGGGCACATGGAACATTCTCCAGGACAGATCATATGCTAGGCCACAAAACAAGTCTCAATAAATTTAAGAAGATTGAAATCATATCAAGAAACTTTTGTGATCACAATGCTATAAGGCTAGAAATCAAAAAAAAAAACAAAAAACAAAACAAAAAAACAAACACATGGAGGCTAAACAATATGCTAACAACCAGTGAGTCATCGAAGAAATCAAAGACTAAATCAAAAAATACCTTGAGACAAATGAAAATGGAAACATAACAAAATTTATGGGATGCAGCCAAAGCAGTTCTAAGAGCTAAGTTTATTGCAATAGAGACCTACCTCAGGAAACAAGAAAATTCTCAAATAACCTAACCTTACACCTTGAAGAACTAGAAAAAGAAGACAGTTAGCAGGAAGAAACAAATAATAAAGATCAGAGCAGAAATCAATGATATAAAGACAAAAACAATAGAAAAGATCAGTGAAACTGCTAGAGTAGTGCTATATAAGCTAAAATAAATTTCTAGTAGGAAAGTATTTAAAGATACAGATAAATATATTTTTTCTTAGGAAACTAATATTTCACAGGTGTTATTAGTAGGAAATATGATAATAGACCTGGAATACTCAAAAGAACCAACCGCCATACTACTGAAGGCAACAATGGATTTCAACAATGTGAACAAGAAGGCCAATTATAAGATGAAAATTAAACATCAATATCTTTTCTGTATACAAGCAGTAGTCAAATAGAAAATAGAAATAGAAAAAACAGATTCTCACAACATAAAAACCAAAATAATTACGGACCTATGAATAATTCTAACTGGAGATGTACAAAACATTTATGCAATGTCTACAAGATGTTGCATGTAACAGACTAAGTGGAGCAGGTAGAAATTTGGTTAAGAAAGACCCAACCAGTTGGAGCTAAATGTTGTAACTTTTATTACGGGGTAAAATATTTGATCAGCGTATGACATGCTGCAGCCTTGACTCCAAGCCATGTACAGAACAATGTTCTGTAATCAGTGAAAATCATAGAAAAAATAGAATATTAGAGTGCCTTGGTTATTTCTTGTCATTTCCAGCCAAGAGGTGTGGTTAGTCTGAAAGCAAAGATGACACAGAATATAGTTTTAATAAAGAAAAGCTCTCTGTCTTCAGCAATCTAAATTGAGTAAGAGTTCCATAATTTTGGGTTTAAAGTCTCAAAAGTCAGCTTATTCTGTAACTCAAGGGGAAGCAGAAGATCAGAGGAATTAGAGGATCACCCTTATCAGGAGTTCAGATAAGACACAAGGCTTTGCATATTGTTTTTGCCAAAGTGAGGGAAAGATTTTTGGTAAAAATTCACTTAAAAATCCAGTGTTCTCTATATTTTTATATTAGGTGGCCTGGACAAATAAACTGTTTTAGTTTTTAGACTGCTAAACACTGATTCTGGACTTCAAGTTTGATGAAGTAACTTGATGGTATCTAGGCAAAAGTTTTGGATGCAATGGATATATGTGGGAAGAGATTATGTTTTGAGGTTAAGAACACAAAGGGTGGGCTATGGCACACATTGTAGGATTGTTGACCCAGTCCATCCTATTCCCAACTTTTCCTCTCTTTCCTGGCCTCAATTATTAAGGATGGGAAAGCTAAGCATTTGCTCTTTTGCAATTAGAGGTAGCCACATAATGCAATTCTTGGTAAGGGTATGTAAGAGGAATTCTGTGGAGGGAAGCATTTGTCTTCTTGATTAAAAATTAATAATAGTAAAATAAAAAGATAGCAATAACAGGAGTAGTTCTTATGCTTTCTCCAGACATCATCTTTGAACTCAAACATAAATGCCTGGTGCTGCAAGAGTCATCCAGCAACCATGAGTCAGTAATCATAGGGCAAGGCCAGTAGTATTATAAAGCTGATAGCCCCAACATGTTAAATCCTCTAGATTTCCTGGTATGTGAGAAAAGCATTTTGTAAGTCAGTCTAATTCAATCTCTGTTATTTACAAGTGAAACACCACCCTTCTGATCCACTAGATAGTCCAGGTTCTTTTTTCCATCCACTTCCCCCAGTCTCCTCCAATGAATTTCAAGTTGCTTAGCCCTTTATTTTCCTTCTCTACTTCCTCCCTAAGCTTTTACACCCAGACCTATCACTTAGAATTCATGTTTTAGGGTTATCTAGGCCCTTACCATTTACAAGATATTGCACGTGTGTATGTGTGTGTGTGTGTGTGTGTGTGTGAATATGTGTATACATATATATTAGATTTAGAGAAATGAAATTTATTTACAAAGATAATAGAGGCTGCTTCTTTTCTATTTCCATCAGTGACATCATCATTTAACCACAATTCCACAAATATGAGCTCCATTTGAAACTTTACATTTTTAGTCTACCTACCCGTCCAATAATTAATTCCTGTCTATTCTAACTCCAAAATATATCTTAAATAAGTTATCTCTTTCCCCACTGTCACCGTAGTGGTTCAAGCATCACTTTTCACAATGAAAACTTCTGCAACTTCCTAACTGGTCTCTCTGTATTTACTCTCTTGTCCTCTTCTAATCTATTATCTATTCATCAGCTGGAGTGATATTATGAAATTCCAATGTGACTGTGTCATTACTCTACTTAAGACTTGTCAATCACTTCCTGTTGCTTTTATCATAACTTTTCAACAAGGTTTCCAAAACACAGTCTGTTCATGCTTACTTCTTCAGTCTCATTTTTTGCCTCTCTTTAACTCTCTAATTCATAGGCATATTAGTCATCTTTCAGTTTCTCAAAGATACCGTATTACCTTCCACTTCTATATTCACCGTAGATTGGGTACTCTGGTGACAGATACTGAGATGGAGAGTTGCATTCCAATGATTATTGGGGAGTGTTCTAGGAGGATATACTTGTGAGATGAGGCCAATAAAATTTGGGAAGAGAGATAAACTGACCAACAGTGCAGTGGCAGCTGAGGTCTCAGCCAATCATATGGAAAGCTTTGGAGCCAGGATGTCTCTTTAGATTCCCTCAAACTGGAGCAAGGAGTTTGAACATGTATGTCACCACATCAATCCATAATTGACTACGTGCAGTTCCTTGGGAGGTAACATAGCCTTAAGCAAAGCAGATCTGAGTGAGAGATAGAAATTCCCAGCAAAGGATGCAGATTTGAGACTTCAACTGTAGATAGTTATCAGCATGAGCGAGATGGATGTGTTAGTCCTGACAAGGATATTGGAGGGAAATATGACAGTATCTAGTTCTATATTTTTGTATATCCTGTTTCCTTTGAGTCAAACACTCCCTCCCATCCCTCACAATTTCTTGATCAGGCTAACCTCTATTCATTCTCTCTGATCCCAGTTCTTGGTGGGCTCCCTTTCCCATGCTTCAACAGTATAACACAAAATCTCCAATCCTAGATATTGAACTATGTAAAGATTGTCTATTTATTAAGGCTCTGTGGAAACAGAAATTGCCTTTTTTCACCTTAGTGTTCCCAGAGCCCCAAATAGTGTCTGACAATACTTGATGCAAAATGAATATATATTTCAGAGTGAATAAATTTCACATTTATTTTCATATTTTATTGAGTTCTAGATCTTTCTGAGAGAGAACCGTCCAAAATCAGGAAAGTAAGTGAGAGATAACAAGAGAGTAGTAAAAATCTTAGCTGAGTACGCTTTCCAAAAGCTTTCAGTTAATCTCCATTTCTAAATATTCCCCGTGAAGAATTTCAAATTTCTCCCTGGACTAGATTCTGGGCCTTCTATCAGCAATATCTTAGTTAATGCATATTTTATTTAACTATATGTAGATGATTTTGACTGTATCGCTTCCATCATATAATTTATTCAGTTGAGAAGAAAAAGTCATGAATCAATGCTTTGCTTGTTTTTTCATGTTTCCATTATGAATATTAGCCACTTACTTAAGTTACTGTTTCCTTAATTATATAGAGTAATATACAAAAGTACCTTGGTTGTCTTAGGCCCATGGCAAACTCATACATTCATGAAGTCCAAGACATATTTTTTATACATAGATGGTACTGTAGATGTTGAAGGCAAGGTTAAAAATGACTTAGGGACAAAAATAAAAATAAATAGCAAATAAAAATGGTATCCTGTACTTAGGATAATAGTATGTGTTCATTTTCTGTGAAGTATGACTAGATAGATGTATATGCATGTATAGCCAAAACTAGGATAAATTTTATGAACTGCACATGTTAATCTCTTATTAATTTTCTGAAGAGTTAACACCATGTTTAATGGCCTACTCATGCCAATAATACATATCAGAGCACCTATGCACTCATTAACTGCTTGTTGCTTGAATTTTAGGGATAAAAAGTTATCAGCTTAAGTGGTAATCAGTGATTTCCTGCAAATTACAATTATGTTTGAATTTGTACATAGTCATCTAAATCCTAACATTGTCTTAAATTTCCAATAATAGTGAACATATTCTAGTTTAGAAGACCTAATCCAAAAAAGCAATTTTTTTGACCAACAATGAAATTGCAAACAGTATAACAAATTCCCAAGTATCAGCAGTATCAGGTGATAAACTCTGCAGATGCTATGTTTCCCAACATATCCTCAAAGATCACTATATACAACTATATGCAGGCATTTGCTGTCGGCTTGGAACACTTCTAAGAAATAACATTCCAAGCAGGTGGCTATTTTAAATTGTTCCTTGATTCTTCACTTGTAAACATAATTTTCTAATTCCCTTGACCCAGTTCTAACATTGATGATCAGGGTGCCTTAGTAATCTAGAATTCAATGCATATTAATTACTAACATAAAAATGACTTTACTCTCTTACCTTGCCCTGAGGTAACCTCATTATAAAATTTTCACTTTCCCACTGTCCTTGAATAATATCATTAGTATCTATAACTACCTAGTCTGCTGTCCAAAAGAACAGAGTATGAGTAATTTGGTAAGTCTATAAGGCATTGTATAAATGGGACATTATTCAAATGCAAATTTAGACATGACAGCATTAGTGAAATATAGAAGCATTTCAAGGTTTTATTAAACCTTTAAAGATCATATTTTCTGGAAGTTCATGTTCAGCAAAAATTAATCTACTATTGTAGTACTCATTTTATCATTTTGTATGGTTTATATTGAATATTATTTATGTGAAGTCTAGAAGTTATATATATGCTTCTGTATTTGCCTGTAGACTACTTAGAAATATATATATGGTCATGCATAGAAAAATTATGTAACTTATAGAAACTCTATGGGAAGATAAAGCCTAATAATAGTAATTAAAATACAATAAAATCTCTATTCATAACAATCAATTAGCCAGATTTCTTTCTGAACTAGCATTTCCTGACTTACATTACAAATTAATGATTGAATTCCTGTCAATTGTCAATGGCAATTAATGACTTCTTTCCTTTAGATAAGATGAAATAATGAAATAATTTCTGGAGCAAAGAAATGTTATCTTCATGAGTCAGAAAGAGAAAAACAAATACTGTATGCTAACACATATATATGGAATCTAAAAAAAAAAAAAAAATGGTTCTGAAGAACCTAGGGGCAGGACAGGAATAAAGACGAAGACGTAGAGAAAGGACTTGAGGGCATGGGGAGGGGGAAGGGTAAGCTGGGACGAAGTGAGAGAGTGGCATGGACATATATACACTACCAAATGTAAAACAGATAGCTAGTGGGAAGCAGCCGCATAGCACAGGGAGATCAGTTCAGTGCTTTGTGACCACCTAGAGGGGTGGGATAGGGAGGGAGGGAGGGAGATGCAACAGGGAGGAGATGTGGGGATATATGTATATGTATAGCTGGTTCACTTTGTTATAAAGCAGAAACTAACACACCATTGTAAAGCAATTATACTCCAATAAAGACTAAAAAAAAAAAAAAAAAAAGAAGTGTTACCTTCAGAAGAGATCTTGTTTTATGAGCATTTTGTTATATTCTAGTTCTTGAAAACTTCAACCTCTGTGTCTGATAGATAGGAAAACTTGTGGATGCTGTACACACCAGTTTATAAGCATTTGGGATTATACTTTACTATTTTGTGAATTGGCTCTTGATTTTAGTGATATTTATGCAGCAAGTATATTTTATTTATTTCTTTATTATATACTAAATAAGTATGATAATATTTTCATAAATGTCTTCAAACCTTTTCAAACCAAAGAAAAACTAGGTAGGTAAAAAAAAAGTGTCATACTAAACTTCTTATTTCTTGAGTGTGCTATCAATTTCTTTTCGTGAAGCTGTCTTTTTTTAAAAATTTTATTTTATATTGGAGTATAGTTGATTTACAATATTGTGTTAGTTTCAAGTGTACAGCAAAATGATTCAGTTATACATATACATATATCTATTCTTTTTCAGATTATTTTCCCATATAGGTTATTACAGAATATATAGTAAAGTTCCCTGTGCTATACAGTAGGTCCTTGTTGATTATCTATTTTATATGTAATAGTGGGTATATGTCTTGAAACTGTCTTAAAGCTAATTTTGGGGGCTTTTGTTCCAGGTCATGTGCTTGGCATTTTCCCTTATCTCTTTCAATACTCAAGACAGTCCTCTGAAGGGCATCTATTTTTTCTGTTTATTCATAGAGAACTAAAATTTAGAGGGTATATTTGATTTTCCAAACGTCGCACACACAGAATTGGCTGGTTGCAGGAGTTGAATCAAAGTGCATCATACTTACAGATCTGTGCTGTTCACTAATATGTAATACTATTTAAACTCATTAAATGAACAGTTCAATTTTATTTACTTCTATTCCATTGAAATTTCAGTGATCTAAAATTTTATCTAAAGTTATGATTTTGCACACACTTAGAGGTAATAGTTAATATGTTTTGGAGTGTAATAAAATCGAATGCTTTCTAAGCAAATCACATTTAAAATCGAGTCTTATTTTTTTCTACCATTCCTTATGCCAGTTCCTGGTGAAACATTAAAAGTTTAGTAACTGTATAATAAACTTGTTTTCCTTGACCAGTAATAACTATAGAGTTTTACCCTTATAATAGGAAAAGGAAATAAAGGCTTCTAAAAGTACAAACAACCAATCATAAATTTTGACTACACTGAATAAAAATCCCTGTACATTAAATAAGACTGAATTTTTCTATGGATTAGATGTTTTATCTGATATAAAAGTTATTTCTTTGTGTATCTGTTACAGTTCTTCCTTTATGATTCTTATCAATATAGAATGAGTTAAAGTCTGTTACTGTTTTTTCCTATTCAGTCTTTTCATGGAACATTTTATTCTTGTAGCAAGAGTTAAATATTTTTTTATTGAGGGATTATTAATGCTACTGTGAAAATTTTGCATACTATAAAAATTAAGATACTGATATTATTTATTATGCTAAATACATAAATGTAGTGTGAATTCTGTCCAATGGACAGGAATACCTAATTTTTAAGAAAACCATGGTAAGAAAAATTGGGGGATTATAATTAAATTGAATCATGCATCTCAAAATTAAACACTCTATTTACATGATAAATATTCTTTTTTTTAGCCTTTCATGAGTTAGGCATATTTGTTGGCAAGTCAAATGATGAATAAAATTTTACACAAATTATAATTAAAGTGTTGATGCCCTGTGAAGAGCTATGATGTGTTATGAGAAAGAATAGAAGTAGGACATGACTTAGGGACATTAGAGAAGGCTTCCCTTAGAAAGTGACATTTTAGTTGATTTTTGAATAATGACAGGCTTGTTCAGGGGACAAGAGTGTCAACATTAAGGAGTGGTATGTACAGCCCCCAGATCTATAAAAGGACCTTACTCCCACATGGGCCTTTAGTGGATACCTCAAGCTATAAGCTTAGCATATTCGGTGGCTTGATTCAGTCCTGTGCCTGCAAGACCTAGGTTACCCATCAAGCTCACACAGCAACATGGAATTGAGCCTGTGTGTTGTGGGAAGGGGTTTCTCAGAAAGCCTGTTTGGAGGAGGTTGAAGAATGACTAATAAGAGAATCGGTGATAAGAAGTAAAGGTTACTCTCGTACTACTTTTAATCAGTCTAGAGGTAACAAAACCATTGAGCACAGAGACTTTGTAAGAAAACTACATTTTATTCATATAAGAATTTATATGGCCTATAATTTGTATAAACACATTTCCTTTATCATATAATTGCATGCAGTGTCATAGAACACAATTAATTGCATGAAGAAAAAACAATTTAAAACAATAAATATATTTTAAAATATAAACATATAATCATTAACACCAATCAGCTTAAAAACTTTACCAACTAAAGGTGAGTATATTTTCTTCTTTTTTAAAAAATAAATATAGGAGTTTTTAAATGGTGACATTAAAATTTATAATATTTACATATAAAATTTAGATGAATTAATATTAATAAGATTAATTAATATTAATTTAATAAGATGAATTAATATTAATTTAAATGTCAACAAAGAGACAAATTAACAAAAGATATGAACATTTATAACAACAGATAAAAAAGGCAAAAAGAAAGTTCATTGTATTATTAACCAAATAAGAGCAAATTATAACAAGAAAGGAATAGCCCTTTAGATTATTTATTGGAAAACATTCAATACTGTATATCCACTATTGACAAAATGCAAAGGAATTGAGCATTACAGATATAACTGCTGGAGGGATTCTAATGAATAATGGTAAGCACTTGGAAAAAAAAATCTTAGCACTAATCATATTTGAGCATGTAATTTTACTTTTAGATTTAAACCCCCAAAATAATTGAATGAGTACACAAAAAATAAAAATAATTTCTAACATAATAGCATTATATAATAATAAGCAAACATTTATAACCATTTTATGTTTCTGATACAGAAAAAAAATGCATCCTCAGTTTTACAAAAATAAACAAAAAAATGTATTTGTTAAAAAATGCATAAAGGGAGAGGGGAAGTAAGAAAGAGAAGGGAAGGCAATTGGAGGTTAATCCTTTCAAGAAATTCAGTCAGTGTGAAACACATGCCTAAGAATTTTCCTTGAGGGGCAAGGGAGCAGGGTTATTTATACACCAACTCCAGTCAGTAATTTGTTGAAAGCTTTCCTGGGGTGGGGGCTGCGGTAATATCGCAACACTCTGAGCCTGCTTCAGGTGCTCCAGGAGGGCAAAGAGGACTCAGTAAGAAGAGATAAGGTCCTCAGGTGCCTGGCTGACTGCAGTCCCACTAAGGGTATTACCCAGTAACTGAACAGGAGTCCAAGTCTCCTATATTCTAGCAGTGCTTCACCTGCACCAATTAAGCACTTTTAACTTCTCAATATTATCCATTGCCTTTTAAATTTTTATTTGACCTCCTTCTACATATGAAATAACATTTCAGAGAGGAAACTGAATCATATATTCATGAGTTTTTGGAGGAATCACACAGCTAGTGGCAGTTTGACTTAATATCCAAGACTCCTAATTTTCAAGTCAGTTCTCTTTACACCTGTGAACCTTCTTGGTCCTTCCTAGACATTCCATTTTAAAAATTATCAATGCTAACAGCAATATATTGCTCTTGCCTTGAATACGGTGATACTGATTTTCTTGTCAAACTGATGTTCATTTGATGATATCTCTACTGAAACAATACACCAGTACAATCTGAAACATGTGAGGATGAACCTGAGATCCACATGCTTAGATGAGTTGTGTCCTAAGTGTCTTCAGAATATGCATTACCAAAAAGATCCACTACATTTTCAGAGTGGGGTGAGAGGCCTCTTTGGCAATATAAACAGTAATAAGCTCTTTTTATTTCCTATGTTTTCAGATAACCATGGTGTTATCTATGGTGGAAAGAAATACTGTTGTGAAACAGGTCAAGAAACACTGTCTGTATTAAGGGCTGCACAACAAGAGTGAGTGCATTAGGTGGGCTTTCTTCCAATCAGGCATATTTCTATATCCCTGAAAAGGAATATTCAGGGATTTGGTAAATGGAGAAAAATCCTATAATGTGGCCCTGTTATAGTAAGTAAAATTTTCCCTTGTGAGTATTAGCTTTCCCTTGCAAAGAACCAGCACAGAGGTTTTGAACAAATGGTTACGCCAATTGATATTCCCCACCCCCCAAAAAACCCCCAAAAATGCATAGAGAAAAGACATGAAGTAATCATGCCAAGAATTAGAAAGAATGACAGAATCACAATTGATTCACTTTTATTTTCTGTTAAACGTTTAGAAAATTATCAAATATTTACAATGAGTTTTTTTTCTTTTTTAATATACAAATTAGGCAGAGCAGAAGTCAAGCTCTTTAGAGTAAAAAAGAATTTGAAATATGTTGAAAATTCTAAGCATTGTAGTAGCTTAGATTCCTGATGAAAAATAAAGGGTTTATTTCTAAAGCCTGCATTGTTATATTCATTTGTGCCTTTCACAAGTGTTGGAGAAGAAATACCTATACTCTTCACAGCCAGATTCTCTAAATGCAGTGATAAAAAGCCCTGAGTAAGGAGGAAGGCCAGCACTTTGCTTGCAAACCCAGTGGTAGTTCCCAGGTTGTGTAAACTTCTGCAAGGCACTTAAGCCTCATGGGACCTTAATTTTCTGATCAGGAAAACTACATAACCAATTAGCCTCATTGTTGTGTCACATGAAAGTCATGTAATTCTATGCATATATTTAAGGCATTATGCAAATATAGAAATCTGTTATCATCATCTCTGAAAATGTACTGAACAAGGTATCTGGTAGTTTTGTTGACACAGGCAACTGTGTGCCCTCTCAGTTGTCTTCAAACCTTCTCTGAAGTTGAATCTTTGCTGGTGAGAAGTTTATTATCTAAAACTACAAAGGATGCTATTTTTTTTCTGTGCAAACAGCAACTTGAAATACAGAAAACTAAGAAAGAAAGGAAGTATGGTGGGCTAAATAAACCCAGAAAGCCTAGGAAAGCTCTTCTCCCTTAGAGCCTGCAGAAGGAACCAGCCCTGCCCTCACATTGACTTTAGACCAGTGAAACTGTTTTAGGACTTCTGTCCTCTAGACCATAGGAGAAATAATTTGTTCTGTTTTAAGCCCCCAAGTTTGTAGTAATTTATTACAGCAGCTCTCGGAAGCTAATACAAGGAAGGAGGGACAGAAGGAAGGAGGGAGGAAAGAAAGAAAGAGAAAAGGAACATAGTCACAGCAGCCTCTAATCTGAGAATTATACAGCCAAACCATCAGAGAACAATTTCATGAACTTTTCTGGGTGATGACCACAGGGCTTACCTTGTAAACATCCACTTACATTTAAAATTCTTGTGTATGCTATTTTAGGTTGTTTATACCTCTATAGGAAGAGAGATTGTCAAGCCCATTTTATGTTTAAAAAAAAGTTCAAGCTATAGCTTGATGGAGTGGTTTCTACGGAAACAGACTTCAAAACCTAATATAAGGGAAAAAAATATTTTCAGAGAGCAAAACGCTAATGCTAGTCTTTGGCTGTATTATCCTCTTTTCTTTTTTTCTTTCTTTTTTGTTTTGTTATTAGTACTCACTCAAAGTGCATCTTGATTTTTGCAAGTTTGCTCTGCGAGTATATAAAAGCTTTATTAATACAATGAATTGTTGACTAAAAGGTAGAACTCTCTTTGTAGCATAAAAACCTCTTCTTTTTGTTAATTTTAAAATGTTTGAAAGTGTTTTTTCTTATTCTTTCCCTCAAGACATCCTCCTACCCAAACACACGATCCACCCTCAAAATTTCTGTAATTTTGATATCATTGAGGCAAGGACTATTTTAACACATATCCTTTTAAAGCAATAGATTTGCTGGCATCACTGTAGAATAGGTAAAGGTGGTATAGCTTGGCATTAAATGGAAATGGTCCTTAGCTCTTAGGTAAAGATAAAATGTCTGCAACTTAGTGCACTGTTCCCATAATTGGAACAACTTAATTAAAAGCTTGCTGAGCTCCTTATCTCTGATAACCTATGGAGCATTATTCAATATCTTTTCTTTTTTAGAATGGGAAATGAAACTGTGGTTTAAAATCAGTCTAAAATGATTTAATCTTTTTTTTAGAAATTTATTTTTCCTAATTTAATCCTTCACACAGGTATTAATGCCAACATTTCATGACCCTTGATTTACTAGGGGGTCTTCTGTCTGTGCATAGATCATTATCATCATCACTACAGGTATCTTTTATTGCATTTAATTATTACATGCCAAACATGGTGCCCCAGGCTTTATATGCAACTTACCAATAGATAAGTTTAGTTTTTTAACCTTTATTTTACAATTGAGAAGATGGAGCAGATTGGAGAAGATTTGTTAGCATGCCCAATGTTATGTAGCTAATAAGTAAGAGACGGTCTGTCTGATGAGAGTAACTTTTCTTCAGCTGCCACTCTGAGCCCTGCAGTTTTTACTGTGACCTGGTACAGGCAGAGGCAAAGGAAGTGTGATGCCAGAAAGAGATACCATGGAGAAAGGTAAAGAGCAGCATAGATTAAGAGGTAGCACTTTAACAACATTCTCTGAGTGAGCAAAAGTGGGGTTTCCAGGGAAGCAAGGGAGCAGCAGGGCACCATGTCTATTTCTTTAAATTTTGTTCTTAAACCTTAAACCTAAAGTACCCAAATGCTACAGTAGTAAAAAAAAAAAAAAAAAAAAAAAAAAAATCATCTCCTTTTTTTTAAGGCTTTTATTTAGGGCTTCTTAATATGTTCACTAGCAGCTCAGAAACAATGATTATTTGGAAGGAGAATCACACTAAGTTTTGTAAAATGACTCAAGAGGAGAGATGTGGAATGGTCTGTGTTATTTTGAGTTACCTCATGTTCTAATAGTAGGTCTGTTGTTTGGGAAATAGAATTTGTTTTTTCTCCAATGGATTGTGTATGTACGTCATTGAATATACATTTTTAACAAGTATTCTGTAACTCTCATAGCTGTTTTTAAATGTTAAATTGATTTGATCTGGTCATTTATGTTATTATCTTTTCACTATAATAATCATCCAAGGATAAAAGCAATAACTTCAAAAACACACACACCCCTCTCTTGCCTCAATTATAAAAGCTATGTTAAGAAGATTATTTATACAACACAAATAATATAATTCCCCTATTTTTATAATACAAACATAAAGACTGTGATATGTACAGAACATTATACTATGTAAGCATGTTGAGATGAATAAATCATTTCATTGTCTCCAAAACATTACACTGCAGACAGGACAGAAAGGAATATTTCCCGATAATCATCCAGTGCTAAATGTGACAAAGGCTATAAGCAAAAATATATATAAACAAAATCTGCAGTGGCATCAAGAGCCATTCATATAACCAAAAACTTCAATACAAAGCAGGGTTAAATATATCAAAATATACAAAACTCAGATTCAGTCTTCCTGATTTCTAAAACTGTTAATTTTATGATTAGACCCCAGATTCTCCTGAGTATTGAAAAAATATATAAGCTTTACTGCATCCTTCCCTACAAACAACCAAAAGCCATAATCATTTATCTCAAACCTCCCGCAAATGTAGCCCAAGATCTAGCTTCCTATTCCCAAGGCTCTGGGCAGTGGCCATGTTGTAATTACAGGGGATCCAGCATAGCAGGGACCTGTGTGGCCCCTGAAACTTTTTTAAACCACTACTGGGGACCCACAGACACTGTGTTACCGTTTCAGATCCCTTGAAAGGAAGGCACTCTGCCTCCTCAAAAGGATCCATTCAGATAACTAAACACTCTAATAAACCTCTGAGCCAGTGAGTAAATGAGATACATCTTAAAGATACCAGTTCATTTCACGATATATCTTGAATCTTATTTGAAGTGAAAGGATTAGCCAGCTGTTACCATGTTGCTACTTAGGAAAAATATTTTAGTGGCTTATAAATATTACTAATAAAAATGTAATGTTTCTTATAAACTATAAAGTCCATTTTTCTTAAGTTGATCCATAATTAGAAAAAACGTTCATTGCTGTTGGTTTAGGATAGTGTGCTCTCCAAATATCTGGACCATTTTTCATTTTAAAGAAAACTTGAGCCAGGGAAGTACAAGATAAATCATATCATTCAGTTTTACCTTTTTTTAAAAATAAAAGATAACATTAAGAGCATTCAGAATGAAAATTTACTTGATTTTTAAATTATCTTTTTGTTTTCAACCATAATTACTGCTGCATTGTTATAATTTTTTTTAATTAAACTTATAGTAAGTTTGGATTTTAAAAATATATATTGAATATAATATAAACACATGTTAAAATATTTTACGTAAACAAAACAAGTTCTTACCAGCAGAAATGTGTTTCTAAACTGCATTTGTACATGCTCAGAATAATTTTGAATTCATTTTAATTAGAGCAAACTGCTTACTCTCAAGATGTTGACAGGCTTTAAAGATTTCCACTTTAGTGGTTTAATGTGGCATCAATGTTACATTATATCTTGTGCAAAAATTTCCTTAGCAACAGGAAGCAAACTGTTCATTTCAAGAAACCCAATAGAAATAAAAAAAATTGTATAATGTTAAACACTACAGCTTAATATGGATAATTATACCCAAAAAGAATATAGTGTAAATTAAAAAGATTTTAAACCTCCATAAACAAAATGTGAACTACTATACTGTATCAATAAAAAAAATTCAAAATTTTATTTTAGGGGTACAAAAGAAAATGTGTCCCCATACCTAAAGAATTTGAAACAACAGGTATATTATTAATGAAACTGACACTGTGCATCCTTGAACAAGAAAGTTATCTTACCATTTTTTTTTTTTTTTTATGGTGTCTTTTTATTTATTTATTTATTTATTTATTTATTTATGACTGTGTTGAGTCTTCGTTTCTGTGCAAGGGCTTTCTCCAGTTGCGGCAAGTGGGGACCACTCTTCATCGCGGTGCACGGGCCTCTCACCATCGCGGCCTCTCTTGTTTCGGAGCACAGGCTCCAGACGCGCAGGCTCAGTAATTGTGGCTCACGGGCCCAGTCGCTCCGTGGCATGTGGGATCTTCCCAGACCAGGGCTCGAACCCGTGTCCCCTGCATTGGCAGGCAGATTCTCAACCACTGCGCCACCAGGGAAGCCCTATCTTACCATTTTTAAACTGTATTTCTACCTTTGTAAAACAGATGACATTGACTAGATTAGATCTAATGTTCTCATAGTTCTAACAATCTATGATTTTATGATTTACATCTCTCAAGTTGATTGGTAAAGATTTGACCAGACCTGATTTCTATAGATGATGTAGTATATCCCACTAGACCGTAAAACAAATAAGGTCATAATAGATACATGCTGCTGACATGGAAAGGCAGAGTTAGTATCTACTCTGACTTATACTTAGATATTTTCTAGAGTTTTATTGGTAATGACCAGAGTTGGGGATTGGTGAAAGAAGACATGAACTAGTACATCTTAGAAAGTGTTGACATGCACAATCTGAACCAAACATCAAATCAGATAAACTTTCAAGTTCCCAGAGAGGATCCCAGGCATTTGGTATTGTTATGGGTAGATGGAAAATCTTGGGAGTTCATAAGAGCTCCCTTCCCCTTGCATTGTATCCTGAGATAGAAAAGAAATGGGCTCACGTGCCTTTGCATTTCTCACATTGATTGTGTTCTTTTGCTTCTTTCAATCTTTGGTTAATGTTTATCCTTTTTCATATTTCCATAAAAAATATAGCTGGGACTGCCTTGTAGTCGTGATGGGCTGCTCTCTTTTCTAGACAGCAGCCACTCTTTTAGCACTTGTCCTCTTCAATAGCAATAAACAGTCATCCCCACCCCACCCCATCCAACCCACAAATAAGAGGGTGACAAAAGAAAAATTAAGCTGGCATGCAATGCAAAACAAGTGTCATTTTGTACACATTCAAACTAGGTATAGAAAAACCTGGACATCAAGAATAGAAGTTGAAAATACAGTTTGGGGAGCGAAGTCTGGTAAAAATAATGTAAATTTGTGCTGCCTTTCTATAAGTGTGTGTTCTACCTCAAATAAACAGCAGAAAAGTTTCTGAGATTCATAAGGCTATGATAAGCATCAAATCCAATAATACCTAATTGACATAATGCCTAGCACTCCCTCAATTCATGTAAGCTATCAGTGTTTTTGTTATAATCATATTAATTCAGTAATAATCATCATGATTATAAAGAACTAACCTAAACAAATATGCTTTAACTTTGTGAATTGGCAGATGGTGGATTTGAAAGGCACCAGGGAATCCTCAGTCTCAAAATATCTACTCCAATACACATCTAGCAGAATGATTGGTATTCTAGATTTGATACGGAAGCCATTGGTCCTTGGGACATTTATCCATTTACTTTATTTCTGGAGTGTCTACTATATGTAAGCTACCATTTTTGAACACTATCTTGGCAGTACTTACCCCATATTAATGAGTTAAAAAATACATATATATATATGTATATATATATATGGCTTACCTTATGCAACAAGATATTTAACAGGCTGTCAAAGACAATGAAGTTGAATGTCCTGAAACAAGAACACAAAGAGGTTATATAGGGGGAAAAATCATTCATTTCCTACAGCTCTAAGATACAGTGACCACAGAGAAAATAAAATCATCATCCAGAAAGAATTACGTTAAGCTAGGGACAGCTACATGGACAAATATACATTTTTCCTTCACTTTCGAAAGGTCTTTCTTTTAGACGAAATGAATCACTAAGTAGGGAGTATATTTTCCACTTCAGAGAAATACCTTCAGGTTTTGAGTCAGGCACCCTCCCATCTAAAATCTCCCAAATGTGGCCTGAGGCAGTCATACGCATCAGATGATTCTACAGATACCCTTTAGGAATAACATAATACCAACAATAGCAACATTCAAAGGTCCAGACATCTGGTAAGGGAAGAGAATCTACAAGTAAAAAGAGCTCTAAAATTATTCACTAACAAGAATTTCTATTATTGAGCACTATTAGGATATTACCTTCCTGAAGTTAGGGATCTAAGCCAGACAGTGTCTTGAAATCTCTCCAAGATCTAAAATATGCAAGTCAATGTTGACAGTCACTATAAAATGTAAAGAAAAATAAATGTACTGAAACTTGCAGTATTAGAAAGTAAAATTGAACAATCTGCTAGAAATATAGATGTGATCCAATACAGTTTGACCAGCCAAACCACTTGGATTAAATCATATATTAACGAGAGTAGAAGCATGATGTTTATTGGTTTTGTTTTAATTAAGCCAGGTAGAGTGACTGTGAAAGTAAAAAAAAAAAAAAAAAATCTATTCTTTGATTAAATGGAATTTCATAACTGAGGTTACATTCCCCTTGAAGTAGCCTAGGATTTGGATTACATTGAGTTTTAGTCTGGGATTACATGGGATAAGGGTGGCTGAAAGAATTTGCCTAAAATTTGAGCTGGGAAAAATTCCAATATGCAGTCAAAGCTCAGGGGTATTAAATTCAGCAGACAGAGAAGAAGTAGCAGAGCCTTATTAACATCTCACGTTGGAGGTTAGGCATGGTACATATCAATCATGCTGCTGCCTGCCGAAGCTTCCCTACAACCATATTAAACAGCTAGTGCCTTTAAATCTCATTTATTTCCAGTTCAAAAAATATATGGCCATTTTGGTAGCAATCATAGTGAAAAATCTTTGCCCAAGCTTAAAAATTTTCTCATAGGTATGAAATTACCAAATGTAAATCTCATAAATAGAAAATCTTTTGCAATCAGTCCATTCAGAACCAGACTTCAGCCAGCAGCAGGAGGTGGGATATACCAACTCTAGAACCACTTACCCTGGGTGGCTTGGCAACAAACTTTTACAAATCTCTGACTCTAGTGACTGGACCAAATGCAAAACATAGTTGAAATTAGCTTTTGATATGGTTCTTGTTCTCAGGACTTAGACTGTGAGTAAAAGGCACCAGAAAGTACGTGGCATTTTCTCTCCTAACACCAGAAAGACAAAAGTGTTAGCTACAAAGGGACATAGATTACATACCATAGATGCAGGAAAACTGATTCAGTGCAGCCTTCTGATGGCTTGGGAGGATCATTATTATGGATTTTCAAATAAAGAATAATGTAGTTCTCATTTTTGAAAATAAAAGACATTGCTACAAAACACATATTAAGAAGTTCCAAGTTTCAAAAAAGTTTCTGTGTTAGTCTGAACCATAAAAATAGACGAAATCCTCTAAAAGTAATGCTGTAGAGATTTTAAAGCCTGTCTAGAAGCCAGTGCATACAGGTCTACATTGAATTGTATGAATGGATATACAAACTTATATATATATATATGGATATATATGAACTTATATACATATATATGAACTTATATATACAAGATTTTCATAATCTAAAATAATCATTATTCTAATAAATTTTTATGAAAAAAGCCTATTGGCATTCCAAAGACATTTAAGAAGCTTCCCAAATTATACCATCATATTTAAATTTAATTTGAAACAATTGATTAAAAGATAGGTAATTTGACAAACAGACAAATTGTTACAGTGTACTTATGAAAATCCTTCTAGAAAAGCTGGTACCCAATATTAGTCTTAGGTAGTAATCAAATAAAAATGTGGCTTTAGGTTGCAAAATGAAAGAGTGTAAAGTATCATTATAATATCACAGATATAACTAAATGTAAGAGAGTAATAACATTAATGTCATAGATTTTAAATCTTCTCCAAACAAAATTCAGCAATATGTAGAAAGAATTGTACATCATGACTAAGTGGGTCTTATTCCAAGGATGCAAAGCAGGTTTAATTTTTTTAAGGTAAAATTGACAAGTAAAGTTATATTAGTTTCAGGTGTACAACATAATGATTCGCTATTTGTATATATTGCAAAATGATCACCACAATAAATCTAGTTAACATTCGTCACCATACATAATTATACATGTTTTATGTGGTCTGATGAGAACTTTAAGATCTACTCTCTTAGCAACTTTCAAATATGCAACTCAGTATTTTAATTATAGTCACCATGCTACACTAGGCAGTTTCAACATGGAACATGGTGGGGTTCCCAGAGGTAAAACCCAAGAAACTGCAGCCTGGAGTAATTTCTCTAGATAATTCATACTCATCCTCTAGCAATTCATCAAAAGTACCATTTATGTGTTACTACAAGTTTATGGCTCTAGTAGCTTCTATCCTAGATATGTAAATCTTGGTGTGACACTATGGATTTGCCTTTCTCTATATATTTTAAGGTTGTGGTTCTTCTGAATCCTCACACCTCTAAGAAGTCTAAGAAAAGTCATTGATTTTCAGTATGTTCAGTTAGTTTGTTTGTTTGGCCATAAGGGCAGAGTGACGACTTCCAAGCTCTTAACATGTCTGAGCTGAAACCAGAAGTCCTACCCAATTGACTTTGGACAAAAATAAAAAGCAACTCAGTAGAGAAAGGATAATTTCAACAAATGGTACTGGAACAAGTGGACATTTATATGCAAAATATTGACTTCATTCTCACATCTTACACAAAAATTGACTTAAAGTGCATTATGGACTTAAATGGAAAAGTAAAACCTATGAAACTCTTGGAAAAAATAGGAGAAAATATTTGTTATCTAGAGCTAGACAAAAATGTCTTGGCATCTAAAGTGTGATCTATAAAAAGAAAAACTGTAAATTGGTCTCCAGTAAGTTATAAACTTTAGCTCTTAAGAGGATGAAAAGATAAGCTGAATACTAGAATTTGCAAGCCACATATTCATCAAATGACTAAGGTCTAGAGTATATAGAGAACTTTCAAAACACGACAGTTGATAAGAACCAACAATCCAATTAGAAAATGGGCAAAAGTCATGAAAATATATTTTGCTGAATAAAATATACATATGTCAATTAAGCATGTG
This sequence comes from Balaenoptera physalus, assembly GCF_965194825.1. NCBI lineage: Eukaryota > Metazoa > Chordata > Mammalia > Artiodactyla > Balaenopteridae > Balaenoptera > Balaenoptera physalus. Next base: position 81,085,765 of record NC_138884.1, on the reverse strand, counting down.
AAAAGACATTCAACATCATTAGTCATATGAGAAATGCAAGTCAAAACCACAATAAGATGTCACTGCATGTCTATGAGAGTAGTTAAAATAAAATGGTGACAACAACAAAAGTTTGTGAGGAGCTAAGGAAACTAGATCACTCATGCATTGCTGGTGGGAATGTAAAATGGTACAGCTGTTCTTGAAAATATCTTGGAAGTTTCTTTAAAAAGCAAAGCATGCAATTTTCATAGAACCCATCAATTGTATTCCTGTACTTTTATTCCATAGAAATGAAAATTATGTTAACATACACACACAAACATGTACACAAATGTTTATGTTAGATGTATTTATAAGAGCCTCAAACTAGATGTCCTTCAACAGGTGAATGGCTAAACAAACTGTGGTATATCCACACCATGGAATACTACCTAGCAATAACAAGGAATAAACTATTGATACACACACAACTTAGATGAATCTCCAGAAATTTTGCTGAATGAAAAAAAAAGCCAATACCAAAAGGTTACATACTGTATTATTCAACTGATAGAACATTAGTGAAATGGCAAACTTATAGAAAACAGATTAGAACTGGAGAACAGATGACAGGGATTAAGGATGGGGTAGCAGGTGAAGGGGACTGGTGTAGCTGTAGAATGACAACTTGGGGGTTTTGTGGTGATGGAAATTTTCTGTATCTTGACTGTATCAATGCCAATATTCTGTTTGTAATATTTTATTATCTTTTTACAAGATGTTATTATTGGGGAGAATAGGTAAAAGGTCCATAGACTCTTTCTATTATTTCTTAAAGCTTCGGATGAATCAACAATTACCTCAAAATGAAAATGCTTGACTAAATTTTTTCTAATAAAATTATTTTTCACTATCACTTTATTTTTATTTCTGTAAATTATTTGGAAAAAAAAAAGATTCACTGGATCCAGAGGGTAAATGGCAATGACTACTTTTCCTGATATACTGTGTGATATAAAATGAAATATCCAATGTGAAACAGCCGATAGTGATTTTATTCCACAGCCTGTGTCATTAAGAACTTACAATGGTATTTACAGAAATAGTTTTTTCTTTGATGTCATTGATTGAAGCTGCTATATTTATATAGACATTTCTTTACAGATGTTGTGAGATATTATCACTTCTTAGGACTACAACTGAAGCCTGTAGAATGAAATATTTTTCTAAATCATAATCATAATCATAAAGAAGAGAGTATACACATTATCATTTATGAATAGTGATTCCCATGTCAATGACTGACAAGAGTGTTATTTGAATATCGCTTTCTGGAATGTTCAATTATTTATTATCATGTATTTGCTACCCAGAGGCACAAAGGAATCAGAATTCCTTTACATGAGTTAAGTAATGCAAATACTCTTTAGAGTACATGAACTATTATATTTCTCAGTTGTAAAATTGCCTTCAGGCTCTAGGTCAATCATCTTGCATGGAAAATTTTCTTGTGATATGCAGGAGGCATCACATCTGTTTCTTTGCCTAAAACACAAGAGGTAGTTGCTATATTAAACAAAATACCTTTAAATTATTGAAAGCCTGAAAATTTCCTAGTGTAATACTTCCCATATTCTGAGACCACTTCCCATTTTTTATTTACATGTAAATTATACAAAGTTAACCTGAATGCAGAATCATATGAGCCTGTTACTTTGTCACTTCTGGACACAATGAATCATAGAAGTTTGATACTGTAAATATCAACTCACAGATAATAATTTAGTCCAAAACCCATATTTGATCGAGAGGGAAGCTGAGTGTGAGGGCTTATGTAACTTGCCCAGAGCCCCAGAATAGGCAGAGTAAGAAGAGAACTAGATCATAAAGAAAGGGTACAGTTTAGATTATTAATATGGTGCATTGCAGAAATTTTCACACCTCTTTATGCCATGAAACTAAATAGTAAAAGGGAATCTTATTGCTCACAGTAATTTCACTATCAATTTAGATTTCATTTCATTTAAAACGATTTCCTAGAACCTCATACGGTTATAATATATTCCCTTTAAATGTGCTTCTGTGGTCCTCTTATTTGGAAATCCAGCATGTAAAACAGATTTTTTTTAAGAGCTGCTTTGCTCACTTTCGTAATCTTCATCAGACAAGTCCTTGAGGGAGATTCCATGAAATCCTTGGTTCTCCTCTTAGACCAATTTGAAAACTACTGATCTGTATTATTAAGCAATAAAAGGGCATATTAAAATTCAGCCTTAATAAAGGCAATGAACTTGCATTCTATGAAGATGTAGCTTAAAATAATATAGATTAACATAGACTTTGTTGACTGGAAATTCAGAGCATGGTTCATTTATTTCTAGTGGCCTGTCCAAGGACTAGGGTAGAACTCAGAGACAGGTCACAAATGCTCATACCAGTTACAGAGCCCTCTTCTTTCCTGTGTATAAGGCCTGCAAGAAGATATAGAAGAGGACATAATGGTTCCAGATGAGTGGGTCACGTAGAAGGTGCTCCACCTTTCAAAAAGATTCCTCCACAGGTACTTAAAACTGAAAGTCACTTGTGTCATTAATCTTCTCTTTTAATTTAAACACCATTCTGTGCGATAAGAGAATTAATTGTATTATATTTATTAGTTGAAAAATGGTTTTCCCTCATACTTGAGAATTATTTAAAGCCAAAGAATTATGTAAGTTGACTTTGTATCCATAGCACATGGACTAAAATATGCAAAGAAAGAAAATCAATTAGTGAAAGAAAAAATTGAGCAGTAAAACAAGTAAAAATGTCAGGGTTTATTATTCAGATAATATACATTTAAGGTTTTATAGACATTGAATCATTTGTACTCAGCAGTCAGCATGTAGTATATCTGTGACTTCCTTCCCCAATCTAGGACAAACCTCATTGATTTTCCATGAACCTGTTAACGTAAATCACAACTTTTAGAAGACTTTGCTTTTGACATAAATATGAAAGTCTCTCTTGGCTAATAAATATGCTAGAGTTGAACCTCTAGCTTAATGGGTTCAAGTAAAATCTGACTTGAAGTGATCACTGCTATCTTTCTTTTAAATAAATGTTTAATGAAGTAATGTTAATCTGTGTATTTAAGCATGTGTGTCAATATGTGGAGCTGCTGCATTTAAAAATCATCACCCAGGAGGAGGCAAGCAGGAATGCTAATTCTATGCTACTCTAAAATCTGTCGTCTCTGTATATTATCTTAGCTACAGAAAAATGGGGAAATCTTCATTCCCAATTCATGGATGACATATTTTGTGAATACCTATTATGTGACAGACTTCATGCTGAATGATGAGAAAAAAAAACAAAAACAAAATAAAACTGGCTCAGAGAGGAAAGTCCATGTTATTTGCTAAATAAACAAATATTTAAAGAGGCTGAAAATGATTAAGGCTTTCATAGCTTAAAGGGAATAAGTTTTATTCAGTTAATATTTTGTTGAATAAGTAATACATAATATGATAATGCTTTGCTAATATAATAGGTTCTTGTATCAATATTCAATTAAGAAAAGAGCAACATCAAAGGCTGGGACAAGCTTGTCTTAAATATTTGAGAAACATGCTTGCACTAGTAGAGGAGAACATGAGGGCAAAGGAAAGGGTAAAAAAGATGAGATAATTATTAAACTTTGTTTCAAAGGGTAGCCCCACACTTGTAGTGAATACCACCAGAAAAGCCAAATGTTGATGTTATCTGGCCAAGCCTTGCCTCAAGCGTCTTTTTAACTAGTTAAGGAAACAGAAGGCATATATATATTATAATATATATATAATATTATACATATAATATATTATAATATATGTATAATATTATACATATAATATATTATATGTATAATATTATATATATTATATATATTTCTGCATAACAATGCAACTTATAGAATGTTAAGTACTCTAACATAGCAATGCGATGTGTAGAGTGCTAAACACTAGTAGTGAGGTTGAAAACATCTATGCTTCAGAGAATTACAGGCTGAGAGGGTACGGTCCAAACATTTAGACAAATTTCACTGGGTCATTCCTTTATTAATTCACCATTTAGTAAGCACATACTTTTGTGCCAAATATAGAATCTAAATAATAATGCATTTACACATTTCTTATCTTATGTAAACTCAGAGTTTGTGGGGATGAATGTTTGGAAAAATAACAGATTAATGCAATGCAGTAATGTAAGCACCATGAAAAGGGGAAAAATAGGTTGCTAGAGGAAAAAATAAAGTAGTCATGCAACTCAGGATTTGGGAAGCATGGAAAGTTTTTCCATGGGAAGGGACATCTACATTGGAACCTAATTTAAGGGTAAAAGTAGGAGATGATATGGTGCAGAGACTGTTGTAAATGTAACTAATTCTGTAAATCAAGGCCCAGATTATAAGGAGAAAGCTTAGGTCATTTGAAGAACTGTAAGAAATTCAGTATAATTTTTTTAAAATTAATTAATTAATTAACTTATTTTTGGCTGTGTTGGGTCTTCGTTTCTGTGCGATGGCTTTCTCTAGTTGCGGCAAGCAGGGGCCACTCTTCATTGCGGTGCACGGGCCTCTCACTATCGCGGCCTCTCGTTGCGGAGCACAGGCTCCAGACGCGCAGGCTCAGTAGTTGTGGCTCACGGGCCTAGTTGCTCCGCGGCATGTGGGATCTTCCCAGACCAGGGCTCGAACCCGTGTCCCCTGCATTGGCAGGCAGATTCTCAACCACTGTGCCACCAGGGAAGCCCCTCAGTATAATTTATATGGGTTGTCTCACTTATTTTTTAACCACAAATATATTAGAAATAAAAGACAGAGAGATGATAGATGATCAACTGATAGATATTATCCACATTTTGCAGATGAGGAAAATGAGGTTTAGGGAAATTATTAAAAAATTCTCTAAGTCATAATAGAAAGCATCAGAGGTAGGATTTGAACCCTGGTCATCTAGTTTAGAAAACCTGAGCTCCTAACAATGCCAGTGCTTTTCAAACACAGATAGAAACCTTCATTTTACAATTATTCAAAAAATCCAAACTTAGATGACAATATACCAATTTTTACGTCAGCTGTATATGTTACCCTATGAAGAGTCTGCAAATTTTCATAAGGACAGTGGCAAAATATTTAATGATTCTAAAGTAGGAAATGTTTTGCAATTCAAAAAGATCTCAAGGATATAATTTGAAGAAACTTACTTAGCAGGGGAAAATGGGAAACCAAAAAAATGTATTAGAAAGTTGTTTTAGAAATCCAGGAAAGAGAAAAAGGGGCAGGTAATTGAAAACAGGGAGAAAGACATACAAAATCACAAAACTTAAAGTTTATATATTTGGAAAAGAAAAATGTGATTGTTTTTTATATGCAAGAAAGTGATATAAAGTTGAGAAAAATAAAGAGGACTCATTAAGAAGACACTATTATGTTAGTCAAAAAGTTTGAAATTCAGCATTTATGTAAGAAGATCCACAAATTGTTGTTGAGCAAAGAAACAATTGTGCAAATGTGTTTCACAAAAGTTAACTTCTGAGTTGCAATTTGGATTGGAAAGAGGACCACTGGACTCCATTTCTGGTTGAATATAATATTGGACCATATAAAAACCTTTCCCAGTACACCATAATAAAATATTAGGTAACTAAAAATTACATTTTTATTAAATGACTGAGCACTTGGAGAAAAAGTGCAGGAATTTCTCAGGGGAGAGAAATATTAAAACATACATACAGAAAAGTAATGGCCTTTCTTTAAGACAGGTAGTGGCTATATGTGAAGTCTCAGTATCTTCCCCCTCAATTTTGCTGTGAACCTAAAACTGCTTTAAAAATTAAAATCTTTAAAAATAATATAATAAATAAGTAAATATGGAACAATATCCTTAATATTATAAATCAGTAGGTATTATAAATTGTTAAAACCACTTTGGAAAATGGCCATGAATAAAACTAATAAATGTGATCAAACTAAACATCAATAACAAAATCAGAAATAAAATCAGCCTATCCAAGAGACATGAACAAACAGCAATCTGAACAAAGTAAATACAAATTGATATCGCCAAATTTCTAGAAGTAAAAAATAAGATTAAAAAATCATGTCTGAATTTGTTGGATAAGGCTAAAAAAGGGTTCACATGAAGATTCATAGTTTCAAATACCCACCAATAAGAATTAATAAAGATCATCTTTATGCTGATGATTTCCAAGTTTAAATCTCTAGCCCAAACCCTTTGCTTGCCCTTTCAGACATGCACTATTCAATACATGGCATCTTCATGTCGATTACTGAGTCTCTCATTCTGAACACTGCTATAATCGAGATCATCGTAACCCTCCCTCCCAACACAAGCTCCTCCTGCAGGCTTTCCCATCTCAGGCAGTATACTGAAACACCATTTCTTCCAGTCACTCAGGCCTTGAATCCTTTTCCTCTATATCCATCAGCAAATTCTGTTGGCTCTGCTTTCAGAACATATCCACAGTTTGACCACTTCTCAGTACCAGTGCTGTCATCCTCCTGATCAAAATTGACATCATTTCTTGTCTGGATTTTCTCATAACCTTCTAACTGGTCTTCCTGCTTCTGCCTTGACCTAAGCCCCTGTAGAGCACCCTCAGCAGAAGATAGGAGTGATCCTTTCATGATGTAGAATTGCTTATATCTCTCCTCTGCTCTAAGTCCTCCAAAGGTTTCAAAGTACAGGGGCTTCTGACATGTGCCTCTCCTGCCGTCTCCTGGTCAGAGCAGATAAACACTCACGTCAGGGCCTTTGTATTTCCTATGTTCTATTTCTCTATATCTACATGGCTAATTAACTCACTTCTTTCAGGTCTTTAGCCAAAAATCACTTTTTCAGTGAGGCCCTTCCCTGACCACCTTAAATAGATGTATTAAACAGTCTATTATTTCATGTTGTGTTTCTCTGCTGCTTTTTCTCCCTAGCATTTATCATTAAGTATTCTTGATATATTTGACTTATTTTCTTTGCTCTTTGATCATCTCTATCACTATAATGTAAATTCCTTGAGGTCAGGAGATTTTTTTTTTTTTTTGGCCATGCCTTGAGGCTTGTGGGATCTTATTTCCCCGACCAGGGATCAAACTTGGGCCCAGCATCGAAAGCACTGAGTCCTAACCACTGGACCAACAGGGAATTCCCAAGGTCAGGATATATTTGTCTCACTTTCTTCACTACTGTATCTCTAGCACTTAGAACTGTGCTGGCATATGATAGGTATTGAATGAATATTTGTTGAATGAGTAAATGAATGAATTCCATGTATATATAAATTTCAAAAACAAGTGAAAGTAAACTATTGACTGTTTAGAGATAACCATGAATATGACCTAAATACAAAAAATACAGTAAATAATGAACAAGTATCATGGCAGTAGCCACCTCTGGGGATGGGATAAGTGAATGTAATCAGAACATCCACAGGTCCTTCAAAGGTATTAGTAATGGCCTTTCCTTAAGATGGGTAGTGGGTCCATGCTGTTCATTATTGTTATTATTTGTACTGTACATATATATTATATAAATACTTTGATTTTAATTTTTTAATAAAAGAATAAAAGGAGGGAATAAGGCAGGAAAGGAATTCCAATAAAAGCTCATTTTAATATCAGCACTCCTTCCCATATGCATGGGGCAATGAAATCTCAACATTGCAAGTCAGTTCTTGGTAATATCTGGGCAAAGGTAATCTAAAAGGAAAAATGCATTCACGTGGCTTAAAAATGAAGTCAGATATAGATTTGTATAAATAATATTCAGTACTCAAATACAAACAAATATATAGATAGGCATCTCTGTTTCTATATATTTTTAAAATATCCACACAGATCTTCTCCCCAGAAGCCAAACATTTCTGAAGAACAAGTCACATACAATGAAGTAAGAAAAAGATTTATCGCATAAACAGATATGTGGATCACAGTCTAAGAAGCAACATGGAATGTGTTTTAATGCATTTATATAAATCCACTTAGTTATTTGGTAAATAGCACTTCATAAACCGATTTTCTCAGAAAATCACTGAAAGTAAGATAATTTAGACCTAATGTTTCCAAAAGAAATAATTTTAAATTGTACAATGTTAAAATATTAAATGTAATAAGTAATAACACATTTACAAATGTTCCATAATAATACAATGCGTTTCAGAGACCTGGATTGTGTTAATATATTTGACTGCTTATTCTATATACAAATCACAACTAAATAGATTTCAAGAGAACCATTCGATGGTGTGATTTATGCAAATTACCTGATTCAGTTTCAGTTAAGTTGCTTCAGCAATTTAAGGGACTAATTTGATTAGCTGAAAATGTTTCCCTTTACTAGGATTTATGAAAGCTTTAAATCAGTTCCCTATTGTAAAATGACTAAAATGATTGGTAGAACACCACGAAACATTTCTTCAGTTTTAACACCATTCATTTTTTTTGTGTGCTTTAAACTCATCATGTATTATGTAATTGTATCTCTTGACATTCTATATATGCATTACATAGTTTATAAATCACATAGTATGATAGAGATTATAGCAATAGAATCATGATGCATGACATAAAGGCTTTTGCCTTTGGTTGAAAAATCTAATTTGATGTATTATGTCTGAAATAAAGGGAAAAGAAAACTTTTCGTTCATAAGTAATGGATCATATTTGTACTTATGCAACATTTTTGGTGACTATTGGTGTCTTTTAGAAAAGAAAAATGGATAACAGAAGAACTCCAACCTGGCCTTTCTTTTTCTCTAATGTGTTGAATATCTAAGATAAAAATCCAGCAAACATATAAAAATGTTTCATTTTCCTAGGACCATGGGATGCTAATAACTTTTATTGGAAAGTGTGATTGGCATCAGCAAGATTTTGATCAGCACTTCCCAATCCACAGACTGTCAATTCTGTACTGCAGACGTGTGTGATAAAGGCTGTGGGAAAATAGGAGAAGACTCCAGTGAGCTTTATGAGTAACTATGTACCTCCTCCCTGAAAGTTATTCTTAAATAAGATCAAAACCATTTTTTGGAAAGGTATTTTATCAATTGCTCTAATGTAATAACATCATTTTCACTTTTTCTCTTATGTTCCATGTGCATTTCATAATTTCTTTTCTTCATTATTTTGTTTTAAAGGGGAGGAGCAGTGTCATAACTTTCTCCCCATCAGACTCATCATGAGTTTATTCCCAGTCTTGTAAATTCTCTGAAATGTGCCATATCTGAAAACTTTAAAAAGGTTTAAACCTTTAAAAAGGTATATCTGAAGCCTGTAAAAAGAGACCTTTATACAGGCTTCAAATACAGTGTATTTTATATTTTAAAAAACAGCAAGGGGCTTCCCTGGTGGCGCAGTGGTTGAGAATCTGCCTGCCAATGCAGGGCACACGGGTTCGAGCCCTGGTCTGGGAAGATCCCACATGCTGCGGGGCGACTAGGCCCGTGAGCCACAATTGCTGAGCCTGCGCGTCTGGAGCCTGTGCTCCGCAACAAGAGAGGCCGCGATAGTGAGAGGCCCGCGCACCGCGATGAAGAGTGGCCCCTACTTGCCACAGCTAGAGAAAGCCCTCGCACAGAAACGAAGACCTAACACAGCCAAAAATAAATAAATAAATAAAATAAAAAAAAAATAAAACAGCAAGAATATAACACAATGACAAGCACAGAGCATAGCAAACATATCAAATAAACACTTCCTATTAGTGGTAACAAATAGACAACAAAATGTGCCAGTGTTTAATGAGTTTCTCTCATAATTTTTCTTATCTTTCTTCCATGACTTTTTTTAAAATTTATTATCAGATATTTTAAAGTTTGTCAATCAGAAGGCATCTAAGTAACTGTGTTGCTCTCTAAGGTTCTGAAAATCAAGTGTGTTCCCTATACTTAAATCAGTAATAAATTAATGACAAAAAGGTGATGCAAAAAAACCACAAATGCGTTAAATAGACAAGTATTTCTAAATACAGATCCCATACTTCTGTTGGCATAGAAATCTAAGAATCATTTAGATCACGTAATCACCTCCAACTGCAAACTCTAATCCTTGTTTTCCTTATTACTAGGCTATACAAAGATGATTTGTGCCTTAGCCTAAAAGATGACATTATCTTTAAATAGATAGATAAGTAAGTAGATAGAATTTCATTCCAAGAAATACCACAGAACTTCTCATACATCTTTAATATTCTAGAAGAGTTTTCTAATAATGAACATTGAGGTTTTGCTAGCAGCAGTAACATTGAAGAGTAAGGGTTCTGAAAAATATGGTATACTACCTGGCCTCTAATTTAGTATCATAGTTATACCCAAATTATTAAAATTACACATTTTTAACTCAAACCTAGGTAATTTTTATTGATATAGTACAAATAATAATTTTGAAGTGTGTGAATTTTAACTGACTAAAATTGCATTTAAAATACATAAAATAAGACCCTGGACTTCCCTAGTGGCGCAGTGGTTAAGAATCCACCTGCCAATGCCGGGGACACAGGTTCGAGCCCTGGTCCAGGAAGATCCCACATGCCGCGGAGCAACTAAGCCCGTATGCTACAACTACTGAGCCTGTACTCTAGAGCCCACAAGCCACAACTACTGAGCCCACGTGCTGCAACTACTGAAGCCTGCACGCCTAGAGCCTGCACTCCGCAACAAGAGAAGCCACAACAATAAAAAGCCTGCACACCACACAAAGAGTAGCCCCTGCTCGCTGCAACTAGAGAAAGCCTGTGCACAGCAACAAAGACCCAATGCAACCAAAATAAATAAATGAATAAATAAATAAATAAAAATTTTAAATGTGTTAAAAAAAAAAGACCCTGACAATTTTTGCTTTATGCCCTCAGATATGTTTATATGATGGACTATATCAGAATAAACGTATGAACAAACTCCTAGAAAATTCCCTATGTTAGCCATCAGAGTAAGATTCTTCACACTTGAAGCAATACAGATGTAGAGGATTTTTAAAGAGAATGCCTCATTCTCTTCAAATATCAGTATAAATGTTATTTCTTTGGGAAGTCATTTAGAGATAAAATGTGACATACAAGATGAATAAAACAAGAGAATAGAGTAGTCATGAGAAGACAGAATTTCCTTAGATTTCATTTGACTTTGGATTAGTATCAGTAATTGAATTTACCAAGCATTCTAAAATTTGCAAGAAAGGGATAGATGGGAATAAATACCGTATTAGGAATGCTATTCAATGCCTGTGAAAACTCTAAAAATTGAATTTTAACTTTGAAGCTCATTGTATGCAAACATGAGGAATGATTTGTAAGAGATTTTTGAAATAAATATGCTGATAGTGTTATTGATTCCATTGCTTCATGTAACTATTAAAGACAAGAATGTTTCCTGCCACGTAACTCTCCTCAAGTATTTTGTTGAGTTACTTGCAATTTATCAGTGGAAGAAGAAATATTTTATTTTACCTCTTTTTTCCAGGAAGAAGTGGGAAGCTTCTTAAGTTTCATTTCTTCTTATGGTATAGAAAGAGCGGAAAATTAAAACTATAATACTGCAACATTCTTTACTTAGTCATGTCCCTTCCTTCTCTGTATTATGTATAAATAACACAGTTTCCTGGATCAGAGTGTCTGTATTTTGTATTTTTATCTTTGATTTCTAGTATAGTTATAGGTTTCCCTAGCATTCTCCTGCAGGTTCTATCCTGTAATTTTTCTTCCTAATGAGAGAAATGAAGTCAATCATTTCTTGATCTGTCAAAGCATCTATTATTTTAAACAAAGCTAACCATTTCCACCATTTTGAGTATGATAATTCCATCCTTAAGCCATTTTTCTATATGTCCAACATCACACACAGACCCATGGGCTAGTACAATTTCTATTTATTTCTTGTCTTTTTTGGTTTTCCTGAGACCCTAACCTCATAAATTTCCTTTATATTACAGGGTATGAATTATTTTCCCACTGAAAAAAATAGTATTATTTAGTTATTTTCATGATCTTGCCATGCCAAACATGTCTAAAATTTATGTAACCACCTATTATAGTCAGAACATTAAAAGGAACTTCCACAATTGCCTTTATTAATTACTTCGTATTACTGCTGAAAAGGAAATCTCCCAGTGTTTCTTGTGGTTTGGTTTATGCCTTGCTTCTTACCTTATGCTAGTTCTCTCTTGCTCCAGTCATCCTTTTTGACCCAGTGGCAATTAAAATCTATTCTCTGCTTTTTCTGTTGGTTTTATATTTCAAAGCAGGGTCAAAAACCTTTTTCCATAAAGGGTCAGATAATAAATATTTCAGGCTTTGGAGACAATGTGATCTCTGTCACCATTACTTAACTCTGCTGCTGTAGCATGCATTCGGCCATAGACATAATGAAACAAATGAGCGTGGCTATGATTCAAGAAAACTAAAAAAAAAAAAAAAAAAAAACAAGTAGCAGAGAGGCTGATTTTGGGCTATGGGTTGTAATTTACTGTTTTAAAGAATTTAAATGTAACCTGGCATCTAAGATCTCAACCCTTCAGTGTCATTTTTGGGATGTGTTCAGCTATAAGTAAGGAACTGTCCACACCATCTCTGAGAAAGAGATCTTTACATCTCTCAAAAGTTCTAAATTAACAAAACATTTTTCTTCATGTAAAGTGCTGATCAGTACTGCTGCATAAGCTCAAAATTTCATTGTATATGCAAATCTCTTGATCTGCTTTGTAGATCATAGCACTGGTATTTGGCCCTTGGGATCACAAGATGGATCCTATAGCTCAAGGTATCTTATCTATGTAGGAAGAAGGTGGAAAGGCCAAGGACATAGGAAAAAATCCTTCTCTAGCTGAATTTGCCCACTTTTTAAAGTGCTTATCAGAATCTGTAATCGACAATTTCTGTTTACGTCTCATAGGCAAGAACTGAATCATACAGCACATGTGATAACCAAAAAAAAAAAAAGAAAGAAAAAAAGTAGCTTACGAAATTGCACTGTGTTTTTTTGTTTGTTTGTTTTGTTTTGTTTTTTCTTAAACACAAACACTCACTTTGGCTCTTTATTAATTCATGAAGAGTTTCCTTACTTTTTAAATAGTACATTGTGTGGTCTATATGATTTATTTAACTAGTCCCATAGATTATTATTTAGGGTATTTCCAAACTTTGTGGTAACTAAAAACATATTTATTAACATATGATTCCATGCAGAAGTAAATGTATTTTCAGGATAAGTTTCTAGACATGGAATTGCCAGGTAAAAGAAAATTTCATTTGCAAGTTTAATAGATCCTACCAGAGTTTTTTTTACCATAGAGACTGTACCAGTTTGTTCTCTTAACTACAATAGCTATATTTGTTTCTCACTTACAGAGGCAGAAGCTCCGAGGCCTCCTCCAAGCTGCTTCTGCATGTGATTTGACCATGGTGAGGGGCGGTGGCAGTGGGCAGTGAGGACACTAGTCTTTTCAATCTTAGATGAGGTAGAAAACTGTATGAGTGTCATTTGCAGTTTCAGGCACTAAAAAGAGTCAGTTTATTCAAAAAGGCCAGATTCTCATTCAACATCCACATAGAAAAGGGCTAGAAGTTGGAATTTTTATGAGCCCTGAATTTTAGTAAACATTAACTCAGCTGAGAAGTAAGCATAGATGAATGTCATGTTCTGACAACTAAGATTCACAGTTCTCTGAGGGCTAGAGCAAGTAAAGTGGTAGAGGGGTTACAAGAAATAGTGTACCTTTCAATATTCATGAAAATAGGGAGAGCAGACAAAAAAATCCTCTTTCCCTATAGACTAAATATTTACATGAGAGAATGCTGTGTTAGCAGGCATGAAAACATCATTAATCTCGTTGTACATCTCCATCAGAGCTCTTGGATAATCAGGTACCTTGTCAATGAGCAGTCATATTTTGAAAGGAATATTTTGCTCTGAGTGGTAGGTCTTAATCAGTGGGCTTAAAATATTCAGCAAACCATGTTGTAAGCAGATGTGCTGCCATCTAGGCTTTGTTGTTGCATTTACAGTATTGAGCACAGACAGAGCAGACTGAGCATAATTCTTAAGGGCTCTAGGATTTTTGGAATGGTAAATGAGCATTGGCTTCAATTTAAAGTCACCAGCTGCATTAGCCCCTAACAAGAGAGTTAACATGTCCTTAGAAACTTTGAAGCCAGGCATTGACTTCTCCTCTCCAGTTATGAAAGTGCTAGACAACACCTTCTTCCAATAAAAGCCTGTTTTGTCTACACTGAAAACTATTGTTTAGTGTAACCACCTTCATTAGCATCTCAGCCATATCTTCTGAATAACTTGCTGCAGCTTCTACATCAGCACTTGCTGCTTCACCTTGCACTTTTATGTTACAGAAACGGCTTCTTTCCTTAAACCACGTGAGCCAACCTCTGCTAGCTTAACACTTTTCTTCTGCAACTTCCTCACCTCTCTCACCCTTCATAGAACTGAAGAGAGTTAGGACCTTGCTTTGGATTACGCTTTGACTTAAGGGAATGTTATGACTGGTTTGATCTTCTATCCAGACCACTACAACTTTCTCCATATCGGCAAAATGCTGTTTTGCTTTCTTATCATTTGTGTGTCACTAGAGTAGCACTTTTAATTTCCTTCAAGAACTTTTCCTTTGCATCCACAACTTGACTGTTTGGAGCAAGAGGACTACTTATTGGCCTATCTTGACTTTCAGCATGCCTTCCTCACTAAGCTTAATCATTTCTAGCTTTCGATTTAAAGTGAGAGACAAGCAAACCTTCCTTTCACTTGAATACTTAGAGGCCATTGTAGGGTTATTCACTGGCCTACTTTCAATACTGTTGTGTCTCAGGAAATGGGGAGGCCCAAGGAGAGGGAGAGAGATGGGGAAACAGCTGGTCGGCGGAGCAATCAACACACATATAACATTTATCAAGTTCACGGTCTAATATGGGCATGGTTCATGGTGCCCCAAAATAATTACAAGAATAACATCAAAGGTCACTGATCACAGATCACCACAACAAGTATAATAATGATGAAAAGTTTGAAATATTTCGAGAATTACCAAAATGTAACACAGAGACAGTAAATGAGCAAATGATGTTGGAAAAATGGTGCTGATGGACTTGCTCGATGGAGGGTTGCCAAAATCCTTCCATGTGTAAGAAACCCAGAATACCTATGAAGAGCAATGAAGCAAAGCACATTAAGATAAGGTGCACCCATAATGACAGTGCTTGCCTTTTGGGACAGGAATTGACTGGAAATAGGCATGGGGAGTTTTTTGAGGTGATAGCTACGTTCTCTATCTTATTTTAAGTATTAATTACACAAATATATATGTCAAAACTCATTTGTACAATATCTGTGCTTTTCATCATATGAGGTAAAGAGAGAGCCAGAGAGAGAGAAAGAAAGAACAAGAGAGGCAGAGACAGACGAGAGGGAGAGAGAGACCCTTCTGCCTCTCCTCATAGTTTTATTGTTTTGTGAGTTATATGTTATCTGGAGCTGTAGCACTATATCACTACCATGAAAGAAGTGACCTTATACTCTGAGGAGAGCTAGAAAACCTAAATACATAAAAAATGAAAGGAACGTGGACCTTTGTTGACATTATTTTGTTGCTTAACCAATCTTGAAACTGAAGAATTGTATAACTCTTTAATTATATGAAATTCCTTCATTATATGAGTCATTTTGAGTTGGGTTTTCACCTCTTAAACCTGCCTGCATGTATATTAACTGATGCAAGTCTAAAAATATAATGGGATATATATGTGTATTTAATAAAAACATATCTATCCACTGCTGACATAAACATAAAATGAACCACGTACAAATGAAAATATTTCAGTTTTAATTTATGGACTTTAATTCAGTTATGACTTAAGATTCAAGAACCGTACTTTAAAAAAAAGTTATTTTGCTTCCATACCCAAAATTCAACTGTCAAACGTAATTACTCTGATGCTTATAACTATTTATAATGAATATATGGGTAACTATTGTCATGTACGTTAATGCCTCTGAACCATCCTTCTGATGTAGGATATTTAAGGAACTAGAAGCTCAGAGTGGAACATTATAAAAACTCTCCAAAATAGATGCTTTAGATAGATATAGAGCACACTAGATAGTGTCTCCTGATAGCTCTGACGTGGTTTGAAAAGCTAGGGTATTATAAAGAGGGCACCATCTGTTTTCTCTTTTCGGTTTCTAAGCATATTTGAAAAATGTTTGGTGACAAAATGTGCTTTTTGTCAATAAATAAGAAAACATAATGCCTTTAGACAAAATATAAGAGGAAATCTTTCTCTCAAAATAGTGCCAAGAGCAAAGGATTTGGTATCAGGGTATGGAGGCTTGTGTTGTCACTCTTCCACTTGGTAGGTGGGGAGACAATGGTAAGCCAGTTAAAATAAACAAACCTGATTTCCTATACTGCAAATGCATAAAACATTTTAGAATAATAATGTCCTGAACCAATGCTAAATGTTAATGTAAGCAGAATTTCAAATGCTGTTTTACATTATATTCCATATACCTTAATTCAAAATATTGTGACTTTTTGATATAAACAAAAATGTTTAAATGGGCTAAGTCAAGAGAAAGCAGGTGGTACAATGTGGCAGATTGGCTCATCGTTGTTCTAAAATTCATAAAGTGTATTTGTGTTTTCTATGAATACTGATACCCCTTATGACTTTACCTGTGTAATTTTAGCATAGGAATATGGAATAGAATATAGGAAGAAAATGCTTATGTTCATAGTTATGGGCAAAACTTAAGACATTGTTTTTACTCTTCACAATCCCATGCATACCAGCAATGCCAGGTATGTTCTTACCTTATGGACTTTACATTGGATGTTCCTACTCACCACCAATGAAAATTACAACCCCACTTCCCAACCAGACCAGTTACCCTCCGTAACCTGCTTCAGTCTTATTTTTCTTCTTTTTACCTTCTAACGTTCTACATAATTTAGAATCCTTTAATGTTTATTATTAACAATATTTCCCATACTGTAATTCAAGCTCTACAAAGGCAGAGAACTTTGTCTGTTTTGTTCCCTGAAGTATCCCAAATACCTCCAACAGTACCTGATACATACTGCTCCTTAATAAATACTTGCCAAATGTTAAATAAATGAAAAACTGTATTGTCAAGCAGTTATATTACTAAAATATATTTTTACACGTGTGTAAATGACACACTATATCCAGGGGAAAAGTTAATAATGGTGAATTTATAGTAACATAGATATTAAGTAGTAAAAGATTGTGTTCAAAATTAGGATATTGTGCCCTGAAATGCTGCACCTCCTGGTTTGCATGTTTATGTGTACATGCAGAGGTGTATCTTTAAGAAACATGAATGTTCACGATGTGGTGGGTTAGCTTGACACAGGTAAGGAAGGCACATGGGGCTGGAGAAGTAAGGTCAAGATTTGGACCTCAGCTTCAGTACTGATGACTATCCCCATGACTTAAACATATCCCTTCACCAATCTGGGCCTCCTAGCACTTAGCAGTGTCTAGCATAAGATGTGCTCTTTGAGTGAATGATTTAATACATAAATGTTTCTTCTTCCAAAAATTCATACACGAAGTATAGATGATCCTGATGTCTTTTTCAGCTTTGAGGATTATGCTTTTCCAAAAACTATTTTTTTCTATTATGTAAACACCTTACATTAATGTAATGATGTGAAATATTATTACATTGAGGATAGTGTACGATTACATTCCCACAGTAAACTAGTTCTAAGTTTTGCTCAAATTCTGCCCATTCAGAAAGGCCGGGTTCTGTGGAGAGTAGAATAAAACTTTGGAGTTAGATAGATTTTGGTTAAAAACCCACCTTTATTATTGACCAACTATATCACCACCCTGAATCTCAATTTCCTCATTTGTAAATGACCTAATTAAGATCCACTCCAAAAGGTTACTGTGAAAATTAAATGAAACCAACACACCATTGTAAAGCAATTATACTCCAATAAAGATGTTAAAAAAAAAAACTCAGAAGAAAAGATACAATGTCAAGAGTGGGAAAAATACAAAAATACATTTAACATTCTAGTGGATATGAAAAGATGCTGTATCCATGAAATAAGAAGGAATGACATTATAGAGATAGAAATTTTAGAAAAACTTCTTTGAAATTAAAAATATGATAGAAGAAAAATTCACTAGAAGAGTTATAGGATAAATTTAGAAAAAACCTCCAGAATATAGAATGGAAAGACAAATAGGTCAAAAATTGTTGAGAAATTATATGAAAATCAGAGATTTAGTCCAGGAGGTCTAAAATCCAAATAACAGTAATTCCAGAAAAGGGGAACAGAGAAAATGGATGAGGTTAATATTAAGGAGATTATTCAGATGTCTCACAATTAAAGGAAATGTGTCCCTATTCCATACTGAAAGGATCTAGCAGTGTCCAGAAAAGATAATTGAAAAAGAACCACACCAAAGGCACATCACTGTGAAATGATAGAAGAGCAGAGAGTGGGAAAAAGACAAGGCAACGAATCTCATTAAAATCATCAGAACTGAAAATGGCATCAGCCTACTTACCAGCAGCATTGGAAACTATAAATGGATGGATAGGAGCCTTCAATATCTGAAGGAAAAATGATTTTCTTTTAAATATAATTAGAACTGGTTAAGACATATCACAATATATGAAAATTAATACAATGGACAACTTAATAGCTTCCAACTTAATAAATAAAACATTACCAAGACAGTTGAAACCCACGGAAGATCCTTTCCATTTCACATTTATCTCCCTACCTTGCAGATGAAAAGACCGTCATCACTGTCACCATAGGTAGCATCTGATGTTTCAAATTTATTTTTACCTGTTACATAGGCATGTATCCCTAAAGAATATAATTATTTCTCATGTTAAAAATGTAGATGGATTTATACATGTGTATAACGTATGTAAAATTATCATAATATATATTATTTTTCCCTTGGGGGGAAAAAATTAAATGAGATGATGCATGTAAAGTACTCAGTACAAAGTTTGGCACACAGATAGTGCTAAATATATGTTATATATGTCTATTATGTAAGGGAAGACTATCTCTTCCCTTTTCCATATCTCTCCTTTTTCAGTTTTATTGAAATATCTTTGACATACAGCATTGTATTAGTTTAAGGTGTACAACATAATGACTTGGCTTACATATATTGTGAAATTATCACCACAATAAGTCCAGTGAACATCCATCATCTTATACAGATACAAAAAAAAAGAAAAGAAAAAAAGTGTTTTTCCCCTGTGATGAGAACTTTCAGAAGCAGCTGTCTTAACAGCTTTCAGATATACCATACAGCAGTGTTAACTACAGTCATCACGTACATTACATCCCTAGTACATATTTATCTTATAAATTGAAGTTTGTGCTTTTTGACCACCTTCATCCAATTCATCCTAATTCATTTTTGTAAAATTATTTATATTTTAGAACAATTGATGTTTAATGAATCTCACTGAAAATGAGCTATCTCTATTGAAAACTTGAAACATGTCCCTAAATTACCAGAAGCATATTCGTGATAATTAATTGTAATAAAACAGGATTTAATCAGTTCTAATAATTATATCCTGCGCTATGAAACACTGAATTGTTAGATGCCTTTTTACATAATTGTTCTATTTGTTTCAACTAACACATTCAGATAAAAAGACATGTCACCTCATATATTGACTCAATCTAATTTATTTCTGTTGTACAACAAATTGGAATTAACAATAGCCCTTTTTCTTAAGTGTTAACAGTATACTACCTAACTCATGGACATCATTTGCTGATTTTGTTATTATATTTAGACTGATAAAACTAACTGCCAATATTATTTTACGCAGTTGGGAAGCTCCTTGCATGTTCATTGACAGCTTTCTGAATTCCAGTATAATTCTATTTGTCTTTTTCTTTTTCGGGGGCTTCTTATGCTAAGTGGTTATTGATGTTTGCAACTATTGCCCCAAATTTGGCAATCAATATGTCTTCAACATTCTAAGTACATTTAAAATCATCACCCTACAATTTATGTCTGAGTACACTAAAATACCTATAAAAAGAATGAGAGAATTTAACATATATTCTTTTATAAGAACATACTAAGGTTGTATGATTGTAAGTTAATAATTTGATGCTTTCTTATACTCTTTAATATTGACAAGAGTGAGCACATGATTAAGAATGTGTAGTTTACCAACCACTTGCCTGTCTATTTATTTATATGATTTACACCTCACCCCTGAGGTACACATCATTATCCCATTTCACAGGTAAAGAAAACTGACTCAGAGAAATTAAGTGACAACTGAGATTATGTGTTTTATAAATAAAAAAGTTAGGACCGGAGCTCTTGTCTTCAACTCCACATATTATCATTTTTAAGTCACTCAGTATTCTCTCTACTCTGTTCACCTCAGGTGAGTTGAAATAAATACACTATATTAACTTGCATCACTAGCTTTCTTCCATTCAAAAAACAAAAAATCAAAAGAGACTGTCAAAACTAAGACAGTCTCTTAGCTGTTAAGACAAGAAAAATGTGTAAACCACAGTAATACTGTCCCAAACGAGGAGTAAAACCATGTAATAGAAAACTCCATTTAACTAATAAAGCAAAATGCAGAGTCTTATATTTTGACATTACCTTTCTACTGCTCACCATTCCAGTACAACTTCTTGCTTTAACTCACTTCAAAATGCTAATCCTTAGGAATATATTGCCTATTATATACCTTGATTAAAATGAAATTCAGGGTAGAGGTTGAATTTGAGTTCTGCAGGCAGACATACTTGTGTTCCTGGCTCTAGTACTTACTAGTGAAATGATCTTAGGCAATTTACTTGAGCTCTCTAAGCCTCACTTTCATCTTCTGTAAAAAAAGCAATAATAAGTGTATCTTTAAGGTTTCTCTTAAAAACAAAAGAAAACCTCTAGCTAGTTTAAGCGGACAAGTTTTAAGTGTTTAAAAAAATCCACGGGATGAACAAAAGAACTACCTAGTTCCTTTGAACAAGTTGAAGTTCAGGAACAAATCAGGTCCCAGAATCCCACTGTTTCTCCCATTATGCGGAAAACTGGCATAGAGTTAAAGAAAGCCGTGAAATCAGGAAGCATTTGACCATAGTACCATGAGATAATGTACACCACCAAAATAGATGCTTGTAGCTTGCCCTTTACCCCCTTTAATATAGTTCAACGTTCTAGTCATGTGCAAGTACATCAGATTGGCAAACTCAACAAAATCCAGAAAGCTGGTTTCAAGGGAGAGCATCAAGAAGGTAAGATTTTAGCTTCCCAAAGAAAGCATACAGAAGGAAATTAGAACAAATGTTGAGCCAGCCAATCAATTATCTACCACAATAATAACACATACCTTGGATTTCTGTTGGCTTATTACATCAGATAATGAATATGATGTTCTTGGGCCATTATTTTTTATAAAGTCTCAATAATTGCTAGTTCGTATGATTATAATGATAATATTGTTCTTGGCCAACTATCCATACATGTCCTCTCCTTGGTTTTTCTTTGTAAAGCTGAAAGTACACACACACACACACACACACACACACACACACACACAAAGTCTGTACTAAACCGTAAGGGAATAATAAAGAAGAAATGGCTACAGAGACTAACAGAAACACAGACCAAAAGCAGAGTTTGATCTTTTTTTTAAGAACATAAACATTTTTCCAAAATATATAAGGAACTCGTAAAACTCATTAGCAAAAAAAGAAAAAAACAAAAAACAATCAAACTTAACAAATGGGCAAAGGACTTGAATATACATTCCTTCAAAGAAGACATACAAATGGCCAGCAGGTATATGAAAAGATTCTCAACATCAAATCATCAAATCATCAGGAAAATACAGATCAAAACCACAATGAGATATTACTTCACATCTGTTAGGATAGCTATTAACAAAACCAAAACCCCAAAAGGTAACAAATGTTGGTGAAGATGTGAAGAAATCGGAATACTTGTACACTTTTGGTGAGAATGTAAAATGGTACAGCCAATATAGAAAATGATAGGGAGGTTCCTAAGATATTAAAAATAGAACTATCATATGATGCAGCAATCCCAGTCCTGGATATGTTTCAAAAGAAATTGAAATTAGGATCTTGAAGAGATATCTGCAACCTCATGTCCATTGCTGCATCATTCATAATAGCCAAGATACAGAAAGAATCCAAATGTCCTTTGAAAGATAAATGAATAAAGAAAATGTGGTATATATAAAATGGAATATTGTTCAGTCTTTTAAAGAAGGAAGGAAATAACTACCGTTTGCAGCAATATGGATGGACCTGGAATACATTACTATAAGTGAAATAAGTTGGTCACAGAATGACAAATACTGCAAGATTCCACTTATATGAGGTATTTGAAATAGTAAAACTTATAGAGGCAGAAAATAGACTGCTAGTTGCCAGGAGATGTGGGAAGAGGAAATGGGGAGTTGGTATAAAGTTGTAGCTGTGCACGCGTTAATGCCTATAATTAACAATATGGTGTTGTGCACTTAAAAATTTGTTAACAGGGCCGATCTCATACTATTATACAATAGTATGAGATCTCATACTATCAATAAGTAACCTCACTATTAAAAACACACACACACATAAATGGACACCCAGGCAACTTTGGAGATGGATATGTTCATTACCTTGATTGTGGTGATGGTATTATATGTGTATGCATATGTCTAAACTGATCAAATTGTATACATTAAATATGTGCAGTTTTTGTATATCAATTATACCTCAACAAAGCTGTAAAAGATAAAATTTTAAAAAGCAAACAAAACTCATAACATCTGCCCTTTGACTCCACAGCTTCATAAGCACCATGGCTGATTTCCATTTTTGTCCTAGCACCTAGCTTCCCTCTACTATAGACAAGTCAGAATAACTGTAGCTCAAATAGTTTCTCTGACAAACTAAGAATAAGTAAATTCAGACAAGTTATTAACTTATTTGAGCCGTTCTTCCTTCAGTTTTCAATACAGATATCAACACCAATCCCAACTGTTATCAGAATCAATGAAAGTAGCATATATTGAGTATCAGTTTGCACTGCCAATAAAATAAGTTTTTGCTTTTTCCTCTTCATCCTCTTATGTCACAAAATCAAGACTTCTCACCAAACATGTTAAATTTTGTTTGCCAAAGACAAAAGGACCTTACTTCAACTCTGAAGCTTACCTGGAGCTTTACCTTTCCATTCTATCAGCCCTTTAAAAAGTATGATTTTTTCAAAGTTGCCTGGCAGCACAAAATTTCACTCTTCAGGTAAAACCCTGAAAACCTTAAACACAGAGCTATGGCTTTACTTTAATATGTCTAACAGGATAACTGTATTAGCCATAATACAACTCTTAGCATTCACTTAATAGTGATAATAGCAATAATAACAGGACTATTAATAGCTATTATTGAGTGCTAAATACTACCTGGCACTTGTTCATAGCATTTTTCGTGGATTACCTAATTCAATCCATCCAAAAATTCTATGAGGTTGCACTATTTTTACCCATTGAAGAAATTTACCAGAGTCATAGTTCACATAAGTGGTAGTGCCATGATTTGAAACCAGGTTTGGAACCAAAGACCATGTTCATAACCAGAGAGTTACATGATATTCTGTATAAAAAGAGTTACAGACGTATAACAAAAATGCCTCATTATTTCACACTTTGCTGTAATAAACTCCATTCTGATATGCTCCAGAGGTCAATGGCTTCTAACTTATCACCTGGATCTTTGGTAAATGTTCATTGAATAGATTCCTAGATATCATAACTGACCAACTGAATCAGAATCTCCAGATTTAGAACCTGGAAATCTGTATCCTAGAAATTCTTATCCTCAGAAAAATCTGTGAAACACTAAGTTTGAAAGTCTAGAGAAGTATTATGTTTTCCTTTGGCTCAAAAGCCTCAGCTCTCTACTTTGAAGCAATGCTACTCCTACAAGTCGAGAAAGCACATGAAATGTCCATGAGCAGTAGAGAGAATTTTGACAAGGCACCATAAAATGGCAAGCTGGAAGAGACCAGTGGCATCTTCCTTGTGTAAATGTTTTCTAAGCCTGGGGCCTGAAGGCAGATGTAGGCAGCATATATACTGCTGGGGCCTGTGCTTCTAAAATTAATTTATGAATAAGGGTGAAAGTTGATTTTTAAAACCTTTTAAATCTTTGTTTCTAGGTAGAGAAACAAAGATGTTTACATGCAAAAGAACAAGAACATTCAAGTTGAGTGCACATATCATGGGAATCAAAATCCCTGCATTACACTAAAAAATCCTCTCCTTTTAGAGAGAATATTTGAATATTGTTAGTTAATAATATGCTCATGATTTTTCTATGTTTTTTCATTTTTCCTTCAGTATCTTCCTTGAAAACAGAATGTGATTGATTTGCCCTGCCAAAGTGTGCCTCAGAGCATGCTGGAAGAGAATCAGACCTGGACCTAAAGGAAAAGGTTAGATTTGTAGCAGTTTTGAAGTTTTTCTTTGCTGTGATATTGTTATTGTTGGAAACCCTCATGACATGGTGACAATTAAGTCGTCTCATCTATAATGTTATAAATTAAACCAAAGTTCAGATTTATCATGGGTAGAAGGGAGAGGGTGAGGGAAGTTTAAGGCCCAGGAAATCTCACAAGGGGATATGGGCTGCTTATCGTTTTAGAATTATAGAGTGGAAAGAGTGACACTGTCCAGCAGATTTGGGATCATTTCAGGAATTCTGTCTCCAACAAAGGGAAGATAGACAGTGCCTAGCATCTCCTCCAAAATACAGACTAGACAAAGTGAAGATGTGAATGGACTTTCAGTTTGGTAGAACATGAGACAGGACTCTGTCTCCTTCTCTCTATTGTAGAGTTTATATTTCTGGGCTGCAAAGTTCAGTAAAGAGATGGATTTTCCTTCAATGAGCTCTCCTCTGTCAAGGTAAATGGCTGGGTGGAGAATTCTCTAGAGTCCTGGGTCTGTATTACAAAGAGCTGCAGTGATACAAGGAATAAACAAACCCTGTTCTTCCTCACACAGAACACTTCTCTTTAAGGTACTGTAACTACTCACTACTTCTTCCCTGTCACAATTATTCACAAGTATTCTCTCACAATTATGTCAGAGTTTACAATTACCCCTCCACATATATTCACTGAATGAGCTACAACAGGCATACTGTAATTGGTAAACATAGGATACCTCTGGGGGAGTGGCTCCTTTGGTAGCTGAGATTCCCTCTAATGTATCCACTGGAGTTGCAGGCCTACCATTCCAAGCCCTACCTGTCCTGCCTCTGGCCCTTTTTGACCGTTTGACTCACTCATTCATTCATTCAATGCATTTTTATTCAGTGATACCAAACTGTAAACTTGATTTAGACCTTAAGGATACAAAAGTGAATGGAACAGACAAAAATCCCACATGGACCTCACATTCTAGAAGTGAAGACTGCTATAAACAATGTAAATAGGCAAAACATATATGGTATTTAGTGATAAGTACTAAGGAGGAAAAAATGAACCAATAAAAGAAGATATGCAGTACGGGGGTGGGGAGTGATTGGTGAAAGTTTTGAGAGAACGACCAGGGTTAAGCCTTTCTGATAAGCTGACTTTTGACTAAAGATCTAAAGAATTATCAAGGATTAAGATATGTAGACATCTGAGTAAATAGCATTATATAGACAGAGGAAACAGCAGATGTTAAGTGCTTGAGGTGGGATCAAGCCTGGAGTATCCAAAAAAGCAGCAAGGGAGTCAGTGGTTGGAGTGGAGAGTGAAAGGGAGAGTAGTAGCAGATGGACTGGTGACAGATGGCAGTGGAGGGCTCTGTAGGTCATGTAAGGGCTTTCGCTTTACTGTGGGTGAGATGGAAACCGGCCACTGCTCAGTGAGCACCAGCCTAGGCATCACTCAGGAAACCTTCGACATGTCCCTGCCAATCTGTTATGTAGAATGTGTTACTTCCCACTTCTGCAATTTCAATTAAGTGTACCCTCTAGTTCTGATTCTGGCTTTTTGTATGTGTCTCCTAGTGTTTGGACTTTCCCTTAAAATCTTTAGTTTGGTTTATCTCTCTGGTCTTTGAAATCCTCCTTGCTTGGAATATGTATGCCTTGTCTTAACCTGTGCCCATAGTAAATAAATCCTACAAATGGGTGCACAGAAACTTTTGGGCCAGGCTCCTCTACCTTCTTCCAGGTAAGCAGTTGGGCTGATATACAGAAAGACAATTACTGCATTTCCCAGTTAGACATTGTGTGTGTAGCTGGATACATGTCAGATATGATGTATCGTGTGGTCTCTATTCAGAAAGAAAGTAGGGGGTTTTTGAAAATGTTTATACGATAATAATGGTGTTTATGGATGCTGGTTAATCACAGAGGGGGTCTGTGGTGAAATTTGTTGATTATACTGCCATAATTCACGCCCACCTTCCCTTATCTAAGTATACCCAGCTATTCAGTGAGTATCCACTAGTATGTCCAAATACCAGGGGTTAAAATCTGGTTGAGTAGGCATAATGTCTCTGAGGTTCATCCGTGTTGTCACAAATGACAAGATTTCTTTCTTTTTTAAGGCTGAATAATATTCCATTGTATGTGTATTCAATATTTTCTTTATCCAAAATCCATCAATATAGTTTGTTTTCATATCTTGGCTATTGTGAATATGTGAAATAAGCCAGTCACAGAAGGACAAATACTGCATGATTCCACATATATGCAGTATATAAAACAGTCAAACTTATAGAAACACAGGGTAGATTGTCAGTTGCCAGAGGCTGGGGGAAGGGGAAATAGGGAGTTGTTCAATAGGTATAAAGTTTTAGTTATACAAGGCCAATAAGTTCTTGAAATTGGCTGTACAATATAAAGTCTATAGTTAACCTTATTGTGTCATGAACTTAATATTTGTTCAGAGTATAAGTCTCATATAAAGTGTTCTTATCACCAAACAAGCAAACAAAACCACAGCAGGACATAAGAAAATTTTAGAGGAGATAGATATATCTATTACTTTTATTTCAGTGATGATTTCGTGCTGTATGTGTATGTCCAAACTCATCAGATTGTGTACATTAAATACATACAGCTTTGTGTATATCAATTATACCTTAACAAAGCTTTAAAAAAAAAAAAAAGATCTGGTTGATTTAAATCAGTCAGTGCATTTCATTTTTCTGGTCATAGTTAAGAATGGCTCAGAGGTGGATTAAGCTAGTTCAAACTACATGTTAGGAGTCTTCCTCGAGATACTGAGACAGAAGTGCTCTTTCTTTTCCAGTTATATCCTCTGTTAAGAGCCCATTTTCCAATTCTGTGTATACAGTATTTAGTATGAGGGAGAAAAAAATTTTCAATTCAAGCAGGATCAAAATTGTTGTATTATCTATTAACTAATATTACAGAATATAGTAAAAAAAAAAAAAAAAAAAAAGACCTTAGGCCTTTCTTAGCAAAGCAGTATTTCTTTTTTTCCCCTCTCTATGAGTAGTTCACCTTTGGCCTGAACTTTCTCTGCTTATAGGAACTCACTGAAGGCCAGGAGAAGGAACCAGTACACTCCAACCCCATGAATTTTCTTCACAATCTCTTAATGCTATGCCCTTAAAAGGCATGGTTTGCATCCTAACATACAAAGGCAACAATCTAACCAATTACACAAACACCTAAGGAGGGTTATCAACTTTCCAGCCTGAGATAAATTTGGACAGCTCTCCACACTGTATTTCTGTTAACCCCTCACATTCTGATGCCAAATCCTACATCAGTTAGTCCCCCTATGTTTGCATATAATATGGGTCTTTCTCAAATTAACATAAACAGTAAAGGGATTTTTTGGCCTAACTGGATATTATAACTAGAGATCCAATTAAGGTACACCTCAGAGTTCATGGCTCCAGAAGCCCAATTATGGTATCAAATGTCTAGTCCCTTTCTCTCTTTCTTGCCTGAAAACCAAAATAACAGCTTTTATTCTAAAACGAGCTGATCTTATGTATAGGCAATGACTGTCCACTATGATTAGAGCTATATATTCACTCATTCATGTCCAGCAAAGGAAGAAAGCGTTTATCAAAGGGCTTATCAAACAATATTTCAAGGAATTCAAACTGGGAGTACTAGCTGAAATCATTTTCCCCCTCAAACCACCCTTAAACATAGGCAAGGTGATGACCTGTATTGACTGGGCTAAAATAATCAGAGCCTATAACTGTACTTGAAAGTGGGGTCAGCTTTGAAAGATATATAGGCTATGCAAAAGGCAGCGGCTACAAGACAAGCATTTGGCTACACTTTGGGAAGAGAAGCAGGAATAGAGATTGAGTAAGAAACAGACAAATGTCCATTTTAGAGGAATAATTCTAGTATTGCTTAGTGAGCATTGGGAATCCACTGAAAGAGACCATGAGATGAGAAATGGAGATTATATATTTGCTAGCCAATAAATGAGAGTCAAGATTCAGAGAGGATAGACAAGATGCTAGAAGACATGGCTTAAGAGGCCAGGAACTGTGTGATTCAACATAATTCTGTTGGTTGGTAATTCTGGACCAGAGAAATTTTTCACAGAATAAATACCATCAAGAAAAAATATATGCCATTGGCTACTTGGGCAATGATTGAAAATCCACGTGTTTGTACAGAACCAAATCCACTAGTCAGGGGCTATATGCCTTTGAAGAAGACAGTTTCATCAGTATAATGCATTGGTTATAAGTAAAACTCAGGAGTCAGACTGATGAGGTTCTCATTTCGGGTCATCACTTACTAATTTTTTGATATTACAAAACTATTTAATCTCTGAGAGCCTCACTGCCTTCGATCATAAAATGGAGACAATCGTACCAATATTGCCAGCTTAATTTTGTACTTATATAAGGTAAAGAATGTAAGGCACTTATTCGGAAAGAGTCCCTTTCTCACAGTAAATGCTCAATAAATGGTAGATATTAGTATTATTCTTTAATGCAAAGGAGTTTTTTTCTGAATAATAATTGCATGTACTAAATAGCCTTACCCTGAAGCTGGTAACTCCTTCTTGAGCTAATAGGCCCAAGAGCAGATTCAAGATACTGACATAAAACTGTTGTGTGGGGTACTGGTGAGAGTTCTCCTATTGCCTTCTTCAGTCTACAGCTGTAGAGGGCTTAGTGCTTCAGTACTCTGACTTTGTAAGAGCTCCCTGGAAGTGTCCCTGGGATCTATTTGCATATCCATTATCACTGGTAATACCTTTTAGGGCTTTCTCAGGCTATTTAAGTTGTTTATGTGTGTATGTGATTAATATCCCATGGGGGGGGCCCTCCACTTGTATATATTTAAGGGTGTGGTAGGATACCTACAAGGCATTTAACAGTTAATGCTATGAGACCAATAAGCCCAGACCAATAAGCCCTGAGAAGCGAGCCAAATGAGCAAATCCCCAAACAGCAGGAAAAGTGGCTTCTGAGCTGTCTAAATACAACTGATGCCTTGCTTGTTTGGAATGTGAGCCTCCTTCTTCCAACAACACTGCTGACAGAGGCACATGGGAGCAAGGTTTTCTGATGATTATATTTAACTGTGTCTTGGAGTAACCAACGTACCACTTCTCCTACACATCTGGAGAAACAGAGCATGGGGTTCTCTGTTCTACTCACTAAAACAAATTTATCCTGAGAACTTTATACTATGGCTTAGAACATTGAAGGAAACGTATGACTCAAGGGAAATTTGTAAAGCATTTAATGAAATTATTTACTGGTCTGTAATCTTATCTCTCAGCAAGGATTTTCTGGAACAAATAGTATAGTCATGTTGATGAAGACTGCCTTAATTCTTATTCCTGATAGTAAGCTATATGGATGTAGGAGTACCTATTTTCAAGTATTACTACTCTTTTTCAGTACACAATGCACACTGATAAAAAATGAACATAATAAAATGTGAAGGTTCTGACCCTCATCAAACCCAAGACTATCCGGAATTTATCATATCACTTTATTCTTCTTTGGGGGCAAGCTGTCCTTACGTAGCAGTTTCTGGGATGAGCCATGT
Source organism: Balaenoptera physalus (assembly GCF_965194825.1). NCBI lineage: Eukaryota > Metazoa > Chordata > Mammalia > Artiodactyla > Balaenopteridae > Balaenoptera > Balaenoptera physalus. The sequence goes on along the minus strand of NC_138884.1, from coordinate 81,055,692 downwards.
TGTCACAACACTGCGGTAAGCCTATGCCCTGTGACTTAAGAACCTATGAGTTTTAACATATGAGTTTTAGACACCTGGAGATTCATGCTTACATGCAATAGACAAACAAATCCTCTTCTTAAAATTCCAGCAAGTTAACAAACGATCATTTAACCCCATATTAGCATAATTTCCTGTTCACATCTAGGATATCAATTTCAAGGCTATAAACACAAGAAATGAAGAGATTCATATTCTCCGGACATAACAACTCAGTTATCTAGACCTAAAGTAATGTAAATGAAGCTGTTGAGTTTATCATTTGGTGGAGCAGAAACACCAGTGTGTTCACTCTTTTTGCATTGTGTGATATCTAAGCTCTACATTTATGATGCAAATGCTAGCAGGCAAAGTGCAACTGAAATCAATAGGATTTTGCTTAGTATTCATGCAACAGATGCCATCTGTACAAAATTCTTCGGGATGATGTTTAACAGAACTATGGTAATGACTGTTCAAATATAAATGACACTTTTGATTTCAAGTGAAAAGCAATCCTAAGCACCAAAGAAGTACCACTAATACCAGTTCTGAAGAAAGTCATCATCATTTAAAGCATCAAAAGTGTGAAGATACTCATTGACCTATGTAAGATTATAAGAAAAATGACTAACCATTATTGTATCATAAAGAACTATCCATTTCAGGGATCTCCATTACACTGCAGAAGGAACTGACAGTCGGTAAGAAAATATTTTATATTATTTTCTAGTTGAACCACCAAGCCACTCTTATTTCTTTTTTCATTGGGGTATAGTTGCTTTACAGTGTTGTGCTAGCTTCTGCTGTACAAAGAAGTGAATCCACTATATGTATACATATATCCCCTCCCTCTTGGACCTCCCTCCCACGCCCACCCCCATCCCACCCATCTAGGTCACCACAGAGCACCTAGCTGAGCTCATGTCCAGTTTCCCTGCCACTAAGGATATACTAAGATTTCTCATTTATGCATAAAAAAGGAAAAACAAACAAAGAACAACAATAAAAGCAGCCACCAAGTCATTAGCTGCCCAGAACACCAACTCTGCTACTATTTTAGGGGTTTTTTTTGTTTTGTTTTTTTTGATGTGGACCATTTTTAAAGACTTCATTGAATTTATTACAATATTGCTTCTGTTTTATGTTTTGGATTTTTGGCACGAGTCATGTGCGATCTTAGCTCCCCAACAGATTGAACCCGCACCCCCTGCATTGGAAGATGAAGTCTTAACCACTGGACTGCCAGGGAAGTCCCTATTTTACGTTTATTTCATGAAATGATAGAAAAGCACAACTTTAGGTCTAGACCTTAAGTTCAATATTATAATCACACATGTTCTTTATACAGAGTTTCTACTGACATAGAAGGGTAAAAGAGATCAGCTGATCTGAGAAAATATTATCCAGGACAACAGTGGGTCTCTAACAAGATTGCTTTTTAGAGGGGTTCAGCAGATGGCATAAATAACCCAGCCCTAGTACCCCAAACGCACTCAATCATTGGCTGGGAGCATTAACAAGAAATCCCTAGATGCAGCAACTGCAGACTGTCAGCCAACAAACTCTTTGCAATAGGTTTTCTCAAAGAGACGACTAAGCGTTATATCCTCATGGCCACCATAATTATATGTGATTTCTCATATCAACCTATTAATTTAGTTATTTACTAGCTATTCAGTACTTTTATGTTGTATAGAAATTCCCTTTACTTACTGATTTTCTAGGACAGAAATAATTGAGCATGTAATTGTTTATATTCAAAATGAGTTACGAACACCATCAGTGACCTATACAGTTTCCCTAGTCAAACTGGACTAGTCTTTTGTCCTTTTCATCCTCCCTTCCTACCATACTGTATAAAACAATTACACAAGTGATACACAAGATCCAATTAAATGATTCCTAAAATTTGTACAGTGATGAACACTGACAAAAATCATTTTCCCATGGTTTTATTTTAAAATTTAGTTAGGAAAGATAGGAAATGAAATCTGGAACTTAGAAGCCTGTAAGGGAAAAAATCCCTATTTACTTTTCAGGAGCTTAAGGTCTCAAGTACATCTTAAAATCTTCCCATACTTGATTGAATAGCAAAAAATGTATTTCCACAGGTCTACAACTTGCTGAAGCTCCTGGCTTTTTAATAGCAAGGATGTCAAAGGGAAAGTTTAAAGATTCTGGCAAGTATATTAGTTAAAAGCCAGTGTTTAGCTTTGCATTATAACCAAGACAGACATGCTGGAGATAAAAGGAGTTGACACATTAAAGAGCTTTGCTATTTCCAGCCCTGTAACTAATATAAAATGTTATGAGTTCAGAGTTCACTGGGTTTGGAGTGTGAACTTACTTAAAAACCACAGCCCATCTCCTGAGCTACCTTATATTTGTGCACTGCTATCAGGCTAGGAATTGCTTCTCTGTGTTCATGGAAACTTGAGTTCCATTTTGCCATTTAAAACCTAGTTGTTCTCTAAAAGTGTCTCAATTCAGTGAGTACAAGTGAACTACTTCAATTGCTTTAACTTTCTAATGCATTTATATTTACCCTTTAGCCCAAAGAATTAGAAAGAATTTTACATCTCTTTGAATACGTCTTTCAGTGAGCGTTGCGTTCAGTGGTCAAGGCACTTGGTCTTAGCACATGTGTAAGCCTAACAGAGAGCAATCATTAAAGAATCACAAGTTGGACAGTTCATTCACCTATCATTGGTTTCTTTTTTATGTATACAGAGTGGAACATGTTTTATTTCATGTTTTATCCATTGGTTATTATTAATATGCTTGGAATTTAGCACCTTTAAACTAAAAAAAAAAAAAAAAAACGCTAATATGGTTACAATTTTCCCCTTAAAAAGACAAATAGTTTTGCTTCTCAAAATTATGAGAATGAATGAAATGAATGAGAATGAATTTCAGTATAGAATGAAATTCCATAAATATACAAAATAGATTATTTTAAATGCTAACACTTTAAGTGTCTATTAGGAGCCTAGTGTTTTTACATGCATTGTTTCAATCTCTCCTTCTTACCTTCCCTCCTTCCTTTCTTCTTTCTTTCCTTATCGATTATCTATACACACTTGGAACTGGGATTATGATGACACCTTCCTTCACTCAACCTCCACACCATTCATTAATGCTTTGAATTAAGAAAGTCATTTTCAAATATTTTATAAGAATAACTGTTTTTAAAAGTAATTTCTAACTTGTACACCTAAAGGAATTGCTACATTTATAGCAGAGAAGCAGATATCAAGACCTGGAATTATTTTGCGTGTTCCTCTTCTATCAGCTTACCCATCTATAACCTGGAGTCTCCTCCTTAAAATCTTTTTAAGGCTCTGAGTAACTCCTTTTAAAAACCATCAAGTTAAAGCATTTACAGTTATTGTATATGTATATTAACCATCCATGTATATTAACTAGGAAGAATAGAATACTGAACAATTAACATAGTGTCAATTCATGAATCAGATTAGCTTTGGAAAAACAGACAGTTTAGGTTTAATGTGAAAGGAAAGATCTATAACCTGGTGCATTAGTTTTCCATGGCTACAAAACAGATTTCCACAAACTTTATGATTTAAAACAACAGACATTTATTACTTCATATTTTCTTGGATCAGGAATCTGAACATGGTTTAAGGGGATCCTCCGCTTAGGGTTCTGCAGGCTACAATTAAAGTATTGGCCACTGCTGTGGTTTCATCTGAGGTTCTGGACCTTGTTCCAAGAACATGTGTTTGTTGGCAGAATTCAGTTACTTTTGGTTGCAGGACTGAGGCCATCATCTCCTGAGGTCCCCAGCAATCTTGCCACTTGATAGTCTTGATAGGCATTTCATAACATGGCAACTTGCTTCTTCAAAGCCACTAGCATAGAGGGAGTTTTGTATAACATAATGAGATCAAGGGAATGCAGTCCTGTCACCATCACCCTTTTCATATAATGTGGCTTTGTCAACAGAATTACATCCCATTCCCTTTGTTATATTCTATTGGCTAGAAGCAAGACACTTACCAAAGGGCAGAGATCACGGGGGTCATCTTAGAATTATATTTACCATACCTGGTCTACAACTATAGATATTTTAGACTACCAGGGAGTGTTTGGGCTATCTACAATGAAATCCGAGGACCAGAACAAAAACTTACTTCCTTTATACTTTTGTCTAAGGTTTATTCTGAGATTTTTCATTCTCACTTTCATAGTGCTTTCCCATTTAAAAAGTAATTTCCATATCTTTTCGAATCTGGTTGTTCTTATCATTCCTATGGTGAAATAAGGACATCGTGATTCCTGTTTTCACAAGTGAAGAGACTGAGCTTCAGAGAGTATAATCACTAGCTCAAGTTCTCATAGATAATATGAGGTAGAGCTAGAAACTGATTCAGATTTTCTGACTTCTGTTCTTAATTTGATATCACATATCACAAGCATAATGTCTCTGTAAAGTTTGTTTTAATAGGTACCTTACAAGGTCTATAAGGATTACCTCCGCACCCCTTATATAGGACTACATTACCATGTGGTAACCACAGCAGGCAAATTGGGCTAGATGTTCTCAAATACACAGAGATGCAAAAATATTTTAACTGATATTGACTGACTACAGGGATATTTTATAGTCACTCTCATATTCCCTTCCATCTCATAAGCTTATATAGAGATTTCCCTGGGGTGGCATATTTGAAATACCAATCAAGATACTGATGTACTAAAAGAATTTCTAATAAGATCTCTGTTCTTAGTGTTCATTTTCAGGATTTATTCACCAGAGCCATGATACAAATCTCAGAAAATATCACTGAGTTTCACATTTCCCTTAATAAAATATACTGAGAGTTTTATCATAGTATATCCCTCATTATTGCTCTGAGTCAACATGCCCCTTATGAATAAGTACAAGAGTGCTGGAAAAAGTTGGTTGAAAAATAAAGATGTCTTAAAGTAAGATCCAGACTGCAGCTAAATGTCAAAGCTGACCAGGCCAAGTATTAGAAAGCAAAGTGAGTTCTGGTGATGTGAAGATGGCCAGAGAGATAAGGAATGTCTGAAATCCTTCTTGGCCAAAAATTCTATAAGGAGATAGATGAATAAGAGACAATGTCAAAGGAAAGCAAATTAGCATTATTTTTAGCTGGATCTCTGTCCTCCTATCACCAATCCTACTCCCATCACAAGCAGAAGAGTTCTCTGGTATGCCTACCTTCATTGAAGCCGAGATTAAAGGATCATTGAAACCTCCTTAAACCATAAGCCCCAATCCTAACTCAGTACTTTACACAGCTCAAGAGAAAAATGAGGGTCAACAAGAGTATGGGTAAAAGAAGAAAGAGAAAGAACCTTCTATGCCTCTGACTTTTAATTTCTGAGTGACCCTGGTCTCCAGTAAGAGAACCATGTAGTCATCATTGAATATTACCAACTGCATTAACTCTTTCGAAGAAGCAAAATTTGGGAGTAGGACGTGACTTGAAGAAGGATTGGACAGAGTTTTTCCTCTTTCCAACATCAAAAAATGTTTCTGTAACATCATTATATCAAATATATCAAAACCTGTAGAACATTAAAATCAATAGATACATTGAAAGAAAAATTTGTAAGAAAGCACTATGTTCTTAAATCAGTCTAGAAATGCAGATTGAAACAACATTAAACAAGTGTAATCGCCACAGAAATTCTATATTGTTCATGCATATTTGTGCATATCTATGTGAAATCAACTTGTTTGGCCATGGAACTATTTATTCAAGAACCATATTAATATCTCATCAAACATCAGTGTTTGCAGGTAGTCGGAGTAGACATTGAGGCACAGTTAGCATTACAAGAGTTATATTGGACATGTAATGTTTATGAGTGGGGAAAATGTAGAAGTAGTAAGATTGGACAGAAAGAACAACAAACTGTGATGAAGATGTTAGTCTTCACCAAACCACAGGCAGCTCGGGAGCAAAAATTCCTTACTGTAAGGGTCCCATATTGGAGGAAAATGACATTGTCTTAGTGCCTCCACCATGCTCAGTAATTGTCTGGGGACTAACCAAGAAGGATGTGGCTGCATCTTGAAAGCTGAGGTGATCCTGAAGGTGTTAATAACTGGAGGCTGTCAGCAAACTTTATTCCTTACCACTGAACACAAACCTTTCTTCATGATAGGAGATCCAAGTGGTACATCTCCATGGCTGCCAGAACTGGTAATTTTAGGAAGTCGGATTAGAAAATTCTGACAATGACATGTTCACATCAGTAGTCCCAATCAATCATGTAAGCAGACTTAATTGTGTGTATGGGTATGTGCGTGTGTGTGTGTGTGTGTGTGTATGTATGTGTTTTTTTCCCTTATTAGGGTAGCAGCAAGACCTCCCAGATAGAATTCCAGAGACTTAACAGGATATGGAATTTCCTAATTTTTATATTCTGTTCTGCAGAGTGAAAATAAAATGATGACTGGCTTAGTTTTCTTTTTTTCTTTTGTTTTTTGCTTGTTTATTGAAAGTATTCTCCCTTTATTTTTTATTTTTTTAACATCTTTATTGGAGCATAATTGCTTTACAATGGTGTGTTAGTTTCTGCTTTATAACAAAATGATTCAGCTATACATATACATATATCCCCATATCTCTTCCCTCTTGCGTCTCCCTCCCTCCCACCCTCCCTATCCCACCCCTCTAGATGGTCACAAAGCACTGAGCTGATCTCCCTGTGCTATGCGGCTGCTTCCCACTATGGCCATCATCTAAAAATCTACAAACAATAAATGCTGGAGAGGGTGTGGAGAAAAGGGAATCCTCTTGCACTGTTGGTGGGAATGTAAACTGATACAGCCACTATGGAGAACAGTATGGAGTTTCCTTAAAAAACTAAAAATAGAACAACCATACGACCCAGCAATCCCACTACTGGGCATATACCCTGAGAAAACCATAATTCAAAAAGAGTCATGTACCACAATGTTCATTGCAGTTCTATTTACAATAGCCAGGACATGGCTTAATTTTCAATGAATGCCTCCCATATTCCTGCCAGATCTGAAAATGATCTCAAGATATTATATTGCCTAGCTTCTTGCTTTCATGAAAATGAGGCATAATGATCCCTCTTACATGGAACAGCAGGTGAACTAGAAATGAAGTAGAGGCTTAAAGGAATACATGATACCTGGACTAGCACATATTGTATCAAAAATGCCATCTAAGAAGGAATCTTTCTGGAAATCTACTTACACTTCTATAGACTTTTAAGTTTTGCTATGATTACAAACAAGAGATTTGTTACACTCTAGGTTTAGCTCGGGACAAATATATACCACATTGGTTTCTGGACTGAAGAAGATGGATGAGGTTTTTATTTAATCCTACCCTTAGTTTTTAGAGTTTTATTTGTAGTGCCCCTTGAGTCACTCCTGGCTTGGTCCAGAGGTCAAATGGAAATGCCACCTGTAAAATGAAATTATTTAAGAGAACTAGGCCACATTTTATGATAGTTTCATAAGAATTTGGCTTTGATTTTTAACACGAATCACACTTAACCAGGGAAAATAAATCAAGCAGTGTTCTTTGTGTTTACTAAGCTTTGTACTCTGTATGTTTTATGAATATAACAAAGCCCAAATGTCCGCTGTTATCTATATTGAAATAGATAGAAACATGGATTGGTAAGATTTTTTTAAATGTTTGGGACAAGAAAGATGTGACCATTTGTTGATTTTCCAAATAACCTGCAAATTCCAAAAAAAAAAAAAAAGAAAAGAACTTTCTTTATAAAAACAGATAGTGGGCCAAATTTGACCTGCAGGTCATGTTTGCTGACCCTTGCTGGAGAGCAACTTTCTAGATGTTTGGAAACACAGAAACCATGCATCTAAACTTCCCTGGCTTCTGAAAGCTGACCCTGACATGTACTCATCCCCTCAAGTTTCCCAGAAGCTAACATGACTATGATCTGACAATGTTTAGAGATCACTTTTCAGCTACCGAAACAAAATCTCTTTTTTTATAATTACAGTTGATTCACAATATATATATATATATATTTTCAGATTATTTTCCATTATACTGAATATATCTGAACTATATTCCAAGATACAGAATATAGTTCTCTGTAGTATACAGTAAACCCTTGTTGCTTATCTGTTTTATTTACAGTAGCTTGAATCTGTTAATCACACACTCCTAGTTTATGCCTCTCCCCATCCCTTTCCCCTTTCGTAATCATAAGTTTGTTTTCTGTATCTATGAGTCTGTTTCTGTTTTGTATAGAGATTCGTTTTGATTGTAAAATATACAGATCAGACGTTCCAGGGGTGGTCAATAGGGGGCATCCACTTTTTGCTTTGATTCATCTTTCGCTGGGCTGCTACTCCCACCCCAGCAGAGGACAGGAATTCTGTGATACTTAAGCACATATCCTTGTCTTACACCAAGGCAGAGAGGAATGGACATTCATAGATGGCTGGGCCATTTAATTGAAATCACTGAGGCATAAAAATAAGTTTTGCTTTATAGCCTGTGACTCTAAAATCTGAGGGACACCCTGCCTTAAAATGTGCATGTATAAAATCTGAGAATAATAATGAATCCTTAAGGATAATGGTGACTTAGGACAAATATAGCACACCTGTGTCTTCACTGCCTAAAAATGCAGGAAAGTATGTATCACTCTGTGTAAATTTACTAACATTGGTGAGCAGAATTTAGGGCTTAATATCTGTGTTTCTACTATGGGAAATTTTATCATTTTCCTACACAAGGATTTCTGGCTTTAAATCATTGACAGCATAGTGCCATTTCCTTATTGCATAATTCATCAGCTTCATTTAATTAAACTCAAATCATATAAAGGCAGACTTCAGCCAAGTATTTCTGTCCCTGAACCACCATTCTTCCCTTGAAGCCCCTGACCTGACAAGAGGTCAAACATCTCTTCAGGTTTACAGTTACTTCTTTTTCTTGGAAAAAAATTCCAAGTCCTTATATACAATTCACATTACAGAAATCTAAAAGCAATTCTAAAGGATGCTATTCACTAAGATTTAAAATACCCCTGTCAAAAGTGTCCAGAACAAAAAATTATTGCTGTCACAGAACTCTCAATGTATTGATTCTGCCTGACTTCTATTATTTTTTTTTCATTGCTGAGAATAAATTAAAAAACCCATTAGTACCATATCTTTGTCTGACATGGAACTTACCTGATTCATGTGTGTTTCCAAAATGGGTACAAATTTTGTGCATGATGAAAAGAGATACTTTTATTCAGGAGTAAAAGTTTAGGTTACTGTGAGTTGGTAAAGTTTGTTTATTTCTGACTTACATAGTAATTATAATAATTTTAGTAGCTATTATGTATTGAGTAACTTCTATATGAGAGACACAGTGTTTGATGTTTACCTCCAGTCTTTAAATAAACCATATGAGAGAACACTATCCTGATTTTATAAAGATATAATACATTTAGTTGACTTGTGTAAAGCCATACAGCTAAATGTCAAAGTATTATATTAATCCCAGATCTGTTTTGTTTCAAAGGCCTTCATTTGTTTATTTTTTTTCCCTTCCATGACATTCTTGTTTTCCCAAACATGGAAGAAAAAGGATTGCTCCCAGGTTCAACTTTTTCAATCAGCCAACCTGGATTAGGAAAAGAAAGGAAAATTGTGCTCATTTATCTCTATCTTCTCAAAATCCCCATGTTCCTTGGGCTGTGTACTAAATAATCAACCGTTTAATTACATATTGTCTTAAAGAGATCTCTGGTTTTTGAAAACTCCCTCATCAAGTCCTTATTAGTGGATGAAAATGCTGCATTTATTTGTGTGTGCTTGAGCAAGTGATATATATATATCACTTGCTCAAGCAAGTGATATATATATGTATATACATATATATCACTATATATATAAAATATATATATATCACTATATATATAAAAAAATGATATATATATCACTATATATATATAAAACTATATATATATAGTTTTAAAAACCCACAGATGGAGTGTACAGAAATAAGCACAAAGTAATAAAGGAAAGGTGAAAGAAAAAATATATATTCAAGCTAAAAAGGATTGCATTTCAAAAAATGGCAGCATTGTAGAACTGCAGAAATGTGATTGTGATATATGAATGTGACAAAGAATTTAGGAATGAATACTGGTCACACTTATTTTTCCCTATAATGTTTTGGAGCAATGTTTAATACATATATTCATACTGACTTCAGAATTATGTCCCTAGCTCTGACAAACATTCTTCCTCATATAGGGAGATTTTCTGAGGCCTCATTCATCACAATGTCCCACAGTGTCCCACAGGGCATCTGGAGACTCATGAGTTGATGGAATGATATTACTTGTACAGCATACATGCATATAACGAGTATTTTTATATGAACAGTACAGTCCTGTTGTTTTTCCTCTCCATAGTTCAGTCTGAACTGAACTGAGAGAGCAGCAGAATGGATTTCAAATTTGCTTAACCAATATTTTCAGACAGTTGGTTTTTAAGTATTAGAATGAGTTATTTGGGGATGCTATGAAATCCATTTCCTCTTGAGAAATCTAAGAGCCAGACATTCCTGTCCAGAATATATTTGAGAAAAATCTACCAAAAGACAAAATGTTGGATTAGGTTTATTTCTTCATTTTTGACTCAGAGTATTTCCCCCTAACAATTAATTAGATAAATGCAGCATATCTAAATAGCCATGTAACAATCTTGTTTCAATTTTTGTATTCAATTTTATATACCACCTTTGTACTCAAGCCTGGAAAACAATATTGTATATTCATGCATTTCACTGCAAAGGAGTTAAGTCATCTGCAGAGCCTTCTTAAATCTGCTTTGAAAAAGGTAGACTATAAGTAAATACATTAATTAAAAAGTAGAGAAAATCTTCCTTTGGTCAATTTGTTTCATTTTAACTGGTGTTAGGAATGTATCTACATGGAGAGCTTTGAAATAAATGAATATTGGGCTTTGAAAGAAACTTTAAAATACATTGTATTTATCAATTTGTAACTATTTTTAAACTGTGATTGCATTGTCCATATTCAGTGGCATTACAGAGTACATTAAACTGGGCAAAATTTCCTTTTCTATAACTCCTGCAGGAAGTCTAGTTTACTGACTCAATTATCATAATCCTTTAACTAGTAAGCAACCAGTGAAGCAAAGAAGGAAGAAAGGATGAAGTGATAAGAAAATTCAGAATTTAATCTCTTAACTTCAGAAAACTTTGCTTTTGCAATTTATGAGAGCTGATTTAATCTTTTCTGTTAATCATTTGAATTTGAGAAGCTAGCCAAACATAATTAATAGAAATGGAAGCCACGAGATCTGGAGAAAGATATCCAGAGGGGATACTTTGAACAAAAATCACACTGATATTCAAGACAGACTTATATACGGAAACTCTATCTTGTCACAGTGCATTATGTAAGCTACAAGAGCCAAAAGGAATTTTTTTGGGCAGGCATTTTCCTTTTACCCACAGTAGAACCTTGACAGTTAGACAAGAAGATCTAATAAAAAGTAAAGCGTAGTAAAGCCAACCTCCCAGAAGGGAAAGTTGGCCCCCAAATTAATGTATTTATCCTACTCCTGATAAAGCACTGCCTGGTAGAACGATGGCCTATATGAGTCCTAGGTTCTCTCCTCTTCAAGGAGTGAAGAGAGGGGAGAAGGTTTCTTGAGTTTCTCTACAGGTAGGAAACTAGTAATCTCTGTTAATCTCGATGTCAACTAGGGCCGTTGATAGTCTCTTCAGGATATAACAAGGCTTTATACTTGAGGACCCCTTCTTCAGCCTTTTACTCTTCTTAGTGATCTCTGTGTTTTCACCGTGGAATAATGAAATATATAATCCAGATCCTCAAGACTTTATGAATGTCTACTTGACTTTTCCCCCAAACCAAAAACACTAACAAAGACAAGTCCTATAGCAACCAATAACACCTCTTAAATGGGTCAGTGATTTGCTTAAATTAATTTTACCTCATAGGCCAAAAAATCGTCTTAGAAACAATACCCTCACCCATTCTCTATCATCAGTAGCTAAGCTAAGTTGTTAAAAGGTCCAATCAAACACTGAACAGAGATGCATAATGTGTTACAGAAAGCAAAACAAAGAGATGATAATAAAAACGGTCCAAACATGACTCTCCTCTGACCATTCTAGCAATTCAAACTTCCTTCATTATGAGCCAGTGCTCTAATGTTTATGCCTTATGCTGATAGACATAGATATAAAAATAACAATAGCTTTCCATTTCTTAAGCTTTAACTCTGAACAACGCATTGCTTTAATGTGTAATATAAATGTGAGGGAAAAAAAATCCAACAAAATGTGCACTAAGTAAAGGAGTTTTCCAAACTCATGTTTGTTTATATTCAACCCCCTCTACTTCACCTCCTAATATAGAGACTTGATTATATCCTTATATTTGACCATGTAATCTCTTTCTCTCCTAAAGCAAGGGAGTGAGAGAATGAGGCAGGGGAGACAAATTGTGGTCTCTGGGTCAAATCTAGCCCAGGGTCTCTTTGTGTATAGTCCACAGAGCCAAGAATGGTTTTTACATTTAAAGGGTTATAAAAATAGAGCAAAGGATAATATGCAACAGTGACCTTATGTGACCCATAAAACCTAAAATATTTATCTGGCACTTAACAGAAAACATTTGCCAACCTCCAGATAACACATTGTATTGTTTCCTAGGGCTGTTGTAACAAGTTATGACAAACTGGGTAGTTTAAAATAGCATACATGTATTCTCTCACAGTTCTAAAGTTCAGAAGGCTGAAATCAAGGTGTCAAGAGGGTTGGTTCCTTCTGGAGTGAGTGAGGGACAAACTGTTCCATGCCTCTTTCCTAGCTTCTTGGGTTGCTAGCATCCTTGGTGTTCCCTAGCTTTTAGACACATCACTCCCTTCTCATCACAGGGCATTCTCCCCCTGTCTCTTGGTCTCTGTTTTTTCTTCTGGTAGGGACACCAGTCAGTGGATTAGGACCCACTCTAATCAATGTTGACTAATTACTGAAGACTCTATTTCCACATTAGGCCACATTTTCTTTTTTAAGTCTTTATTGAATTTGTTACAATTATTATTTTTTTGGAATTTTTGAATTTTATTATTATTTTTATACAGCAGGTTCTTATTAGTCATCCATTTTATACACATCAGTGTATACATGTCAATCCCAATCGCCCAATTCATCCCACCACCACCACCACCCCCCGCCACTTCCCCCCCTTGGTGTCCATACGTTTGTTCTCTACATCTGTGTCTCTGTTTCTGCCCTGCAAACCAGTTCATCTGTACCATTTTTCTGGGTTCCACATATATGCATTAATATACGATATTTGTTTTGAGTTTTCAGGTGGACATGAATTTTGGGAGGGCGCTATTCTATCCAGTACAGGCATTTTGAATTTCTTCTAGGTTCCACAAATATGCATTAGTATACGGTATTGGTTTTGAGTTTTCAGGTGGACATGAATTTTGGGAGGGCGCTATTCTATCCAGCACAGGCATTTCGAATTTCTTCTAGGTTCCACAAATATGCGTTAATGTACGGTATTGGTTTTGAGTTTTCAGGTGGACATGAATTTGGGGAGGACACTATTCTATCCAGCACAGGCATTTCGAATTTCTTCTAGGTCTGAGAATGTAGCAAACATTCCCCACCATCAGCCTAAGAGAATCAGGATAGTACTCATCACCCTGACTTTTCCACTGGTAACCTCACCTTCAATGTCCACTCCCACACAGAGGTATTCCTGATCATGGAGTGTAAAGTAGCTACACACTCACTCTATTGTCAAGCCAAATTTCAGATCTACTAGTTGTCATTTTGCTGAAGTGATTATTTGAATCCTACTTTTTTGCATGAAAAACATGTTTATAGAATTGTCTCTTAACTAATGGAGGAGAGCCTTGCCAAACTCCCAATATTCAAGCTTAATGCAGTTTTGTTTTTTATTCATTTAGCCATTGAGAGAAATCTCATGAAGTCATTAAAATAAACAAACAACAAAAAAAAGTCCTCCTAAAATTGCTAGTTCTCATGGGGTAATTGTGAACTTCAAAACAAATAAAAATTGTTTGAAAAAAAGGGGAAATGTCATTTTTTTATATTAAGCAATGAAAATTAGTTAACATATCAATAAATTGAAATTATAGATATCCTATAAAAGGAAGTTAACAACATAACTTGAGAGGGCATCATTTTCACTAGTGACTCAGACACTGGATGAAATAAATATTACTGTTTTGAAAGGTCAGGGATTGGACAGACTGAAAATGATAAGCATTTTAAAATAATAACACCACATAAATATAGTATTGTTTTGTATAGTAATTTTTAAAATATAATTTTAAGTAAATTCCAAGGACTTGTCTACTAATATCTTTTAAACGTAAAACTAATATCACTTTCCAATTATAAAATCTAAAGCATCAAATATGTTCTTTTAAAAATTCAGATAGCTTCTAGTATTCCTGATTCCCATAGAATCACTATGTGGGTCTTCTTTCATAAATTGATTCACTGTTTTCAGTACCAGAAGCAGTCACAGACAGTAGTGTAAAGGCAAATAAAAATTAAAAATAAGAGGTTTAATTCTCCCTGATAAAAATAAGGAAATAGACCCCTTCCCCTTCCTCACCCTTTCCTTAGAGCATTTACTTTAGAAAACTTGTAATTGTAAGTTATTTCTTTCTCTCTTTGAAATGTAAGCAAATCTTTTTAAAAGTTAAATAAGCCTCTTGTCAACTTTAAGACCCAGGAATGTCTTTCTCCAGGACCTGGGAAACATCCCTTTAAAATGTAATCATCAAAGAAGATGGTGTCCTTACCTACCTGTTTCTGTGGGATAATAGAAGCCTAACTTCAGCAGGTGCCTAACTCTAAAATTACCTCTTGTCAGAAAAATATGAGAAGTTTATTTTCCTCTGGATAAAATCAATTAGGCAACACAGATTATCACCTCAACTGCCAAGTCAATTTAGGATGAGCTATGTGTGACAAATGGTTTTGTCAAGTCTTTTTGAGGACCAGTCATTGTTTAAATTGAGAACATGTATGTAACGGGTGAATCTGCTCGGCTGTATAAAAGAGCGAGAGTTCTTTCTGTCTTTGCAGTCTCTCAGAAGATTGCCTGTGATGCACATCCCATTCTGGTTTAATGCTTATTCAATAGCAAAACTGTTTACTTTCTCTTTTACCTTTGGGGAGAGGTTTTCTGGGTTGAGAGGAAATTTTGTTTTTAATTGTATTTCCTCCAAATAGACCATAGTAAGTAATCCATGTACTCTCTGAGTTAGCAGCTCATTGAAAATAGTATATATTTTATGCTTTCAGATATCATCTATATTAACAGACTGTCTCTTCAAGTAGGTTTTTCAAAAATGTAAGAGTGTAATTATCTTTTTTAAAAGTTTGATTATATCATTCTATAAAAATAAAACTTCAAATTGACAATACAAACTTACCCTAGGATTTTATGCTTAATACTTGAAAAAATATTTAAACGGCATTTTTTGTTTCAAATTATATTTGAGGTAATTTCTTATTTTTTCCTCGATTTTGGAGTTGCCTACTTGATATATAATTTGAAAAGTGTTCTTAGTATTGCATGGCTTTGCTTATTAACTCTTTATTAAATACTTTTTCCTTTAGTAGTGTTCACCATGATCAGCAAACACTAAGTTAACATGTAAACAAGTGTTCAGATCCTAATATCACAGTAACTAAAAGCATGTCAAATCACTAATGGCAAGAGAAAATGTGATGCTGTGATGCTTCAAAAACAATTACAGAAATATTGTCCTGTCTACTATTCAGATGATGATATTCCTCCATTGTTTATAGAGAAAAGAGGTAGCATTAACTTTGGCTTGCGTCAGAGAATTGCCAGCTCTTGCTTCTGTGTCTCAGCAAAGTCACTGCCAAGGCAAGGCTGCTGTTCCCTTGAACAATAACTGGCAAGGCAAGTGACAGTGTGTTGGTACAAGTGTCAGGTCTTCTTACCCCCATGGATTTTTATTAAATTACCCATTCGACTAATTCTGAAAATGGTAGATTGGTTAGAAAGCATGTTGTAGATTTACCTTAAAGATGCCTAGACTTGGTACACAGTTAAATATATAGAGTCAATGAAACACAGATCAAATCCCAGCTCTGACATTGACTAGCTATGTTAACTAGAAAAAATATCTCCACTTGTTCTTTCATCTGCTTCCTCATCAATAAAAGAGGAAGAATAATAGCTGTTTCAAAAGGCTGCAATGAGGATATAATAAGACAATTCATTTCAAAATCTAATAGAGTAGATTTAGGTTTCTTGCTAATGGTATGTGTTGTTTGTTGTCATTTCATATTGGGTGGAAAGCCTTCATGGGCCACACACCAGTGACTGTTGATTACTTTAAATGAAACACCTACAAGGGAATACTTTGGTAATACATCAGAGTGCAAATGATTATATTGGATATTGTTGTTATCAACAAAGAAGATTTAAATCTTCTTCTGAGTAGAAAGTTAAAATAAACTTTCTACTCAGTTTATTTTAATAACTAGTTAAAACCTACTTATGCAACGGAGAATTCTATACTTACTGATATATTTTTCAGGAAATAATCAGTAGGAAATTTCCCCTTCCCTCCATCTAATTGCAAATCATTATTGTTAATCCTATTATAAAACAGGTGTTGTAGTTAGTGTCCAAAATGGCTTCCCAATGGACCAGTGGACAATGCCCCTGATATTCACATTGTTGTATGCCCCTCCCCACCCCAGCCCCTGGGTTGTATTTGGGCTGGCCTATGTCATAAATAAGATGTGGTGAAAGCGACTTCTGAGGCAAGGTCGTAGAAGTTTTGCAGTTTCTGTCTGAGTGTCTTGCAAAGCTTATTGGGTAAAGCTGGTGGTCTTATCTGATGTTTAACTATTCTGAGCTGCCTTTCTATGAGGAAGCCCAAACTAGTCATGTGGAGAGGCAATATGGAAAGAAAGAGATGCCAGTCAGTCTCCAGCTATTCCACCCATCCCTGCTTAAGTGCCAGGCATATGAATGAAGAGCCATCTGAACCCCAGCCCAGTTATACCTTCAGATGACTGCAGCACAAGCCTGTGGTTTCTGACTAAAACCACTTGGGAACCCTGAATGAGAACTACCCAGATAGGTCCAATCAACCCATAGAACGATAAAAAGTAGTAATTTATTTTTTTCAGATAGTCTCTTACATAGCAATACAAATAGAAATCATTTTCTACGCTTAATTTGAAAAAAATGGAAAAGAATATACGCTTTATTGGTTATAATATGTAATTGTAAAATTTATACATATTTTAGCCTGAATTGTCCAAAAACATTTAAGAATGTGACCAAATCTGGCACAAGCTAAAAAAATAAATCCATACATAGGTCAAAAATCCTACCCAGGACTTTGGGTCTTATAACTGAATATTATGCACTGAAATATGCCCTCCCCTCCCCCAGTTTGTATGTTGAAGCCCTCAGTACCCTAGAATGTAAGGGCCTTTAAAGAGGTGATTAAGTTAAAATGAGGAAGTTAGGGTGGGTCCAAATTCAATCTGACTAGTGTCCTTATAATAAGAGGAAATTTAGGCAAACTGAAAGACACTAGAGGTGCACACACACAAAAGAGAGAATGAAGATAACGGGAGGAGACCTCAATAAAAAACCAACCCTGTCAACACCTTGATCTTGGGCTTCCAGCTTTCATAACTGTGAGAAATAAATTTCTGTTGTTTAAAGCCACCAAATCTGTGGTACTGTGTTATGGCAGCCCTAGCTGACTAATACAAACATGAAATAAGAGTTAAGAGTCAGAGTATTTCCACTGCTGATCAAAGCGGTATACCTGGCTGAAGTCTCCAGGGTTTGCTAGACCTGTACCTGTATAGGACTCCTGACCTATATCAACCAGCACATCCCAGACCAGTAGTGGAATCCAGATTCTGCCTTGTCTGTAGCTGTTCTGGCTTAGGACGTTCCATCAGTTCTATAAACTCTCTGAATGAATCCCTTGTTTTGTTTAAGTTAATATGATTTGGTTTCTGTAGTTTGTAACCAAGAACACTAACTATGAACGATCTCTCCTTCAATACGGTTGTTTAGATGAGTCACAGTAAACCATATAGGATAAGGAGTTCCCCACAATATGCCTGCATGTGCTCTTACAGCAGGAGGGGCACACAGTTACAAAAACTCACTGGTGGAAGAATTCAGTAACAATATAGGAGGGTGGAAATTTGGCTTAGTGAGACATTTAGATAGTGCTACAAAATAATAACAATCATACTAGTAATAACTACCATTATAGTGTTAAACAAGAAGG
This sequence comes from Balaenoptera physalus, assembly GCF_965194825.1. Taxonomy (NCBI): domain Eukaryota; kingdom Metazoa; phylum Chordata; class Mammalia; order Artiodactyla; family Balaenopteridae; genus Balaenoptera; species Balaenoptera physalus. The sequence goes on along the minus strand of NC_138884.1, from coordinate 81,037,298 downwards.
GTCTGTCAAATGTTTATGAATGGCTCTTTGAATAATGAACTGTATTAGAGATCTTAACAATTTCATTGCTTTAGGATTAAACTAGTAAATTATGACATTCATAAGGGTTGCTTGTAGAGAGAAGCAAATCTGTTTTTGAGTTCTGATTACATTATCTAATAGATGTGGCCTTCAGTAAGTTATTTCCCTCATCTCCAAAATAAGGATGTCTCTTATATAGAATTATTCTAAAGGTTTAAGGAGAATATATATGCCAAATATTAATCATGGGATACAACAAAGTCCATGTTTTCTTATTATCAAGTCCACATCCCTTTCAGAGGTGAGGGGAGGATGTTTTTAACTTGCCAAGAAAACTAAATTTAGTCTCTTCTCAAAGTAAACAATCTATTTCAATATAAAACAATCTCTTTGGGGCAAATATTCAGTCAATTCAAAGTTATCTACCTAACAAGGATAATTCTGTCTTCTCAAGTGATGGCCTTTCTTCTATCCGCTTATCTAAGAAGATTCCTGGATGTTAGCAAGCAAACAGGTGACCTCCTGACAGCAAGGATGGGGCAATTTGTTCTTGTACTGGTGCTTACGTTAGCGGGTCTGAAGTTCTGGAATCCTGATTCCCCAAGAAATGTATCATCTCCTATGTTATTGTGCACATTCACTTCTGCTGATCTTTGCTGATAGTTTCCCCGTGGTGGAACTTCAGAAAACAGTTCTCTGTGAATTGTAAGAGGCTGTTGTCTGCCCTCCCCATCACTGATTGTAGTCCCAGCATAGCAGTCACTGGCACTGCATTGTGTCCTCTATCCCATTCCTAGCTATGCTGTCATCCTCACAGTGTCACCATCCCCTCATCACAACAACCTTACAGCAGGCAGTCTGGTGCCAGCCTACTTTTCTGTTTTCTCTGCTAAGATCATGAGAGGCACCTCTGTACTTTGCATGCCACAAGGACCCAAGAGTAAGCAGTGGAGGCCAAGAGATGGTAGAGGGCTAATGCAGACCCTCTCTGTGATTGGACACAGCATGCTTCCTTTCCATCATCTTAACAGCCATGGTGGAGTGGTCTACACACCCTGAGTTCAAAATAAACAAACAAAAAATTTAAAACATTTCTGCTTTCAGCTCTCTTCCACTCTCAAGTTATCTGCATTCTTTCTGTTGTTCCTCTGGAAGTTCAACTCCAAAGTGAAGAGAAGAAAAATCAAGGACTTTCTGTCATCTGACTCCTTGCCCTCTCCTCTATCTTGCTTTCTTCTCTCAATGTCTCAAAAGCGCTCTTTGTTTTCTCCTTCAATGGGTAAGAATTCTCTTCTGTCTCATCTTGAGTCCTCTCTTCATTGAGGCTTATATAGTCTTTAGAGACCTGGCTTTTGACATAAAAATGAAAATGCCTTTGCAATCTGAAAATCCTTTGTTTCTCTACAAAAGCCCATCATTCAAGGTTTTATCTCACTTTACACCCACACACCCACACACTATATTTCTTACAAGTTAATAGCTATTCACCAATTTTCTCCTCTTCTGTGCATTCCTACTAAGGCAATTCTAGTTGCCCTTCAGACAATGGTGGTACTCTGGTGAAACAGAAGCAAGATCTTTATGTGGAAAATAGAAGAGGAAAAGCATATTAACACAATTTTAAAATGTCATTCTATCTAATGAATAGAGGAAATACTTGTATTTAAAACTATAACTTTAATTTATACTTCCATTCACTCAGTGAAAAAGTATCTATTGAGCTCCTACTATGTGCAATCAGTATATTAGAAAGTGGAGAATATAACACAGAACAAAATGGAAATAGTCTCTGGCCTCCTGGGTAAGACAATCATAGAACAAGTAGTTACAAGTGCGATAAGGATCACAGAAGGAGAGTTCTGTACAACATCTTACAGGAGGGAGCTCAGTATTTTTTTCGCCTAAGTGACTTTTTTCGTTCTAAAATTCAGGTAGACCTACCTAAAAAGTAAGTTTATGAGTATAAATTAATTTTGAAATAATTGAACAGTTCTTTTAGGATTCTGTTGAAATCTAGACATTTTAATTTATTTATTATATTAGCAAAGTGAATTATAAAAATGATGACACGTAATAACTGTTCCCCTGAACTAGCAAGCTTTTCTATTAATGAAAAATATTTTATTACCTGAAGAAAACTTTAAAATATAATTTTCTTAATTTAGATGAATAGAAATAAAGGACAAATACTAGTCAAGGAATGATTTTCCTGGATTGAACAAGATACATTAATATGAATTGAACAAGTTGGTTGTGGAGAATGTCTATATTTGCATTTTTATTAACACTGTCAGAGTGGTGATAATTAGCCTCTACCAATCAAGAGAAACCTGATTTACAGATATATAGTCCATCAACTCTGCGATTTCTGATGTTTAGACAGAAAACTCTGATTGCATGGCAAAAGTGTTCTCCAAGGACAAAAAGAAACTGAGATATGAGAGGGCCAACTAATCTTTCATAATTGGGAACATAAAAGCACTTGTGTTCTAAGCTGTCCTTTGCCTAACACCATGCAAATAGACCAAACATGTGATGATGAAATAGATTATAAGATCATAGTCTAGCATGTCCCATCACCTCTACTTGACTGAGAATGCAGCTGTATGATAAATAATATCAAAACACAGAAATAATTTTATGCGTCATTGATTTGATTATAGGATTCTGAGTCCCAAAAGTGCCCTTGCTCTTCAACGCACAGAGGATTTCTAGTTTAACTTTGATGTAATATTTAAAATATATGGGGCTTAGAGGTATTAAAAATAATTTCTATCAAGTTGGAATATATACACATTTCTCCAGAAGAAGGATAATTCCAGCTACCATTTCCTGAGGTGCTCAAGTTATGCCAGGCTTTAGGCTAAACATATTACATACATTATTTCATGGAAACACCACAAAACCCTATGAGGAATTATTATTACTCTTTTCTAATGAAGGCAGTGAGTTTTGAAAGGTTAAATAAATTGCTGAATGTCACAAATAAGTTAATAGGTAGCAGCTGGACAAACTCTGGTCTTCTAGTTCAAAATTTAGTGCTCTGCATTTCTTTATTTGTTTTTGTTTTTTCTGCTTTGTTTTGTTACTTTGCATGACACATGCCCTCTTGGGTTGGAAAAGAGAACTTCCTCAGTCTAAAGGTAGTCCCTGAGGCACAGTTCCACATTTTGAGCCAGGAGATGGGTTTTCACGCTCTTTGAACAAATTCAAAGAGTAATAAGCATTCCACATGTAAAAGACAGGAAAATTCATTTTTTAACATCCATCCTCCCTATCTGAACATCTCCTACACTGCTTTTCCCAAAACTATAATCCAGTTTCCTGGTACATCATCCAGATTTTCTCAAACACCTGTGATGTCAACATTACCAACAGCTTAAATCTTTAACATTTTTGTAGGTGAGAATGCCACAGGTTTCTCTCTTTCCTTCTTTTTGGTAGGCTAGTCATATTAATTACGCCAAACATTTTAAGCTCTTACAAATACACTAGAAATAAAGAAGCATTTAAAAGAAATTATAAAAGGTAAAACTTTGTCTTAGAGACTTCTCTAAAGAGAAGCTTTTTCCTCAGCCTGAGGGAGCCTTTGCTGGGTCTTTATCTCTCTATGTAGAATCAGGGTGAGCTGGTCACCTTAATCTAAATAAAAAGAGTCTTTGAGTGGGTGGTGACACTGACAGCAGCTTTCAGCAATTACCCAGGACTTTCTGATTCAACACTACACACCCAGTTCTAGCACGGTTTCTGGCACAAAGTCGGAGTTAGAGTGACAAATAGCAAACTTGGTAACAGTGCTGCCCCCAGGCTGAAGAATAAACTTGAGTGAGTTCAATGCGGTGTAAGATGGCCAGGCACAGCAGCTTCATATTCATGGTGATCACCCAAGAGGTATTATTTACTCAGTGGGGTTGACTGAGCATGTAACCCCACCCACCAACCCCATCATCCCAGTCCTTCCTGGTCACATCCCGGGGAGGAACTTTTTGGAAAACTAACTGGAATAGGAAAAGAAATGGCAGGAGAAGATGCTCCTGACTCAGGGAAAACACTCTTATTTTTTACCTGGAGGTGTTTATTGGAATAGTTAGTTATGAGGAGGCAGATGTTTTAAGAATCTTTCCCCACTTAATACTGACTGAACCTGTCTTGGGCCTCACCTTTTCCGGAAGGAGTAGTAGTAGTGAGCAGCTTCAACCAAATTTGGATGGGTGGAGAGCCTATACTGAACAAATATTAGGATAAGCAAATATGCAGACATTGCACACAAGTTATAAGAGTTAATGAAGAACTGAAGAGGACTTTAGTAGGGGCTGGTAAATCATTGATAGTTAAAAGAGGTTTCAAGGACACAGTAAATATCTATTATTTTTACTCTGGAAGGAGTAAGCTAGCCATTCACCTTAGCAGATTGATGATGAGGATGATGATGAGGATGTTGATGATAAAAGAAAAACAAGTAAAATCCTCCGACTATTAATCTTATTATTATTTTTTTGTTCTTCCATTTCTAGATATATATATGAAAATTGCAACTGCCTGTGAATAATCAATGCTATAAGCAATCACAGTGCCATATTTTGATTTTGCCCTGATTACATACATAACTTTATTTTAGTTGGATGAACATAAAAATGTGTCTTTATTGAGTTTTAATTATTAATTTAAAACTATTTAGACATAATAAAAGTAAATGAATAAAATATTAAAATGTATTAAATTGGCTACTGACCTTGTTTATGAAGTACTAATAGTCAGTTTTGGTGAATTTTTAAACTATAAATACATATTTTATTTAAAAATTTGAAGCAAAAAATAAGTAAAAGGTGATATAACTTAACTAAAAAGAGTTTTCATTTATATTGGAATGGTTCTATATGCATGAAGCACCCTGAAAAAATAAAACTGCAATTTTGTAGTCTTAGCAATTGGCTCAAAAAAAAAACAAAAAAAACAAACCTTGACTAAAATATTTTGATTTTGACCTATATAACTTTGTGAAACTATATTAGTTATAAGAATAAAAACTGATTCAATTATACCCAAACTTAATATTCAAATCATGTATTCACAACTGATTTAATTTTAAATTATGTGGTAAATCTACTGATTCCATTTATATTATTCAAGTCACCAAGATGCCATAGCCTTTAATGTAGTTAATGGAGCTTTTTTGTGTGTTTATTTTATAAAAAATTTATTAGAAATTAAAGTTGTCTCCTTTCTGTAAATGGGCTTATATAATATTTTTAAAAAATTCTTGTTAGTGTTCTGGTTGTGATTGTATATACATACACACGCAATAAATATTTAAATTGGCATTTAACACACTTTTAAGTCTATAAAACAGATATATTTAATTGGAAAAAAGACACTCAATGAATCTAGTAAAATTTGGCTGTACAGTATGTAAGTTTTAAAGTCCTAACAATATTACTTTATTGATATTTTAATCCAGAGGCCATCAAGAGGTAAACTTATTTGTGAATAAATATTTTAAATAATCATTCTCTTTTTCTCTAGTAGGAGGGCCCTAAGCTAGCATGAATGCTGGAAATTGATGAGAATTAGATGTAGATATATGTGAACAGAATCATCTACTTCTAAAGAGGAAAGGAGTGTCCTTTACTATCTTGACTGCAAATCAGTGCTTTTAAGAAAATGACTGAGCCAGATTGTTTGGGTTCTAATCCTGGCTTTTCTACTGGTTTTTTTTTTTTTTTTTTTAGAATATACTTAACCTTTCTATGCCCATTTTCTTAAGCGTAAAACAGCAGTACTTAACTCCTATGATTGTTATGAGAACTAAATAAATTAATAATTATCAAACTCCTGGATCAATGAAAAGCCTTTGTTAGGTTAGGTTAAACCATTAGAAATTGTCATTTTTATAATTGAAAAATGATTGTGTAATAGCAATTTTGTACATCTCAACATAATATTCCTACTATTACCTGCCTGGCTAACTACTACTCATTATTTAAGATTCAGAGCACCGATCACTTGCTCCCAGAGCCTTCTCTAACCCCTTACCCTCACCTTTTTGTGACTAAATTCTGTTCCACATCTCTCTTTCTTGCTACCACAGTACAGAATATCTATCTTTATTAAACCTTAATCATGCATATTCTCTGTTTATTTCTAGTCTTGAAACACCTTTTTCAAGATCATGCTTTTTATTTCTGTAATTCTAGCATGTATAACATATTTCATTATGCTAACATATCAAAATTATATTAGAAGTGTCAGTAGCAATACCAGCACAGAAATTTTCTTCTCTCATTGCCATATGTTTCACACCCACCCTGGGAGCCTACCCAGAAACAGTCCCCCAGCTCAGTTTGTAGGCTTCTCACTCCATGTCGAGGGACTGCCTATCGAGCCACTTGGGATGCTGGGACACAGCAAAGAGCAGCACAGGCACCTGTACTAAATGAAGTGAAAGGAACAATGAAAACGAGATTGATCCTGCCCTTAGAACTGTCTGCAAAACAATCCTCCAGAATGAACTTGCTATTTTCAAAAAAGTAATTTTCCAGATATAAAATTACGTCTACAGGAGTAATAGGAGATTTGATGCAAGTAGAGGAAGCTCATGATTTCTCATGCAGATCTATTGCCATATAGTGTGAGACAAATGCAACAATCCCCAGATTTCTAATCTTGAGTAAGGCAAGCATGCATTTCATTCTTAAAAGAAGAAAAAGTGAAAGAAAGAACACAAGAAAACAAGAAAGGAAAGAAGAAAAGTAAGGAAGAAGGAAGGAAAGAAAGAAGAAAGAAAGGAAGGAGGAGGGAGGAAGAAAACCAGAAAGAAAGGGAAAGAGCAAAAAATACATTTAAGATGAATAAAATTTAAAAAGGACTTTTAATATCCTGTGTGCATTTATCTCCCCATGAACACAAATATAGTATCATGTCAGAGACCAGGCTCTTAAATCATTAAAAACTTGGTTTGAATCTTGTCTTGGACATTTATCGTCTATGTGATTTTTAGCAAGTTATCTTCCTCTCTATATCTCAGTTTCTTCACCTATAAAATGGGGATTGTAATTATAGTATCTAATTTATAGAGTTGTGAAGAGTAAATAAAGTAATGCACATAAATAGTACAGTTCGTGGAATGTAGTAACAGTTCAATAAAATGTCATTACTATGTAAAAGATGGTGTGCAAGTTCAGAATTAGGTATGTTATGTGTATTTATTTTAAAAATACAACAATCTTGGTTGAGAATATCTTCAGAGACCATTATTCAAAGGAGATTTCAAATAGTGGTTTTTAACAATCCTAGCAATTATGATTTTGTTATTTTATTGTGACCAATTATAATTCTTATTTTAGAATATATAAACATTAAAGAATTTAAATTCAAATTTGGCAAATGACTCTTTGGATACTGTGAAACTTCATATTTAAGGCCATAAGTTCAGAAGTTTAAGCAAGAAAGATGTTTATTTCTCTCTTACCTAACTCTTTAAGAGGTCCAAAACTGATATGAAAGCTCCACAGTGCTGGAGACCCAGGTTCTCTCAGCTCTGTGTTCTGCCTTTCATAGAATGTTGCCTCTATCCATTCATTAGTTAGGACAAGCTATTATGCATTAACAAGTTAACCCTTAAATCCCAGAGGCTTAAAGTAAGAAAGGTTATTGTCTACTTGCTCTGTAGCGTATCATCAGCAAAGAGCTCTGTTCCACAAAGTCACTCAGGGACATGGCATGATGGGGACTCTATGATCTGATAGCACCAACAAATGGAATATGAAGCTTCACTGGTCACCATTGCAGAGGAAGAGAGATACTGCAGATTACCCCCTGGTATTTTCCCTACCTAAGCCAGGAAGTGTTAGAGGTCACTTCCTCTCACAGTTCACTGAACAGAAGTAGGCATCTGGCCTTTCCTAAATACATGGGTTTGGAATATATTGAAAATACATAGAATGTCTGGTGAGCATTACTATCTCTGTCACAGCTTACATTTTCTACATTCACCACCATAGCTTCTTTCAGCCAGAAGGAAGAGATAAAAAGGGAAGTGAAGTGTATTCTCCTCTCCCTCAAGCCAAGATCTAAAAGGTGTGCTCTCACTTCTATTCACAAGACATGGGCCAAATTTAGTGAGGTGGCTATAACTCCCTGCAAGGAAGACTAGGGGATATGGTCTTTATTCTGATAATCATGTACCTTGCTAACATTTAAGAGTTCTATTACCAAAAAAAAAAAAAAAAAAAAAGGAAGGGAAAATTAGAATTGAAAGAAAAACTGCAGCCTCAACCACAACATTTGTGGACAAAATTATATAATATCAATTAAGGTAATTTAATATTTAGAAAAAATGTTTGAATTTCTGGATTCTGATATAAATAAAAATTCTGATTCAAAGTAATCTTGAAGTACTTCCTGTGTGTCACCAGAATATATATTTTTAATTAATAGGCAGTCTACCAATCGATTGAATTATCATCTATCCTCCTACCCACAAGGAATTTTTTCTGAATTACCACCTTGCAGGCTCCTAATGATGGCAAACCTTATAGGATATTGGTGAAATAAGGTTGAGTACAAATTAAAGAGAGAAGAAATACAGATTTATAGTTCATGGTTTATCTTTCTGTGCAGTTTCATGAGGAGAAACAAGTCATCCATTAACGTTGTTCAGCAAAGTTTTTTGTGTTTTTTTTTTAAGTAATTTTATTTATTTATTTATTTTTGGCTGTGTTGGGTCTTTGTTGCTGCACGCAGGCTTTCTCTAGCTGCGGCGAGCGGGGGCTACTCTTCGTTGCGGTGCACGGGCTTCTCATTGCAGTGGCTTCTCTTGTTGTGGAGCATGGGCTCTAGGCGCGCGGGCTTCAATAGTTGTGGCACACGGGCTCAGTAGTTGTGGCTCACGGGCTCTAGAGCGCAGGCTCAGTAGTTGTGGCACACAGGCTTAGTTGCTCCTCAGCATGTGGTATCTTCCCAGACCAGGGCTTGAACCCGTGTCCCCTGAATTGGCAGGCGGATTCTTAACCACTGCACCAGCAGGGAAATCCCTGTTCAGCAAAGTGTTGGTTTCTCTTCTCTTTCAAGAAAGGCTCAATTCTTTGAAAGAGTTGGACATTTCCAAGAACTAATGTTCCAGTCTTGTACTTATATCAAAAACAATTTAAGAGAGACTGTTGCTAGTTGTGTTTTTCTTTTGACATTATTTTTAAAATACAAAAACAACTATTGTCAAAAGGCCTGTGGCCAGTTGAAATTGATCCTTAGATAACATTTAAAAATAATCTTTACCATTGGCTACCTAAGAGTTGCATAAAAGCTAATTGGTGGAAATTATATTATTATGCTGACCTTTAAAACCTGAAATAATATTTCAGGCAATGAATGTTTTCTGCAATAAATCCACCTGGCTATTAAAGAGAGCTATTCTTTCCTCTTATAAATAACTTCCTTGCAGACCAATTTACAGTGGACTGGCTTCCTTCAGAATGCCATCTATCTTCAGAGAATGAATAGATTAGAAATGCATGCTGGTTAACAAAAATATTATTATATAATAATTCTAAAGCAGAGTACAGAAATGGAGAATTATTATACCCAGGTGTTGGATGCAGTTTAGGTAACTCTCCAGGTTTGCTCACATCTCCCTTTCTGCACTATGTTTGTAGTGAACTTCCAGAAAGATCACTTGGAATTATCTTCCTTCTGGTAGGTTTAATCTTCTGGAGAGGAAGTCCCACTGAGCTCTGATGCCATGTCGTGGTGTTCATGGTAATCTACCTGCTTGGGCAGCAGACCTTCAGGCTGGGGCTCCTGGTCTGCCATGTTGTTCATTGACATAGATAGGCAGCACTTCACCTCACACCTTTACCTACACCAGTTGCCTTCTGCCACGGGTTCTCCTGTTGCTTCTGAGACACAAGGCACCACTAGATCTTTTGGAGGCTTCCTCTGCTACTTTGAGATTGGCTTCCCTAGAAGATGCCCAGTAAGACTGAACTGAAAAACTTGCAAGTCTGGGTATAAGAGCCCTATGGAGGAATTTGGTCAGTGGGAGAAAAGAAACAGAGAAACTTTCTGCAACACAGTGGTTCTCTCAGATGCCCCTCACACTGGGAAGTTGTCTATGATTGTTACCTGGCTACAGCCAGCTCAGAAATGCACCCTCTTATGTGGGGTCTTCTTCTATCCTCGGCTCATTTTCCCTCATTCCATTTTTCCTGAGATTTCAATTTTCCTCACCCATAAAGTGTTAGCATATAAGTTTTCATTTCAGGCTCTGAATTTTAGAGAATCTGGGCTAAGACATCCATAAGTTAAATATTCTTAAGGTGTCAAGAGCAATTATATTTATCTTCCATTCTTCCTACATCCCTTCTTCTTTCCTCCTAATTTTTTCCTATCTCTTTTTTTCATTTCTTGTTAAGATTTTATAACTAATTTTTAGGCTATTCTATGAATTAGCAAGAGCCAAAATAAATTTACGTATATTTGGAGGGAAGACAAGCTATGCTGTTTTTTTCCTTTAAATGGAACTAATATCTTAAATGACCTCCAAATTAATATATATATTTTTACTCTCAATAGAGAAAAGCATCTGAAGATTACTTAGGAAATTTACTGTCAAATTGTAGGGTATGGGAAAACTTTGGTTATGTGGTCTTGACAGATATGAGAAGTTATAATTAATATATTTCACACATTAATCTGTATTGGGACTTTTAAAATTTGATTTTAACTATAGGAATTAACTGTAAACATATAAAATGTAATTTTAGAGACAGAAAAAGCTTCAGCCTTCACCTAATCCTAACTTTAATTATTATATAGGCAGATAAGTCTCAGAGAGATGAAGTGACTTTGGAAACACCTAATCTCCCAAGTTCAGAGACTCAACTAAGACCTAGATCTTCTGAATCAAAGATCAAATTTTTTAAGTCACTTGTAGGCAGTTTGCTATATGTCTTGCCTAATGTTCTCTCTACTTTGACTTTTTGAAACTAGAACTAGAAAGGGGAAATTAAAAAATAAACAATAAAAAAAAATCTAAGGAACTGAATGCTAGACTTTAAAAAATGTTGTTAAAGGGACAGATTTTATTTATATCTCCCTTTACAGAAATGACCCCAAAACTCAGTTTCTTACCTATGTGCTACAAAAGAGAAGGCTGTGGATTCCAAATTATTTAAGTCCATGACTTGCTAAAGGGAATGGCTTTAACCCATAGAGAATGAAGCTATTGTCAGTACTTGAGATTTTCTGACTTAGGCTCCTCTGGAATATTTTGGGAAAGTATTTTTTTTTAACCCATACTTTGAGTGATAGATGATTTTCAGCAAAACTGCCATGTGTAGATAATGAATCAAGGAATTAGGGAAACAACAAATTTCTACTTATGTGTGTTCTCTAACTATGATGAGCATGTGCAACATTAGCCATATTTTAATTTTATTTTATTTTGCTTATTTTTCTTTTTAAAACTAATTTTTTAAATTTGAAAAGTAAATCATAGAAATGATATGAAAAATAGACAATATAATTAAGTAAAAAGATGAAAATAATATTAGTATCTCACAACCCAGAATTGAACAGTATTAAAATTTTGGAGTTTATCTTTCAAGAAATTTTTATTCACATATATTTATGAATTTTTACAAATAAGAGGCCTCACTAAAAATACAACTTTTAACCTGATTCTTTTCTTTAAAATATCTAGGGTACATAACTCCAAGTCTGAATAGTCCTTGATAAATTCATGCTAAATTTTTCAAAAATATCCCATTGTATACAAAATATCTAAATAGTAGTAGAAAGGAAAAAATAAAATATAAATAATTTGACCACTGTGCTTATGGCACTGAGAACCTCTCCATAGATATGGGATGCCATCAAATATTTTACTTTTAGCTATGTAAGCTTTTTATTTACTAAGTTAAAGAGATTTTTTTGTGAAAAAGTATTTCTTTTGAAACCAGTGTATGTGACAAATGTGAATAAACGATTTCCCCATTGAAAACAATAACAATTGCTAATTTTAAATTTTTACTATAAATATATGGCCAACATTGTGCTAAGTATTTGAACTGAATTATCTTACTTATTCCTCAGACAACTTAATTATATAAATACCATCATAATTCTCACTTTACAGATAAGGCTATTCAGTCTCAGAAAAGCTATTTTTTTCCAAAAATCAAACAGCTAGATAGCTAGAATCTGTCAGAATTTGCATACATTTCCAGAACCCATATCGGTCTAGAATCCATACTCTTAGTTATACACTGCTTTTAATTAATAATAATAATAGTAATAATAATAACAACATAATCTCTTTTCAGTGAGGATGTGCTATCTTTGGAATTATTTATACCACCCTTTCCTCTCTCAACTTTCATAAATAGTAATCGATAGTATAATACTTAAAGTGTATATGTTGCATGTAGAGTATGTAAATCCTTGGGTTAATTTAGTGAAAAATTACTAAGATAATTTTAATGTGCTGTTTACAATCTGGTTTTACTGTCAAAGATGGAATTTTTATCAGCACAAAAATGATATTTCAGGGAGACCCTTTTGCTGGAAAATACTTATAAAAACAGTTTAAAAAAGCAGTGGCCTGTTCTCTCTCTTTAAATACATAATCCTAAAATTTGAGCATATTGAATGATTTCAAGTAGTTTTTCATTGTTGACCAAAAAATGGACTCAACACTCCTTACATTACATCAATTGAAAAATGTATCTCATTTTCCTCTACTAATAAGGAAATAGTTTGTTATTCTTCAGAGAACTTCAGCCAATCTGGCATGAGCAAAAAGGGGAATTTTTTTGGCTCAAGTATCTGAGAAGTCCAGAGGTAAGGCTGCCTTCAGGCAAAGCTTGATGTACTGGCGTAAATGAGATCCTTAGCATCTGTTTTTTCCCCACCACTTGGCTCAACTTGACTCAATGTTTTGGCTCCACTCTCCAACAGGCTCAGAAAAACTAGCTGCAGAAGGTGAAAACTTTACATTCTCTTAGCTCCAATTTCCTTAAGAAGGGACAGTGTTCTCTCCCATAGGATTCCCGGGATCTTATTCTCTCTCACTGGTTTAAATTGTATATCAACTCTAAACATAAACCTACGGCAGGAGAATATGAGTCACCAATTGGTGTAAGGTCAGGTCACATGATACACTCTGTCTTAGGTCAGGTTCCCCAGGTTCCTTTGTAGGTGAGTAAGGCAGTATTCCTAGAAGAAACCAGAAAGGAAGACAGGGACACGAAGGAAAACAAGCAAGGATGTAATTTTAGGCAGAGTCCAGAAAAGGGGTATGTTTCAGGAACTGTCCAGAAAGGGGTGTCTTCTACCTTTTCCTGCATGGAAAGCTGGTGTGTGATTTATTCCTACCCTTTTCAATGACTGGGCTTGGGTAAACATGATCTCCAGATCTCCTGTGCATGAGGGTACAGTGGATCCAGGGTTCTGAGGGCAGTCTCCTGAAGAGGAGTCTTGAATGCAGACCACTGGAAGCAAATGCACATGGAAGCCGGGCGAGAGCTCACAGGAATTCAAAAGGATTGGAGTAACAGTGTTCCCTACAAACCCTAAGGTCAAGTGGTAGCTAGGGATCTAACTCTCATGAAAATCAGGGTGTGGCTACCAGAATATGGGTGAAATGAATGCTGAGTAACACAGAACAAGAGATTCTCCAAATTAGATTTTGGAAATGAACCAGAAAACTTTTTAGTAAAATATTGATAAATTGGTTATTATTAGAAATCTTGATTTTATATATATTTTTATTTTAATTATTTTATTATAATTAATAAGTGGATTAATTATCTGAATTTATTACTTAAATTTTTTTGTGAGGGTTCTTTTTTTTATAGTTGCTTTACAATGTTGTGTTAGTTTCTGCTGTACATGAAGTGAATCAGCTATATGTATACCTATATCCCCTCCCTCTTGGACTTCCCTCCCCCCCATTCCACCCATCTAAGTCATCACAGAGCTGAGCTCCCTGTACTCTACAGCAGGTTCCCACTAGCTATTTTACATATGGTAGTGTATTTATGTCAAAGCTAATCTCCCGGTTTATCCCACCCTCTCCTTCCGCCTGTGTCCACATGTCCATTCTCTACATCTGCATCTCTATTCCTGCCCTGTAAACCAGTTCATCTGTACCATTTTTCTAGATTCCACATATATGCGTTAATATACGATATTTGTTTTTCTCTTTCTGACTTAACTTCACTCTATTTTAAAGGCAGTATTAGTAAATTAAGCAGCTATTGTGGAGTGGAATGAGCACAACATTTAGTAAGAAGTTCTAGTTTCAGCCTCTCATTTAGAATGTAAATTAGACAAATTAATTAACCTTTTTGAGCCCCAATTTCCCTACCTGCAAAGTGAGAATTAAAATAAGACATACATCACTAGTTGTAATGAAGACCAAATGAGGTAGTAAATGCAAAAGAGGTTTTGTAACTGTGACAGGGCTTGGAATGTTAATGGTTCCACCTTACCCATTAGCGTGTAAATTTCTGAAGGCCAAGACCTTACCTCCTCAACTATTCTCAGTGTTTAGCCTAATACCTACACTTAATTTACACTACTTGGAGATTTAATAAGAAAGCATATTTGGCAGGCAAGATTTTTGCTTTGGTAGCTATATGCTTGTGGGCACTATTGTCTTATACAAATAAATTTTGTTTTGATAGAAATATAATAAACTATTTCAGCTTTTTAGAGGCCATGCTACATACTTTATAATGAGAAATAACAAAGACTATGAGGCAAGCTCTTTTTCTCTTTCGTATCCCCTGTCTTAATGCTTTATAAGTTTTTGTTTTATTAAGCAGGAATTAACTAAGCATAAATTCCAAACATTCAAAATAACTAGCAGCCACTTGCTGTCAGAGTAGTCTTGTTCCTTCAGAAAATTGTCTGGAAGGAAACTATTAGTGCTTTTCAGAATTAAACTTGTCATCAAAATTTTCTTAACGAGAAGTGGAAGATATGAGGAGGTGTGTGTACGAGGGGGAGAGAGAGAGAGAGAGAGAGAGAAAATTTTATGCAGAACAGATTCCAGGTTATAGGTGTAGCTAATTGTCTAGACTTCAGAACCATGCTACCTTGAGTTATTTCAGTTCTGTTTGTCAATTTCTTCATCTAAAAATGAGGATAATAGTATTACTCTCATAGTTTGTGGTGAGTACTAATTGTTTTAATACATATAAACTATTTTATCAAAGCATATGCCTTGTTTTGTTTATTTTGTTAACAAACCCTGCTATGTTTATTGTTACCCTAAAATTACCAGTGGATAAAAGACACTCAGGACATTGTAGAAAATCCATGGATATTAACTGTAGAATACATTAGCATCTGTAAGGGCAAATACAAATTAAAAACAAGAGGCTTAATTCTCTATGTTAAAAATAAGGGAAAGGAATTCCCTCTCCTCCCTTTTCTTAGACCATTTGCTTTAGAAAATTTCTAAGTGTAAGTTCTTTCTCTGTCTCTTTGAAATGTATGTAAAACATTTTATTTTATTTTTATTTATTTATTTTTTAACATCTTTATTGGAGTATAACTGCTTTACAATGGTGTGTTAGTTTCTGCTTTATAACAAAGTGAATCAGCTATACATATACATATATCCCCATATCTCTTCCCTCTTGCGTCTCCCTCCCTCCCACCCTCCCTATCCCACCCCTCTAGGTGGTCACAAAGCACCGAGCTGATCTCCCTGTGCTATGCGGCTGCTCCCCACTAGCTGTCAGTTTTACACTTGGTAAAAGCTAAAGAAGGTTTTTGTTGGCTATCTGAATACCCAGGAATGGCTTTCTCAAGGACCTGGAAACCATCTCATTGTAATGTAAACATCCAAGGAAGATAGGGTCCCTATCTCCCAGTTTCTGTGGGAGAATAGGAGCCTAACTTCAACTGGCTGCAAGTTACAAAACTGCTTCCTGTCATAGAGATATGAAAAGATTATTTTTCCTTTGAATTTAGCTAAGTAACTAACACAGATGGTAATCCCAATTACCAGGGTATTGTAGGCGATCACACTACGTGTGGTCAGTGATGCTGTCATGTCCCCCTACTTGAGGACTAGTTATTGTTTATCTTGAGAATATATATGCAATGGGTTGTATCTGCTTGGTTATAAAAAGGTTGAGATTTCTTTCTGTCTTGGAAACCTAAACCTCTTAGCAGATTACCTGTGATGCATATCACATTCTGATAATGCTTACTCAATAATAAACTGTTTTCTTTCTCCGCATTTTGGAGAAATTTTCTGAATTGACAGATTTTGTTTTCAATTATATTTTGCCAAAACACCTTCTCTTTATATGTGGACCAAGAGATACATGAGCATTTATATCTATAGAGAAAGGAAGGGTGACAACTGGCAAAGAAGTTCTGGATTTCTTCCTTATTCACACTTTGATAATTCTTTTTCATCTCTGCACATAGAGCAGTAGTCACAAAATTTGACAAATGTAGGATTTAGATAGACAGTCTTTCTTGAAGTGCTGGCAAAGAACTAAATCCATCAGAATCACTTGTTCTGCTGATAGAAATGAAGATTTGAGGCCCACTGCATCTTTCTTTACTCAAGTACTTTTGACCTTCAATTATCAATCCTATGTATAAGTAACTTAATTGTCGTGAGTTTCAGTTTAATCATCATTAAAATGGGGATAACAACACCTACTTCACTGGGTTGTTATGCTTATTTAACTTTCTGATGTAATGTGTTAGTCTTTTTTCACTAACATTCTATTGTGGTTTTTCTGTCATTGTCATTATTCTTTTTGTTTCAGTCACCATAATCTGTGAGTATCACCAAATTTCTTGGTTCCATTAAGAATACCTGCTTGCAGTTTATGATTGTGACTAGTCTAGGTAACACTGAAACTGTTGATTAAAAAAAAATCAAAAAGAATTAAAAAATTTTAAAAAGACTTCTACATTAATATAAAAAAATGTCCAAGAAACTACTTCAAATAAAATAAGTAAACACATTAGAAAAATGGACAAAGAATATGAACAATTAAGTTATAGAAAAAATGGCTAAAACTATATAAAAAGACAATTAACTCTGCTAGTAAATAGAAATGGCAAATTAAAACCACAGTGATATACCCTCAATCAGACTGGCAAACATAGATAAATATCAAGGGTTGTGTATTATGTGAAAAAATAGTAACCTGCATGCATTCCTCTTGGAATGAAAATCGGTACAGCTATTTTGGAGAGTACTTTAACACGACGTGTTAAAATGTAATGTAAATGTATAGCATGACCCAGCAATTCCACTCCACATCCAAACAAAAATGGGCTCAAAAGGGAAATTCGCAGAATGTTTACTGCAGTATTTTTTGTAGAAGCAGAGAGCTGGAAATAATCTGGGTGTCTCCAACAAAGAGAACAGTTAAATAAAATATAGTTTCCTTGTACTATAGAACAGGCTGCAGCAGTAGCAGTTCAAAACAATGAATGATATTTATACGCTAATGTGGACTGAAAATTGTAGTATCAAGTGGAAAATTAAGATATGGAAAATAGATCTACAACACAATGTGGCATACATAGAGGCAAAATACATAAAGATGGGTTAAAACTTCCAGTTTCTGGAGCCAGATAATCTGGGTATGACTTCTTGTTAGGTGTGTAACCTAGGGCAAATCACATAACCTCTCTGTACCTCTGTTTCTCATCTGTAAATGGAGAAAATAATAGTACCTACACCATAAAATTGTTGTAAGAATTAAATGAGTCAATATATGAAAAACACTTTGAAGAGTGCTTCACACATATTAAGACCTGAACAATTCTTAAAACTGTTTATTATTTATTTTAAGATGTATTTAAAATATATACATACACCCACCAGTACTATATATTTTTGAAAAGATCTATCTCTGTATTTCCCTGATAATATATGAAAGTGAGAATGTAGTTAAGGGCAGGATGGGTATAAAATGTAGGAAATAAATAAAATATAAAATATGAGAGAGGACTTGTAAAGATTGATGATCATAGAGTCCCATGAATGGAAGAGTATGATGAACTAAACTATCCTCGGTTGAAATCTAAATAAAACAAATCTGCTAGTTTTTTTTTCAAAATTTGCATTTTAAGTATTTTGTTTTATTTATTTATTTTTGGCTGTGTTGGGTCTTCGTTTCTGTGTGAGGGCTTTCTCTAGTTGTGGCAAGCGGGGGCCACTCTTCATCGCGGTGCACGGGCCTCTCACTATCGCGGCCTCTCTTGTTGCGGACCACAGGCTCCAGACGCGCAGGCTCGGTAGCTGTGGCTCACGGGCCCAGTTGCTTCGCGTCATGTGGGATCTTCCCAGACCAGGGCTCGAACCCATGTCCCCTGCATCGGCAGGCAGACTCTCAACCACTGCGCCACCAGGGAAGCCCCCAAATCTGCTATTTTAACTTCAACTGTATTCAGGCTTTTCCAGAACAACTTGTCACAGTTAGTTGGAATAAAATTTTTGCAAAAATCCTTAACAGCAAAATTCAAATTTAATTATGTATCTAGGGAGTGATATCCTAAAACCTTACAGGAAATAATATAAAGACACTCTATCAAAATTCAAAGTTCCTCAATCTCACCACAACAGTATATACATAGGAACTTCTGATGGTAAAATAAATTATTTTCCGGTTTGTAGAAAGGGAAAGGAAAATTGAGTTTGCCCTTTAGAGTATAAGCATCTACTACTTTTTAATATCTTTAACCCTAGCAACTATACACATGCCTGACACTTAGTAGGCTCTCAATTATTATCTGCTGAGTTAATGAACAGATATTATAATCAGAGATATTTACCCCTCTCTAACTGGTGGATTTTGCTTGCATATTTAAGAGCTCATTCTCTCCTAGGGATCCAATTGTCATTACTTCACGAATAAGAAACAGAATCATAATGCTTTATGTTCTGTCTCCATGCCTGTGCTGAGTTGCCCAATTAATGAAGACTGACAGATGCAGATACAGTTCCCTTCTGTCCCCAGGCCAATGACAATGACCCTGGTAGCATATTAGAAGCCGTTGATGCAATGGATAGAGTCAGCACTTTGTTTTCTGTTTTAAGCCCATTATCTAAAATGGATAAAGTGAGGCTTCAGGCCTGAACTTAACTGCTCCCCATTTCCTCCTCTCTGCCAAGTCAGAGTGATGAGATTTCTGCAACATCATTGAGATTATGCCCTCATTTCATCCTGAATTTGTTGCGAACTATAACAACTAATTATATCCTCATAAGTGTCTTCTCCGTGGTTGACAACACTCTACTTACTCACTATGACCTCAAAGGGATTTAATTTCCCCCGCAGCCCCATTTGTGCTTAGAGTCTGCTATGGTGGGTACTAGCTCCCAGACCAGTGCCCTTAGATATTTAGTCGGTGTGAATCAGAACAAAGCTTTTTTATTCCACATCTGTGGGTGCAAAGTTCTGGTCCTGGAACTGTCAGTTCAAATTTTGGTCATGTCAACTCCCAAGTCACTCCCCTCTTCCTGCCTGCCTGATTCCCATACTGACTTGTGATTGGGTCTGCATGTAACATGATAAATTGTTTCTGTAAATGTGTCTGCTAAAGTTTTCTTTTCAATTATCAAAGATAAGCAACCCCAGCAGAACTCTGACTGCTAATTAAAACAGAACATATGCCAATGAATACGTTTGTCTTGATATGTAACTATAATAAGTTGCATTTTTTCCCTAGTGAGAATAATCATTGTCCCCAGTATTTGAAGGAGATAAAACTTCAGAGAGTCTTCCCATTAAAAGTCACTTCAATAATACATAATGATAAAATGTTTTGTACTGTATAAAATGTCAACATTAACAATCTTTTTATCTCATCTTACTCTTCCTGTGCATTTATTAAAACTGTTAAAAATGGTTTTGAAATTTCTTTACTGCATAAATCTGACTCAGTAATTAACTTTACCACATATGCTTTCAATATGCATATCAGTTACTAATCGCGGAATGATAGCACTGATGAAAGTACCGTAATAGTAATAGCTTTTGGTGTTGAAATATCGTATCTTAGGATCAACAGAAAGTGTTAAAAGCATATCTTAATTTCTTTCGCAGTAGATAGTGACACCACCTACCACTAAAGATTGCTATGAGAGTTAAATTTGACATGGATTAAGTGCTTAATGAATGTTATATATGATTATCAATACATACTACAGTGCTATACAATGTGTAAGAGAAAATATTCAGCACAACTTCATATTAAAATATGAAAGCAAAAAAAGTGTAATGTGATGTTAACTGTACTCATTCAGGAGTTATGTATTTGATAGTAGTAGGGGAGAATATTTTCACCTTCCTGTGGGTTTTCATTGAAGCTGGCTGATCTAAGCACTCTATCTGTGAACACACTATTCAGGGCTTTAGAGCTGACATTTCACAACAAGATTTCTTTCTGACATCTCCTGTGGTGGACATTACCAGTGGTCATAAGACACCATACCCATCACATCATGCTATGGAAGAGAATAACATGACACATTGCTTCCCGTGTTGGAGTGTTTAATGCAGTTTGCCCCTTCTTTTAAAACTGAGGACAAGCATTCACAGTAATCAGGATGGATTTTGCTTTGGTGTTTTTTTTTTTTTTTTCTTCTTTTCTATTAAGAGGTGTAAGTTGTATCTTTTATATTGATATTTGTTACATAGGCTTTGTCTCCTCTACAAGAATTCAAGCTGGAAGGTTTATTTTATGCACTGGCTTGTTTATTTTTTTTATTTTTATTTTTTTTAAACATCTTTATTGGAGTATAATTGCTTTACAGTGGTGTGTCAGTTTCTGCTTTATAACAAAGTGAATCAGCTATACATATACATATATCCCCATATCTCTTCCCTATTGCAACTCCCTCCCTCTCACCCTCCCTATCTCACCCCTCTAGGTGGTCACAAAGCACGGAGCTGATCTCCCTGTGCTATGCGGCTGCTTCCCACTAGCTATCTATTTTACATTCAGTAGTGTATATATGTCCATGCCACTCTCTCACTTTGTCCCAGTTTACCCTTCCCCCTCCCTGTATCCTCAAGTCCGTTCCCTAGTAGGTCTGTGTCTTTATTCCCATCTTGCCCCTAGGTTCTTCATGACCATTTTCTTTTTTTTTCTTTTTCTTTTTACATTCCATATACATGTGTTAGCATACGGTATTTGTTTTTCTCTTTCTGACTTACTTCACTCTGTATGACAGTCTCTAGGTCCATCGACCTCACTACAAATAACTCAGTTTCATTCCTTTTTATGGGTGAGTAATATTCCATTGTATATATGTGCCACATCTTCTTTATCCATTCATCTGTCGATGGACACTTAGGTTGCTCCCATGTCCTGGTAAATAGAGCTGCAACGAACATTTTGGTACATGACTCTTTTCGAATTATGGTTTTCTCAGGGTGTATGCCCAGTAGTGGGATTGCTGGGTCGTATGGTAGTTCTATTTTTAGTTTTTTAAGGAACCTCCATACTCTTCTCCATAGTGGCTGTATCAATTTACATTCCCACCAACAGTGCAAGAGAGTTCCCTTTTCACCACACCCTCTCCAGCATTTATTGTTTGTAGATTTTTTGATGATGGCCATTCTGAATGGTGTGAGATGATACCTCATTGTGGTTTTGATTTGCATTTCTCTAATGATTAATGATGTTGAGCATTCTTTCATGTGTCTGTTGGCAATCTGTATGTCTTCTTTGGAGAAATGTCTATTTAGGTCTTCTGCCCATTTTTGGATTGGGTTGTTTGTTTTTTTAATGTTGAGCTGCATGAGCTGCTTGTATGTTTTGGAGATTAATCCTTTGTCAGTTGCTTCATTTGCAAATATTTTCTCCCATTCTGAGGGTTGTCTTTTCGTCATGTTTATGGTTTCCTTTGATGTGCAAAAGCTTTTAAGTTTCATTAAGTCCTGTTTGTTTTTATTTCCATTTCTCTAGGAGTTGGGTCAAAAAGGATCTTGCTGTTATTTATGTCATAGAGTGTTTTGCCTATGTTTTCCTCTAAGAGTTTGATGGTGTCTGGCCTTACATTTAGGTCTTTAATCCATTTTGAGTTTATTTTTGTGTATGGTGTTAGGGAGTGTTCTAATTTCATTCTTCTACATGTAGCTGTCTAGTTTTCGCAGCACCACTTATTGAAGAGGCTGTCTTTTCTCCATTGTATATTCCTGCCTCCTTTATCTAAGATAAGGTGACCATATGTGCATGGGTTTATCTCTGGGCTTTCTATCCTGTTCCATTGATCTATATTTCTGTTTCTGTGCCAGTACCATACTGTCTTGATTACTGTAGCTTTGTGGTATAGTCTGAAGTCAGGGAGCCTGATTTCTCCAGCTCCGTTTTTCTTTCTCAAGATTGCTTTGGCTATTTGGAGTCTTTTGTGTTTCCATACAAATTGTGAAATTTTTTGTTCTAGTTCTGTGAAAAATGCCAGTGGTAATTTGATACAGATTGCATTGAATCTGCAGATTGCTTTGGGTAGTAGAGTCATTTTCACAATATTGATTCTTCCAATCCAAGAACATGCTATATCTCTCCATCTATTTGTATCATCTTTAATTTCTTTCATCAGTGTCTTATAATTTTCTGCATACAGGTCTTTTGTCTCCTTAGGTAGGTTTATTCCTAGATATTTTATTCTTTTTGTTGCAATGGTAAATGGGAGTGTTTTCTTAATTTCACTTTCAGATTTTTCATCATTAGTGTATAGAAATGCAAGAATTTCTGTGCATTAATTTTGTATCCTGCTACTTTACCAAATTCATTGATGAGCTTTAGTAGTTTTCTGGTAGCATCTTTAGAATTCTCTATGTATAGTATCATGTCATCTGCAAACAGTGACAGCTTTACTTCTTCTTTTCCAATTTGGATTCCTTTTATTTCTTTTTCTTCTCTGATTCTGTGGCTAACACTTCCAAAACTATGTTGAATAATAGTGGTGAGAGTGGGCAACCTTGTCTTGTTCCTGATCTTAGTGGAAATGGTTTCAGTTTTTCACCATTGAGGATGATGCTGGCTGTGGGTTTGTCATATATGGCCTGTATTATGTTGAGGAAAGTTCCCTCTATGCCTACTTTCTGGAGGGTTTTTATCATAAATCGGTGTTGAATTTTGTTGAAAGCTTTCTCTGCACCTATTGAGATGATCATATGGTTTTTCTCCTTCAATTTGTTAATATGGTGTATTACGTTGATTGATTTGCATATATTGAAGAATCCTTGCATTCCTGGGATAAACCCCACTTGATCATAGTGTATGATCCTTTTAATGTGCTGTTGGATTCTGTTTGCTAGTATTTTGTTGAGGATTTTTGCATCTATATTCATCAGTGATATTGGCCTGTAGTTTTCTTTCTTTGTGACATTTTTGTCTGGTTTTGGTATCAGGGTGATGGTGACCTCATAGAATGAATTGGGGAGTACTCCTCCCTCTGATATATTTTGAAAGAGTTTGAGAAGGATAGGTGTTAGCTCTTCTCTAAATGTTTGATAGAATTCACCTGTGAAGCCATCTGGTCCTGGGCTTTTGTTTGTTGGAAGATTTTTAATCACAGTTTCAATATCAGTGCTTGTGATTGGTCTGTTCATATTTTCTATTTCTTCCTGGTTTAGTCTCAGAAGGTTGTACATTTCTAAGAATTTGTCCATTTCTTCCAGGTTGTCCATTTTATTGGCATATACTTGCTTGTAGTCATCTCTCATGATTCTTTTTATTTCTGCAGTGTCAGTTGTTACTTCTCCTTTTTCATTTCTAATTCTATTGATTTGGGTCTTCTCCCTTTTTTTCTTGATAAGTCTTGCTAATGGTTTATCAATTTTGTTTATCTTCTCAAAGAACCAGCTTTTAGTTTTATTGATCTTTGCTATCATTTCCTTCATTTCTTTTTCATTTATTTCTGATCTGATCTTTATGATTTCTTCCCTTCTGCTACCTTTGGGTTTTTTTTGTTCTTCTTTCTCTAATTGCTTTAGGTGTAAGGTTAGATTGTTTATTTGAGATGTTTCTTGTTTCTTAAGGTAGGATTGTATAGCTATAAACTTCCCTCTTAGAACTGCTTTTCCTGCATCCCATAAGTTTAGGGTCGCTGTGTTTTCATTGTCATTTGTTTCTAAGTATTTTTTGATTTCCTCTTTGATTTCTTCAGTGATCTCTTGGTTACTAAGCAGTGTGTTGTTTAACCTCCATGTGTTTGTATTTCTTACAGATTTTTTCCTGTAATTGATATCTAGTCTCATAGCATTGTGGTCGGAAAAGATACCTGATACAATTTCAATTTTCTTAAATTTATGAAGGCTTGATTTGTGACCCAAGGTATGATCTATCCTGGAGAATGTTCCATGAGCACTTGAGAAGAATGTGTATTCTGTTGTTTTTGGATGGAATGTCCTATAAATATCAATTAAGTCCATCTTGTTTAATGTATCATTTAAAGCTTGTGTTTCCTTATTTATTTTCATTTTTGATGATCTGTCCATTGGTGAAAGTGGGTGTTGAAGTCCCCTACTATGATTGTGTTACTGTTGATTTCCCCTTTTATGGCTGTTAGCATTTGCCTTATGTATTGAGGTGCTCCTATGTTGGGTGCATTGGCTTGTTTTTTTAATGTGCATTGTAAATTATTCTGTCACCATATTATCTAATAAATCATATTGCTTGATGTTCACAAGGTTCTTGCTACTCAAGACTGCAAACAGATAATTCATGGGAAATCAGAGAATCTCTGTGAAATAGTACACCCAATGTTTATCAATAATGTCATTTCAAAAAAATATATAGTTGATATTTTTTAATTCCATTTCTGAGAGAGTATAAGTCAAATGAGATTTCAGCAGGTCATTGTGAACAGGTATAATTTTATTTTACCAAAGCCAGATCTATATATAAATTTGGAGTGCATGGTGAATTTAGATGAGGTTCTTTTGTTCATATTCCCTATATCTGCTGAAAGATTCTTGCTTTTCTATAGTAATTTAAACTATTGCAGACATCTGAATTCTTAGAAATTGCGTACAGCATCTGGGACTAATGAAAGAGCTCAGAATTGGGAACGTAAATACATTTTACCTTATATAGTAATGTATAACGATCTCAATTGGTGGAACCACATAGTTTATTTATTTAAAAAAGAGTTAATGGGGGGCTTCCCTGGTGGCGCAGTGGTTGAGAATCTGCCTGCCAATGCAGGGGACACAGGTTCGATCCCTGGTCTGGGAAGATCCCACATGCCACGGAGCGACTGGGCCCGTGAGCCACAATTACTGAGCCTGCGCGTCTGGAGCCTGTGCTCCGCAACAAGAGAGGCCGAGACAGTGAGAGGCCCGCGCACCGCGATGAAGAGTGGCCCCCCGCTTGCCGCAACTGGAGAAAGCCCTCGCACAGAAACGAAGACCCAACACAGCCATAAATAAATTAAAAAACAAACAAACAAACAAACAAACAAAAAAAAGAAAAAAAAAAGAGTTAATGGTTTCCTGAATCACATCAAGAATGGTAAGAAATTGTAAAACAAATAAATCCTTTTTTTTCAAGTAATCACATTTTATGATTTATTTAGTTCTTGAGACAGCATGACATACTGCCAAATAGCATAGGTGCTAGTGCCACAACATCGAGTGATAATTCTAACTTGCTACTGCAGATTATTTAACTTCCTATATATTAAATTCCTTATGCCTAAAGTAAGGATAATAACAGTACTCAGTGGATGGGCTGCTGTGAGGATTAAGTGTGTTAATACAGGTAAACCACATGGAAGAGTGATAATATGCAATAAGCACCCAATATAACTCAAAAGCCAATATGAAGAACAAAGTAGGATAAATATTTGCAATAATATGACAATATTTTTTCCAATAAACCTATTAGAAATACTTAAAATAGATCAATGAATAAAAGACATAAATAGATAATTCAAAAAGGAGGACATATATTGTTTAGGGGAAAAGTAAACTTCATTGGTAAAGAAATACATATGAAAAAATAAAATATAATTTTTATTTTTTAAAGTAGCATAGATATGGGAAAATACAAGAATGTACTATGCAAGAAGTTTACACTTTTACATTTAACGTTCTTGCATAATGCTAGTGGGAGTGTAAATTTGTATAATCATTTTGGAAATCAATCTAACAATATTTATAATGAAAGGTAAAGTCTTTTATTATTTGACCTAAAAATAATATTTTGTAATTTTGCTTTAGGTTAAAAAACTTTAGGCAAAATGATAGTTAGTACAACATAATTTGTAACTGTAAATTTTTGAAACAATATAAAAGTACAAAAGTAATTGTTAGTATATTATTTTAATTTCAATTATTAAAATGTATTTAGTGAAAAATAACATGAATTCTGCTTATATGATGATTGAGTAATTTAAAAAAGAAGAATACAATGTAGACTATGTGATAAGGAACACAGTTATGTGAAACAAGAAAATAAAATTACACATAGATACAAGGCTGAGAGAAATGCAACAAAATATAATTAAAAGCTATTTATAGATACAAATAAAAAATGATTTGTTAACTATTTACATCTTCATAAATGTTTTGTATTTTATATACTGAGCATGTACAATTTATAAAATAAAATAGCAAACTTTAGGAAGAAAAATAATATTTCATAAACATTTAAATTACTTTTAATTAATCATTCATAATTATTTAAATTACCAAAAAGAAATTTTGATGTAAAATTAATTCAATGCTGTGGGAAAGATTCAGATCTCATTTTTAATCTGTATATTTCTAGTAGTAAAAGATAACATCAGAATATCATGTCACTGATTAAAAAACACTGCATTCATTTTCATAATAGTCACAATGGATTTCATGTAGATATCTTAATTTTAGACTTTATTTATTTATTCAATTATTTATTTTCAACTTATTTTATTGATCAGGAAGTTGAAGTTCAGAATGGTAAAAGGAGTGACCTCAGGTAACTCAGCTCATCGATGGTAAAACTGGAACCCAGGGGTATTCTGACATGAAATGAATGTGTCTTGCTTTATCATATGTAAGGTGCCACTTGTCTCTTATTTGCAGGAATTAAAGAGAAAAAGAATGGGGAAAAATATCATACCAGTTTTGTTATTTATTCAAGAGGCATTTATTGAGCTTAACATGCATTAGGTTATGTGATAAATACTGACATTGAAAAGTGAGTAAATCATAATCCCTAAATCCATGAATCTTGAAGTTATTAGGGTGACAAACATATAAACAAATATAAAAAATGTCATCCTGGAAGTATGTGCCAAATATGTGTAGGAAAAGTCCTTTTGAAAATGTGTGCCAGTGTAATGAAAGTACAGTGGAGACACAAGGGTGTCAACCTGGGGAATCTTGGAAGGCTTCCTAGAGGTGGTGATCTATGAACAGGATTTCACAAGACTGAGGACGAAGTAGAGGAAGAAAGATACAAATGAGGTGGCACTTTAGAGGAGCAGCAGGTAATTCTATAAACTGGAACCACAGTGTGCTGAAGGGTAGTAAATAAGGCTGAGGACATGAATAAACACAGACTGTCATTGTGGATTTATAGGTGATTCAAGTGAGATTAAAATATATAGAGTAGAGGAAAGAATAGTAGACTAAAAAGCAGGAAAATTTGTTTCCAGTTTTGACTTTGTTTTATAAGCAGATATCTTGAGTCCTTCGTATGCTGGGCACTATGCTAATTGCATAACTTACAGCAATTAGCAAGAACAAATAAAAACCCTGCTTCGATGGAGCTCATAGTCTAGTGAATAAACATACAGTCAAAAATATTTACAACACATATTATAGTTGCTAAGTGGTATTTGGGAGGGAGGGAGGTGTGCAAGGAACTAAGGCAGTGTGCAGGAGGTATTAGTGATATTTGAGTTCAAATCTATAACCTGTAGGAGTTAGATTTAAGGATAAGGTGGAAGTTTCTATAGAGCAAGAAATCAGCATTTATCAATACAAAACCCAGGGGCACGCAAGAACATGCTGAGTCAATAAGGTAGAGGACAGCACTTGAGAAGGAGAGGTGAGAAGAGTTCAAGCTGGAAATCAGAAGTGGTCAGATCAGTCACAGACTTGGAATGGAAATTACGGGGCTACTTAAGGCAGTGGGAAGCCTTAGAGATTTTATGGCATGAAGAGTGCATTTTTGAATGGGTTCTCATTTGTTAATGTGGAGAATGGATTGCAAAAGGCAGATCTAAAGACAATGATACACTTAGGTAGGTGTGTAGCAAACGAAGGAAGAGATAGCAACAGCCTTGAGTCACTAGGGTCATAAGAGTAAGGAAGTCAATTTTACTTAACCTCTCCGAGCCTCAGGTTGATCTGCTAGCAAATAAAGATGTTGGGCTAGATGGACTCAAGTTAGCTTTCTGATGGAAAAATGTGCCCCAGAGTTTTTAGCTCATGTACTACAACGAAAGAAGCATCTCATCCCCACATGGACATTCACAGAGCAATACAATAACATTTTGACCTAACACATAGCTCTGAGGGACTAGGCTGTGTGAGTTTGAAAGAGAAAGATAAAAATAAGCCACAAGAGAAAGAAGGAAAGCAAATAAAATGAAGTATCTGCTGGGAACTTTCACACAGGCTTATCTGTGAAGATTCCTAGGGGAAACAAATCAGAACACTGAAATTTTCATCAGAAAACCCCAAACCCCATACCCCATGAAAACTACCTCCTTCCAGGTTTATGCACAAATTTCAGACCAAAGAGATTTCATTCAGATTTGTGGAATGTTTTCCCCTGAGCCCAGGAACATTTCATCAAAGCAAAAAGAGAAACCTGTAATCTGGTCTAGAGAGGGTGCTTTCTCCATGTTGACTGTTCAGCTCCTTGCTCTGTGTGCTTGCAGTTCAACAAGGAGTGGGGGTATAAGTGTAGGTGTTTGGCTTTCCTGTGCTATTGCATGGAAAATCAGAGTAAGGATAGGATTTTTTTAGTATCTGATGTAATATCCAGGTTCTTGCCATTTTTTAGTGATGATGGAGAAAGGACTGGAAAGGAGTCCTCACCTGGCCTTTTCATTCTTATGCACCTCTCCCCAACTCTGTCCGCCCCCCCATAATTTCTGTCCTTTGCCTACAGGGGCCAATACACCTTAGTTTCCACTTGGTTGTCAGAATTTATTCAGTCCTGCGATCTACTGGGCCCAGCTCCTGCTGCTTCTTGCCTCTTCTGCATTCTGCCCTCTTCATACTTAATGGAATTAGGATTAGAAAGTCTTAAGCTTCAAGGGCCCTTTAAGAATCATATAACCCAACATCTTTATCTTACTTCTAAAGCAACTGAGTTTTAAGTCTATGGCATTCTTTGCCTTCTCAACCCTCTCCTGAACCAGGACTGAATAAATAGAAAAAGGATGCTACATGCCAAGTCTCTCAATGAATACAGCTCCTTCCAGAGCATTGGTTCTTCTATTACCACAGAGGCCTTACCTTTGCCACTATTCTGAATTTAATGTAAGGAAATACAGTGGTATTTCTGTTCATGAAATTTTATAATTCACGTATTAGTGTTTTTCCTGAATTTTAGAATACAATGTACCATGTCTTCACAGGATTTTAGCTGGTGGTTAAGGTGAAATTGTTGAAAATTAATTCAGAAAAGCATCAGTTTTTACAAACATTATAGGTATTACCAATCTCTTCATTTGCTGTGCTCCATAATGCTTCATTTATTATATTTTTATGGTTCCTCTGACACTCTCCACTCATATATCTCATTTCATGCCTGCCTTCTTTTTATACTACAAGCATCTATACTATAAGCAGGGCGCATGTATTCTTCACTTTTTGTGTTCTAAACCTCTAAGATTATATCTAGCAAATAGAAAGGGCTGAGTGAATAGTTGCAGAGCAAACACTTTTATTTTTTAAACTGAAGATACAGTGCCACCTATATTAAATAAAGCAGTATAAAAATCATGAAAAAGTACATATATCAATGAATTTCTTCAAGATATCTTAATTTTAGAGCTTTTGTGCATATTGAGAACTGAGAGAAATTTGAAGAAATGACTTAGACAACTTTTAATATGTTCCTAATTTCTTTATATAAAACCAGGAGAGAAACAAAATAGTAAAAGAAGCAGGATCACTTAAATTGTGTATTCTCTCATTTATTAAAGGTATTATGCAGTTTTAAGAAATACTGGCTTGAACTGGTTTATCCACCTAACAAAAGAAATTGTATGTCTATCTAGGATATGCAAAGAATTTCTGTGAGTTTTAATTTGTGTAAGACAATAATGAGGGACTTCCCTGGTGGTCCAGTGGCCAAGACTCTGCACTCCCAATGCAGGGGGCCTGGGTTCCATCCCTGGTCAGGGAACCATATCCCGCATGCTACAACTGAAGATCCAGCATGCCACAACTAAAAGATTCCACATGACACAATGAAGATTCTACCCATGGCAATGAAGGTCCCACGTGCCACAAGTTAAGACCTGGAGCAGCCAAATAAATAAATAAATATTTTTTAAAAAGACAATAATGAGTATAGTCTTTAGCAATAATTATATTACATATACCTACTTCAATTTCTACGTTTCCAGCTATTCTTTATCTATCCAAGGATGAAACCAATTTCTCAGCAACAGATGTGTAGATGTGTAGTGAACACGGCTCTTAGACATATAGTAATATTTGTCATATTGTAATTCCAAGTCTTCCTACACTGAAATCGTTGCAGTTAAATAAGGAAAGACAATTGTTTTTAAGACTGAGGAAGCAGCAATTTATTTGTCTCCTGGATTTGGTATTAAAAAGAGGCTTTGGATAAGGCTTTTGGATTATTTAATTACTGACTAGTACTGTAAACACATATTATTTTTTAAATTGGGGTATAGTTGCATTACAATGTTGTATTAGTTTCTGCTGTACAACGAAGTGTATCAGCTATATGTATACATATATCCCTTCCCTCCTGGGTCTCCCTCCCACCCCCACCCCCATCCCATCCATCTAGGTCACCACAGAGCACTGAGCTGAGGTCCCTGCACTATACAGCAGGTTCCAACTAGCTATCTGTTTCACACATGGTAGTGTATATATGTCAATCCCAATCTCCCAATTCCTCCTACTCCTCCTCCTCCATCCACATATTTGTTCTATACATCTGCGTCTCTATTCCTGCCCTGCAAATAGGTGCATCTGTACCATTTTTCTAGATTCCACATATATGCATTAATATACGATATCTGTTTTTTTCTTTCTGACTTACTTCACTTTGTATGACAGATTCTAGGTCCATCCATGTCTCTGCAAATGACCCAATTTCGTCCCTTTTTATGGCTGAGTAATATTCCATGGTATATATGTGCCACATCTTCTTTATCCATTCATATGTTGATGGACACTTAGGTTGCTTCCATGTCCTGGCTATTGTAAATAATGCTGCAATGAACATTGGGGTGCATGTGTCTTTTTGAATTATAGTTTTCTCAGTGTATGTGCCCAGTAGTGGGATTGCTGGGTTGTATGGTAGTTCTATTTTTAGTTCTTTAAGGAACCTCCATACTGTTCTCCATAGTGGCTGTATCAATTTACATTCCCACCAACAGTGCAGGAGGCTTTCCCTTATTGAATCATCACCTATAAGCTGTAAACTGGAGGCAGTGAAGAGTCCCATCAGCAGACTCTGGCTGAAATTTCCTTTGGATCTTGCCAGAAAAATTTATCCTTGGATTTCTCCTTTTTTAAGGCAGCAAATAATCTTGTGTACAGTTTGCACATGTGAAAATAATGTGTTCCCTCTAGTTTTGCTCCCTTTTAAGGAGGCCACATTGACAAACTCAAGAACATATTTCTGTAGAAGTGATATAGAAGAACATTTCTTAAAATGTATTCTGTGTAATACCAGTTTGATTAGATTTTCCTTTTTCTAAATGGGAAAAGGATTCTGTGATTAAATAGTTTAAGGAAAGTGGTTAGATAGACTCTTTTAATGCTAGACTTCTTAGGAGCTTTAAAATGCTACTGTGTATCATCTATCACCAGAAAGGAAATAGAGAATACAGTATTTTCCAAACTTAATGACTACAAAATCTTTATTCAACCCTAAAGCATCTTGTAAGAATAGTGTTCTGTTAAAAACAATTGTAAAATTTTCATTCATGTTAATGGGAACAGAAGTGGAAAGTCTATTAATTGAGAAAACTGGGATGAGTTCAAAAGTTAAAGGTTTCTTTACATAAAAATAAATTCAAATGACAAAAATTTATCATTTTATGCTGATATATCTAATGCCAACTAAATACAATAAGATTTTTTCTTTCCCCATTCTATATTTATTTGTCTTTTCTCCCATAGTGAGAACTCTGGCTCCCAGAAATATCCCTGTGTTTACAAATTTGCTCAGCCCTACAATACATAATTCCTGCTCTTGTACTCTGAAAGGATAGAAGCAATGAAACTACAGCCACAGTGAGCACACCTTACCACTGTATCTTGTTTTCTAAATACTGTTCCCTATTAAATGTAAAATAGGAGTACTTAGAGAAATGGCCAATTCCAGGGAAAGTAGAAGATGATTCTGGAATATCTTATTGTGTCAGAAAGTATGCAGACACTCAAAAATGAGGGGTCCTGTCCAAATGACACAAGAACCAGTTTTGAAAAATTTCCCACTGTTGGCCAAATTTGGGAAAGTATATCTTCAAAAAAAAATAATGACAGTTACGGATTAAAACACAATGGGTATTTAGAAAAATTATTGTGGATACCAGAGATGTGCAGCAGGGCAATACAGATATATAGCAGTTTTTACTATCAAGTTAACACTGGGAATATTTTCTTGTAAAATTAAAAATAATTGGGAAGAATTATATTTGTTACTTATATACAGTATACTAAATATTTTAAAAGAGTAAGTGACTCACTTCATTACAGTTTTCTAAATGATTCTGTTGCTACCCAAGGATGCTGTGAAAATAAATGAAAAGAGATCTGGTCAATGAAAAAAAATCACAACAAACATAAAAGAATTCATGATTTACATAGTAACAGTAAAAACCAAGCAAACAAATAAATTCAGGGAGAAGGGAAGACTCTTACAGTAGAATGCCAACTGATCATTGTCAAAGAATGATAGAGTTGGAAAAATCACCATTCTTCAACTTATATAGTAAGACTAAATTCAGGCAAGAATGATCTTTTATAGAGTGTCTTTTCTACATTACCTGTGGCTTAACTCTTTGTAAGTGAAATTATGAGCAATAATTATAATGTGTAGACTACATAAATATAAAAGAATAAGGTTTATAGAAAAGCTCTATTAAAAGTCTGCATGCAGTGCTGATGGTTTTCTTTTTTCACAAAACTATCCCAAATTTAATGATGTGATTTAGAATTCTTAGCAGCATTTTGACCAGTTATCTAAATTGGGTAGCTTAGACTTCTGTCTCTAATCTTCAGTCATTAACGTTTTTCTTGATGAGTTCTGATGTACCATATGTTCTTTTCCAATTTTCCTTTTTGTATCATTTTGTCTAAACGAAGCTAACATCAAAGTATAAAATTGACTATTTTACCTACACACTCCTTTTTTTTGTCTTTTATATAGTTATTTTGATTAGATATTTCATTGCTAACCACCTAATGTGCAGTACTTTACATCTACTTTAAAATTTTAAAAACAGTTGGTTATATTTGATATGTTGGTGAAAATTAAGGAAACAATAAGGAAACATAAAAAATAATCTTATAAGAAAAATTCTTAGCAGCTTTCTAAATTTATCAATTACTTTTTCTAAGTTAAACACATTTTTATAATACTGACTAAAAAAATCATATAATTTTCACATTCTGAAGTAATTAGTGATATTTTAGGTGACTGTCAAAATAACTAACAAAATTGTAAGTTTCTACAATTAATGGAACTTGTTTCGTTCTTTTTTATATCTCTTCTTTCTTAGTTTCTGGGAAAGTACAAGTAGGCATCATGAGTCTAGGAGATAATTTTGACTTGAGATTAAAAACCACAAGTTAGTTATAGAAATAGAAAGTCATTTGGCAATTTTTTGAAATTTATATATATATATCAATATATTCAATTTTGATGTGATTCAAACCATAGTATAGTCAAGTTATCTTGTCATAATTAATATCCGTTTCATCACTGATTAAAATCTAATTTGAGATATCTTTCAATGATACAGATATAAACTGACAAGTTAAAAAAATAAATTAAACAAACTTATTTCAGTATGGATGGTTATTAAAATTGCTTGATCATTCCTTGATTTGCCAAATTTCCTGTCTTCTCTAAAATAGGGGAATCAGCTGTCAAGGCACTTGAAAATATATTCTCTATAACTAGAACATATGTTATATAAAATACCTAACCTACCTAACATAACTTTATGTTCTTGTACATTAAAATACCTAATATAGTGATCTAGTTGTTAGGACTTATCACTGCTTTAAAGAAATTCTCCGTGGAAGAAGAATAGAAAATCTAATCAGTGAAGAAAATGCACACATTTTCTGTTATTAGTATATGTACATGCAAAGTCAACTGGATATGAATTTAGTCCTCCTTAAAAAAAATAGTGCAAGTAGTTCTGTCCTTCATGATTTAATAATTACAGCAAATATTGTGTAAGTTTAGGTTCTTGAAATATGAATGTATCCATCTTGCAAAAGATATAGGTAGAAGAAAATTATGTCAACTAGCTTGGCAAGATATTGCAAGAACAAATTAGTCTTCTTCTAAATGGCCTCAAAGCAGTTTCTTGCAAGGGAAAAACATAAAGGATAATATCCAACTTCACTGTGTGGAATTAGGAAACATCATCTGAATTGCTGAAAAATCAGAATCATTAGAAAATCACTTAAAGACAATCAGCTCCTGCAAAAAACATAACATATAAGGTCATTTTAAATACTGCTGCTAATAAGGATAGTTTATCTGGGCCTGCTTTATTGATTAGATCACAATTATGATTAGATTTAGACATCAAGTTCTGGTAAAGGTAAGGACAAGCTCTACGCTTTATTTAACTTTGCATATGGGATGGCTAACTTAGAACCTTATATATAAAATGAACATAATGAAAATATTCTGCATATAAATGGTTGAATGAATAGCTGAATGAGTAAAATGTTTGAGGAGTTTGTTTCAACTGAACAAAATATCTCATAAATTAGTTTTTCCCTATAATAATTATATTTTACTTAAAGGTAAACTTTAGTTCCATATATTGACCACTAAGAAAATTAGAAATGGCTTCATCTTAGTTAAAATGTATACTGGAAGAACATAAACTCAAAGGAATTTGTTGAACACTAGTTCTGATTTTTAACACAACCATTTTGTTCATTAGAAATCCTATGTAAAAAATACTTAACTATAGTAACATTTTAATGGAAAATTTAGAAAAAGAATCTGGGATTAATTATTTGATTAATATTGTCACCAAAACCCATGGAGAAAACTTAAGTAGAGTAAGGGGTTATCAATTTCAGTGAAAGGGAAAAAAGATGTTCCTATTCAGTAGGTTAAGGGAAGGCCTCCTTGATAAGGTGATATTAGAACAGGGACCTGAAGAAAGAGAAGAGGCTAATCATGAAGATATCAGAAGGAGGCTTTTTCAGGCAGAAGGGAGAGCAAGTACAAAGTGTGGCCTGGAGTGTGAGTGGCGTACTTGAGCAAATTGCAAGGAAATGAGAATGGCCAAGGTGGGAATAATGGGGAACGGAGTGGAAGTAGATAAAGTCTGGAGGGTAGTACCAGGTCAGTTCATGTAGCCTTGTAGGCCATTTTAGGGATTTGGGATTTTTACTTGAAAGAGATGGGAAGTCATTAAAATGTTTTGAGCAGAGGATTGGGATGATCTTATTTGCATACATTTCAAAAGGATCACTCTGGCTCAGAGAAAAGAAGAGGAAAATGAAGAGTCTATTCGGTACAGGCAGGATATGATGGTGAATTGTTACTGTGAACAGAACTTTGGAAGTGCTAGGAAGTACCCATAAACTTAGTAGAATTTTAGGAAAAGCCAACAAGATTTGCACTTGAATTAAATGTTTGGTCAGGGATACACCCAAGGTGTTTAGCCTGAGCTGCAAACCTGAAGGATGATGTTACATTTTATTAAAATGGAGAAGACTAAAGAGGGAGTATGTTTGAGAAGACAGAAATCAAGAGCTTGGGGCAAGATTATGATGTCCTCTGGAGAACCAAGTCAACATGTTTTAAGTTGGTGGCTGGGGATAGAGTTCATGGAAGAGATGGGGACTGCGGAGTCATTAGCATTTAGATAGTGTTTACTAGATGAAATCACCCTGGAAGTGAGCGAATTAGTAAAGTAAAATTCCTATGCCTTAAAAATATAATAGAAAACTTTTAAGTTCCTTTATCAGACCTATCAAGTCCCATACTTGCAATCACTGAAAATAAAGATGTATCTTGAAAATAAAGGAATAGTTGGTTGTTTGTATTCATTATGAAGTATCTTTCACTTTACTTTTTAGAATAAAAAGAAATGGAATATATTTTGGCTCCATAGCAAGAGTACTATGTATGAGGAGTCTGGCTTCTGTTTACAAACTTATGTATGATTTTTCAGGCCCAACCATAGGCAATTACAAAGGCTTTACCTGGCAGTCCTCACTGGGAAAGCTGCCTTCCCCACACCAGAATCGGGGCACAGCCAGTGCACTGCAGGCTCTGAGGGGAGTTGCAGGCAAGGGTTCAGAGCCCCTTACCTGGTGTGGTCTTCTCATATTTTCATTCTTAGCCCAGGCATCTTCTTTCCCACGTCTTCATGTGGGGCCTTGGGTAGAGGTACCTCTGCTGTGACCTCCTTAGGAAGTAAGAGGCAGAAAACTTGAAGGCAATTTTACCCAGTCTGACCTAGTACTTGTTCACTCCTAGTCCTTTATCTTTGCTCTCCTCCCAACCCAGGGTCCGTGAAACTGCCAGGGCCTTTTGTTAAGGGCTTCCTCAAACCCTGAGTGACCCAACCCTCGCTTCTGTGTTAATCCACTTGACACCAGACTGATGTGCCATTTTGGAGAAGTGAAAGGGGGAGTTGGAGCTTTTTCCTATTTCAGACTCTAGCTTATATCATAGCAGTAAGTAGTTAAAGGTTTAACTCTTTCATTTTGGGTTTGTTGTTTAATGCACTACTCGGACACTTGATGGCTCAGCTCTCTCTCTCAGTTCAGCTCCTGACAATGTAAATTATCCTTGTATATATTTTTATCAAAACAAATTCAATATATTTTACCAACATTGTGTAGCTTAAATTTATATTGAGGTATTGTCCTACACTTGACATGTATTATGATTTTAACATTTCCTGATATTCAGGTAGTTATTACAAAAATTCTATAGGCACTTTTTTTTGATAGACAAATACTGCTGTGGCCTTATGTTAATGCTTTCGTATTCCCACTAATGTCTTGAAAAATAAATAAACAAATCATATTTCATTCACTAGGCTCTTTCTCCTGCTAATTCTTCTATCAACATTGTTAAATAATTATACCCCCAATGAATTAATGGTAAGCTGCAATCTTGGTGTTGTAACTACAAATTACTTTAGCATAACCACAATTACTCAATTTTTAAAACCTTATTTTATTGCTTGTTTGGTATAAAAGTTGATAAAGTTTAACCTACATTAAAATCTTTCATTATTTAATATATGACATTCTAAGTTTTTCTTGAGAAGATAAAATACTGAAATTCAAAGAAAATGCCATTTTGAGCCTAGATTTACAGGAAAAAAGTTAACTATGAACCATCATGAAAAGTGAAATATATCTATTAAGAAGATTGCTTAACTTTTACCTAGTACCTTATGTTTCATAAGAATTTTGATATTCAAATATTATTCTTATTTTTATTTTTAATGTTGTGAATAGGATTCAAAGGACCAGAATGTCTTAGGCACAACAAATACAGTTCACTGAGATTTATGTAGAGGAAATGAAATAGAAATAGGTGTCAAAAGCTGGTTCTATTTTCAGCTCTAGCTTGCTAGCTGATGACTTCTATCAAAATCACTAAACCTCACTGAGTCCCAATTTCCTCAATCTCTAAAATTAATTTAGTCAGAACATTATTACAGTAATCAAATTAGTTGGTAGAGTTAAAAATGACATATATTGTGCTGTATACTACTCAATCCTGCAGTACTTTACTGTGATGTTAAATTTTTGTAATGTCTTGGTGAAATGTATTGGATCTTCCACGTGGCAACAGGTAGACCACATCTAGGGAGTCTGGAGCCTTCCCTTTCTACCTCTCAATACCTTCAGTTCTTTGCCCCTTTGTTTCCTTACTGCCCACCAGGCCAAATGACCTCAGATATTCCTTTATTCAAAGGACATTTGTTCTTGTAGGATCAATCCCTTCTCTCAGCAAGAACCCTCTCTCCTTCCTCACATCCCACAGGGCTAGATTGTCTGGGCTGGTCAAAGTGAAGGAACACCAGTCGGAAAGGAATGGCCTTGTGTTAGAAAGAGCTCTGGAATTAGCCTTGAAAAGGCTCATATCTTTGGCCTTAATTGAGTACTTCTTTAACTTTCAGAAAATAACTAATTCTTGTTTTCTTAACTGTGCAATGGGACTAGTGGTACTCTTTAGCTACTTCTTGACATTGCGAAGATCAAATGAAATAAGGTCCCCTAATGCCTTATAAATGGTAAAACATACAAAAATAAGTGGATATTACAGTTCAGAAAAACTCATCCATTCTAGCAGAAGGAAGGCAGTGAAGACTCCCTGGAACCTCCCATCATTATGAAAAGGTGTTTGAGTGTTTAACAAAGGTCTTCCAGAGACAGTATCTCTCCTCTATTGCTTAACTGGAAGCATCAGTATAGAAGACAGACTGGGGAAGATGTATTTAGTCAAGGAGTTATTATTATCACTTCCTGAAAAACTGATCATCTAAGTGTAGAAATATATGATTTACCTACATTATCTCCAAATTTTATTTCAGAAAATCATGCAAGGTGAAGCTGGTAATGGTAATTCATCTGGAATTACCCCCAGTAAAGCTCTTACATATCTAATCCCGTGTTGACTTTCTTCTTGGAGAACCCAGGTATCCCATTGCACATTTACATATGTCACCCACCACTGCACATGCACCAAGGAAGGAATTCCTTTAGAGAATGAGCTCTAGTATTTACTTCAAAAAGGTCACATTGAAAGAATGGATAAAATATTCCTGTAGTTTGGAAACCAGTAATAGAAATGAAAAATATTGACTCTGGTGAGATGAGGTCATCTTATTACTCTCCGTAACATCAACTATATTTGAAATTTCTTGATGATTCTTAATTCCAAAAATTGGGTCTTATCACTTCAAATGTTTCTACAGTAATTCTTAAGACTAGTATATAATATTATGCTGTGTCTAGAAGAAGACCTTGAAATAGAAATGAGTAACAGATGGTTTTTCATATACTGGAAGGACTTTTGACTTAGATATTCAAGATGAGATTCAGAATACTTGGACAATATTCAGTTGTTCTGGAACTGATGAATGGAAAACTCAGGTGATTTATTTAATGCGATTGGATATAGTAGATGGATAGTGGGCTGTTTGACTCTAAACCACTTTTCTTTTGTTTGTTTCTATAAAAAAACCAGGTATAACATATGTCAAATGATTACCATTAGTATAGTCAGAGTTTCATGAAACAAACAAACAGAACAGAAAACATTTTAAAACCTGAAAGTTGTTAATATATCCTTGGGTAAATATCCATCAAAACTCTGTGGTGAAAACTTAGTGAAGATTTTTTTATATTTAGAAGAAAGTTAGAAATATTCAGTAGAAAAGGTGATGATGGAAATAAGAGAAAAGCTGAGTCCAAGGTTTTTGTCTGTTTGTCTTGTGACTATTAAAAGCTGTTACCAAAGAAATAATATTTATACTCCAATCTATTTGAATAGGAATTAAAACAATAGTAAGATTCCTCAAGTACTTTGTGATTGTGATTATCACAAATAGGTTGATTATTTCCATTTTTCACAGTTTACTAGAAAATGTTTAAGTCTGTTGTTACTTGTTATTTTTATGATTTTTGAAAGTCCTGTTTCATTAATAGCTGCTCTCATCTATCCTGAGGGCAATTTGGCTTCACTTTGTTACTTTGTTAATGTATTTTCAAAATGATAGTATGTTTATGGTGGTATTTCAGCAATTTGGAAATAAAATATTGTTCTAAAACAATATCATTTAGAAAAATAATTCATGATGTTTATAAGAATATTTCACATTGAGAGCCACCATTTTTTTAACATCTTTATTGGAGTATAATTGCTTTATGATGTTGTGTTAGTTTCTGCTGTATAAAAAAGTGAATCAGCTATATGTTTAAATATATACCCATAACCCCTCCCCTTGCATCTCCCTCCCAGCCTCCCTATCCCACCCCTCTAGGTGGTCACAAAGCATCAAGCTGATCTTCCTGTGCTATGCAGCTGCTTCCCACTAGCTATCTATTTTACAATTGGTAGTGTATATATGTCAATGCTACTCTCTCACTTCATCCCAGTTTACCCTTCCCCCTCCCCATGTCCTCAAGTCCGTTCTCTACGTCTGTGTCTTTATTCCTGTCCTGCCCCTAGGTTCATCAGAACCTTTTTTTTTTTTTTTTAGGTTCCATATATATGTGTTAGCATATGGTATTTGTTTTTCTCTTTCTGACTTACTTCACTCTGTATCACAGACTATAGGTCCATCCACCTCACTACAAATAACACAATTTCATTTCTTTTTATGGCTGAGTAATATTCCATTGTATATATGTGCCACATCTTCTTTATCCATTCATCTATTGATGGACACTTAGGTTGCTTCCATGTTCTGGCTATTGTAAATAGTGTTGCAATGAACATTGTGGTACATGACTCTTTTTGAATTATGGTTTTCTCAGGGTATATGCCCAGTAGTGGGAATGCTGGGTCATATGGTAGTTCTATTTTTAGTTTTTTAAGGAACCTCCATACTGTTCTCCATAGTGGCTGTATCAGTTTATATGCCCACCAACAGTGCAATAGGGTTCACTTTTTTCCACACTCTCTCCAGCATTTATTGTTTGTAGATTTTTGAGGATGGCCATTCTGACCTGTGGGACGTGATATCTCATTGTAGTTTTGATTTGCATTTCTCTAATGATTAGTGATGTTGAGCATCCTTTCCTGTGTTTGTTGGCAACCTGTATATCTTCTTTGGAGAAATGTCTTTTTAGGTCTTCTGCCCATTTTTGGATTGGGTTTTTTTTTTTTTTTTTGGTATTGAGCTGCATGAGCTGCTTGTAAATGTTGGAGATTAATCCTTTGTCAGTTGCTTCATTTGCAAATATTTTCTCCCATTCTGAGGATTGTCTTTTTGTCTTGTTTATGGTTTTCTTTGCTGGAGAGCTACCATACTTAATGTTTCTGTGACTTGTGGTTAATTTATTTTGCTTTTAATAGAGTTAACCACATTTCTTTTATCCTTCTCCATATCAAACCATGAAAGATGGAAACACACCACACATACACACACACACACACACACACACACACACACACACACACTGTATTTAGTCAGGTTAATCTAAGTTCAAGTCTCACTCTGCTATTTACCGACAGCATGACCTGCACAGATAACTCTAGTACCAAAACCTTCAGTACCTAATTTAAAATAAAATAACTACCTCATAGGGAGACTGCAGGAATTAAATGAAATAATGCATCAAGCATTGCCACTATTTAAGCACATGTTGACAATGAATTTCCTTCCCTGACATGGATCCATTTCCTACCTTCATAGCCAGGAGTTTTTCAGATAGTAGAATTAAGGCATCCATAAAATCATTAAATAAGCTTTTCAAGATGACTGTGAATAAAATGTACTCCATAAAATTTTCTTGTGGTAGAGAAAAATTGAAGATTGAATAAGCGTAGAATATTCAACTTGGAATTAATCTTTATGAATTCAAAAATACTATTTTTGAAAACCCCTTATTACGTGTATGTTCCTTCATTACTTAACTTGGTTTGAAATAACTTCAATAATGGTAAAATTGCCTGAAATAAATAATGTATAAATCATTTTTTTCCAATTGTTATTTTCCTTGAAATATTAAAAGTATATTTGTGCATGTGCACATTTATTGCTTAAGTTATTGAGCTAAAAATATTGTTTTAAATTGTCATATGTATGAGATATCATATCAAATAGCCTGTGGAAATGGAAATTTAGCTTCGGGAAAACCCTCTGGGAAGCTACATCTCACAACCTTCTTGAGTTAATTATCATTCAGAAGATCTTGGCCATATGTAGCAAGTAATATTCTCTGTCAGGTATGGAACAATTAATGCTGAATTTTATTTGCTAGAATTTTATATAAAATATATGTAATATATTTTATGCAATAGGCCTATAGTTTTATTTTTTTTTCTTTTCAGATTTTAAAATATATTTTCTGGAAAAGTCAAATTGAGAGGTTTTTAAAACTTATTTCTAGTCTATTCCTTGAAATGTAAAATAATCCCTTGTTATATGTCTCTGACTCCAGTGCCTTTTCCCCTTGATTCACATTGTTGTTGGCATATCTAATACTTTTATGTCAATCGTGCCTATTTCATGTTGCCTTGTTACTATTGTGTAATTGCACAAAGTATTCTAAAATGTCTCAATTATTTCTCTAGTTGATGTTTTATCTTCCTTAGATTTACAACTTTGGTTACATGAGTTATCTTTTTTATTCTCTCTTGTTTTGTAAGTGATTTTTCTCTTTTATTCTTTAATTGCTTGCCTGTGTTTATCAATTCATGTCATGTTTATCAATCTTTAATTTTTTCTTTACTATTCTTTATTTTCCGGTTTTCCTGCATTTGTTGTATTGTTTAATTGAATTTTTATTTGATCCATTTCCTTTTTTTTCTAACTGATGGTAACATTAAATACTGCCCATTTACCTGATTATATATATATATATTGCATTCCATACTTTTTTAAAAGAAAAATTTTGTACATTTGTTGTATTGTAACAGGTATAATTATGAGTCTTCTCTTTTGAATCATTATTTCAATGATTCTTTCAAATAATAGTTATTAATTTTGTCTTATGTGGTAGCTATTTTGGCCCCTGACTATCTGAAGCTACAACTTAGAGGGTGATCTATTAATCAATTAATAAATATGTGTGTATATACTTATAAAAGTTACTGCTTATAATAAGTGCTACAAAGTGAATAATGGGCCTCAGATCAATCATATATAGAGAACAGAGAATAATGAAGGGGGTCCCACATTTACAGAGTAGTCAGAGGATTCCTCTTTCAGATTACACTTAAGCTTAGATCTACAATATAAGAATGGGCCAACAAAGCAAACTGTAAGGAAAAGAATAATCTAAGCCAAAATAAAAAATTATGCCAAGGTTCTTTGTTGTGAACACCCAGGGTCTTTGAAATGGCACTAGATAAACTTGTAGATGTTGGCAAGGCCAGATACCATAGGAATTTCTAGGAAATAAGTAACAATTAAGTCCTACCTTTTAATTGGGGAAAAGTCAAAAATCACATTATAAAACAAACAAATCATGTATGCTGGGAAGTGTTGTTGCAACCTTTTCTTGAAAACACAGTCTACAGTGGAATTGGTTCAGTAAATAATGGAACTCTAGAAATATGATTTGATTCATATGCTTTCAAAGAGCCAGTCACATCTTTACTTCATTGAATGTATCGTTTTAGATTAAATGCTACTTTAATTTTCATCTTGATAGTTTAAGGAAAGCAAGTCATGGTTGAAAACTACACTATTATAAAGCCCATTAAGAAACATACATTTTCCATAATAGTAGAAAGAGCATTTCAACTTATTAGCTTTCTCTATGATGAGTCACAAAATGAATCAGCTTTACACTAGGAAGTCAGCTCAGCTCAATAA
The DNA here is from genome assembly GCF_965194825.1 of Balaenoptera physalus. Taxonomy (NCBI): domain Eukaryota; kingdom Metazoa; phylum Chordata; class Mammalia; order Artiodactyla; family Balaenopteridae; genus Balaenoptera; species Balaenoptera physalus. The sequence continues at coordinate 80,993,344 of NC_138884.1, read as the reverse complement.
ACTAATCAATGAACTAAGGCTTGAGCATATGGTATACACACTCTACTCCCCCCAAGATATTTTAAGCTCATCAAAATAGTCCAAACCAGATGCAGATCCAATTTTTTTTTAATGCAACAGTAAAATCTATCCCAGAAATGATTTTTTTACACACTCTTTGGAAGATTTTACAATATATTCTCAGGCATTCTTGAATGTCTATTTTCCTCACTGTTCAACCAATCAATCAGAATATAATGGAAAGTAACTCTGTAAAAATTGAGGAAGCCTGTAATACAATTGACTTTTCATAATTATGTATTTATTGGCAAAGGTTAGGAAAGTGATAAAAACATTCAAATATGACTTACATATAGATTGACACCAATGCATTCTTCTTGTAGCATATGCTCAGCATCATAGAATATGAAATAGAGGGGTTGTGAGATCCACATTCATCTAGGCATACATGCCTGTCAATAATAATTTGCTGCAGGCAAGTCACCATGCTAAGTGTTTTCCTCCCTTTGCTTCCTTTAATGCTTGCGATAAGCTTGTACGGTGTCTAAAAGAATAGAGGGTTTTTGGGTTTTTTTAATCCATAATGACAAGAAATTCTGGGATAAGCAGTCTAAGGCTTATGTGGCAACTCATCAGTGGTATAACGATCTTTATTTTTTTCTATACATCAACTTTTGCACTTCCAGGTCTTCTGTCTGAATTCCAAGAGGAAAAAGGGGAAGGCCAAAAGCTGACAGGCCTAAGGGCTGATTGCAGACACTAGTCTGTTTCTTAACAAGAAAAAGAAAATTTTGCTAGAAGGAATACCCAGGCACTTTCTTACATAAAATTGAGAACTGGATCACAGGTCACCCTTAAATTATAGAAAAGTATGGGAAACACATATTTATTTTCTTTATTTTCCTCTATAGTAGAGAAAGCCTAAGGGAAAGATAGGGTTTTGGAATTTTTTTTTATTGAAGTATAGTTGATTTACAGTGCTGTGTTAGTTACAGGTGTACAGGAGATTCAATTATATATATACATATATATATTCTTTTTCAGATCCTTTTCCAATGTAGATTATTGCAAGATATTGAATATAGTTCCCTGGGCTATACAGTAGGTAGGTCCTTGTTGTTTATCTATTTCATATATACTAGTGTGTATATGTTAATCCCAAACTATGACTTACATGCAGATTGATACCAATGCATTCTTCTTCTAGGGTATGCTCAGCATCATAACTTCTGTATATCTATCTATTTGTCCCTCCCCCCTTCCCCTTTGGTAACCATAAATTTGTTTTCTACATCTGTGAGTCTATTTCTGTTTTGTAAATGAATTCATTTGTATCATTTTTGATATTCCACATATAAGTAATATCCTATATTTGTCTTTCTCTGGAATATATTTTTTTGGCACTCACTTTATAGTGTCTGCTACACATTCTATAGAGTCAGTACATTTATTATCATCCATGTTTTACGGTTGAGATGAGTGTGGCTCAACCCTTGAAGGGGTTAAGCAGTTTTCCTAGTGCCATGTGGTCAGTAACTAGTGGATCTAGGCTACAAACTGTGCGTCTGAATTCAGAGTCACATTTTCAACTGCTATATAAAGTTGTTTCCTATTACAGTCCTGGATCAAAAAGTCATTATTTCAAGAACTCTCCCTTTCATAAGCCTTTCCCCTCACGTAAACATCAAGGGCAGATATTAACAATTCTGGAGCATCTGCAAGACACCAAGTGTTTCCATAAATGTTATCTTTATGAATCCTTTGAATTATATGTTACCTCCAATTTTTAGATTAAAAAAAAAACGCCAAAGCTTATAAATTTAAGTAATTTGTCCATGGCCACACAGAAGTAAGGGAGGGCTAGGATTTGATTCCAATTCTGCATAATTTCAAAGCTGTTTCTCTTTTTTACTACACAATCAGGTTTTAATTTTCCTAAATATAAATGACTATTGCTGATACTACTCATCTATATCTAGTCTGCAAAGAATATTGTGGAAGTAATTTAACTTTTGTATATCTATCTATCTTCTATAGATAGATATATAGACATATATTTAATTGTGGTTAAAAAAATTTATTATCTTAATCTGTACAGTTCAGTTGTGTTAACTATGTATACATTGTTGTGCAGCAGCTGTCTAGAAGTTTTTCATCTAGCAAAACTGAAACTCGGGACTTCCCTGGCGGTCCAGTGGTTAAGACTTTGCCTTCCAATGCAGGGGTGCAGGTTCGCTCCCTGGTCAGGGAGCTAAGATCCCACATGCCTCGCGGCCAAAAAACCAAAAAACATAACACAGAAGCAATATTGTAACAAATTCAATAAAGACTTTCAAAAAATGGTCCACATCAAAAAAAAAAGATCTTTAAAAAAACCACAGAACTGAAACTCTATATCCATTGAACAGCTCCCAATTTCTCCCTTCCCCAAGCCCTTCGCAAGTACCATTCGACTTTCTATTTCTATGAATTTCACTGCTTTAGATACCTCATAAAGGGGAATCTGCAGTACAGGTGCACCCCACTTTTCAAAAGTTCACTTTATGCCACTTCAGTCTTATCGAAAGACCTACATTGGTACCTGATTTTGCTAACTGAAATAAATCCTAAGAGGATTTTTGCTTTTACCAAAAACAAAAAAACAAAAAAACAAAAGTGAAAGGTTAAAATAGTGTTCAGCATTTGTTTTTTGATAAGCTTTTATAGAGGCAGTGCACAGCCTGAGCAGCAAGAATGGCACCACCAAGCTCCTTCTCCAGGAACTACACAACATCTCAGCATCAATCTTCCATAGCTTTTAACTTTGTGAGCATATGTACTTTATTTCTATTTATTATGGGCATCTGTTAGCAAGATGTGTCCTAAGGTAATCGCTTCTTCGCTTTACATGGTTTAGGCTTAGAAAATGTTTCATAGGCATGCACTTATTTCATTTAGTGTATTGTCTCAAGTTTTATCCATGTTGCAGCATGTGGCAAAATTTTCTTCTTTTTAAAAGCTGAATAATATTCCATTGTATTTATATACCACATTTTCTTTATCCACTCATTTGTTGATAGCTATTGGGTTGCTTCTACCTTTTGGCTATTGCTGCAATGAACATGGGTGTGCAACTATCCCTTCAAGATCCTGCTTTCAATTCTTTGGGATATATAGGATTGCTGAATCATTGTAGAAGTAATTTTAATTAATAAAAGGATTTAAAATATGAAATCTGTATATTCCATTTGGAGATTGCCCTTTTTTTCCTTCACCCTTTATCCCTGCAGTCTCATGCTAGGACAATTAACATTTGGCCTTTGACTTCTCAGTTATATATTAATATAAATAATCTTGTTTCTCCAGTTCATCAGTATGTGGATCCTGTATGCATAGAGAGGCAACTTGTAGAGTGATGTAGAGAACAGGTCTCAGGCTGGCATGCCAGGGTTTAATCCCAGGTATGCTACTCACTTTCTCTGTGTCCTTGAGCAAGTATATCAGACACTCTGTGCCTCAGCTTCGCTGTGTAAATTACAAATAAAATAGTAACTACTTCTTAGGGATGTTGTAAGAATTAAGCTAGTTATTATGAATAAAGTTCTTAGGATAATGCCAAGTATATATTATGTACTGGCTAAAGTTACTTTTTCTTATTTTTATTTATATTTTACCTCCCACTCTTTTTTTTTTTTTATTCTCAGAAGCCATTCCCTCTCACAATTCCTCATAGAAAAACATGGCTCATTCTCACTATACTTAGTTCAGTGTGTCACCTGCAATTTCCTGTATTACAGTTATTTGTCAAAGGTGGTTAAATCAGAATTGAACTATGGTGTGCTTGTGTATCACAGATGTTCAATTGCAGACCAGTCAATACCATCAATACGTTTGAAAGTTTCACCCTCATGTGCAATTGAATTTTTGTAAATAGTTCTAGGTACATAGTGAAAGCTCAGCATGTACTGTTACACTTTAGTTTATAATAATTATTGAAGTCAGAAACTATGTCATGTTCATTGTTGTAATCCTAGCAAAAAAGAAAGAGCTAGAAAAACCTGGATCTTGTCTTTCCTGGCCCTGCTTCTCTTCTTCCATTCAAATTATCAAGAAAAAGAGGTGTGTAATAGAGACAAAGGAAAAGAAAAACACTGTAACTGGAATTTTGGTAACAAATGTCAATTTAAAAAAAAAATCTGTAAAGTAGCCCTTTGCTCTTAGAACAAACATATACGTAAAAATTTACTGCACTAATGTGCACCAAATAATACCTGCCTATATCAGAGAAAATAGAGCTGGAGAGATAGAGAAGCTTTTCTGATGCATAGGTCAACTTTGCCAAGGCATCCTGATGCAGCCATGGCTGGTGACTGCGCAGTGAGAGGCACAGAGCTCCGAGTTGCCAGCGGATGCTAGCTCTGTTTTTCCAGGCAGAGAGAAAGTAATTATGTGACCATAAAGGTCGTTAACTGTAATCAGTTCTAAATCTCTCAGTAGTGCCCTCAAACATTGTTCTGGGTGTTTACCATTTTCCCCTCCAAATGTCGCCAGTCTTCTGCCCTCTGCTCCGTGTCCCAGAAAACTGACCTGTAGGGATCAAATCAAATGCCCCTTGCTCTCGGCTTCCAGTTAAGTTTTGCCACTGAGGAGCACTAGCAGAAGATTGGAGGGAAGAAGGGAAATGATGTCACTGAGGTATTTATTCCACAGGATCCTCCAACAAGGTTGCCACAAGTTGCCAGGGTTGCCACAAGTTGACAGCATCTGTC